>NC_134157.1:19991432-20612201 GCF_033958435.1 Carettochelys insculpta
TAACAGAGTCTACACACATTTTTTCCCTTACTTTGAAGTTAACTTACTCCATTCCTGGGAATGGAGTAGTACCCTACTTCGAAGTTTAACTGCAAAGTAGGGTGTTTGTAGACGCTCTACTTCAAAGTTATTTTTGTAGTGTAGACATGGCCTTACTATAATAAGGTACAAAAGAACATTTAATCTGAATCTTGAGGAATTTGCAAAAGTAATGATGAAACACATTTTCTGACTGCTTATCTGAACTTATAAATATAATGCATAGAAAATTGATCCCTATTCAGAACATCTTATGTGGTTATTTTCCCTTAAACTCACCAAGAGGTGCTAATTAGAATTCAAGATAGATTTGCTTTTGCCACTAAAGGTTTCCTGAGACTTTGAGATTCATCAGCAACTTAATAGCTAGTATTAAGACTTAAGTAATTTTACTCATGTCTGAAAAAGACCTTTGCAAATATTCAGATGCACAATTTTAAATCTTTAATGTGAAGCAGGAGTAAACCTAATGACTAGAACTAGCAAATAAACATGACACCATGTGTTTTATTGCCAGATAACAAGCCTTTGGTATGGAGGATAAAGTATAAGTTCTAAAACCCTGTCTCACATTGCCAGCATCCCAGTCATCTGGCTACATACCAGATCATGGCTATGTTCTCATAACTTGCATGTTTCGGGAATGCAGCACTAATTCTATCCTCTTGCACCAGTGACAATGCAGAGTAATTTCAGTGAACTCTAGACTTACACCAGTGTAGCTAAGAACAGAATTTGGCTTAAAAACTCTGCTGTCTGCTTCCTTTTGTCTGTAGTTGTTTTCTTGGGTCTTGCTCCTCACTAATATTTCATAACAACTGAGGAGAGTTGGCAGTTTTTCAAAGAGACATTATTAAGGGCCCAAAAACAAGCTATTCCCCTATGTAGGAAAGATAGTAAATATGGGCAAAGACCGCCTTGGCTTAACAAGGAGATCCTGCATGATCTCAAACTAAAAAAGGAATCCTATAAAAAATGGAAACTGGGACAAATTACAAAGAATGAACACAGGCAAATAACACAGGAATGCAGGAGTAAAATTAGAAGGGCTAAGGCACAAAATGAGCTCCAACTAGCTACAGGCATAAAGGGTAACAAGAAGGCCTTTTACAAATATATTAGAAACAAGAGGAAGACCAAGGACAGGGTGTAGGGCCATTGCTCAGTGAGGAGGGAGAAACAGTAATGGGGAACTTGGAAATGGCAGAGATGCTTAATGACTTCTTTGTTTCGGTCTTCACAGAGAAGTCTGAAGGAATGCCTGACATAGAGAATGCTGGTGGAAAAGGGGTAGAGTTAGTTTTTGAAATAAAAAAAGAACAAGTTAAAAACCATTTGGAAAAATTAGATGTCTGCAAGTCACCAGGGCCTGATGAAATGCATCCTAGAATCCTCAAGGAGCTGATAGAAGAGGTAGCTGAGCCGTTAGCTCTCATTTTTGGAAAGTCATGGGAGACAGGAGAGATTCCAGAAGACTGGAAGAGGGCAAATATAGTGCCCATCTACAAAAAGGGGAACAAGAACAACCCAGGAAATTACAGGCCAGTCAGCTTAACTTCTGTGCCAGGAAAGATAATGGAGCAGGTAGTTAAGGAAGTCATCTGCAAGCACTTGGAAGGTAGTAAAGTGATAGGGAACAGCCAGCATGGTTTTGTAAAAAAACAAATCATGTCAAACCAACCTGATAGCCTTTTTTGACATGATAACGAGACTTGTAGATAAGGGAGAAGCAGTGGATGTGGTATACCTAGACTTTAGTAAAGCATTTGATACGGTCTCGCATAATATTCTTATCGACAAACTAGGCAAGTCCAACTTACATCGCGCTGCAATAAGGTGGGTGCATAACTGGCTGGCTAATCGCACCCAGAGAGTAGTTGTTAATGGTGCTCAATCCAGCTGGAAAAGCATAACAAGTGGGGTTCTGCAGGGGTCTGTTTTGGGACCAGTTCTGTTCAATATCTTCATTAATGATTTTGATATTGGCATAGAAAGTACGCTTATTAAGTTTGCAGATGATACCAAGCTGGGGGGGGTTGCAACTACCTTGGAGGATAGGGTCATAATTCAGAATGATCTAGATAAATTAGAGAAATGATCTGAAGTAAACAGGATGAAGTTTAATAAAGATAAATGTAAGGTGCTGCACTTAGGAAGGAATAATCTGTTTCACACATACAGAATGGGAAAAGACTGTCTAGGAAGGAGTACAGCAGAAAGGGACCTAGGGGTTCTAGTAGATCACAAGTTAAATATGAGTCAACAGTGTGATGCTGTTGCAAAAAAAGCAAACATGATTCTGGGATGCATTAGCAGGTGTGTTGTGAACAAGACACGAGAAATCATTCTACCGCTCTACTCTGCGCTGGTTAGACCTCAGCTGGAATATTGTGTCCAGTTCCGGGCACCCCAATTCAAGAAAGATGTGAAGAAATTAGAGAAGATCCAGAGAAGAGCAACTAGAATGATAAAAGGTCTGGAGAACATGACTTATGAAGAAAGGCTGAAAGAATTGGGCTGGTTTAGCTTGGAAAAAAGAAGATTGAGGGGGGACATGATAGCGGTTTTCAGATATCTTAAAGGGTGTCATAAGGAGGAGGGAGAAAACTTGTTCTTCTTGGCCTCTGAGGAGAGAACAAGAGGCAATGGACTTAAGCTGCAGCAAGGGAAGTTTAGGTTGGAGATTAGGAAAAAGTTCCTAACTGTCAGGGTGGTCAAGTACTGGAATAAGTTGCCAAGGGAGGTTGTGGAATCTCCCTCGCTGGAGATATTTAAGAACAGATTAGATAGACATCTATCAGGGATGGTGTAGATAGTGGTCAGTCCTGCCGTCGGGGCAGGGGACTGGACTCGATGCCCTCTCGAGGCCCCTTCCAGTTCTAGTGCTCTATGATTCTATAACACTTTTCAGATTCTGCTTGCTCTTTTCTTACCTGGTTCATTTTGCTACTTAGTCTAATCTAAATCATGAATATTACAGGCAAGTAACCCTCTTTAAAACACCTAAATACACTTGATTGCTACTAGTCTATTTTTGCTGCACATGTCTTGCCAGCCTATAGTTTAGGAGAGCCCACCATGCAGTGTCCTAACCGCTAATGTCCTAATCACCTGGATGAAATTCGTCTGTAAATTGTTTTCTTTCTGTGCTATGAGGAAGCTCACCTGTATGTGAAATCTGTTTGCCAACTTTACAATGAAAAAATGTAGTGATGTTAAGTGGACTACAGTAAACTCATATCTGACAGCCCTGGGACCAGGGAGGTTGCTGAATACTCAAATGTTCTGGATAACAAAGAGGTATACCTGGCAATGCATAACACTAAAGAAAAACAAGATTAAATATTAAGAAAAACAAATGTATTCAGAGTACTTTATATTTACCAACAGTAGTATTGTACGCTCTCAACTTACATGGTATTTGCAGTATTTATTTGCATTTACTTTCACTATGCTGTCCTTATAGAAAATATAACTAAAATTTACTTATGGTTAAAATGCCAGTTATTTGAGAATTCTGGATATGGAAGCGTTTACTGTAGTTCCAGATCATTGTCTAGGACAGGGGTTGGCAACCATAATAGCAAGAAGAGCCATTTTTTCAAATTTGGTTATGAAATCATACTTCAAGAGCCACAATGCATGTGAACATGAGATAGTCCTTAATAAATAACTTCAAACTGTACTTTTTGTAACCCCTATTTTAAAAACAGTGCACACACCATTTGTAATCAGATCCATGTAAATATTTAACCCTTTTCTGAGTCCTAGTAGGCTCCAAGATCAGTACCATTTAGTAGCATGACTACCAGAAATAAAACAAAAAAGCAGTAAAGTAGCACTTTAAAGACTAACAATAATTTATTAGGTGAGCTTTCATGGGACAGACCCACTTCTTCAGGTTATAGCCATACCAGAAGAGACTCAATATTTAAGGTGCAGAAAGCTAAACAGTAATCAAGGTTGATAAATCAGAAAAAACAATCAAGGTGAGCAAATCAGAGAGTAGCGGTGCGGGAAGGGGGGAGAGTCAAGAATTAGATTAAGCCGAGTATGCAAAAGAGCCCCTATAATGACCCAGATAATTCGCATCTCTGTTCAAACCACGTGTTAATGTGTTGAATTTGAATATAAAGAGTTCAAAGCCTCTCTTTCAAGACTGCTGTGAAAATTCCTCTTTGTAAGACGCAGACTTTTAAGACATTAACAGAATGGCCCACTCCATTGAAATGTTGGCTGACCGGTTTGTGGATCAGGAGTGCTTTTATGTCTGTTTTGTGCCCATTAACTCTTTGTCTAAGAGAGTTTGAAGTCTGTCCGATATACAAAGCATCTGGGCATTGTTGGCCCATGATGGCATATATGAAGTTAGTTGAGGAACGTGAGAATGTGCCCATGATTCTGTGAATAACCTGGTTAGGTCCAGTGATGGTATCTCCAGAATAGATATATAGGGCCTTCTGGAATGTGGCACCCTGATTAAGGATAGGTTGTAGGTCTTTAATAATGTGTTGCAGTGGTTTGAGCTGGGGGCTTTTTTTTTTTTTTTTTTTTTTTTGCTACCTGGGACCTTATTTACTCAGAGACACTATCTGCACCCCATCCTGGATTATTCTGTTTACTTCCCAAAATCCACAAACCTGGGAACGCTGGACGACCTATCATTTCAGGTATGGGCACCCTTATCACCAGACTATCCAGTTATGTTATTGAAGACCTACAATCTAACCTTAATCAGGATGCCACACTCCAGAAGGCCCTAGGTGACAGGCCTGTTCTCTACTATAGACAGCCTCCCAACTTTGAGGATTCTCACCAACAGCCATAATCTATACCACAGGAACACCAGTCTTGGAATGTTTCCTTGCAACAAAGCCCGCTGCCAGGTTTGTCCACATATCTATTTTGGAGATCCCATCGCTGGACCTTACCAGGTTATTCACAGAATCATGGGCACATTCTCATGTTTCTCAACTAACATCATATATGCCATCATGTGCCAACTCTTTTATATTCAAATTCGACACATTAACACATGGTTTGAACTGGGATGCGAATTTTCTGGGTCATTATAGGGGCTCTTTTGCATACTTGGCTTAATCTAATTCTTGATTCCCCCCACCCTCTCCTACACTTCTACTCTCTGATTTGCTTACCTTGATCCTTTTTTTTTTTTTTCCTGATTTGTCAACCTTGATTACTTTTTTGGTTCTCTGTGCCTTAAATATTGAGTCTGTTCTGGTATGGCTATGGTCTGAAGAAGTGGGTCTGTCCCACGAAAGCTCACCTAATAAATTATTTTGCTAGTCTTTAAAGTGCTACTTGACTGCTTTTATTTTTGTTTTGATAGTATATAGACTAGCATGGCTTTCTCTCCGTTACTACCAGAAATAAACTGGTGATCGCAAGGGGGAGCATACAGTATAGCAGGGGTCAGCAAACTTTTTTAGGTTAGGGCTCACTTTTTGTCCTTGCAGTTAGCAGGGCCCCTCCCTCAGCTTGTCCAGTGCTCCAGAAGTGAGTGTCAGTCTCCCATAAGTTTTATGTGGCATGCTCCATTGGCAATGGCAGGGGTGAGGAGGGGAGCCCACAGAGGTCGCATGGGGGGAGGCTGATTGCACTGTGCCTCCATTATGAAATTTCATGGCCTTGGTCTAGTGCTTAGAGCAGAAGCTGAGGCAGCTGGAGATGAATTCTTTTACCAGCATTTCATTAGTTCGGTTTAAGCAGGAGTCCTTGAATGGCTTTCAAAGCACACTGGCAGCAAAATAGTGAGCCAAAGCCTGTTCTTGAGGCACAAGTTTGTAAGCCTGGCTCTCCCTAAGCCTTAGTTACCCCATCTGTGAAGTAACTTTATTAATAATTCCTGTCTCAGAGATATTGGGAGAATGAACCAAAACTTATCTGTTTGAGCCCCATTAGCAGTCTATAGCAACTTGCTGTTGAAGCATCCTAGTTGCCGGGACCTGTAGCCCAGAGCATGGAGGGAAGCTGAAAGCCCATCAATCGTGGGCAGACCCTGAGCCTTAGATCATCAGAGACCTAGGGCAGGAAGGTGGAAGAGAATCCAATAGCCCATGGTGAATGTGAGACCTCTTTTGCCATCCACACTGAACACTTTTTTTCCTTCCTGCTCCACTGAGGCCATAGCCTGGGGGAAATCTCAGTATTAATTTGAGCACAATGTCTGAAACTTTGACAGTAACAGTAACTGTACAGCAATCAGGTCAAGTCAGCTGTATGTGGTAACTGTAGCAATGCAGCCTCCCTGGGAGCTGCTTCTCCCCAACCCTACACTGGCTCCATTCACAGCTGGGCTGCAAGCACTCTGCTTGCTGGGCTGTGCTCCTAGCCAGAACCAGCCCCCACAAGGAGAGTGCTTACTTTGCCAGAGAGTGGCAATGCCTGGGCTGGTTGGCTGGAAGGGCTGAGCTCCCCATCTGATCCTGCCCCTGCTAAAATGAGGGTGTTTACCTTGCTGGAGAGAGCTGTGCTTAGGCTGCAAACACACTGAAGGCTGGAGGGGCTGAGCTCCCAGCCTGAACCTGCCCCCACAGATCTTATTTCCCTAAACAAAAAGGGAGGGGGGAGCCCTCCTACTGTCTTTTAACACAGCTCTGCTTCTGCACTCTCCTTTCTGACTTTGCTCCCTACCGACTAGCTGGAGCAGCTGTAACTTGAGCTGAGGCAAACACAACCCTTGAAAAACTCCGGGGCTTCAGAAAGGTTGCAGGAGCTCAGCAAAATCTTGGACATCTTCAGATTTTGTAAAAGCCCAGCTGGACAGAGAGTTAACTGGACATATGGTGAGCCTAACTGCAGCATCTGGAGCTGCAGAGGAGTTAGCTCTCCAAGCCACAAGTCACTTCTCAAAGAGCCTCCTGCAGCTCCAGAGCTGAGGTTGCTGATCCCTGGTCTAGGAATTACACGTGTAGCATCATAAACCTCTGGAGTACGTGGGTTGTGAGAACAGTTAATAAAGGAAGCACCTTGAACACAGGAGTGAAATCCTGGCCCCATTGATGTTAATGGAGTTTTTTTCCCTTGACTTAAATAGAGCCATGTTTTCACCATTGGGTAGAATCTTGGGTTCTTGTTGCTTAGAGGAGACTAGATGGTAGCTGGGTTTCTCAAGAAAGCTGTTAACAGTAGCTGCAAATATCTTTCTACTTCTATACACAAAGAGGAAACAGGAATAAAATTATCCCATATTTAGAAATAGAAGTGGAAACCAAAACACCTGAAGAGGAATATGAGGAGATGTTAGAAATGACTGATGGAAACAGCAACCTTCCTTGTCCTAATTCCGTGTTAATTCCTGAAGGAAACTGCATGCTACAGCCAGTGCTGCAAACTTACATGTCTACAACTCTCTCTGAGGTTGATCTGATTTGACCCTTTGTAACAGAGAGCAAAATCTACCCCTACAGTGTATAGTGATAAAGGGGTAGTGGAAGTAAATTGATTCAAAGCAAGTGATTTCTGTCCTTCTGTACAAAATGTGAGAGTTCAAGCACTGTCCTCTTTAACATGTGGTTTAAACTTCAGTCTGCTTTGTAAAAGACTCTCTAGCCTGGCTTTCTACCCATCTCAGTCCTTTCCTAACTGTCACATTGCCCAGTCTAAAATTAATGCCACAACCTGCAAATGGCTCGGGCTATAATTGAATTTCTAACACTGTAAAACCTCATTTAAAAACAATGCATTCTGATTTTAACGTGTCCTTCCCACAAGTAGTTTAGGTGTGTGACCAGGTAGGAACAAGAAGGGGAAAAGAAATAGGAGTCCTTGTAGTGCTTGTTTGATATTTAGGAAATAGATATGAGAAGTTCAGCTCTTGTGTGCTGGGGGTTGCACTTTTATAGATAATTTTGTATTGGTTTTGCTGTGTTTACCCAGATGTTCTGTGTAAGTAGCAGGTGCAGGGCATAGATTACCGCCAGGTTACCAGGAAAGAGAGAGGGCTCTAGTGAGAGGAATCTCTTCTGCCCCACCTTCCCCTTTTAAGTTCCACAGATATAGACACGGAACAATATAATAACAAGGGATCATTCAGTCACTTCTTTCACCTGTGCTTTGGAACAGTGTAGCAATACTTAGTGCTCTTAATCTTCAAACACTTCCACAAACTTTTATCCTTACAAAGCACTAATGCAATACGTGGTCTGAGCATACTTACTGATGTAGGATGAGTAAAAACAGGCAGTGGAGATGAGTGAATTGCTCATGGTCAAAAAAACAAAACAAAAAAAAACAAACACAGGAGTTCCTGTTTTCCATCCAGTCCTGCTTTTTTAGAGCCAAATCCTTCTCCAATTCCATAAATGGGAATTTCGACAAGTACTTTAATAGAACCAGGATTTGCCTGCTGCTATTTGTTTATATATTAGCTTGCATTACAATGGTATGTAAGGGCTCCAGTCATGGATCAGGGCCTTGTTGTGCCATTGGATTGGAAACAGGCTATTACAACCTGCTGATAGACCTTTATAATCACTTAAATTCCTGCTAGCCAACAGTTTGCACCCAATAAAAGTCTTTTAGAAAAAAAATAGTTGGAAGGGAATTATTGTGTTTATATCTACTCTGTTACACAGAACATCCCATTGGCTTCTCTAATGAGGACAATATGGCTTAATAAATTCAGTGGTGATTCTTAAAACAGACAGTCACCTTCTGCTCCTTTGTTGTAAGCAGAGAAGGAAAAGCTTGCTCACAGAAGGGGAAAGGCTATGATTCATTCCTTGTGAATATTGTAGCTGCCATTGATCAAGCTAAATGCTGCGTGTAATAAGTTGTGCATTCTGATTTAGGCTGTCATTGCCTTGATGGAGATGGGTTTTGATGAAAAAGAGGTGATAGATGCACTCCGAGTAAACAACAACCAGCAAAATGCAGCTGTGAGTATGCTCTTATTTTCATTCCTAATTGCTATGGTGATCGTTTGCTCAATTAAGAATTGTTGATCGCTGAACTGGATGATGTTTGACCATACTTTTAATTCAGACTAGCCCCATGTTTCATGGCTTTGCTCTTAGTGTTCCAGCCCTAGCATTTATTGAAGTTCAGGCAAATACGATTAAATGTTATGTCTCTTTCAAACTGGGCTGGAGAGTGGCAGTCAACAAGCATCCTTCAGAAAGTTGAGAGGACAGCTTCCAGAGGGAAAATGTTGAGATGGAGACCTTTGGCCAGGGATGTGGGAACTGGTTTTTGAGGTTCTCATCTGAAGGAGGATTTCCCTTATCCCCGGTGTGTGCACATACACAGAGGAATGCTCATCTTATCCTCTCCTGAAAGAAGGGCTTAAGTGACCTCACTGGGGTTTTGAAATGAGCCTGTGGCTGTTAGATCCGTGAGCCTCCCCTCCATCTTTGGATTTGGGGGAATCCTGGAAGGTTCTGGTATAGGAGGGTGACAGTCCTGGAGCAAGCTGTACATTTCCAGTGGGATCTATAGAATGTCGCCTTATGTGGACTTGCAAGCCAAAAATCACTTTTATTGCTGTGTCAGGTTCTAGTCCAGCTCCCACTGAAGTGAGGGGAACCTTGCAGTTGACTTTCCCACGGAGCAGGACTGAACTGAATAGTAGTTAATGTGTTAACTGATAATGTGGTTTAGTCTTTTGGATTGAATGCAGGAATGATAGGAAAGTTTATCTTGTGTCTTATTTACCCGAGGGATTGAAGTCTCACAAGCTTGTGTTTTAATGGAACTAATTTATAAACTTGTCATGCCTGCTGACTTTTACAGTGTGAATGGCTGCTGGGAGACAGAAAGCCATCGCCAGAAGATTTAGATAAGGGAATTGACACCACTAGCCCTCTCTTCCAAGCCATCTTAGAAAACCCAGTGGTACAGTTAGGACTAACGAACCCTAAAACGCTGTTAGGTAAGTACTGTCCTTGCTTCTGATGAATAAGCATTGCTTCCACAGTTGCTGACAATCAGAAAATACTCTAAATGAAGCCAAATGACTTATACAGGTGCAGCTCTTCACGTTAGCTCTTCTCATCTCCCCTTTATGCTGCATGATAGCGTGCTGTGTGTATGGTACCATACAGGCAGTGTAGGCATGGGAACAATCATAGGGCTTTCCCAGAAATGTCAATGTCTAGGTGAATGAACTCAACCATCTAGAATGTCATGGCTACTGGCTACAGTGTCGACGTGGATCTAGGACACTTGTTGCACCCAATATGTCCAGAATTTGGCAGGGAAAATATAGATTTGTGCTTAGTGTCCTGGGTTCTGTAGCTGCAAGAAAAGTGGAAGAGAATGGATACTGTAGTATAATTCCTAGAGGTTGAAGTCTGCTCATTAGTCAGAGTGTAGTGGTTGTCTGAGTTTGGAATGTTGCCCTGTAGAACATCTGTTTTTCTTTTCTTTCCTCTGTCAGAAGCATCTGTGGCTGGGAAAGTCACATGACTAATTGAGTCCAAAAGGGACTAAAATGTAAATCAATGGCTATGGGGTTACACTGAGGAAATGCCACACAGGGAGATACTTAGCAGGGACAAATTTGACCTTTGTGCAACATATATAAACGTGCTTAGTCTTTGGCTTCAGTGGTATGTAGACTTTAAATAAAAAGGCATGCTTTTAAATCAAGATTGCATATAAATTCTTTTGCTGTGGATTTTTTTGAACACTTGTGTTTACCATGAAGTTTCATGGATTTTAAATAATGCAGGAACTGAACCCACCTACTCTGATTTTGAAACAAGTGGCATCTTCATTCCATGCTGCAGCTCAGGATGTAAAAATAGAAAATGAAATGTCATTGTACACATACATATAAAGCTTGGATCAGCATCAGAGCATGTACTGTTGCTAATGATAACTCTGCTTATTGCCAGTGTCATGCATTTTAACACGAATATTTGCATTTAATTGGAAAAATGCCTAGTCCTCCTCTACTTCAAAATATTTTAACCTGTTACTTCTCCCCACAACAGGAGGAAGCCTGCTCTAGTGCTCAAAGCATCTGAGCTTTATTTTATTCTCAGCTCTGCCAGAGAACTGCTTTGTGACCTTGGCAGAATATTTACAGTCTGTCTTGCAGAGTTGTTGAGTACCTACAGCTCTCAGTTGACTTCACGGGTAGCTCTGGGTGCTTATCACCTTTGGAAATTGGGCCATTAACCTCTGTGCCAGAGTTTGCCCAGACTGTTAAGTAAATTGTTACACTGACCTTTAGATGACTTCTGAAAAAGTCAGACTTGTGTTTTCTGTGTGGCCCGTTATGAGTGAGTGTTCCAAATTTCTGTCTGAGTACCTAGATAGAACATGACACAGCTGGCTTTTATGCTACCATCTTCCTGTCTCACCCAGTATCCATGGCCAGGAGGTGTTGCTGGCAGTGCTACTCCATTGGAGTTTAGGCAGGAGACCAAGGTCTGTCAAGGGTGGCTCTGGCCTCCCAAGAGCCTTGTGCCCTGTGCCCTGAGTTGTGGAGATCAAAGCAAGTTGTGATATCTTCTGTGATTTAAGTTAACTTCATTTTGTAAAACATCCAAAATACTGAATATTGACCAAATAAAAACATCATTACTGAGTTTTGACACCATCTTCTTTTGGCAGCCTTTGAAGATATGCTTGAAAACCCCTTAAACAGCACTCAGTGGATGAATGATCCAGAGACAGGACCTGTCATGCTACAGATATCTCGAATCTTTCAGACGCTGAACCGCACATAGAAGGGAATGCCGATCCACTGTGTCACTTATTGCTATCTCTAGCTTCATGTTTCCTGAATGAGAGGGAACATTTTTTTTTTTTTGGGGGGTGTGGGGGGAGAGAGGGGGCAGAGTTGAATAAAGGTGGACTAATGGAAGAAGGTAGCAGAAGAAGCAAAATAGTTGGTTGTTGTTTGGATAGGCACCTCTCAAATAAGAGCCTGTGTAGTTATGGCCATCTTGAAGTTAATAACCTTATGAATTTAGTTTTAGTGGAAGAGATTTGAAGATTTGTTGTGGGGATATTTTGCTTTCAGGTGGTAGGTTGAAAATGAAATATATATCCAAATACAGGAAAAGGCTTTGAACACAATTGAGTATCCTATTGGCAGAAAGTAATATGATGATATTGCCTTGTTTTCAGTTCTCTTACTCAAAAGGCGTGTGACAGCTAATTTTACTAGCCACTGATTATAGCATCTGGCTTAGTGTTTACAAAAGGTCATTGACCACTATCATAGGATAGTAATCATATTGTTCATCTCTATACAGTGTTAATATATGTCTATCAAAATACAAAACACTTTTTAAATTGACACTTAAGAATTTGTTTTTTTAAAATAAGTCCAAATGTTGAGAGAACGTGGTTTTTA
Organism: Carettochelys insculpta; assembly: GCF_033958435.1. Taxonomy (NCBI): domain Eukaryota; kingdom Metazoa; phylum Chordata; order Testudines; family Carettochelyidae; genus Carettochelys; species Carettochelys insculpta. The sequence goes on from NC_134157.1 coordinate 20,003,803, forward strand.
TCTAAACTTGTCTGTCTTGTGTTCTAATTTAAACAGAATAATTCATAGATGGAATTTCTTTAATTAATAAATAGCACTACTTTTTCCTATTTATTTTCTGCATTAGTGTTTTCCAGTCCTGCAGGGCTCATATGTTTGCAGGAGATCTCATTAAGTAGATTAAAGATGCAGTATGTCTTTTCACAAAAATGTAACTGGCCATTTCACCACTTTGATTTTTCAAGTGCTACAATTCAAGGTTTGTCCTTTTTAACATATCTTAGTTTGAAAGGTGACATGTTTCTGTCGCTTTCATTTCTGAATATATATTTTAGGAAATAAGGAGTTCGGTGTTGCGGGCATCTTCCATTTCAGACTCCACTAGCAATGCCAAAAAGTTGCTGACTTGCTTGGGTTTTATTTGGAAAGTCACCTGCCAAGTGAAACGAGCATCCACACAAAGATATTGAGGTTTGTGCCCTGTTTTTGTTTGTTTGCTTGTTTAAAATTCCCATGATTGTCCTCTTCCAAGTAAGAAATTTTCCTGATTGTTTTTTACCTTAGAAATATCAGTGTCAGATCTTGTTTTCCCTTGTCTTTATTGGAAGACTCACTGGAGGTGTCAGATGGATATTGTGAGCTTTGTCAGCCTGAGAACTAGAGGAGCACAAAGGCTGAATCTCTTACAGAGATGTCTTCTTTGAAGAGTTTTGCTGCCATTGAGGTACAGGTAGTGACAATATTTGAATAGTTGGAGTTAAAAATAACTTCTCTTTTCATTCAACCAAGTTTCACTTACGTGGTATTTTCAGTGCAATAAAAATGTCCTCTGGAAAGATAGGGAACACAAGACCTGGATTTCTAATGTAAAAAGTATGATGAGAAAATAAACCTTTAAAGCCCTCGGTACCTACCATTAAGATATGTATGTGTTTTGTAAGAGGATACAGGCGATCCCCGATTTACAAACACATCAACTTAATGACCATTTGTACTTACGACCAACCTCCAGCTCACCCCCTCTGCACACCCCAGCTCACCTCTCCCTAGTGGTGGGGAGGAGTACTCCAGCTGCATGCCTGGGGCTTTGCTCCAATCCCCATGCCCCAACCCAGACCCACCCCCTGCCCTCAACACCCTCCCAAACCCATGTGGCCCCAGATCACCCCTCCCCCCCACGCAGCTGGCTTAGCATGCGCGGGACTCCAACCTGCCCCAGCTCAAACACCGTGCCCCAGTGCACCTCTATCCTACCCCTCCCCCACCTGACTCAACCCTCCCTCCTCCCCAGCCCCCGCAGCCCCAGCTGAACCCCCCCAGCTCCGGTGCACCCTCATTCAACCACCCTGCCCTGCTCAACTCCTCCCTTCCGTGGCCTTAGCTCATCCCCAGCCCCCGCGCGCACGCACACACTTGGGGCTCCAGCTGTCGGCTGCTGCCAGCATGCACAGGGGCTTTATCCCCCCTGCCAGCTCAACCCACCCTGTTCCCGGTTCACCCCTGTTCAGTCCGGCTCAGCTCCCCCCATATCTCCAGCTGACACCCCCCACCACCACCAGCATGCACTGGGCTGTTAGCCGCCAGTGCACACAGGGCTCCAGATGTCAGCTGCTGCAGGTGTATGAGGTTCTACTCCCCCAGCCCCGGTTCACCTCATTGAACGCCTCCCAATCCCCCCACGGCCCCAGCTCACACTCCCCAGCATGTGGGGCTCTGGCTTCGACCTGCACCTGGGGCTCCCAACCCCTGGTGCGCAGGGCTCCAGCTCCAACGCCCTGGCCGGGCTCAACTCGCCCTAATTCCCTGTTTGCCTGGGTCCAACCCCCAGGAAGCACCAGCACTGCTGCACGCTTCCACCACCCCTGCTGCCCTAACCCACCCGAGGCTTAAGCCCCGTGCCCCCTCCCAGGACCCCAACCCAAGCCCTCCCTGGCTTCCGCGAAATTCAAGGTACATGAGGGTTGTGTGGAACACAACCCTCGTGTACCTCGAGGGATTACCGTATAAGGGTATTTCCAACTTACAACCAAATCGAGTTACGACCAGGTGTTCAGAACGTAACCCGTTTGTAACTCAGGGACTATCTGTATTCTGCATAACTTTGCAGGTCACCTTTTAAAATGATTCTGACTGAGGTCAGCTAGGTATGGCCCTAAACCATAAATAAGGTTTGGCCTGATTATGGCATCTGAACTGTAATATAATGCAGCTGAGACAGAGAAGTTGCCATTTCCACATAATTAATGTGATGGGAGAGGAAGTCAGTCACTCAGATCTTATCTTTATTTATTATCCAAGTTTTATGTTTGGCTTTTGTAATACCCTAGTAGGTCTGTTGCATTTAAATTTCTGTAAGTGCTTAGGAGTTCCACATTCAAAAGTAAACGTCTCAGCACTCCTGCCTTTTTCTTCTAAATTTAATTGCAATTTTGGTTTTAAAAACTAGGAACTGGATCTTTCCACTCAATAAGGACTCAAATAAGTTCTAGTTGATTTCAGTGCAACTACTCAGATTGGTAAGAGTTACAGATATTATAATAATAAGAATATTTAAATATAATAAATTTAAATATTTATTTTTTGATGCTGAAGGATTTCAGTTGTTCATTCTATCACTCTTCTGTAGTGGTTTCCTTGAAATGCTACCTGAGGATGTTATTACTTGAAGTTGTAAGCATTTGAGGCACTGATATATATGGTAATCCCTCAGCTATCCAAGTTCTTGTAAATAATCAGTGCTTGCTTCTACAGGACAATACTAGGTAGAACCGCCATTATGGGATTATCCTGATTTCTTTACTAAAGAGGAAATGTTCCAGACTGTGTTTCTGAAAATATTGGAGTCAAGTTGAGATGGCAGCATATCCTCCAAAAACTTATGGTCTGATTATGTTCCCATTAAGTCAGGCTCAAGTTCCCATTTACTTTCATGCTGTAAGAGCAGACTCTCAAAAGTAATTTAACAGATTCCACAAAGAGCTAATGTATTGTTTTATCTACATATCCTTCATACTTCAGCCTTCCAAGTGCTGTTGCCTGTATATCTCTGCATTATCCTCATGGCAAGGGACTTGAGTTAGATTGTATGGTTTCATCACTTTCTGTTACAGAACAGGATGTATTTGTTCCTATGTCATGTTTAGCTTGGTGACACAAGTAAATCAAAACTGCACCCCTTGGCATGTCAGAACAGGTTCCCCCTGTCTTTTAAGAGATCTTTCAATATAACTGAAGTAGAGAGACTGAAATGCAGACAGAAATGCTCTATTTATCTGCTTTCCTAATAAAACTAATATGTCACTTATGGTATAAGAAAACTTATGATAAAAGGAATACTGCATCTTTTTTTTAAAAAAAAAAAAACCCTAAAAAGTTTGAAGATATGCACTTCGTAGACCCTGTTATTTCACAACTTCACACCTTTACAGTATAAGCATGGGAGAGAGAGTTTGGGTATCATTATAAAGTGTCCTCCAGCCTTGGTTTTTTGGTATGGCTTTTAAAAATGCCGCCTGCCTTTGGAGAATGCAAGTTTCCACTGCCCAATATCTGCATTAGTGGAAGGGTATATGGGCTTAATATTTTTCACCAAGCTTTTAGGAGTGAATAAAGATGTACTTAACTATACCAGTTCAAATTTAACTTGGAATGCCACTTATGGAATCAATTGATTGAGCTCATTAATCTGAATATCTGACACTAAGACACTCTCTATGCCACCAGTGACTCGGGAGAAGTCCAATAGCATGTGCTGTGAGCTGCATATGTTTCTACTCCAAGATAGTTACTATTGCTTTTTAAGTCCACTGTGGTTGCAGCTGTTGCCAATTCTCTTGTGCTTTCTAGGATTCTGAAAACCTAAATATCCTTGCATTGACTGTTAGGCTGGGGTTCAGCATTGCAGAGTGCAGGCTCCAGGAAGCATAATTATGAAAGGTCCATGTGTTCAAACCTGCAAAAGTATATGAGAGAGTTAGATGAGTAGACACTTTAAAAAATGAATGTGATTACTTGTGTGAGTAAATAGTACGTACATGAGTAATGATTTGCAGGTTTGAGCCATGTTCTTGCATCTCTAAAGTCCCGATTAAAGCTAACAAAGAGATTAGCAGTAGTGCTGGCTTCATTGCAAAAGTGGAAGACAGATAAAACAATGAAATAATATGGAAATGGGCCAGGTAGGTGTATTATCTGATGCAGTGTTGATGGCTTATAATTGTTCTTATGCTGGGTCTATACTTGCCCCATTAGTTGATATAGACAATCTCTTCTTACCTTTTGATACACTGTGTGATTCTTGAAAGCTAGCTAGTTATTTATTTAAACATATATAACTTATAATTTTGTCATCACAAAGCTTTCATATTTTTAATAGAAATGTTCTATATAGAAGTTTGTTCTCAGGGCTTCATATTTATGCTATCTTTATAGGGCAATGCATGTAAAGGGATGTATTTGGGCTGGGAGGGAAAGTCAGTTGCCACTATGTAACTTATATGTTGGTTGGTCTTAACCAAGGAGACCAAGCTAGCATGAGACTCTGATGAACTGCTGTAATAGGTAAGTCCAAAGAATCCGCCATTTTTCCTCTTCAGTCTCTTTAGGGTGGTGAAGTAGTCACACAAGAATACACTGCAGCTTTGCACATTGTTGACCTTACACAGTTCTGAGGACACTTCAGCTTTGTGTGTATCCAGGGAAGTGGAAAGCTAATTCGCACAGATTCTAGTACAGTAGTCAATATACCTGTACTCTGCTACAAATTGAAGAACATGTAGCTGCAAGAGCTCTTAAATTTCTGGACAATCACTCCACATTTGGCCACTTATAGCCTGTCACAGTTGTTTCCCAGAACCTTTGACTCCATTTTATATGGAGCCAACCTTGACTTCAAGTGTGTGGCTTTGTTTATTCAAATGTAGGAACAAGTTGCAATCTTTTGGCATCATAATCCCTGGGCTGAGAATCTTTGAATTACCGCATTGGAAGCAACTGTGCAAACTGGCACAACACCGAATGATCAAAAAAAAAAAAAAAGGCAGCCAAGTAGCGCTTTAAAGACTAATGAAATAATTGATTATGTGGTGAGCTTTCGTGGGACAGACCCACTTCCTCAGACCATAGCCATACCAGAACAGACTCCATATTTAAGGCACAGAGAACGAAAAACTAATCAACGTTGACAAATCAGAAAAAAAATTATCAAGGTGAGCAAATCAGAGAGTAGAGGGGCAGAAGGGTGGGGTGGAGTCAAGAATTAGTTCCAATTAGAATTAGTTCTAATTCTTGACTCCCCCCCCAACCCCTCTACTCTCTGACTTGCTCACCTTGATAATTTTTTTTCTGATTTGTCAACCTTGATTACTTTTTTGTTCTCTGTGCCTTAAATATTGAGTCTGTTCTGGTATGGCTATGGTCTGAAGAAGTGGTTCTGTCCCATGAAAGCTCACCACATAATAAATTATTTTGATAGTCTTTAAAGTGCTACTTGGCTGCTTTTTTTGTCTTGATAGTATATAGACTAGCACAGTGTTTTCTCTGTTACTATTCAACACCAAATGATTGTATTTGATCACTGGGTCAGCATAACTTGCCTATTCAGCAGGCACACAATTTGTTCCCAATAGTTTGAGTTTCAGAAGTAGTCTGTATAGGACAGTGAGATTAGTATCCAAAGGAAATACCTCATTTTTCTGCTAATTAGAGTGACATTTTTTTTTATCATCTGATGTTTACTCCTAGGACTTTATAAAGAGCTGCTGGAATAACAGCATCCACAGCTGGATATTTACACCCACAGGTATATTGGATAAAGTAATCTGAAAGGGAAATAAATCCTCATGCTTCGTGGCGTAACCCAACCACTAAGTGCATCTTCATTTATGGGCAGTTTATTCCTTGGAAGCATTTGGTGCAGCCATTGTTAGCTATGCCGCTAGTCTGAGTTGGGATGGCAAATCCTATGGAAGTAAAGCAAGCCATGCATATTCAATTTACATGTATGTGGTTTCAAGAGTTGCGTACGCTTGTATCCCAACCTTTTGTCATTACATAAGACACATGTTTAACATGTAGTGTACCTTTTGTTGCAGGCTTAAAGAACTTAGATATAGATCCCTGTTTCAAAACATTCAAACTTTAATCAATGTAAAAGCCCAATTCAATAAGAATTTAATGATTTAGTGTTATTTTTTGATATCATGTTCTTCATTGGGGAAAGCTGGGGAGTAGTGGTAATGTTTAAGCCTACCGAATGAAATGTGTGTTGTCTTGTTGCAGCAAGTGAAAAAAGGTGTGTAGACCTTTTTAAATTTTCAAGGTTTTTTTATTCTAGTTTAATGAACTGTACAAGAATGTGATTTGCCATAAAGCACTGACCACAAAGTAGCACTGGAGAAGTTATACTGTAAGGTACTCAGATTTTAACATTTTTCATTTAATCTGTGTATAATGTAATTGGGTACAGTCCATTGTTTTTATATGGAATTTACACTGATGTGTGGCATGCACAATTGTTCTTAAGATGTGATATTACTTTTATGAAGTTTGACTTGGGTGAATATCAACAAAGCTATAGAATTCAGGGTTCATTCTAAAACTTACTAGTATGGGTCAGTGATCTGCTACCCATCTGCAGAAAGACTGAGCATCAACTAGTGCTAATACTAACCATTTGTCTCCCATTTTTGCTTTAATATGATGATCTGACCAAAAGAGAATCAATTCTATATTGCTACTAATTTGGTCCATTTTAAACAGCCAGGCTGTTATCTGAGGAAACCTATTATGAGAGGCTATAAAAGTGTTCATTTAGTGTGGCTTTGCTGGTAACTGTTACCCAGTTAGTATGGCTGAGTTGGACCCATAAGTGTCACTAGAATGAACTCTGAGTCTGTAATCCTACGCACGCACACTCTGAGAATGATCTGGTCATGTGTGTTGTAAATTTATAACATCTTAAAATAATAAAGTTTTTTGATTTATTACAAGCTGTTTCTGACCTTTCAAAATATACCATGGGGCTGACAAATCAAGGTGCTTCATCGAGTGTCCCCATGGGTGCTCCACAATAGGTGTCGGGCTCGCCCGGCGCCACAGATCGGAAATCTTCCAGCAGTTTCTCCTGGATCGCGCATGCGCTGGCACGCGCCGCTCCCTTGCGCATCCCCGGCCACGTGCGCGATCCAGTCCCCGCCAGTTCCTTCTCATCCGCCATCGGCTGCAGATGGAATCCGCTCAGGCTACGGCCAGAGTCAGATTAGACAGTGTTTTTAGGTGTAGATTGTTGTTTCTTTTAAAAACAAAAAAAAAGAGAGAGAGGACAAAGAGCAAAAAAAGGAAAATAACAAAAGAGAGAGAGGAGCGGAGAAGAGGAGTGGACGTGAAGGCCAGTAGGCCGCCCGCTGCCTGCAGGCAGGTGTCCATGAGTCAGGGAAACAAGCACGGACTAGGTGCTAAGTACCCTATTAACAGTACAGACTCACCACAATGGCTTCTTCAGGCTTTAAAAAGTGTGAGTCCTGCTGCGAAGCTATGCTGGCCTCCGATGGGCATAGTGAATGCATCCGATGCCTGGGGGAATCACATGTTACCCAGAAGTGTTCCCACTGTGCTAAGCTCACAGCCAGGGCCAGGAAAGACAGAGAAATGCGTCTTAAAATGCTCTTGTTTGATAAGGCCCTCCAGCCAGACGTGCCAGAGAGGCAATCAGAAGGGCCCTCTGGGTTTCACAAAAGGAAGGCAGCTTCTCTCACCCCCTTGGTGCAAAAATGGAGGAAGCTCTCCCTAGCTCGATCCCTGCCGGTGGTTTCAGTGAGTGGGACGGGCGGAGTGCACAGCCCCCAGCCACATACTCAGGCAGGCGGCACCACGGCAGCGCACGTGGCAGAGGCTGAGCCTCCGATTATGAAACAGCCGGCACGCGCGGCACCTACAGCGTTGGCAAGGCAAGCGCCGGAATCGGCAGCACCGACCCCCACGGTACCAGCGGTGCAGGGCCAACAGGCACGGAGCCTGCAGGCACTGGAGGACGTTATCCGCGCGGCACCACAGCTGAGCGGGCCGAGCGCGGCGCTGACAGCGGGGCCGAGATCCCCGGCGCAGGAGGGGGCGGTGCCAGCCCCGCAGGGGAGGGGAAAGGTGAAAGCAAAAGCCCGGCACCGCAGCCCTTCTCCGGACAGGGCTGCGCTGCTGCTAGCAACAAGCCCTCCCCCTGTGCTACACACGCCGCCCAGAAGGCTTGGGTCTCCTCCAGCCAATCCAGAACCTCCTTCTCCATTCCTCCAACCAATGTCACCATGGCTTGAGCCACCTTCACCCTTTCTGGGCCTGGATCCACTGGAGTACTATCACAAACCAGTGTCACCGCTATCTGTGTCATCGTGGAGGTCTCGCTCTCCCAGGCATTGGGGGTACACACCCCGAGAGTGGTCCAGGTCTCTGTCCCCGGACCTGTGCCCGTGCTGCCATGGTCGTTCTTATCATGCTGGACACAGACACCCCAGGCCTATGCCCAGGGGCAAGTCCCCCCCGGCCGTCCAATACCCCCGTGGGCACTCCCGTTCGGGGATGGAAACTCAGTTATCTCAAGGGGAGTTAATTTTAGAACCCCGAGACTTTCCTTCGCAATCCTCCAGCGAGCAGGTGTACCATCTGCCGCAGGAACCTGAGAGTCAAGGGAAGTTTACCCTAGTGGTTCCTCGTCCTCTCCAGATGAGGCCATGGCCCCCGGGGATGTCACTCCTCCGAACGACCTTAAACAGTTTCAGGAGCTGTTTAAAAGGGTGGCTTTCACGCAAGGCATTCAGACGACAGAAGTGCAGGAGAAACATCACAAACTCCTGAAAAATTTGAGACCCCCGGCTTCATACAAAATTGCTATCCCGCTGGACGAAGCCATTATGGAGTCAGCCACTACCATATGGCAGACTCCGGACTCCGTTCCGCCTGTGAACAAGAGAGCGGATAAGAAGTACATCATCCCGGCAAAGGGCATGGAGTTCCTCTTCAGTCGCCCACAACCGAACTCTGATGGTCGAATCGTCCCAGCAGAGGTCAAAGACTTCTCAGTACAAATCGGGGGGATCGGACAAAGATGCCAAGAAGTTAGAGCTGTTCAGCAGAAAGGTATATTCCTCTTCCACCCTGCTATTGAGAGTGGCAAATTATGCGGCACACCTAGCGAACCATAACTTTGATAATTACTCCAGGCTTACTTCTCTCATGGATTCACTTCCAGAAGATAAGAAGCCGGTGTTGAAGGCAATTGTGCAAGAGGGCTACGCAGCTTCGAGGACGGGAGTCCAGATCGCCCTGGATGTGGCAGATACGGCGGCACGCTCAGTGGCTACAGCAGTGGTCATGCGTAGAGAATCCTGGCTCCAGACATCGGGCATCCCGAGGGATCTACAGGCAAAGATCGTGGATCTTCCCTTTGACACGCAAAAGTTGTTTGCAGACTCAACCGACTCAGTCCTCCACTCCAGTAAGGACTCGAGAGCTACACTTAGAACCCTGGGTATTTATACCCCTCCATATAGGAAGAAAAAATATTACCCTCAGCAAAGACGCTACCCGTACCAACCACAGCGTGCGCAGTATCGACGGAGCTATGACCAAGAGTGACATCAACAGCAGCAACAGTACAGAACTCCCAGGTGACATTCCCAACAAAGCCGTACACCCTCGGGACAGGCCCAAAGGCAACAAGTTTGACGGGCATGTCGAGGGCTGCACTATCACTCCCGTCACGCAATGCCACTCTCATCTCATGTTCCATCATCGCCTCAGACCATTTCAATCCCAATGGCAAAAGATCACCGCAGACAAATGGGTGCTGGAGATCATAGCCACGGGTTACGCGATCCCTTTCCAGTCGCTCCCACCGACGAAGCCTCCCTCCAGGCCCCACCTCCAGGACGCTACCCACGAGGCGAGGCTCAAACAGGAGGTGGACCACCTTATGTTCATCGGGGCGGTGGCAAGAGTGCCGGAACAATTCCAGGGGAAGGGATCTTATTCACGCTACTTCCTCACAGAGAAGAAAACAGGAGGCTGGAGGCCCATCTTAGATCTTCGGGGCCTCAACCGCTACTTGCGCAAGCAACGTTTTCAGATGATTACAGTCGCCTCCATACTCACGGCACTGGACGATGGAGATTGGTTTGCAGCCCTCGACTTACAAGATGCTTACTTTCATATAACGATCCACCCGGCACACAGGTGCTTCCTCCGCTTCATGGTCGGCAAGGAACACTTCCAGTACAGGGTTCTTCCGTTCGGCCTCTCCTCGGCCCCCAGAGTCTTTACCAAAACCCTGGCAGTGGTGTCAGCCTACCTGCACAGACAGGGGGTATTCATATTTCCATACCTGGACGACTGCCTATTGAAAGGGGCCTCGAAGGCAGAGGTCCTACGCATGATACGCGTCACAGCGGACACGTTTTCTTTGCTGGGCCTAGTCATCAACCTCGCAAAGTCAAAGACCGACCCCACACAGGACATAAAGTTCATAGGGGCACACATAAACTCTATCACAGCAAGGGCATACCTACCCGACGCCCGCTTTCGTGCCATCAGTTCGCTGGTGCAAGTCATTACGTACAGCCCCACGGTGCCGGTCTTAACGTGCTTACAGCTGCTGGGTCATATGGCGGCAGCAACATTTGTGGTACAGAATGCCAGATTGCACATGCAAAGCCTGCAGCATTGGCTGGCGAGCGTCTACAAACCGGCATCCCACACTGTTCACAGGGTGGTGTCACCCACAACAGAGGTGCGCAGATCCCTGGCGTGGTGGGTAAACCCCAAGAACTTGCTAGCCGGGTTGCCCTTTCACCAACCACAAATTTCTATTTTTCTTACTACCGATGCCTCCCACGTAGGATGGGGAGCGCACATCGGCGACAAGGTGATGCAAGGGCTATGGTCCCCTGCGGAACAGGCACTGCACATAAACATACTGGAGCTCAGAGCAGTGTTCAGCGCCTGCAAGCATTTCCGAGAACACATATATGGCAAAGTAGTCGGGATCAATACAGACAATACCTCCACTATGTTTTACATAAATCGACAGGGAGGAGCCAGATCCCATGCCCTATGTGCGGAAGCAGTCCGACTGTGGAACTGGTGCATCGCCAACAACATTACGTTGAAAGTCTCGTACTTGCCGGGCGCTCACAACGTGAAAGCAGATCAGCCGAGCAGGCGCTTCGCACTCACGCACAAATCGCAGATCCGCTCCGATCTGCTACGACTGATCTTTCATACATGGGGGTTTCCCCAGATCGATCTGTTCGCCACACAGCACAACAAGAAGTGTCCCCAGTACTGCTCCAGGGTAGGAGTGGGGCGGGGGTCCCTGGGGGACGCATTCATGATTCAATGGAAGGGCCCCCTACTTGACGCGTTCTCCCCCACAGCGCTTATCCACAAGGTCTTGCAGAAAGCCAGAAGGGAGAGAGCTCGCATGATACTAGTAGTCCCAACGTGGGATCGACAGCAATGGTTTCCCTTGCTTCTGCGCATGTTGGACCGCCCACCGCTCCCTCTACCGGTGGCACTGGACCTACTCACGCAGGCCCAGGGGTCCATAGTGCACCCGAACCCTCGGAGTCTGTGCCTACAAGCATGGCTAATCCATGGCTCAGCTCCTTAGAAAGTACATGCACGGAGGGAGTACAACAAGTCCTGGAAAGTAGCCGAAGGACCTCCACCAGGAAGACTTATAAGCAGAAATGGATGCGATTCACAGCCTGGTGTTCCGCCAAGCAATTAGCTCCCCTTGACGGTCCTATACCAATAAGACTTGAATACTTATTGGACCTCAAGAGGGGCGGACTTTCCTTATCCTCGCTAAAAGTCCACCTCACCACTATATCAGCTTTTCGGCATACAGAGGAGGGGCCCACGGTATTTGCCCATCCTGTCGTTACCAGGTTCTTGAAGGGGTTGGTAAACCTGTACCCGCCTCGGAAACCGCTTCCACCATCGTGGAACATGGACTGGGTGCTCAGCACGCTCACGGGGTCCACCTTTTGAACTACTAGCCACGGTTCCCCTACGTCTCCTTACGATAAAAACAACCTTCCTCCTTGCAATTATGTCAGCTCGCAGGGTGAGTGAGCTCGCAGCAGTTATGGCAATGCCGCCCTGCACAGTGTTCTCAAAGGAGGCAGTAACCTTACGGCTGCACCCAGCCTTTGTTCCAAAAGTTTCTTCAGAGTTCCACCTTAACGAACGAATAGTTTTACCCTCGTTTTACTCGAAGCCTCACAGCTCCAGCAAGGAGGCACACCTGCATCTCCTGGATGTGAGGAGGGCGTTGGCCTTCTACATAGACAGAACTAAGTCCTTCCGGAAAACGGACAGGCTTCTAGTCTCTCTCCCTCTCAGATCAAAAGGAGAAGGTCTCTCTTCACAGAGAATCTCAAAGCACATTGTGTCCTGTATAAAAATGTGCTATGAACTTCGAAAGACTCCTTTGCTGGCCCCGCCCAGGGCTCACTCCACCAGGGCGGTGGCGGCGTCAACAGCCTTCTTTAAGGGCATCGCGTTGAAGGACATCTGTAGAGCGGCAACCTGGTCATCCTATGACACCTTCGCCAAGCATTATGCCCTACATCGGGTATTCCAAGAGGATACCCGCCTCTTGACAGCAGTCCTTTCAGGGGCAAGCTGCACATAAACCGATTACCCACCTCCTTTCTTGGGTTACTGCTGGGTAGTCACCTGTTGTGGAGCACCTACGGGGGACACTCGATGAAGAAAGAGAAGTTACTCACCGTAGTAACGGTGGTTCTTCGAGATGTGTCCCCGTGGGTGCTCCACTACCTGCCCAACCTCCCTGCTTCGTATCTCTGTCTAGTGTCTTTCAGGAGCATCCGAGGCAGTTGGTCAAGGAACTGGCGGGGATCGGATCACGCACGTGGCTGGGGATGTGCAAGGGAGCGGTGCGCGCCAGCGCATGCGCGATCCAGGAGAAACTGCTGGAAGATTTCTGATCTGCGGCGCCGGGCGAGCCCGACACCTATTGTGGAGCACCCACGGGGGGACATCTCGAAGAACTACCATTACTATGATGAGTAACTTCTCTTTACTGACCAGTCTGTATTGGAAGGGTTCTAGGACTGTGTGCCTACCGGTAAATGGTTCATTAACAGACCAGTCTTACTGCTGAACAAACTTGGAAGAGATAGTGAGTAGCACAGTAACATACCAATAATCCACTTCTGCCTCTGGGAAATATTCCTCCTTCTGCTTTGGTTTCTTCAGGGTGAAATTCACCCTAAGGGCTTAAATGGAGCATAGACCTTGTGCTGGCTTTCTGCATAGGATTAATTTTTGCTTTCCAGTGATTATTCTGAATCTTAGTTGATCAGGTGAGCCAAAAAAAGTCTTATCCCACATGCTCTGCCATGTCACAGCAGACTGAAGCTATGTCTATACTAGGCAAAGTAAGTTGACTGCACATATACAATTCTAGCTAGGGCAATTGCTAGAATTAATGTATCTGCACTCAGCTTACTTGGCCAACCCTACTGAAGAAGGCTCTCCTATCAACCTTCCTTGCAAGAAGTACAAGGGTTGACTATGACCCCTGAGAGGTCTGTTTCATGTGTCCCTATGAGACTTTCAAAATCAGACCCTGGAAGATTGACCCTGAGCGGGTAAATCTTCAGGGCTAGTGTCGACAAAGCCGGACAGGCAAATAAGCTAGAAAGAAATGGAGCTAGAATAAATAGGAATAGTTCAGAAGTAAGGTGGAATGCATCAGACTAAGCACTCGATATGAGTTACCTAAAATGCTGCTGCTACACCTGCAGTACCAGTGATCCTGCAGCTATTTAGGAACATAATGGAAGACTGACTTTCTTTCTGTCTTCCTGTGTCCTTTTCCCTTGGAGACAGCTAAGCAAGATGGCTATTCTGGAAAGTATCTTAGAGTTATTAAAACTTATACAAAATGTACAGAGGAGAATGAATGAAGTGTATTTGCAAAGAAGAAATGGGCACCCTGCAGCATGTAATAAGGACTCTGCCATCATCTTCCATACATCCTTTGCAGAAAGGGGATGGCTTGGCTCCCAGTTCCTAAATTCTTCCTCTCCTCTGCCTCTACCACATGCCACAGTACAAGTTAGATAGTTTAAAGCAGCTCCAGTAAGCAACCAACTGATTTGGACTGTGGAAAGGTTTTCATTGGGAAGTTTTCAAATATTGTAGGTCAGCAGGAGTCCAGAAAGTAACCTTAAGTAACTGTCTTGAATTTGCAAATGACAAAAATGGAGAAATAGTGAATAAGGATGTCACTGATTCAGAGCAATCTGGATCACTTGGTAAACTAGACACAAGCAAACAATGTGTTTTAATACAATGCAAAGTAAACATGTAAATTCAGTAACATGGAATGTCCATATTTACAGAATGGAGAACTTTCCTGGAAAACAGTGACTCTGAAAAAGATTCGGGGGTGCCTGATTGATACTCAGTTAAACAAGAGTGCTGTGTGATGCTGTGACCGAAAGAGCTAATGCATTCTTGGGATTCATGAATAGGAGACTCCCGAGAGATTTTTACATTGGTCTTTGGCACTGGTGAGAGTGTTGTTGAAGTATTTTGTCCAGCTCTAGTGTCCACAGTTCAAAAAGGTATGGCTTTTTAAATTGCGGGGGAGGGGGAGCAGCAGCATCTAGTCTAGTGGTTAGAGCGGGGGGGGAGGGGGCGGGAAGCCAAGACCCTTGGGCTCAACCCAGAACCAGGAGATGGTTAGATTTGAGGAAGGCTCTGAGCCAGGACTTTTGGATTTTATCCTCTCCCTCCCCTGAGGTGGGAGGGGGAGCCTAGTGGTTAGAGCAGGGGTCTGGGCATTAGAACCCCTGGGTTCAAACCTGGTACCAGGAAGGGATTGTGATCTATTGGTTAGAGTAGAGGGAGGCTAGGAGCCAGGAATCCTGGGTTTTATACCACCCCTACCCCCCAGAGCAGGGTGGGATCCTACTGGTTAGAGCAGGGGACTATATGCTAGGACTTCTGGGTTCTGTCACCCCCAGCAGGGTGCTGGGACCTGGGAATCCTGGGTTCTATTGTAATGCGCCCCCCTTCCGACCCATAGGAGGTTGGTAGTCTAGTGGTTAGAGCTGGGAATCCTGGGTTCTATCCCCTTCAGGGTGCAGGTGGGAGGCTAGTGGTTAGAGCAGGGGGGGTTGGGTATCTGAGTTCTATTCCCCCCCAACACACACTGGGCTGGGACTAGTGCAATGCTCTGCAACTGGTGGCAACTGCAGTAGCTATGGGGCAGTGGGAGCAGTGGTGGTGGCTCAGGTGAGTCTCAGGCACTGAGTTAAAGCAGGAGAGCTGGGGATTCCTGACTCCAGGGGAGAGGACTGGGTTACATACATTTGGTGTGCTGTGAAATTATAACAAGTGCTGACGTGTGCCACGAGGTGGTAAAGGTTGCTGAGCGCTGGTCTAAGGGCAGAATAAATTGTATTAAATCCACCACCACACCGGGCCAAAGCTTGTTGCTAGGTTGCTTGCAGTGACTGCTGGGCTTTACTGAAGTTCTCTTCTCTCTGTTGAACAAGAATATTTACCTCCTTTCAATCACAAAACTTTTTGGAAAGGAAGGAAACCCCCAATCAATCAAGCACCCAAGAAGAGGAAAATGCTCCATGAAGTCTGTCTGTACGTCCCTGTATCTGTTCAGGGCTCTAAAACGGTAGAAATAGGGGATAGAGAACTTCATAGCATCTTGGTCCTGGAGGTTGCTTCTCCTCTCAGTGGTGTCCTGCTGTCCTGGCTGTCAAGGAATATTGCTGCCAGCAGAGGGAGAAGGAGGTCTCACTAGTTGTGGCCTGATAATATAAAAGTCTGGAATTATCTCAGATTGGGGTCAGAAGCCCTTCTGAGGTGCAATGCTGAAATTTGACCTTTTCACCTCTATGTACAGTCTGAGTACCAGTGATACTTTTTAAAGTCCCACCTTGTGTGCTGATGAGAATCTGCTCATGTGCCATTCTTGGCATGCATGCCAGGGGCTGCTGACCCCTATTTAAGATCATCTTCCAACCTAGCCGGAAGTAAAGTGTATGGATTTTTTTTTTTACATAACTGGCCAAACGTATATGTGAGAACAGAGTTGGAGTGGGGAGAGAGAGAAGCCAGCTGGGTGAAGATTGCAGAAGAGGGTCAGCTTAGGTCCTAATTTGCAAAAGTCTCCATACCATAGGACCCATACGCCCCTGCTCAGCTCATTGTGGGATCAAATGTAAATTATTCTCCCCAGGTCCCTTTGCTTGGGTGAAATGACCCAAAAGTGAGGCCTTTCTAATTCTGCCGTTCGTCAATGTTAAATTTCCTAAGCTAACATGTCTATCAGGTTTCTATCAGATACTACTGTATCTGTATATAGCTGCCCTTTCTAAAAATAAAAGCTTATGGTACTTGAGCAGGGTTCTGTTCCATGACACCTGGCTTCATAGGAAAAACTGCGAGAGGATTCATGCATATAGGCATTAGTGGGGAGTCTTGCATGTGTGTAACTCCTCATGCAAATCGCTGTCTAAGAAATAAAGGCTGTTCAAATTACAGTATTTCGTAATTTCTAGATTAGATAGGAATTCAATTCTCCTGCTTCTCACTAATTTCCTACTATTGCTCTATGTTAAATGCAGTGCCTAGCACAGAATTTTTGTTCACTAAAAATATTTCTTGCTGTCATCTCTGGCTAGGAGATGAAATAAACAAAGCCTGTGCCTGAGAGATAATGTAGCTTTGGTATTTCTGGTTTTGTTTAGCTGTTACATAAGAAATGCACTAGCCGCGTTGTTCTGAGCTAAAACTATTTGAAATGCCTCAAACAGTTATGAAAATCTTTGTTTCTGAATGTGTGAAGTTAGTCCTGCATTTGCTTTAAAGTGGTATGTGTGTATCTTAATACTACTTTAGCATCTTTTAGCCAAGGATCACTGTGTTTCCAACTTAGGCCTGCTCTACATTAGGAGGAAAAATCAGTTTTAGATGTGCCAATTGACTTATCTAAAATTGATTTTTTTGCCACTGTCCGCATAGCGGGAGTCCTCCATGGACTTGGCTTCTCTTACTTTCCACAACTGCCGGGAATACCGGGACAGTTTGATTTAGTGCAACCCCACTAGGCGCAATAAATCAATCCTGGGAAGATCAACTGCCAGCACAGTGATCTTCCCCTCAGTGTAGATGTACTCTTAGGAGCTGTTCTAAGCAGCTTGTCCACCCAGGTAGGCCCTATAGGGTTCTGCATGAGTAAGATTTCCACCTGTGCAAAGCAGACGTCCAGATTGGGGCTGACTCAGCTTTGGCAGTATCACAAGGCCCCTGTAAGGCAGGTAAGATCACTTGGTGGTTAATAGGAAGCACGGATCCAGTTGCTTGCCCAAGATCAGACAAGGAGTCAATGATAGAGCAGAAGAGAGCGCTAGAGAGTCCTGCTCCCGGTGCTGTGCTTTAACCAAACAGCTCTATAGAAGTATAATCACTCTGAGCATGTTAGAGGCTCTCAAGGGCCAGGACATTGGGCCACATCTGCATTTCCAAGAGACTTTTTCCCCCACAACCTCTGACCAAAAGCAGCCATTATCTGACCAGGCTATAATCCTGAATGTAACTAGTGAGTGGTGCAACTGCAGATCCTAGAAGACAAGGCATCACAAATAGCCTCAACATCTTAATGGGCAGAGATGTCAGGGAGGCTGAACTTCCCCCCTAACCTCCCCAGAATGCAGAGCAGACTGAGGCGTGTGAGAGAGCTTGTTCTGCTGGCCCTTCTAAACAGGAGGTTTTGGTTCTATTCCCCTGCCTTTCTGAAGCAAACACTTTTGTCTTTTTTCCAGTTGATGTGCCCAGGAGTTTTGAAAACAGCTTTTTTTTCTACGCTTTCTGAAGAAGGTTTGATGGGATTTTGTTGCTCTCAGGCTCTGTCCAAACTATGTGCCAGGAGGGTGGGGGTGTGATCCCCTGGCTGTGTACACATGTAGTGGCTGTCATTGAACTGTCGTGAGTACACGTAGCAGTGAAGCTGCAGTCGTGAGGATAGGAGCAGTGGAACCCTGGCTGAACTGTAGGTATTAGCATTTACTAGGGTCTCCGCTACTGCTGCCTTTGCTAGTGCAGCTCTGCTGCTGTTTCTCCTTGTGTTTGTTCTTTAGGAACTAAGGTGGGTGTGAGTACAGGAGCAGGGCTTCATTCCCCTCCCTCATAATGTAGACAGAGCCTTAAAAATATCAGGACTCTTGAAGCTGCTCTTCCCTTCTTTTGCTGGAGAGCATCTAGAGGTATTTCTCATCAGTTGGGGCAGCCCTGAGGGGCTTGTCCCCCTGCAGACAGGCCTTAGCCATGTAACGCCTGTCATAAATGAGGGGTCCCCAACTGTTGCTAAGTGTGAGCCCTCAAACATTCCCAAGTTGAGTTCCATTCTCTGCCTCTCCCCTGAGTGGGCAGGAGTCAGGATCCCCTCTGGCAATATCCCAGCTCCGTCAGTGTGGCCTGGCAGTGGACTAGTCCTTTGACTCCCTGAATCTGTACCCCGCATGGACACCTTGGAGCCCCTTTGTTCTGTGTCTGCTGAGTAGAAATGAGCCACGCTTCCTCCCTTCCAGAAGCAGGGACATTTCTAGGGTGGATCTGGCTGTATTTTACTCTGTGCGCACCCATAGGAGGTACACAGATAGCTGAAGTGTGAATTCAGTTGCATGTACCTTTTACATCCTCTTTGGGGCTAAATCCTCCTGGTTGGCTGGCTGCACAGGAAGGCCAGCATCTCAGACCTCCTCTGGCCTGGCTCTGTGTGGCCAGCTGCCTGGCTGCATGCCAGTGGCTGGGCCTTAGGAAGTTGGTCCATCAGCATCCTGACTCCTGGCAGCAAGAACATCTCAGATCTCTGATGTCTTTGCACTCACTTCAACCCCCAGTGCTGGTCCTCGCTTCCTTTCCTGACCATCTGCACAGAGTTCATTAACTGATGTAATTGACTCTTGAGAATTTAGCTGCCTGTCTGCATACCTCCACTTGCTAACTTTCCTTGAGTTACTTGTAACCCATCCTGGAAAAATATTGGGCTGGCTTTCTCTTTTCTGTTTTTTTGTTCTGCAGTATTTGCTTTCACTGCTCTGGACACCTCACCACTGTCCCCATCTTACTACTGACTCCATATATGTCCCAGTTACTGCACAAAGTACACCTCTGACCACTCCTGGTCCCTTGAAACACCCTACCCCAAGCCCAGTCTTAGACCTTCAGGCATCTGCAATTGTACCAATCTCATGTTCAGAATGGCCCCTGGATTGCAGTGTATCAACAGTGATTCTCTCAGAAGGTCTGAGTTCAGTTCAAACCCTGTAGAATTTTTCCCCCTCTGGAGCTGTGATAATAGCACCCAGAAATCAAACAGCCACCGTAGAGCACAGTATTATCTAAACCAAAAGCACTTCAGAGAAAACCCAGACCTTGAAAATAGTCAGCCAGACTATCTGCATGACTGCATTTCCCTAAGCTTCATGCTTCCCTAGATCTAGGGGAAGATCCAATGATTTACAACTCCTCCAGAATCTCTCCCCTGTCAGCTGGTTTCTCCCAGGGCAGCATCTGACAATTGACCCTGCTTGTCCTGAGGAAGGCTTTTTAACTGCTTTTCTTCTCCAGTCTCTCAGCCTGACACAATTTAGCCTGGAGCCTAAAACTAAGCCATTGTCTGTCAAGTGTGTACCGGGGTGTTCTCCTCTGGTGAGCCATTTCCTTCCTGTTCCATCTTTCCAGAGCCATCTATTAAGTGAGATTGGTGTATTTCATACAGACAAATCTAATTGTCTATCATGTAATAATTTCCTTGACTGAGTCACTTACAACGTTCATCAAATGACGACCTCTCAGTATGCTGAGCTTGTTACATGGCAGCTCCTCATCCCTCTCATGTACTCACCAGTTATTCATTAGCCGTGTGGTTATGGGATCAGGTTCAGTTAAAACTGCCCTCCCTCTTTAATGATGAACCGTTTGGTTACAAAATAAACCCTGCAGTGGTATTCATCATTGTACCTGCTTGTACACACATGCATCCATGTGCACACGCAAGACACAAACTTAGTTCTGGCGTTACTAAAAGACTTACCAAAGAAGGCCACATAAGAGGAGACCAGCTCTTCCCGCACCCCAGCATGAGCCAGGAGGGGAGGCCAGGCAGGTCAGAGATCTTTTTCCCAGCCTTGGCACAGCAGTGGGGATCAGGGGGTACAAAGCTGGGGCTGCAGCCATAGCATTTTGCCCTGGCCCAGTGGCACTGGGGGCGGGGCTGGCCTGGAACTGAGACTGTAGCTTTTTTTCTTTGGCCTCGGCACAGCAGAAGGGCTGGGGCTGTTTTCCTGGCCCCAGGGAGAATGGCCAGGAGGTGGGTTGGTGGGTGGGCCAGGGCATGAGCTTTGGGTGAGGTGCAAGGCCAGGGTTTGTGGTTGCCGCATCTCAGAAGGGAGGCTAATTCTGTGTGGGAGTTGCTGGGGGGGGGGGTAGCAGTGCTCCTCCTATGTGGTGCTGTGACCAAGTGGATGGGGGGTGGGGCAAAGTAGAGGGGCAATTATCTCTCCTGGCCAGGTGGAGAGCCTGGTTGCCACATGGCCACTGCTTTCCTGCTGCAGCTGCCCCTAGTGGTCACTGTCCAGTATGGCTATTCCCACACTTGCTGCCCCCAGTGGTGAGTCTGAAGTATGTCACCCCTCCTCTGTGTGCCCCTCCCTTTCCATGTTCTGGGATATCCTGGGTTTTCAGGCATTTCCCATGTTCCAGGCACAACCAAACCCTGACCTGGTTTAAGTTAGGGTAAGAGGAGGCTGCATACCACCTTTTGTGGTGGTAGCTCTTACAGTTTGAGGAGTTCTTGAACAAACATAGCACCAACAAGCACACGCACACAAACACTCTAAAATATATAATAGATTGTAGCCCCATAATGACTTCTGGATGTGCATGATTGGCTGAATCTTGCAGTGCTTCATTGGGAGATTTGATTGTAAATGAACCTGCAGGATATGGGGATCTAAGGTGAACCCTGCAAATCCACAGAGATGCACATTCCCAGATGTGGATGTTCATGGATCATTTTGCAGATAAGGACTTGGGTACCAATTTTGTATCCACACAGGCTCTAGAGGGAAGTCATGCATAGAGCACGGCCTAGGAAAAGACCAGGAACAAAATGCTAAGATGTGTCACAGGATGTGACATTTTCATTGTAGATCAAAAGATTTCACAGCTTCTCCTGAGCAAAAGGATCCGCAGGGTAGTTTCTCATAAAAAACAAGATGTTGTTTTAATCCTCCTTCATTTTAATGTCAGCTTAAGGAGTGATTTATCCATTGCAGGGTTTACCTAAAGCTGCCATTGTTACTGCTAAATCTTCCCATTCATTATAACCACTAATAAAGATTTGATGGTGAAATTCACAAATTAGGTGACTGGGGCACAATAGGTTTAGTTATTTCTCACCCCGGGGCAGAAATGTCAGATTGATGGAACCTGTCCTGAACAGATGGCTGCTTGTCTCAGTTCCATTTGTGAGGGAGGGCGTATAACCCCCATCCCAGCATTATCAGGCATTCCAGCCATTCACCTGATGTTATCTGCATGTTACTTTTCTTTCTTCAAAGGAGATGGAGGATGAGGATTTCATGATTTAACATGCAAGACCTGCTGCCCTGAGCATGGCACATGCAGTGAGTGGTTGGGCTGTTGGTGCTGACTGTCAGGTCTTGAATCACAAAGAAGGAAAGAAGTAGGTTTTATAGACTATAACAAATCTTTCCTCTCTTTTGGCCCTTTCTTACTCCTTGGGGTTAGTGGCTAAGCAAAGGGAGTGGAGTAGCCTTCACCAGTGTGCCAGTGTATCAGTTATGGAGGGGCTGTCATTGCAGAACTGTTGGGAAGCCGTCAATAGGGGTTGCTAGGCTACCATCACCAGCACAAGTCAGGGGAGGAAGAGTGCACACACAAAAAGACAATAAGTGTAGGTATCAACAAGGAGCTAGAATAACCACTTGCCTCGGTACATAATATCAAAAGCTCTTAAAGACTTTCAGAAAATTTGCAGCCAGATATAAGCATCATGTGAAAAAGTGTTGTAAAATGCAAGAAGAGAATCTTGTGATTGGACTTACAGTTCTGCAGTTCCCCAGCAGCCAAGTATTGCAGCATTGTGTCAATGTACGAGAAGCAGAAAGCAAAACTGAATCTGTATGTGCTATCCACTTGAGGATTATTTAAAATGTAAACCACGTACTTAAAACTGTTTTGGTGGTTCAATAACTAAAACTACTGTTGGTGACATAGATAAGGGCTTTGTTTATAAAATCTTCTGGATACCCCTGATGGGTATATATCGCATTGGCAAGAGAGACCATCTGACTTGCTAAATGATCAAGTCATGTTCTTTTAGAGCAAACTTTAGCTTTTCCCATGAGTTCAATGTGTAATTTATCTGTTTTACTTGGCTGACTTATCAGGTCACTATCACTCCAGTAATAACTTTCAACTTTCTTTACATGTTTAAAGGCATGATTGTTTACCTTAGCTCATTGACAAAATCAGCATTTCTTCTTTCTAGATACACAGCATCTTAGTTACTACTCTAATTTAGTTTAGTCCTGTACATTCATTTCTCTAGACTACAGGAGCCACCTCTTGTTTGAAAGGCTAGAGAGGAGGTAACAACATGCTAATTAAAATATTCCAAAGTACTGTATGATCTGGTGTGCATTCCTTGAACACCTAAAGCCTGATTTTTTTTCATTGTTCTGTGCCTTGGGATATCAATTATACCATGCAAAATAAGTGTGAAATGTGCAATTGACCAAATTAGCATGGTATTGTTTGTAAATTACACATAGGGCAATGGAGAACCAGGCCTTCAAACTCTAGTTAGTTGGAGTAAATGAGAATTTGAGCTTGTCTGCCTGGGAAAATTTTCCAGCCTTACTATATTGATATAATTATATTTATATCTATCCACTGTGCAAACAGCTCAGACTTTCAGGGCCTTTTTTTATTTTATACAGAAATTAATAAAAGCCCAGGTCTACACTAGACATTAAAGTTGACTGTAAATATGCAATTCTAGCTATGGGAATTGCGTAGCCAGAACTTACTTATTTACAATCAACTTAGCTGTCTGTCCTCACAGAGGGAGGTCAACGAGAGAAACTTTCCCTTCAACCCTCCTTACTCTTCACGAGATGGCGGAGTACAGGGGTCGACTGCCACTCCCAGATAGGTCAATTCTGTGTGTCCCTCCTAGGCATGCGAAACTGAGCCCTGGAAGATTGAACCTGACCATGTTGACCTTCCATGTAGTGAAAACATACCCTTATTTTGGATAAGAGTGTCCACATGGGAAATTATACCCTTATAATTGTATTGGTATAATAACACTGGTAAATTTTCCTACATAGACCAGCCTTTTTGTACTAGGTATGTAGAATTATGCCCTAGATCTACAGTGAAAATAGTCTGAGGCCACAGTAGAAAGGTGCATTGGTTTAACTGCACTGACTTAAAAGTCAGTTCTGTTAGCATATACAATTGCATTGTTTGGGGATACTGGCCTATCTGGAACTATGGATCAATAAAGTTATAATTTATGTAAATTAAACCTGTGGGTAGCTAGATTTCTCCCTTTCTCCTCTAGTGGGATGCAGAGTTTTCTCCCTAAAAGCTTCCTAGCTCTGGAATTTAGACAAGTGACATCACAGTAAGTAAAGGGTTAAACTGATTTAAGTGTGTCTACATTAGGGGCTAGCACATGTTTAAATTGATTTAGTTACTCCAGATGAGTGCAGATGAGACCTAAAACTGCATTTGAATGAGCAATTTATTTTGGTTGATGTTTTATGGTGGTTTCCACCTAATTACAGTAAACTCTTTCATGTATGGCAGTCTGTCATCCAGAACTCTCAAATTACTGGCATTTTAACCATAAGTAAACTTTAGTTATGTTTTCCTAAGTACAGTATACTGAACAAAATACAATAAACATACCAAATACAGTATATGTTTAAAGTGTACGATACTACTATTAGTAAATAAAGTACTCTGCATGCATTTCTGTTTGTTTCTCAGTAACTAATTTTGTTTTTCTTTAGTGTTATGCATTGCTAGGCATACCTCTCTGTTATCCAGAATATTTGAATATCCAGCAACCTCCTGGTCCTGGAGATGCTGGATAAGAAAGAGTTTACTGTTTTAAATCAGACCAGTTGGGGTTGGGGGGAAGGCTTGAACAGAAGATCTGTTATGTTAGCAAGGCTTATATCCTGTCTGCTGTGGTAACCTCAGAGGCTGTACTATTTGGATCCCCCATCCTAAATTCTGCCCTGGAGATGGACTTATCATCACAGATTGAAAATATCACCCTGAGGTCAGCTTTTCTCGAAGAACAAAGCAGACATTTTAATGGATTCAGTGATTCTAAGCCCCTCCTAATTACGCAGATGTACACAGAAAATAGAAATACCCTCCATGCTCCAGGAACTGGCTGGCAACCAAAATGTTACCCTGGGGGAGGAAAACAGAATTGAATTGTCTTCTTCAGACATAATGTTCTTCCTTTAATGAACAAGGGAAAAGAATCCCACCAAGCCACTTGCTGTTTTCATTCTGTCTCTGCTGCAAGTAGAGGCAGAGGGCACTTCTGTGTGCTTGAGCTCTTTGCTATCTCTATTGTGTGCATAAGGCAGATTGCTCTGCCTGGCAATACTTCTCCCCTTCACCCCCTCCCTCTCCATGTTTTGTGATGTCACCTTATAAAATGATCATGATCCATTTGCGGTTGCCATGGGGATGCTTGCTGTGCCCATGTGCTCTGATCCACCACGCTTGCTGCAGCAGCCATTCACTGGGAATGAGTCAGAGAATGTGGGTTGGAGGCCAAAGCCTGGGTCGGTGAGCAGCTGCGGGAAGCGTCACAGGCAGGCTGGGTTCCGAGCTGCAGGGCGACGCTGGAGTACAAGGTGATTAAGGAGACTGTGAAGATACAGGCGGAAAAGGCCCAAGTTAATAGTGTGAGTAATTTACCCTGCTACCGCACTTTCCACCCAAGGGTCTGAAAGCACTCACATGCTCCCCTGCACATTGCTCTGCAGGCTGGGAAAGATTATTCCCTTTTTGCAGGTGGCAAAACAGGGCCAGGTGAGGTTGTGAGCTGTGACCCAGATCTCCCAGATGGTCTGTGGCAGGATTGGAAATAAAACACCGATCCAGTAACAGCCAGTGCTGCCCTTCAGCCACAAGACTACAGCTAACAGCAGGGACCAGAAACCTTTTTGAGGTGGAGTGCCGAAATTTGATCATTTGACCTCCATGTACAGTCCCAGAAACGATAATATGAGACACTCCTGCCCTGGCCCCACTTGTGTGGGGGAGAGGGGTGGACATGAGACACCTCTGACCCTCAAACTCTGGCGGAAAGCCGGGGGGTCTGGGTCAGCCCCTGCCAGGGTCCCTCTGTGCCCAGTGCCCCTACCTCCTCCCCTCCATGGGCACTCGGGGCCATGCCAGAGCTGGGCAGCCAGACCACTCCTGCAGAGGGGCCAGCACAGGCCCAGAGCCCAGGTCCAGGCTCACCTATCCCTCTCTGCTCCTCCACTGCATGAGAAGAGGAGGGGCAGGCCTGAGCTTTCCCCATGTGCCACTGAAGAGCATCTTGTGTGCCAAGAGTGGCAGGGGTTGCTGACCCCTGCCTTAGCGTATCCCTGCTGTAAGCAAGAACAGGAAGCAGGACAAGCGTGGTGTGGGGAGAAATCTGTCAGTTAGGCCTGGATCCTTCACAGAGAATCCAATTCATGGCAGATGTGTGGAGTCAGAGGGCCTCTTGCAAGGGGGCTGGGGTCTAACTGCCTGATTCTCAGTGCAAGAGGAGGTTGTGAGTTAGCACCTGATTTGCCTTCAAATGTTGGCTTCTCTTCTCTAATGTTTCCCTGTCCTGCAGTTTAAAACAAATAAGCCCAGGGATGAGGGGCTAATCTAACTTCCTTAAAATAAGCCCTTTTTTTTTCAGTATACTTATTTAACATGCTGTTCCTGAAAGTGTGGGATCTAATACCACAAGTTAAGGGAGGGCATATCATGAGTTTATGCCGCTCTGTCTTCCTGCCTTCAGCTCTGTCAATTCCTCTCAGGTTGCTCACATGCAGTTTTCACCAGGGCAGACCAAAAGCACATGGATGAGTTCTGTGAGCAGTGATTATTTCATTGGACCCAGTGGTGTGCTTCCTAGACCAATGGAAAATCCTTGCCCCACGAATATCACCTGTAATACCTGCATCACCTGTACCCTCCATCTCTTTAAGAACATGCTGAAAAGTGAAGCAGCTGTACCAGGCTGAAATCTGGCATAAAAGAGACACTTTAGCTATCAGAGAATATATGAGCACCACCACTTCTGCATAAAAAAAAGAAACTCCAAAAATAATTTCTCAAGCAGGAGCCAGTCACTCAGACTGTGTAGAAACAGTAGTAAATATAGAAGGTTAAAAAAATGGATTACTCCATATTTGACCTTGTTATTAGATGAACATGCAATAACCGAAAGCCATTCAAGTAAATACCTGTATGCCTATCTGAAAGGAACCCTCATGTTCCCTCATTACTACAAAAAACCCCTCAGTGTTGATTTGTTTTCTGTTTGGCACAGACCTGTCCTTGTATAGTCCCACAAATGTTTACAGAGACATGCTGGGAGAGGCAGTATCATTTACTGGAATAACTTCTGTAGATAAAAAGAGAAGCTTCTGTGTTACACAGAGCTCTTTCTTCAGGTCTCTCAGTTTTACAGTAGTTTATAAATAGTTGATCATGAAAACCCAGGTGCAGTGAACCCAGAAGCTTTGCAGACATTTTGGGTTTAAAAAACAAGTTGTCCAGAAAGAGGGGCTTGCAACTGGCAATCAGGGCCAGACCCTATTATCCCAGTGCAGGCAACATTCTTAATCCTTTCTGTGAGCATTTCACCTGTGTAAAACTCAGACTGTACAATCTTGTTTATAACTGAGCCAAAATTATTTGCTGTGAAGGTGTCCTCCACTGACCCTGGGAAGAGAATCTATCTACTCCATGGCACTTTAGCAGGGGTTAAAGCTGTAAGCACCTCAATAGTCTTCAAACATTGATGTCTTTTCATGGGCCTCTTTATATACAGTTGAGCCATTCAAAGATGGGGAATGGAAAAGGCATTCAGTTAAAAGATTTAGCTGCAGAATTTGATTTGGTGGTGGTGGTGGTCGGCTCTCCAGTGGAATGTGTTAAGTGCAGAGCAATATCTAAGTGTCCTATAACTAAGAAGGCTTGTGGACTACTCTGTATATGACATAAGGTAAGGCTGATAAGTCTGAGTCATTCAGTGAATAATGCTGCATGTTAACATTTTTCTGTGGCAACATATGTAACAGCCTCGAAACTGAGCATGTGGAAGTTGGCAGAGTGTCAGAAGCTTGATTCATTATAGTATTTATTCTGGCGTGATTGAAAAACAGGATGAGATGGGACAGGATTAGGCAGTGAAGGATTCCTCCAGCAGCAAGTTGTCTGCTGCAGTAAAGGAATCTGCAAGCACTTAATAAAAAATGGATGACTATTTTGCCAAATGCAATGAAAGCTAAAAATAGTGAGCAAGACTGACTCCACATGCAAGGGCAAGTCAATCAAATCATTGCATTTAAAGCATAAGTGCTTGTCTCTATGGTATATGATAATCTGCAGTAAGATTCTATTCTATGTAGGTTCTTATGCCGCCACCTCACCATGGTATCTGAGCACCTTCCAGTAGAGCCTATTGGGAAAAGCAAGTCAAGGGGTGCACCTTGCACTTGGAGATACTTTCCAGTGTCTGTCTAGTGCTTTGTTTATGGATTAGGCCCCAGTCCTGCTCCCTCTAAACTCAATAGCAAGCCTGCCATTATATTGAACTGCAGCACACTGGGCTCAGTATTTGGAAACTCTGGACTGCAGATCATTGGAGGAGATCAGTTTAAATGCAGGCTGTATCCCAATCACAATGTTAGTATCCAGCTACTTCACAGGTTGGAAAGGGCTAGAAGAGGGATTTTAGTTTGGAATGACTAATCCAAAAGGAAGTGATGCCTTAGTGAATGAATGCTGTGTAGAGGTGGCTTCAGAGGTTTATGCCATGGTGTCATTTGGCCTGAACTTTGTGTTGAAAGGGTCTACTAGTAGGGGTCCATTCCCCCGGACTTATTCAGGTCTTTTAGTTCAGACAGACCACCAAGCACAATACGCTCAGCAGGCTGTTTGATAGCCATCCCGTAGCTACTGCTACTCAGTGTGAGCCTGGGCTTAATTCAGACCCATGAGGTTAAGGTAGAAGGTTCTATCCTGTTCCCATCTCTGGATCCAAGCCTGCCTTTCAGAGGAAAATATGTTGTTCGGTATTATTCAACATGATCTGCAGCTCATATTAGAGTTCCTGAAGCAATTAAGGCAAATGCTGCAGAATATACTAATGCTTTCTGTAAAGGTCTTCTCCCTTATTATGTATTACAAAAACCCTTGTTATATTCATAAATGGCCTCAGAAAGAGAGACAGCTCAGCTTCATTCTGAGGTTCTTGATTCTCTTTGTAAACCACTTGATCTTAACTCACACACATTATGAAGCCTATTGTTCCCCTGGAGTGGAGCTCTAGTCTTATGTTCTTGCTCCAGGGCCATTTGTTTTCTACTCTTTATTCTTTTGCTCAGGGACTACTCATATAATGTAGAAATGGAATCCAACTCTAGAAATATTACATATGCATCCCAGGCCATTGTAGAAACTGATTACAAATGTCTCGGTGAAATAAATTATCGATACAGAACATGTGCTTTCTCAAGATCTGGCTGGGAAATTGTCTTTACACATCCCACAGTGAGAATGGAACATAGTTGCCCCAGTCTTGTTCCCACTCTTATGGCCACCTCTATACAGAATTGTTCAGTGAATGAAGAATATTTAAGTAAAAAAAAATTGTTGTATAAGCCTTAGAAAGAAGTTGGCAGGAGTCTACTTAATTTCTAAAGGTAATAGTTTAGTGCATTGTAGACCTTTGTTGCTGAGAATAACCTGGATATTCCTGATATCTGATATATGAGTGCAGGGGTGTTTAACTAGAACTGCTGTGTGCCAATGTTCTGAGATTTGTACACCTCTGTGCACAAACAAGGTGGTCTGGAATTGGCATGAAGATGCTACCATGTAGTTCAAAACATGCCAATTGTTATAATATGCCACCCAGAGTGGAATGGACCTGAGTACGTGGGACTGTGGCACTTCAGTTAGATATTTGATTCATTTTTCCGCCCTGCAATTATTCATTGCATTTCAATAATACACTTGAACCTCCATATTTGGGGTGCCCCTAATCTAGGAACACCTGTGGTTCAGATCCATGCTGGAGAAGGAGGAGGAAGTGGCTCTGCACACTACTGCTCCTCCTCCACTCACCAGCTGGGGGAAGGCAGCACAGCAATGTGCTTCTCAGGAGGCTTTCCATGGACACTCCCACAGTGTTGTGGGCAGGACAGGTGTGGGGCCATATGTGATCCCAGGAACAAGGTGCCACGTAAGTATTTCACTCTCTCACCCCCTTCAGGTACCCTCCCTTCCAGTGGTTCCCCTCCCCTTCCCCAGCGCCCTTCTTGGTCTGGAAAATTCCATAATCCAGCATACCCTATTTCCCAGGGTTGCCTGACTAAAGAGGTTCAGGTGTATTTAAATAATATAAAAGTTAGGAATAGTCATTTACAATACAATAGAATTTTATTTCCCAAGGTATCTTTCAGGAAACAAGTGCTCAGAAGAAAACTATTTCTATAGAGCAGCAAGGAGTCCTGTGGCACTTCAAAGACTAACAAAATGCATACAGGCATAAGCTCTTGTGGGCAAAAAAACCACTCTGCCAGGCCTGATGAAGATCTG
This sequence comes from Carettochelys insculpta, assembly GCF_033958435.1. Taxonomy (NCBI): domain Eukaryota; kingdom Metazoa; phylum Chordata; order Testudines; family Carettochelyidae; genus Carettochelys; species Carettochelys insculpta. Next base: position 20,033,767 of record NC_134157.1, read on the forward strand.
ACAAAGTGGGTCTTTGTCCGTGAAAGCTTATGCCCAAATAAATCTTAGTCCTTAAGGTGCCATAGGAATCCTCTGTTTTTGCAGATACAGACTAACACAGTACATAGTTAATATAAAGCAAGAGAACAGTTCCCACCAAAAAGAGATTAAAGTATGTGGGTTCTATTTTGTCCACCTGAGAATTGCCTGGCTGTGTTTGATTTAATGTTTTTTGATTAGATTGTGACAACACCCAAAAATCTTTCCAAACGTACAGGAAATAATAACCTCTGCCCTTAACTCTAGGGCAGGACTGGAGAAACAAGACTGGCAAAAGTAGAATGCTAAAAAAATCTTTTATGGAAATCTTTATGGAAAACCAGACTGGTTTGTTGCATCATTACGCTCCTGAAAAACAAAGTGATGCAACTCTGCCGCTATAAGAAACACACGAACCAATGGTATGCAAGGTACTTTTTATTTAATAGAGCCCATTTTAGCAAAGAAAACAGTGAGTTTTAAATTTTATTAAAGTTCTAATTATTAAGTACTATTACAATTCTGAGTGAGAAAAATCACGTCTTCATATTTGGTAAAGCAAAAGGGAGAATTGGAAAGTGGGGGGAGAAAAGAATTAGAGGAAAAAGAGGGGAAAAGGACAGCTTCCTTTCCAATAACTGATTCATTCATATTTGTAAAGCTCTTTGAGGATAAGTGCTTAGTAGAAGTATTACTCTGAGTCAGATCTTGAGTGTATTGGCACAATGAACAAGAAGGTAGTAAAGTGCCCTGGCCTTTCTGTAACATGTTGGTAGTCAACACCTTCCACACTATCCCTTAGGCTAAGAAAGTTGACTGCAGATCAGAATTTCCAGATCTGAAGAAGTGGGTCTGTCCCACGAAAGCTTATCTACTAATAAATTATGTTGTTCATTTTTAAAGCGCTACATGACTGCTTTTTTGAAGATACAGACTAACACAGCTACCTCTCTGTGACAACTGACCACAGATATGCAATTCTAGCTATGGCAATTGCATAGCTAAAACTGACATATCCGTGCATGGCTAACTTGGCTGTCTTCAGAGGGGAAAGTCTCCTGTCACATCTTGCAAGGAGTACAGGGATCGATTACGACCCCTGAGAGGTAGATTTCATGTGCCTCTTCTAGCTGTGCAAAATTGGACCCCAGAAGATTGACCTTCAGTAGGTTGATCTTTCGGGGTACTGTAGACCTGCAAACAGTCACTTACCAGCAAAGTCAAATCCATTGATTTCAATTAGTTAGTATACAAGAGGGATGCTGCAGTGGGACCACGACTGTCCCCTACATACTATTGGTGGGATGTTCCTCCAGGGTTAAAAACAGTGAAAATTGTGTTGAAGTAAGTGTTACTATGGTGACAGTCTGAAATATACCACATTTAGAGTGAGGGAGAAATAAATAGAAAATGTCTAGATAACTGCATGGGTCCCATTAGTGTAGTTTCTGGGGTTTGTTTACACTGTATATCTTAAATAATTATTAAATGGATTAGGATACAATTTGCCTATTTTGTCTGTGCTATTACAACATCTTCACACGTTTTCCTGCAAAATCATCTGTTTGTTGCAGGTGGTCCACTCTTATTTTCTGGAAGCATAAAGAAAACACTCTATCACATCTTTCTTATGTATTATGGGACAGAAGCTAAGTAATAACCAATTATTGCATTATGCTGTAGGAACTGTTCCTCTTTTATTGATAATTGCACTATGATTCTTCCTGTATTACCAAGAATATTATTCTGATCTATCTTCCTAAAGGATGGACATATAATGAACTTCCATGAGATATGATTTTGTAGATGGGGGGAAGAGGGAGGGAGAAAAATACATTTTAAAAATTGTCAAGGCAACATCTGAAGTAAGGCCCTGCATAATTCCTTTTTTCATATTCATGTCATGGGGAATTATCAAGTCCCATTTGCCAATGTGGTGTCTTAAATACCATTTTATTTATTTAAAATTTCCAGTGAGACAATTACACTGTATAATTTAATTTTAACAGCTGTTTTCTAACTTGATCTAGTATATGTTTTAGGATGATATTAAAACCTAATGCTATGACAATGGTAAAATCTGTTGTTTTACTGACACTCTCCCATTCCACCCCCCACAGCAGAGAGGTAAGAAGGTTGTGCTGAGATTAAGGAAAGGATACGAGGAAAACAGCTTGCCAGATAAAGGTAACCACCCATGCAGGAAGGGGATAAGAGGAATGGCAGGTACTCCCATGGAAATGCTATTGAACCAAACCAGCGGCAGATGGCTGACTCCCTGAAGGATGTGGGTTATAAACCTGCAGGAGGGAAGGGAGAGCTGGAATATGAGAGAACAAAAGGTGCTTTCTCCTTGTTTGCTTTGGGGCCAAACTGCCAGAAGGAAACCAACCTTTATACCTTACACTGGGTATGGAAAACCTTGCTATATTATGGACCATTTTTGAGGGGGATGGGAGGGGAAAAAGCTTCCCAACTTGACCTATGTCTGGCTCTTTCTTTGGATTCCTTATTATCCCTGATTCCTAAAATGGGGGGCGGGTACCAACACTCACTTTTGAGGAAGTACTTAGAGAACTTCATGTGATAACTGTTCTCAGAGAGGTAGCCATGTTAGTCTGCATCTTTGCAAAACAAAGCAAACAGTTTCTTGGCAGCTTAAAGACTAACAGCATAATTTATTAGGTAGTGAGCTTTTGTGGGAAAGATCCCCTTCTTCAGATTCTGGTGAAGAACTGAGAGAAAAACTGTCAATATTATCCCAGTTGTACCAAGGGGAAAATGGGCACAGAGAGACAACTTGTGCAATATCAATGACTGGATTGGAAAGCAGAGCCAGGAGCAGAATCTAGGACTTCTGAGTACAGACCAGTGTTCTGTCCCCATTAAATGGCATAGCCTCAGTATAACAATAATTCAAAAACCAAAAAAACCTGAATGAGGGCAGGGTGCTCTTATGAGGTGGTGAACTGGATGTGGCACAATTTCTAACTTTACTAGCCAGAGTTATACAGTGTGACAGAAGTCTCAAGTCACGAATTCTCCCTGCCCATTTTTGTGATGTTAATGTGGATGGAAGTTGCATAATTGACAGCTTGAGCCTCTGGACTCTTCAGCTTAGCCGTAAAGCAAATGCTGGACAATGTGTGGCAATGTGAACTTTCTGTATCATCTCACACCAATACGCCTCATCTCTGGTTGAAAGGCTCTGGTGTAGTGCTGAGGGAATTTTAGTACCCCATTGCCTACTCAGTTCCTGGCTTCACTAATGAGATTGCCAAGAGTGAGTGGGGTCAGATCCCCCTGTCTCTGCAGATGCATGATGTATATGACAAAATATTGAAGATGGTCGCAATGTGGCAGAAACACCAATTTGTTGCATTGTGAATTTACCTCACTGAGCTGGTATAGGTTGATATTTTTGCCCATTGGGTGAGCCAAACTGGTATGTGTTTTTTAAAAAAAACAAACAAACCCAAAACTCCAGAAAGAAAAGCTTTGTCGAGACTAGAGGGTTTTATTGGCAAAACTGCTATTTTGTTGACAACCTAGGGAGTGTCCAGATTCCCAAGGGTGTTCTGTTGACAGTAAGTCGACCGAATGCAGCACTTTTGTCAACAGCTGTACCCTGCTCACCATGAGGAAGAATGTAGAGAGATCTGTCAACAAAAAGCCAGTCAGGATGTTCTGTTGGGCCTTCTATCAACAGAAAGGGCTTCTGGGACACCAGGCAACCCCCTCTGCTGTGCTTCTGGTTGGCTGTTTTGCTGATAGAGTGTCTGGGCAGTCCAGATGCTCTCTGTTGACAGAGCAGATCACTCTGTCCATCCACTTTGCAGTCTGGCTGTGATCTGTCGTCAGAAGTTTTGCCAGAAGATATCCTCTGACAAAAACTTCTGCCAACAAATCCCTCTAGTCTAGCCTAATATTGTAATCATTCTTCCCAAAAGACGAGGGAATGAATAACATTGTTACAGCCTTTCAGTCTAGAATATCATCGGGAGAGGTGCCACAATTTGATACAAAGGTAGCATACTCTAGATAATTATTTCAGAGTACTGAACAAAAATGAGTTGCACAACAGTTCTAGGTGCATATATACACCTACTCTGACAAATGCTAAAGAAATCAAGGAAAATGATCTCATATCAAAAAAACAATAAACAAACGCTTTTCAGCAACGGCGTCTTAAATCAAGCGCAGGAGCAGTTCATATGTGAATAATAACTCTTGCTACTATTGAATGCTACAGCACAGGGGATAGTTATTAACTGTCTCATAGCAAAAATAAACACGTCTAACAACTCGCTGATATCCCTCCCATTTTAAATACAGGCTTTTAATCACTTATGTGGTTTTGAGAATGCCAGCATTACCAGAACATCCGGCAGGGTTGAATGTTTGACAAGCCAATTAATCATCAGATCCAGAGCTTGCTTATATAAGCATCAATTTTTGTTTCCATAGTGGAACACAAGTCCCCTAAGTTAGGTGGTTACAAGATACTATTATAACCACACAATACATTTTGCATCAGGAGTGGAAGACAGCAAGGGTAAAAAATGTAGTTGAGTACAAAGTAATATTAGAGTAAATGGACATGCAAATAAGTTATCTCCCATAATACAGCTTAAAGTATTGGTCATGCTTGTATAACTGGACAAACTTCTTATGCTCATTGTTAGACCCTTCCATAGCTTCAGTTTTTGTAGACTTAAGCCAAAACTCTGCAATGGTTTATCCACCAACATGCTTGGGGTTTGGCTCAGCTACACTTTGCTTCTTATAGATAATTTTTCAAATTTTTAAAATATGCTTTGTAACTCTTGAGTGACTTCTGTGCTTGATTGGGGAATTGGGCACTAGAGACCTCTGTTTTCCAATGAAATAGATACAGTAAGTGCAGCAGCAGTTCCTCCTTCCCATGCAAAACATCCCTTAATCCCACCCCATAGCCATCCTCTCTGTGGCCAGAGGATAATTCTGCTTCTACAGCATGCTTAGGGTCCAATCCAGTACTCACTTAAGAAAATGGAAACATTCTCATTGATTTCTATTGTGAGTTAGGTCACATCCTTAATTCTTAACCTAGCAACAAGAGTGATGGCAACATCACAAAACTATCCTGCATGAAATAGACTGAAAACACCAACTCATTTTACATATGCTACCCATCAACCACAACGTGCAGTGAATGTATCAGGTTTTGTTACCTGATCTTGCATATAGAGTTATAGTTTGACTGAGATCACTTCTGTAGTTGAGACACACACTTCTTGATGATATGAAGTTCAATGCTCTCCATTCTGATCTCAATTTTTTTTTTTAAATGTGGAATTGTCTAAGGATACTCAATTTACTTTAAGCTTTTCTGGAGCAATTCTACTCTGCAAACAGAGAACAGAAAATCCGGCACACTAAAATACTCTTAATCAGCTATAAACACTTAATTGTGGAATTTTGGCCAGATACATACTAGATCTACAAAAGAGCAACCCTGTCTCCCCTTGAAATTGTACAAAGTTTAGAAATTATCCTTAGTTAGTACCTTTAATATCCTGTACATACTTATTAAGGGCCTAAACTGGTAAATATCTAATCCTGTGTGTAAATTTACTCATGTGAGTAGCCCAATGGACACCAGTGGAGCTCATCAAGTGAGTAGACTTACTTAAGTGCTGCAAAAAAAAAAAATCAGTCAAGTAGCACTTTAAAGACTAGCAAAATAGTTTATTGGGTGAGCTTTCGTGGGACAGACCCACTTCTTCAGACCATAGCCAGACCAGAATATGAATCTTGGGCCCTGCTCTCATAAACTGCCTATGTACTCAGAACCCTACTGATTTCAGCAGGGCTCCATGTGAATTCAAGGATCTGTCCCTTGGTAAGCTTCTCAGGGCAAGCAAGGGTTATTTTTTTACCTGTCTATGCTGCCTAAAAACTTACACTACTGTAAAATAATACCATGATAATTTTAGTGTAAGAAGTGAAAACACTATTTACCACTCCATATTTTTGTAAAGCAATGAGAGAATGTATTTTCTATCCATGCTAGCAAAAGGCCCAAGGCGTAATCAGTAAATCACATGTGGTTACTTTGTAGATCAAACCATGTGTTTCTATAGCCGTGCCCAGGCTGTAACAATGTTTGCAAGATCTTGCAGGATTTTTCCAGTTCCGTGCTGCTAGTTTCATTTTCTTTTATTCTAATTCATAGTACAAGAAACCAAACTGCACCTATAGGACTAGACAGAAGATTCCACTTGTCAAACATTACTCCCCTACATCCATGGCTTTGTCATGGAAATTCATGCTCAGGTGAACATATTGTCTAGCAGCAGTACCAGCACTGCTACTGCTTGTTGGGCTCTTAGAAGACATGTAGGGGTAAATTAGAGATAAATAACAGCACAGAACACTGAGAGCCAGGAGTAGTGGCTGTAAACCAACTTTATGGAGCCACTGGAAACTTGGCCACACCTATGATAACTGGCTGTTTGGCTAATTAAAATCATGTTGGATTATAGATGTTGCCAGATGAGAGAGTGCCACGACTAGAGAGGTTTCACCTGTATATGACATGGCACATCCAAATCAGTAAAATAAGAAAACACTATTCTGGGTAAATAACCTGATGAAGAAAAATATTATAAAGAATCTGATAATTCCAGTAGCTCTCTGTGTTCTGTGAAAGACAAGAGACTATGAACCTGCAATTAGGTCTCTGATTTTACTTCAGTGGGATTAATCATCTAGTAGTATTTTTAGGCTCACTTGGCAAACCAATCATCAAAACTTTCAGAAACAGACATCTTGGAAACATATCCTTTTCATCTGAAAAGCGTATGATAGTATATGTGGAGATGCTTGAATATAGAAGGCCTTTTGTAGCAGTGCCCAAGCACACAGTAGGCTCTCTGTGACTTGGTTGGAATTCCAGCACACAAGTCATTTTTGAAGCTGATCCTGCAGTTGGATCTACCAGAATGGATCCAGTTGAGCCCAGGTACAATCCAAACAGAGTGCTAACAGAACTGATTGCAAAGCTGGGGCCTGAGTCACAGATTTATTATGAAAATATAGACAGGACCACGGGCACAAAATGAGCACTTCAACATAATTTGTGAACCCACTTTAGTTTCCTGCTGGATTTCGACATAATTATTGGCTATAGAGGTGTTAAAAAAACACAGAACTGTATTACCAACCTTAAGTATTCAAAAATCATGAGGCTATTTCCAGAAATCATTAGGTTGGCTTGAGAATCATGATATTCAAAACCAAATAAAATGCTTTATTTGTGTTCTGGGTTGTGAGCCGGTAGGAGTCACAGTTTCCAGCTTTCCTCAGCCACCAGGAGAGCTACAGCCACTTGCCTTTCGCGTCCCAGAGAAGGAGCCAAGGCTTTAATTTAAACACCAAACACTGAGTAGGCAACATGCGCAGAGGCTGCACTCCAGCCTGGACACAGTCACAAATTAAGTTTTAGGGACGAAATATTCTCAGAACCAAGTGCCTTATGAGCACCTCCATCCCTGCAGCAGTGCGCGCACAGCACCAGTGCTGCAAGCTACTGCTTGGGATAGGGATGCTAGGGCTTTGGGTCCAAGGCTGCAGCAGAGATGCCTAACCAACGGCACCTGCGAGGATCCAGCCCGGAAAGGACAGAGACCTGAGCCTCCTTCCAGGGCTCCTCTGGCCTGGGGCACCTGGCAGAGGTGGGCAGTCAGCAACCACCACCCATGCGCCCCACCGCTCAGCAGGGCGGCCTGTACGGCCAGCTTAGGCCTGGACAGGTCTTCACATACACCTCCTCGCTCATCACCAGGGAACGGTTGCTCGGGAAGACGAAAGAACCAATGACAAACTCCAGCCCTCGCGCCTGCGCAGTGCACAAAAGGAGGGGCGGCTGCCCACGCGAGAGCTAGAGCGCGAGCGCCGGTTCTGCTCCTTTTCTCCCGGCGCGGGCGCGAGCCAGCCTCGCCCCCGCCCCTTTTCCTCGCGAGCCGGCGGCCGGCCGCGCGCGCTGTCTGGAGGGGGGTCGGTGCTTAGGGCGCGCGCGCGCGCGCCAGCCAGCTGCGAGCTAACGGCGGCTCCTTACCCCTGTGCGAGCGGCGCGGCGGGACCCGGCCTCTTAGCCTCCGCTTAGCCGGCGCGCTCAGCCTGGGCCCGGGCGCGGCCGAGGCATGAAGCAGCCGTAGCCCTGCGAGGTAGGTGGGCGGGGGCGGCTGGGCCTACAGGCCGCGAGGGGGCGGGAGAGGGCGGGCTGCAAGGTGGGTCGCGAGCCCGTGTCTCCTGCATCCCTGGGCCCTGCCCCATCCCTGCCCGCGGGCGTGTGGGCGATGGAGGCGGCACCTCAGCAGCGTGCTGGGGGGCAGGCGAGAAATCTCGGCCTCTTAGTGCCAGGAGGCTGAGGTGCTGCCCCCGGCCTGTCCCACCCTCCCCCGCCCAGTCCAGCCCAGCCCAGGAGACTCCTGGGGGCAGCGAGCCCGGCGCCGGGACCAGCGTGCAGCACCAGCTTGGGACCCGCTTGTGTTGTTAGGCAGTTACCAGGTACCTGGGGAGAGCTGGAGGTTGAGTCTTAGCTTTTCTTTATCTAAACGGCTGGGATGCGAATGGGATTTGCGCCTGTGGCCGTGGCTGGATAACAACTGCCAAGGGCTTTTTATTATTATTATTATTATTATTATTATTTAAAAGCAAAACAGAAATGTGAGGCTTAAACAAAAAAGAAGCTGGGCTGGCCCTGGCTTTGAGCCCTGGGTGAATTTTAAATTGTCAGGTAGGTCAAGCGCCTGCAAATCTTTCCAGGGTTTAAGGCCTGTGTTGTTCCATCTACAGCGTTGTGCCCAGCGTGATGGGGTTGAATGCTCCCTTCAGGCCGCTAAGCTTATTCTGTGTTGTTGGTGTGTCTTAAACGCAATGGAAACTGGAGTGTTGTTTTTGTTTTAGATGGTGGATGTTGATGTTTGTGCTGTTGGAGATAGCTCCAGAAGAAAAATGGATTCCCTGACAGATAGTGCAGTCGAGATTGTCCCTTTGGAGCTCTATGATTCAGCCAGAGCGAAAATAGCTGCTAATCTACAATGGATCTGTGCTAAAGCCTATGGAATAGGTAAAAATCACTTTCATCCAGCAGTCGTTCTTGTCTTTATTCTTGCCCTTTTCATCTCCCCTGCCATCCCACAAGTAATTAAATCAGGCTTAAATCACCTTTGTTTTCATTATCAGTAATGTGTCAGTCCTAGTCCCTTGTAATAATTCAGTGTTTCATGGTGCATCTAATGGGAATAAAGCAAAAACTCCAGTTTATTCTTATTATCAGGAAACCTGACAGTGAACGCTATCTACTGTCCCTGTGAAGGATTTGCTTTACCAAATGTGTGAAATCATACAGTTTTTAGTGAAGAGGGTTTTCCTAAACAGAATTGTTCGGTATACCTGCAAACCTTCAGATTTTGTCATCCCGGAAGGCTTTATTGTGATTCCAGGTCTAGTCATTTTGGCAGATTGGTGCTGGAATTTTGATGCTGTTTTTCGCAGATTGTGGTGTGAACTTTAAAATAAAAGAAGCTCCTTCATTTATGAATCACCATATAAGTATTAGCAGACTATTCCTTTTTTTTTTCCCCTCCAAAAATTTTAACAAATATAATTTGAGTGACAAGTGCATTTACCTATATTCCAGAATATGGGGAGGAGGTAGCCTCTGATAAAGGATGGGAAGGTACATTCTAAAAACTGTTCTAAGTTAGAAATCATTACAAGCCAAAGAATTTTCCCATGGCAATAGTGCAACGTATTGGAACCTTACAGTACTTTCATAGGCATCTGTATCTACTGATTTTTTTTTTTCATTGAAATGCAACTGCTTGTGTATTGTGAATTTTTGCTTGTTAACATTTGATCATAGATATCTATGCTGGATATAAACATGAGAGAATATTTGTCTTTAAACAAACTATAATACAAAACATGTAAAATCTTATTTTGGAAAAGTAACTAGCCCTGTTAATCTGACTCTGATTGCCAAACTAATGTGCTTACTGGATTAACACTAGTTTATTTTGTGGCAGGGCTGGTCAAAACAGTACATTGCTGCAATTTAAATATTTTAGATTGTTGTGAACAAGAATATTGCTTCCCCATGTGTGTTCAGAGCTGTCAGTATTTTCTGTCACTATTGCATTTTTCTACATTATAGAGAAAAGTGTGTGTGGGGGGTGATTTTGTTAATTTAAAACGTATTTTCCTTTCTACAGAGTGTAAAGTTATTGCATTTATTAGAGGAGTTAAGAGTAAAATAACAGTAGGATGATTATATGAACAAAAAGCCTCTGATGCAGTCTGTGGGGTGTTGATGTAACATAAATGTTGACTACTGCTACCACTGCTAATAATTGGATACTCATGAAAACTAAGCAGGCATTGTCCTACATGAATATACTTAAAGTGCTTTAGTTGTTTGTAGTGCCTCATTAAAGACATTTTTAGTGAGCAGAAATAAAACATGCTTTGCAAATTACAAAGGTTCATTGTTTATATTTTGGCTTTGTTTCAAAAGAAGGACCTTATCCTGCCTGAGGATCCTCTAGCATGAATCCTGCAGTACAGAGGAAGGATGAGTGACTGCCTTATGTTTACATCGGCATTAATCTCTGTAGGATTTTGTAGTCTCAGGGATCTGTGCTTATGCCTTAATCCTGCATCAGTCTGCTAAATTTGTAGTGTATACCGGTTAGAGAACTAGCTATTGTTAAATCATTAAATGGCCTTTTTCTACACTAAAACTTTGCCAAAAAAACCTTACTTTCATTACAAATCATACATCATTTCTAATGATAGATGTGGTGGAAATATTTATATGGAGAAGACTCCTGTGGCTGCTGGAATTTTTCCCCCCCCCCCCACTGTCATTTAGACCTGCTTGGATCAAACATTGTTAAGTGCCAGGACTTAAATTGTTGTTGCTGGTGTATGGTTTCAATGGGACCAGTTGTTGTGTTTAAAGTTGAGCATGTGCAGAAATGTTAGTAGGATGTGGATCTGAGTGAAATTAAATAACATTTTGTTGTGGTCTCTCCAGAATATGATGAAGATTGAAGATAATTTTTCACAGAATTATAACTAGCATTTAAAATAGAAACTTATAGTCTGAAATACAGTAAACCCTTGATTAAATGGACTAATGGGAGGAAGGGGTGTCAATGCCGAAAGACCATTAAATCCGAATGGTTATACTGTAAGACAATGCATTGACTTTCCCAGCCCATCACTCACTGCTGTCCTGTTCCCCACCTCTGCCGCCTTCTTCTCCTCACACCTCCATCTCCTTCTCCCAATTACCGGGAGAGGAGCTGCACAACAGTTTGGCTTCTTCCACCTGCTGCGGCTCTCGGCATGCTCAGTGCTGTGGCTCCTGTGGCCCCAGCCATGGTGTCAGCTCCTCCAGCCCTGGTGGCTCCAGTGGTGGTGACTGTGGTGAGTCAGAGCAGGCATTTATTTAGAGGGGGAGGGCCTGGTACGCAGCATCTGTTATTCCTCAAGTCCATTAAATCGGGATCTGTTCAATTAAGGGTTTACTGTACAGGATGCCAAATCTTTGATCCAGGGACAGATATGTTTTTTACCACACTTCTGTGGGAGGGTTATTAAACGTGGTAGTTTCAGATGTCTCTCTCAATTTAATATCCTTTAAAACTGAGTATTTGTAGGTTACTCAACTATAATTGATATGAGTCTTTTGGATACTGCTATTACTCAGTAGGTTTCTGAGGGGAGGTTTAGAGAAGTCAAGATAATTTCATTGTGATTTGTATTGTGCTGACCTTATTTGTATATGCAGTATATTTTTCACAGCAGTTTTGGTCAGTTTGGTGGACGAAATAGATAGGGTTTTTTGTAGCTTACTAACAATTTTTAATGAGCCTGAAATCACTCAGTAGACTTCTTTCATTTTTGTTTAAATGTGAGTATTAAGGTGAATGTTTTTCTGACTTTTTCTGATCTTGCAAATCCAGATGCTGAATTTCATTCACGTGAGTAAAAATTTAAACCCATTTTATTTTTTTTCAGGATTGAAAATTGTGGATTCCAGTACTAATTATATCGTTTGTCAGCACGCTGCTCACAAATATCAGTTTCTTTATTTTCCAGTATATATTGCAGAGTGTGTGTGTTTGAAGTGTTTCTCATCATCTAAGTTTGCAGTGCTTGCTAAAATAGTACTTCTAGAAGAAAACGATAACTTTGGGTGCATGACAGATCATTTGGAGTTCAGCTGCATCTTTGTGCCTCGATATTGAAGTATTCCTGGATCCTAGATTACACCCTCTCGTGAAAATGGGCAAGTGATTTTTGTGATGGATCTGTTCTTGAGTTTTCCTTTCACTATTCTCCTTAAATGGAGGGGGTTAGGTGGCCACAGATCATAGCAGCATAGGTGCTACAGTAGCACTACTACTACCAACAGGAGCTTCATTTTCCCCGACTTTATGCATCTGAAGCATTTGTGGATAAAGGACTCTCCTTTCTGCAGAGGAAGGAGTTGACCTATATGGATGGTTTCTGCATTGCTGACCCTCCTCTTTCTAACAGCCTGTCTCCTAGCTGCATCCCACAGTGAAAATTGGAAACTGAGTAAGGGATGGGTCTGTGAAGCACAGCATTTCTCATATTGCAGTTGTCCCTGTTCTCTCTCTGGCTCGCATTTGGGGAGCACTGCCTGCAAGAAGCCAGGATTTTGGTTCAGTAGTTCTGTGAATAAATGCACATGCCTGTGTACAAATGTGTAGATTGGTTTCTGGTGACAGTCCTAAAGGATGCCTTGCGTAGGTGTAATTCAGTGAATCAAAAGATTGTTTGACCTGAATTGAACATTCTTTTTGTTACCTCAGCCCAAATGTACCACATAATTATTTGTGTTATGATGTATGTTAGGATAGCATACAAGGGTCTCGCTGAAAATTGACACCACTTTGCTGGTGATTTAGAGCGATGCAGGAAAACATCAACCCTGCCCCAAAGAGCATAATTTTAGGTCTTGTCCACGTGATGGTGTAACATGCACAACACAGCTGTGATTTCTAAAGCACAGTGCTGTGCTGTGCAATCACTGGGCTGTGTAGTCCTTGCTGGTGCATTTTAAAGTGCACCAGGAACCTTCAGTTTACACCAGAATGATCTACTTCAGAGTTGGGAAACCCCACCAGCCCCTGGGCCAGATGCAGACTTTGGCTTGTCTGGGTCCAGACTGCAAGGCTTGGTGCACCGCTTCCCAGAATCCAGCCATGGCAGGTGGCGGGATGTGGAGCCCCAAGCCTTACAGGGTGGAGTCAGGCAAGCCTGGACCAGATGCAGCCCACAAGCTCTGCCAGGGGATGGAGGGCAGGAAGCAGCTCTGGATGGCACCACTGCTGGTTGGTGCCATTTCCCCCCCCACCCCCAGCAGCCAGGGAAAGGGGAGGGGAACAGCAGCACTGCCTAGAGGCTTTATCGCACTACTCTGGCCAGAATTCCAGCTAGTCAGAGCGATGGAGGGCAGTGCCTAGAAGCCGTGGGGGGAGGAGTACAGAGCCACATGCATCCTGGGGTGTTGCACAGGTAAGCTCCCCCGTTACCTAATACTGCACACCTAGACCACTCCTGTACCCCCCTCTTGACTCTCACCCCAACTTTCCAGGTGTGTGAGGGGAATAAGGGGTGTGTCTCTTTTTATTTGTTTTGTTTTTCAGTTGGGGACCATGTCGGTGAGGAGTGTGTGATTTTTCTTCCTGTGGACCAGTGGCCCTGACCCAAAACAGGTTCTGCATCCTGATGTGCTCAGTAAATGAACCAGTTACTGTACTTTGAAAATCAAACCCTTGTATCACACATTATCATACATTGACAATTCCTAATAAGTAAATATAATAAGGGAAGGAGGGCAAATAATGATAGGATTACTAGGTTAACAATGTGCTTATGGTTCCAGGTTACTTACATTTTTCATATTAACATATAAATGGATCTGACTGGTCCCAAACAAGAGAAATTATCAGGCAAGGGGAGATCATTCCTCCCTTGCTGGCCACCGACCATTGCCTATGTTCCTGAATGCTGGCCACCCTGCTGCTGGGACTGTTCCAGAAACGTGTGGTCCTGCTGGACCAGGGGTGGCCAACCAGTCAGAGATGAAGAGCCAAAATAGCAGTGGATGGAGTGCAAAGAGACATGCATTATATTTTTTTTTATACTTTAGATATCTAAAAATATATGTAATACGTGGCTCAACGCCCTCACCCTCCCTTGGAGCCAGGCACCCCCGGCTCCACCTCCCATTCTAATTCCATGCCAGCAACTCCTACTGGAGCAGCTGCTGCCTCTGCCCCTTGTGCCATGTTTCTCTCACCAAGCACTCAGGTGCGTGCATGGAGCAGCAGACTGCACTCCCCGTGTGTGGTGCTGAGGAAGAGCCACATTTAGTGGCTCAAAGAGCTGCATGCGGCTCAAGATCGCGCGTTGGCCATCCTGGTGCTGGACCATGGATGACACTGGACCAGAGAGTCCCAGGTTACAGTGGTCCAACCTTTATTAATGGTAAGAGATTAGCCATGATAATTCGGATAAATTTATACACTGACGTTTGGTAAAGTTGAAAGAAATGGTTGGGGAAAAATTGAATAAACTGTAGCAATGAAAACCTAATTCTTAAGTAAAATGAACACACCATGGGTGTGTCTACACTACAAAAATAACTTCCAAGTTGCTTACTTTGAAGTACAACTTTGGAGTAAGCAACTTCAAAGTAGAGTATCTGCACACACCCTACTTTGAAGTAGGGCACTACTCCATTCCCAGGAATGGAGTAAGGACTTCAGAGTTAACTTTGAAGTAAGGGAAAATGTGTGTAGACTGTCTGCTAGCTACTTCAATGTTATGTCTAACTTCGAAGTTAGTTCCTAGTGTAGATGCACCCCATCAAAAGTTAGTCAATCTTTTTCTCATACTTGAAGATCAGTTGGGCTTATGAAATGAAACTTTCTATGTGGAAAAGCAGAAAGTTGATGAGAGAGTTCTACATGCAAGATCCTTGTATACTATTGTCTTTAAGATGTAGCTGGGATAATTTAAGCGCTCTATCTTGGCTTTGTCATAATCATTCAGGTGTAGGCTATAATGGTCTTTGTATAGAAAATACAGCAAAGATCAATTTGTGATTGTCTCTCAAACTGCTGGGCAAACCTTGAGCTAGATAAGAAATTTTAGACTTTTTTTGTGTGTGTTTAGGACAAAATGAGCAGTTAAAAAAACAGTGGCTCACTTTGCCTTTGATATGCTTTTCCTGACTGATTTAAACTGTCTGAATGACTACTAGAATAAGAAATAGGGAAAAAAACAAAAGAGAGCACAAGTAGAAGCTACAGTAACATTCATTGTGGAATGAGGAATAATGAAGTTATTGTATGTATAGAAATATTAGAATGATTTTATATTTTGTTTGCTTTCTATCTATATTTTAGAAGAATAGTGCAATAGATTCTTTATACGACAAGAAACCTTTAGAATAATGTATTTGTGTTCCTGAAGGTGGCATCATGAATACAGAGTAATATAAGGGGCATTTGCTGTTTAACTCAAAGGATATAGTGTTTGCTGTTGTCATACACTTTGTTTGGGTGTTCAGCCTGAGTCAGGTGCTTTTGAAAATCCCACCCTAACTTTCAAAAGTAATGGAAGAAAGTTGTAAGGGAAGTTGGTAGTCCAAGCGTTCTGTTTTTGCACACTCTTTGGGGCCATGTGCTGAAAAACATTTGCCAAGCACCAAAGTGAAGTGAACCTGATTTTTGTCAGTTTTACTGTTTCTCTCAGGGTTCTGAATTGCATCAGTCAAAGCTGACAACTGGTCAGTTTTCATATTTCTGAGTCATGGGGGGGAATGAGAATCAATACAGGTATTGCAGCTCTGTAGGTTTAGTTAGACCAAACTTTCCAAATGTAAAGTGATATAGTAGTCTTTATAATCCCAAGATGAGAAATTTAATTCTTGAAGGAAAACTCAGAATCTACGAAATAAATGGAAACTTTCCTGGGTGAGTGCTATGACAGAGTTCTTTTTTTAAATCTCTGGCTAATAAAAATGTCATTGCCTCTGTTTGGATGGAGAAATGGATTTATTTATTTATTTTAAATAGGATTTTGTTAGGAGCTCTGTAGTCTGGTACTTTGGCCAGAGGACTTGGAAGGGCAGACCTGGATTCTAGTTTCGGTATTAGTTGCTGTGTACATAGGTAAGCCAGATATAAAGGGGCAAGTACTATGAGCAGACATGGAATGGAGTTTGTTTCCTGATCTGTGCTTAAATCCATTACATCATTAGCTGTAAGACGTGGCACCATCTCTTTTTCTGGGAGCTTTTGCCAGATTAATACATAGAACGATTCTACATTACAAAACATACTTTTCTCAACATTTGTAAAATTACTACATTTTCATTGAAGTTTCACAACTTTAAAACATTCAAATTTGATTGTGGAAGGAAGTCATCAATTAATAGTTTACTATGCTACTTCTAGCTACATTTGTGGTATTCACTTATTTAGTTTGAGCACAAAATGTCATTAAATAACTGTTACATTTTGACAGGAAAAGTGGATCTAGGTCCTATCCACATCACTCTTGAGACAGTGGTAGCAACATCTGTTTGAGGTTTTTCTAGCCTGGGTTCTCTGACATGGGTAGTTTTTTCCTCCCACATAACATTATTATAGACTACTTGGAGGAGTCCATAATACAGTTTTAGAACATGATTATCAGAAAAAAAAATCTTTTCTAATTGATCAGGAAAACCTGCTAGAATGACTTCAGATCATAATGTGGGCAGGCACTTAATTGCAGAGCAAGAGTGGTTAATACTTCATTGCATATTAGTGCATCTTGAAGTATACACCCACATGACCTAGTCTGATGATTGCATAGACTTACTAATCAGTTAAAATTTGCTATAAAATTAAATTATTGGTTGGATTTTGGTTTTCTGTCATGCCACATTTTCACAATACCACAAGTCAATATTTTACTATTATCTGATTTTGCAGTTTAGATGGTAGTTTGAAGCATTTGATTTGTTGCTTGATTTCGTTAACCGTGCTCTCTGTGTGTGTGTGTGGGCGGGGGTTGGTAAGAGAGATGGTAAGGAAGTTGTAAGGGGGGGAGAGAGATGGTAAGGAAGTTGTATTGTGTGAGAGGGAGGAGGAAGAACCTGGAAAACATAAGTAGGACTCCTGAGTTATGCAAGGGTTGTGCTCCTGCACAGCCTCGCGTAACTCAGATTTCACGCAAGTAGGTGAGGAGTCAGGAACCAGGTGGCAGCCCATCTCCCGCTTTCCCTGGGCTTGCAGGAGCCCAGAAACTAACCAGCGTGCCAGCGTTTGCCAGTTTTCTGGTTCCCAGAGTGGCAGGGAGCCAGAAACCAGATGGCAGCCAAGCTGGGTAGAAGCTGCACTGTCATGGCCGTCTGTCCCTGGCTCCTGCAGCTTGGGAAAGCTGAGAAGAAGCCACAGTGGCACAGCTGTCTGTCCACCTGGCTTTCCCCAGCTGGGGGAGCCAGGCGGGCAGATGGTGGTACAGCAGAATCTCCCTGGCTTCCCCCAGTTGAGGGAGCCAGGGGCTGGAGTGGGGAGCTGGCAGAGGAGCTGTGCTCCTACCAGCCCCTGGGAACCCCCCAGGATTTTGACTTGTGGTTAACCCACATTAATGCAAGTTAAGCGCAAGTCGAAATCATGCCTATTGGGGGTTTACTGTATGGCTGGTTGCTGTTAAAGTTTTTAAGAAATCTCTTGTATGGTGATTGATTTACACTTAATGCAGCTGCCTTTTGGAAAAACAGAATTCATTAGCATGTGTTAGAATAAAAACTTTCTCCTCAGGAATAATGCCAATTTACTTTAGAGTATTTCCTCTGTCTGAAAATAGCTCACCAGACTCTTTCTGCTGTACTTATTGCAACAAGAGCACTTAGGGTTCTGTGCTGCTGAGACTTCAGAAGCTTGCCTCATAACTCCTGTTGGCTCATTGGATAAATTGAGAGATCTCAGTGCTGAGGATCGTTTTTCTGTAGTGGGTTCTCTTGTTGATGTAGTTATGCAGCCAAGTATGCCCCTGAGATATTTTGATAAAGTAAATATATGAGGGAGATCAATCCACCTCTTATTTTTTTATTTGGCATATTGGATTTTAAGGCAAAATAGAGTTCACAGAGCATGCAAGATAAGGGACTTCCCTCTCCTCGCACCCCCATCTAATTTTGCAGATTGCACTGTGTATTTCTGCATATCTCTGTGAATCAGGGGTCGGCAGTTGTCTGCTCTGGGTAATCCACTGGCAGGCCTCAAGACATTTTGTTTACATTAACTGAGGCATAGCTCCCTCCGTCTCCCAATGGCAGAGAAAGGTGAGTAACAGCCAATGGGAGCTGCAGGAATCGGTGGCCAGCATGTCTCTGCAGCCTGCACCGCTTCCCACAGGTCCTATTTATTCACTGTTTTTGACAAATGAGAGATGCTGGGCACCATGTAGACTGCAAGGAGTCATGGTCACTGGGAGCTGCAGGTGGTAAGCCTTGCCTGCAGAAAATCAGCGTAAACAAAAAAATGTCTTGCAAACGGACACAGGTTACCCTGGTAGGCTATGCAGACCCCCAGCTGTAAATGAACATTATGAGTATTTCTGAAGATTGCTTTTTGAGCACCTAAATTAGGTAAAAACTAGCAACTGGGAGGCTGTAAAGTCCTCTGCTGTTATATTAGGAACAACTGATCAAAAAGTTTGCTATAAAAACAGTGTTTGTGGAAAAATTTGTAAGTAGGATTGCTTTTTATTTGAAAAGTGGCAAAATTTATTATTACAATAGTATAGATTTTTTTTTTTTAAAAATTAAGTTTCTAAGTATCTGAGACTTTATCGTTTTGCCAGCATAAGTGGTGGCGTGCTCAGTGCAATGTAAGCAGGAGTAATGTAGATTGGAAAACATAATCCCACATATAAAATGATGGGGTCTAAAGTAGCTGCTGTCCAAAAAGCAGATAAAATGTGAAAATTAATTTATAGTGTAATATTTAGTAAAGGTAAACTATAGACCTCATCGGGGGTAGTAGCCATTAGTAGCCATTTCTAAAGAAATGCAAGGGGAGAATAAATGTAAATGTGTTCAAATTACAGAAATTCTAGAAACTTTGAGGGTATAAATTTTTATAGTAAATGGTTGAAATGAATATGGGAGGGGTCAGTCTTCGGAGTGACTTAAAAATGACATGCACTGCAATCTATATTTAAATAATGGAATACCTGTTTCTTTTATAAATAAATATGAGTTCAAAAGTCTTTCAGGGTCAGAAATTGTCTTCTGTGGGGCTGGAAACAATTCTTGTTACTGGTGGGATTTTTACAAGTAGTTAGCATCTGGTCCAGAAAATCAGATTAAAGTAGCATGACTTAAAATGACGTGTATTCAAAAACAACCTGATATTACAATAGTGTAACTAAGGCAATGTGCACTTTAAGATGTTTTCCCTAATTTTTTTCTGTGTTGGTATAACTGATTCAAATCCATAATTGTTAATAACACTAAGGCTGTGTCTACACTACAAAAATAACTTGGAAGTTGCTCAACTTCAAAGCGGTACTTCAAAGTAAGTGTCTACACACACCCTACTTCAAAGTTAAACTTTGAAATAGGGCACTGCTCCATTGCCGGGATGGAGTACAGACTTCGAAGTTGGGCTCCCTTATTTCAACATTAACTTCAAAGTAAGGGTAATGTGTAGTAGACTCTCTGCAGGCTACTTCGAAGGAGCACTTAACTTGAAGTTAACTTTGAAGTTAGTGCCTAGTGTAGACACGCCCTAAGAGAAAAGACAAGTTTCCAGGTGACTGCAAATATTTTAAACACTGTAATCTAACCCTGCCGAGACACTGTGATTAAAAATATTGGTGGTTGCTTGTGCTTTGTCTGTAATGGCACTGCTACTGTGGAGCTGCACTAATCATCGCAAATGTAGGAAGTTTTAAGGGGAAAAATTCTTCTGTAGACAAGGTGGAATAATTACAAATACATATAAATTACTGTACTCAAGTTCCCATGTTCAAGTTGATAGGACATTTAACTATGGAAATTTTGTTGCTTCATGCTGAAGGTAATGAGCTGATTTTTGGAAATTACAGTTAAATAACTTTCCCTTCCTAAATGTATGCATAAATAAAAAACGCTTCAAGATTAGTATTTTAAGTTTCTGCATCTTCATTGTGTTGAGGGTGGGGAGGCAGCTTTTAAAAAAAGTAAGACTAATCAGTTTTGTGAACAACATAAAGCAACTGAGTAGTTTTTTTTTAATTTGGATTATTGACTTTCTTGGTAACTGATGTTATTTTAAGCTTTTACATCTACTTCTCTCAATCCTGGAGTAAGAATGTTTTTATGTGGTTGCGTTCATTCAGCCCTGCTTAATAATTAAGCAGTACAATAATTTTGAATCAAGTGGATGCTATTTGAATTAACCTACAGGTTGTGCCTCCCTACTCCAGTACCATCAGGACCTGACAGGTCCTGGACAAGAGAGTATGCTA
Source organism: Carettochelys insculpta (assembly GCF_033958435.1). Lineage (NCBI taxonomy): Eukaryota > Metazoa > Chordata > Testudines > Carettochelyidae > Carettochelys > Carettochelys insculpta. The sequence continues at coordinate 20,054,386 of NC_134157.1, forward strand.
GACCAAGGGTAGTCTTCTGCCTCCAGCCTGCAGCTGTGCTTCTACCTCTGCCCCTGGCCGTGGACAGTCTGCCGGACTGCCACCGATCCTGGCCTTGCAGATGCTGCCTCTTGGCATGGACAGGCTGCCAAACTGGGCTCGCTGTGTGCAAGGCTGCCAGTCCCCTTGTCACTGGGCTCCCGCCCAGCAGGGCTTCCAGTTGTCAGTCCTCCTCCCCCTAGTTTCCCTGGTTTTGGGAGGTGCAACCTGCACAGTTTTGCTTTGAAATTGTGTATTTTGTACATCCGTTATAAACTTCATCTGCAGCCTGGATGCTCTTACTTGTAATTTTCTCATGCGCTACCTATCACATTCGTAGACTTTGTCACAGGAGACCCTCCCTATTCAGGGAAGCACATAAGCATGTGTTTAAGTTGAAATTAAATCAGTGGGACTTAAATATGTGCTTAGGTGCTTTGCTGAATTCAGCCTCTTGTGATTTGAGAGACAGCTATACGTGTAACGGTATTGTGTATAGAAGGAAGGAATGATGTATGTTGCTACTTAAATCAAGCACATGCTGTGAAATATAGTGAAACTATTGGGCATATTAAACTATAGACTTAATTTTTTCCATTCAGTTATTTTATATTTTGGTTGCCAAAGCAAACCACCAAGTTTATTTTTAATGTATAATTTATTGTCGTTTTTTTTTTCCCTTTCTCTCTCATAAGTTAGCTTTGCACCTGGATTCAAAGTTTTATTTTTTGCTGTTAACTGAATCCCCTTATTTAAGACTCTTTCTCTTTGTTTCAGATAATATCCCAGATGAGCTGAAAGATCCATTTTACGTAGACCAGTATGAACAAGAGCATATTAAACCACCTGCCATCAAGCTGTTGCTGTCCAGTGAACTATACTGTCGTGTCTGTAGCCTCATTCTAAAAGGGGATCAGGTGGCTGCTCTGCAGGGACACCAGTCAGTGATTCAGGCTCTGTCTCGGAAAGGGATTTACGTCATGGAGAGCGATGATACGCCTGTGTCTGAATCTGATCTTGCCTGTGCACCAATCAAAATGGTTAGCTTAAAGTTTACAGATGTATTTAATTATTAAATTTCACCCTTGAGTTTGGGGATAGGGACTGGAGTAAAGAACTTTTTACCTCTAGATTGCTAGTCTCATCAGTTTTTCATTCAAATATATTGTAAACGCATCTATAAGATGAAAAAGGTGTTTATTTCTTGATGTATGTTTGACTGCAAATACTTTTTGGTTTGTTCCTTAGAGTTCTCATATGGCAATGATTGATTCCCTAATGATGGCATACACTGTAGAAATGATCAGCATTGAAAAGGTGGTTGCTAGTGTCAAACGTTTTTCTACATTCAGTGCCTCAAAAGAACTACCCTATGATCTGGAAGATGCAATGGTTTTCTGGATTAATAAGGTAAAACTGATTCTTAGAAAGGATTGGTTACCTCTCTATAATGTATAAAACTGATGGTTTAAAAGGGTTCAGTCAGTGCTTTCTCTTCATGTTTGGTTAGGGTTTCACTGCTTATAATTCCCTCTTCAGATGCAAAAGAAAACTATTTTTAATTACTTTAGAGTGTTTTGGTTTTTGCAGTGGCAGAGAGCCAACACATGTATTCTTCATGTTGTATGTAGAGGAGTTATCGTTTCATTTTTGTACACGTAGCTTTTCCTTAGATTTCTTCACACTTGGTTTCCTCATCCATCTCTAAATGCAAATCAGTATTTTGCCAAGAGGAGGAGGAGGAGACTTGTAGGGAAATACTTTTTCTCTTGGTGGCACAATGATACATTTTATCTTTTTAATATCAACTTAAAATTCTCAGTATGTTTACTAACCAAATTGGAAAACACTGCGGTTGGTGTGCTTCCCCTTAAACTACATGACAGCTGTCTTTCAGGCACACTGCCAACCAAAAAACAAAACAAAACTAATATTTCAAAATTGTAAATGGAGTTTGAACCAAAATTTATTATCAATTATATCAAATTTACACCAAGAGGGAGTTGGAAGTAAAATTGATCTTAAATACAGGTTGAACCTCTATAATCTGGATTTGCCATGTCTGACACCGTCTGTGCATGCTCCAGGGCTAGAGCATTCATGGGAAAAGCTGGAGGCCCTGTGTTCAGCATCACCTCCCCTGCCCTCCCAGAGCTCTTGGAGTGCTGCAAATAGCTGATTTGAGACAGTAAAGCTCAGGGATGGGAGCAGTGAATATAGGGGTTGCTCATGGAAGAGGTGGGGCAGCCACACAGCCTTGCGGCTGGGAGCACAGCCCCTGGCGGCTGTGTTTCACTTGTGACTCCAGGCCATGGGGTGCTCTAACTACCCTACCTCTTGCCTTTATGTTGTTGTAAAACCTACCTATATCAGAGAATGTCAGTTCAATTTAGAAGCAGAATAAAGTGAACAATGGATATTCTGAGTCATTGTATTTCAAGAATGGTAGGAATAGATTGATAATAGTGTTAAGTAATATCTTGTGTAAATTGGTATGCAATTTTACTTTTATCATCTTTTCCCTACTATTTAGGTGAACCTTAAAATGAGAGAGATAATAGAGAGAGAGGTGAAATTAAAACAGCAATTACTGGAGAGCCCAGGTCACCAAAAGGTAAAATATATTTAATTTTCTTAATAGCCAAATTTATGAACAGTTAAAACTGAAATCATGCCGTGGAATTGGATATAAATGAGTTTTTAATACCATTTTATAAAATTGATACAAGGATTCCTTGCCAAAGAAACTCATTTGAGATATTGTGTATACACTTTGTCTTCTGTTTATCCACAATGCTCTTACTTCCCTTTAATTCTTGTAGTGCCTTTTGATTTATCTTTTTAAGTTCTGGTTAGTATTGAAATAGATTATACAGCCTTTACTATAATTTTGTTAAGTACAATTCAATTTCAGTGCTGCAAAATGTACAGAATATGTTTAAGTACTCTCAGGAACAAATTCATTGTGAATAAGATGACTATAACAAAAAAAATTCAGGAGGTTCATCTAACACTAATAAATATGTTCTAAGTATTCAAATGGTATATCTGTGTATGTGTGAAGTACTTTGTTACTCCCTTAACTTATGCCACAATGCACTAATGTTGCAAAGGTATAGTACACTTTCATTACTGGAGAATGTAAAATGGACTGTCCTCAAATATAAATGAATATAATATTGAGATTACCAATTTGTCTTAACCAAGCTGAAAAAATAGCTTTCCATTGTTTATCCTTCAAATTGGCACTGTTCAGTTGAAAGAATACAATTGTAATATGTATAAATGAGGCAAAGATGTTTTACTCTCCATATTAAGGAAGTGTTACTATTTTTTCAGATCCTTTGACACTGAATAACATGCTTCAATTTTAAAGGTTTATATGCTATTTTTGATTTACAAGTTGTCTTGTGGATCCAGTTAAAAATCTGGCTATCAGTTGAACATCTTGGATTTCACTGTAGTACTTCAAAACTGATATTTTAGATTAAAATATGAAAGTGTTTTTGCTTAAGTGCATTTAAGTATTACTGTGTATGACTTCCTCTGCTGATGTTCCTCTCCTATTCCTACATTCCCTTCCTTGCTTCCTGAGCAGTCTCCTTCCAAATGGTATTGGAAATTAGTACCTGTAAGTGAACTACTTTTACACCAGTTGTCTTCCACAAAACCATTGCTTTTAAACTTTTTTTTAAAGTACCTGCATCCATTAAAATGTGGCTTAGACAAAAAAGTTAAAAACCTTCTACTTAAGATTTTTGAAAATATAGCTTCCATAACATGATTTTATGTACTGTACATACAGAATAATCATCACTATACAGCATTTCAGAACTTCAGAGTTGTGTCAAAAATATAGGAGTGAGGGGTGAGGTGAAATAAGATTACTGTACGAGGAAAATCAGAAGTTGCAAGAATTGTGCTTTATATTCAGGGTAGGTATTTATTATGCCGCTAAGGTGATATAAAAACTGGTCAGTTTAAATTTACTAGGTACTCAAGTTTCATAACTCATTAGATGCATTTCTTGCATTCCCTGATATAGGCTGTGCCTACACTACAGAGATCTTTTGAAAGATGATCTTCCAGAGCATCTGTTCTGGAAGATCTTCTTTTGAAAGAGTGTCTCCACACACAAAAAAGCAGATCAAAAGATTGATCCGCTCTTTTGATAGAGAGCATCCACACAGCCCACGCTCCTTCAAAATGATAGGCCAGGGATCAAAAAATCCAGTGCCCCGAGGACTGCCCTTTTGAAAAAAGGGACCCGGGGATCATCTACACATGCTTTTTTCAAAAGAGGCTTTTTAAAGGAGGTGCTCTTCCTGATCCTGGAGCAGAAAAGGGCTTCCAGAAGAAGAGCCGTGCTCTTTCAATCTGAAATCAAAAGAGCACGTTTTGTGTGTGGGTGCTCTGCGTGTTCTTTGAAAGAGCCTGATTTTCCTAAAAGAACTTGCTAGTGTGGATGCGACCATAATGTTTTGCAGGTACAACCTGACAAGAGTAACTCCATTAGAACCCTAACTTAGTTAAGTTGAAAGGCTTGAGCCTTTCCTTGTTGGTGTTTTACTCCACTGGTAACCCAGCAAATGTAGGACACTATTGTGCAGTGGCGTGGCTTAGAAGACATGATGGTAAAATACTTGAGCAGTGTCACTGCAGCTTGTAGAACTACATCCTTATTGATTTTAATGGAAGTAGAAGCAACATACTAGGAGAGCTGTAATTAATATGCTTTTAGGCCCAATTCAGGGAGATTTTCCTTCACCTGATGGCAGAATTAACTGCATGAAAACTGAATTTTGTACAAAGCTAATTGCTTTTGTCTGGGGTAACAAGTTATATGAACTTCCTGTGTAATCTTGTTCCTCAGTTGCTCCTTGGCTGTAATATTCTTTCCCTGTTTCTTGCAGTATATGCTTTCTTGTTCATCACCTTCAAGCTGAGTGGGGGGATAGGAACCATCATGTTTGTTGCAAACTTGAAAGAGCACCATATTTGGGAGGGCAGGGTACTGTAAATGCAGTTGTTCATCCCACAGTCACTCCTGCATTTCTGGAAAGAACTGTTAGTTTGCTGAGTCCCACACATACCATTAATTTATTTTATTTGAACCAAGTTATGTAGTCCAAATTAACTTTTTTTCAATAGCTGAAATAAAGGAATATGTAATAGGGTTATCAGTTCTGCACTTATACCCCATCCCCATGACTTTGTCTGTTTGTACTACAAGTGATACTGTAATCAGTTTTTTACTTAGTGCTTCATAAACAGGCTAAAATGAGTGTACTTCATACTAATGGGTTTCTGTTTTTGAAGTGGCCTGTAAAGCAGAATAATTTGTAAGATCCTAAAACAGGAATAAAAACTTTTAAAACATAGTGCTGATCATATCTATATACTAGAGGGTGGCAGACTGTAGCCTGTGGGCCACATCTGGTGTGCTATACCTTTCAGTCTGGTTCCTGATCTCCCACGTGAGCAGGGTAAAAACAGATTCCCTCCCACTTCTGCCCTATCCCATGTCCCAGTGCCTGCCTGGCACAGCCCTGATGCTCCAGGCATGGCAGCTGCAGTGCCACCAGCACTTGTGTCATAAGGGAAGTAATGGGGGGGGAAAGGATTGGGTAGGGAACCCCCCCTTGCTGTGGTCAATCCTTTGCTGTTCCTGAACTCAAGAAATGTGTCCTGAAGACTTTCTGAGCTATAATCAGTAGTGTAGAGAAGTATTTGATGCAAGTCCAGAGGGGGACACGAAGTTGGCTGCAAGTTACTTTTACTCCTTTCAGGTCCTCAGTCTACCAGCTTAGTTGCGACAAATGAGAATGGCAGGCATAGGCACTGTAGTGGCAATCCTGTTTCACGTAGGAATTCCCATACACTGTGGGAATTCTCCAGTGCCTGGATCTGCTGCTTTTTAGTGTTGCTTTATGCTACCAGACTTCATAAAACAGGTGGAGCTCATAGGAAAGTTAGTGGCCCCCTTTTTTCTGCCATAATGATGGTGCAGTCACCAAAAATAGAAACCAATTTCTACTATTTTATAAATATTTTCAGTTTAAAATATAATAATTCATGCTTTATAACAATCCCCGTGCATATTTGCTTGTGCTTATGTGAGATTTATGCCCTGTGCTGCTTCAAGAAAGCAGTCAAAATAACTAGTTGTATTAACACCTACAGGCACCAACTGAGCTTGGAACCCCATAGTAAAAGGTGTTGTACCAACACATAGACAAGAATCAGTCTTTGCCCAGAGAAGTTACTTTAAATGGCCAAGGCCAGCAAAAGGCGTGAGAGGAAACAAAGATGCTAATTTTGAAAGTGACTTACCCAAAGCATTAAAACTTTGACTCCCAGTTCAATGCCCTGTAAACCACCCTGGATCTTGCTGGACTATGTGCCCTACTTTGTATCACTTTCAATGCTTTAATTTTATAACAGGGAAACGTCACTTTATGCTGAAATTAAACAGTCATTTCAGTATTATCATTGAAAATAACAAGAATGGAATGGATCATTCAGACTCTTTTCATTGTGGATGTAATGTCTTTCATTCCAATAAAGGAAATGAGGAAGCCTATATTTTTGTAGTGCTAGGAATTGCTAATGACATTCTCAATTTAATTAAAAAATGAATTTCCACTATTTTTAAAATTGATAAAAATAGTTCTCCATTTTAATCTTAGGCTTAAAAAGAAATCTTTGAAGTTCACCTTTAAATTGTTTAACTCTATTGAATAATATGTAAATAGTACGCTTTTAAAACCAACCAGATCACTTTAGCACACGTACTCATTTTATTTGATTTAGCAACTACATTTCCAGTGCATATTGGATGCTGATGACGCATTTGATTGTTTCATGACTCTGATTAATCACCATCATACATCTTACTGTTTCTTTTTGTGTAAGCCTGATCTGATGCATGCCCTATCGCACTGCATGCTGGAACCAGTGGAGTATGCGCGTGTGGTACAGTATGATTAACATTCCATTACATATGTATGGAGAGCTCCTGGCTGGGGGAAAAAAAAAAGCAAGTTTGCACCTGGTGAAGCAAATAAATGTTTTACCAAAAAAATTAATATAGCTTTGTAGCAAATACTTTTTTTTTTTTTTTTACTTCTCTTCATACAGTATAGATATTAACGGACTTAAAGAGCTCTGTACGTTTGCAAGGGAAAATTAAAGCTAAACTTTAATTAACTTGGCATATGCTGTCACCTAGTTAATTTTAGTTTTTAATTTGTTATTGAGTGACCTTTGTTCCATTGGACAGATTTTTTTTTTTCTCAGCCAGCGCTATCTTCAAATAATATTGAATGTAGATCAACATGCCTTTCCTGACCTGTCTTGCAAAATGCTTAGTATCATTTGGGGGAAAAATGTTTTTTAAAAAAACCCATAAATTTAGCATATAGTTCCATAGTATATTAGATTATAGTATAGTTTTTTAAATGTAGATTTTTTTTTTTTGGGACTCCATGTTTAGAAAGAGAAAAAATCACTTATAAAAGATTTCTGCTAAGATTCATAGTTTGTACTCATTTGTAATGTCATTCCATTAATCAGCTAGAACTTAAACCGCACACTCCTAAACTGCTGAGGTACTTATCCACATGTGACTTATTTAATGTTAATAGTATTAATAATTTTTTACTTTGGAAAATTGCCTAGCAGTGCTTCCAAGTGATTTTACTGTCTGTAGTTAGACCACTTTGAATAGTCATCTTGTACTTCCCATAATCTTTAGGGGTGGGGTTTTAGAAGTGCACCATCATTAGTCATGTTGGAATCCCTGGGAATTTTGCCATTGGCTTCTGTGGCCTCTAAATTTGCTGAGCACTTTTGAAAATCTCACCCCAATTTGTTTTTCTGCTGCACAAAACTGTGTTGGTGAAAATGCCTATAGTGTTCAGTTACCATTCAAAAGAAATTTAAAATAAATAAGTCATTGCCTGTGAGGTTTGGGTTGATTTTGGCCGGGGCAAATGAGAAGTTGACAACTTGGCCTTGATTAAGTTTTATAATGGCTTTCAGGTTTTCAGTGGGTTTGACCTTGTCATCTTTGTCTTTTGGATTTGATCTATTTGCACTCAGGCCTCTAAGTGGATGGAGCCTGTATTACTCAGTTTTTAGGTTCTGAACGTATAGCCTGTGGCCACACTAGCCCTTCTTTCGGAGGGGCTATGGGAATGTGGCACTTTAGAATATGCCAATGAGGTGCTTCTATGATTATGCAGTGGCTCATTAGCATAATGGCAGATGCGCATGCTCCAAAACTGCTGGTTTTGAAACGCAGGCTGCCCGTGTACTACAAAACCAAATGGGAAGAACGGGCCTTTCAAAATGGCCATTTTGAAAGGCCCGTGGCTACACAGGCAGCATGCGTTTCAAAACCAGCAGTTTTGAAGTGCATGCAGCTGCCATTATGCCTCATTAGCATATTCCAAAGTGCCACATTACATAGCCTCTCCAGAAAGAGGTGCAAGTGTGGCCATAGCCATGTAGGCTAGATTTGGTTTTGGGAAATGCTCCCACATGTCACAGAAAAATGTTAAAAAGTAATATAATAGTATTCAAACTTGACTTCTGTTGAGGGAAGAGGCTAATATTTTTAATTATTGTCACAATAGATATAATGCATTAAAACTAAAGATGCACCACAAGGAATTTCAGTTTTATGCAATAAAACATTCACTTGTTAGTAGCAAAACATGACTGCCTGTTTTCTGTTTAGGTGCGTTATCGACGAGACCATCTTTCAAGCAGGCAGTTACCTTATTTCCCATTACTTGAAGATCTGATGAAGGATGGCAGTGATGGTGCCGCTCTTCTAGCTGTGATACACTATTATTGCCCAGAACAAATGAAGCTAGATGGTATGTGAGGAAGTTTTTAAAAATTATTTAATGTAAAAAATTCAACTAGAAACATGGTCAGATATAAAAATTATAATATATGCAGTTGGTCATCTTTTGTGCTGAGTTGTAGTATTTATTAAACAAAATGTAGCATAACCCTGTGATTCATCTGTTTAAAATTAATTTCAAGCTGGGCAAATAATTTTTTTCATGAACTCAATATTTGGTGCTTCTAAAACATAATTTTTGCTCATGATTTTGCATCCAAAGGCATTATGAACAATATAACTACTGTAGTTGAGTATCTAACACATTCAGACCCTGCAGACCTGTGGATATCTGTTTTCTTATCCATAAATATCCATGGATATCTGCAGCTAATTTTTGCAGACACAAATGTGGATGTATACAAATTTTGATCTAAAGCATGCAGATTTGTCGGTTATCCACTGTGCATCTGTGGGTATGGATATCTGTGGATTGTTTTTACAGAGGTTTATATTCATGCAGGGTTGTCCAAATCTAGGAATATCTGTGAATGTGTTTCTGTGAAAAGGAGTTATTTTAATAATTTGGCTTTGTGCTCAAGAAAAGGAATACATGTATTAGTCTTTTTATCTTTAATATTTCTGCTATTTATTCATAAGCTGATTACATTTAATGTGTGTATATGGAGAAAATAAGACTTAACATAATTTTTAAATGTTTCAGAATATACAAATCAGTCTACCCTGAGATTTATTTTTTGAGTTTTGTTTTCCTGCACGATTTATTTTCTTCATTGAACTGTACATATTTCTAAGTTTAACACTGTTAAATTTTTTTCTGACAGTTTTAGTTTCCACCTTGTGGCATCGTTTACATACGTGTGGAATGATTTACAATTTTACTTCCATTTTTAATAAAAATTTCTTTGTTTGGAAGCGGTTTCTCTTTCCACAATCCTAAATTATTTTACAAAGTTCAAGTTATTGGAGAATCACACTTTTGACTTTCAGAATATGTTCACTTGATTCTTCCATTTTAATAATCCAATTCCTGGATTAGTTACCTCAGTTTCATTCCCTTTTGATCAGTTTGTCCAAAGTAAAGAGTAACATTTCAATAGATAATAACATACAACTACCAAATATTTAAAAATAAGTTTTAAAAGTCATGTGGACCGTATTCCATTTTTTAAACTCTTAAGTTTTGACATGAAAAATAAAGGTAGTATGATGGTGACTGTTTTGTTTAATAATTGTCAAAGTATATAGTGTATGTAGCTAACAGATTGTAAAGTCTGACACTCAAATACATAGTCTTTAAGTGTTCTGTTGCTTTACTACATTATTAGAGATTACGTAGCTTTAAAATTAAATTAGTGGCTTTTTCCTTTGCAATAAATCTTTTATTCAGTTGGCATGGATGTTTGTTTATGCACCTCATTAACATATTCCAAAGTGCCACGTTATCATAGTCTAAGACATTCTCAGCTTTTCATTCTGAAAACTGTTTTCTTCTTCCAGTTAAATCTGTCTCCAGAGATGATTGTAGCAGGCATAGCTCTGCTACAAAGGTGATTAAAGTCCATCTGTTTGATAAATGTTACTGTTAGTCCATAAGTGTCCTGCCAGGGGTTCAAGCAGTCCTCTGAATTGGAGTCTCCTCTGTCCCTGCTGTGAAGCTTGGAGGCTAACTTTTTCTGCACGTATTGTGTACAGTAGTTATAAAACAAACTGTGAACCAGTATTTAGTTTACTAGGACAGTTTGAGTAATACTTGACTTTTTTTTTCTCCCCCATTAGATATCTGTTTGAAGGAGGTAACCTCTATTGCAGACAGCCTCTATAATATTCAGCTTCTTAGAGAATTTTCAAATGAGTATCTAAACAAATGTTTTTACCTTACATTGGAGGACATGTTATATGCTCCTTTAGTTCTGAAGGTGAGACATGTAATTGAATACACATTTTAAAGCAAGATGTAGTAAGTCACTAAACTAAACTTCTATTTTTATTTTTTAAAGCCGAATGTTATGGTTTTCATTGCGGAGCTATTCTGGTGGTTTGAGAATGTCAAGCCAGACTTTGTACAGCCCAGGGACATTCAAGAAATAAAAGATGGTGAGATATTTTTGACTTTTTGGTAAATATTAAGTCTGTGCATTGTTTGTTTGTTTAAACAAATATAAACTACTAAAACTGCTTGGTCTACTGCATTATTTTCTCCAAAAGATTTGGTCTTTGAAGTTCAGTGAAAATTTTTAAATCTTCAGGAAAATAATTGCTTTGAGATCCAGGTTTGCATTGAAAGATATATAATCTAGGCGGAGCCTCTCTAGTCCAGCATACTCTCGTTCAGCAATAGCTGTAATCCAGCATGATTTTAGTTAGCGAGAAGACCACTTAGCATGGGTGGTAGCCAAGTTTCCCATTGTCCTATATAGTTTCCTTACAGCCACCAATCCTGGCTATCAGTGTTCTGTGCTGTTATTTAGCTTAAATGTTTACTAAAAGTCCATTAAGGAGTAGAAGTGTTGGTAAAGTTGCTAGACGCTATTGACTTCCTGTGGTCTGGCAGATTCTCTCATTTACACCAGTCAGGTCCTCAGGTGTGCCAGACTAGAGAGGTTCAACCTGTAGTATCTGCTGTCATGTTTCACATTTTTTAAAATTATTCCTCTGGCAAATTCCCGTCTTTGAATAAGAAGGACTCGTTAATTATTAAAACATCATAGGATCACCATCAGATCAGATATGATGAAAATAAATTGATCACTAGATCATTTCTCTTGAGTTTACCTATGGCTCTCTTTCAAGTGCTACCCCTGGTATTCGGATGTTGGGTTTTAAAGCATTTTTGGATCTTTTGGGATGCAATATATACTATGTTAAATTGAAGTTATTTTATGTAAAATTCTCAGTCATGTTTCTATCATTGAGACACTAGTACATTGCTTAATTGGGTCCAGTCTTTGTCTTTTATCTGTTTGGAGGTCAGTCTTCTGGGTTTGATTTCATGTGTCTAGTATGAACACGCAAAATCAACCTGTCGGGGTCACGGTTGACTCCAGTACTCTGCATGAGATGCAAGGACTAAGGGAGGTCTACAGGAAAAACCTCCTGTCGACCATCCCCTGTACAGACGGACAAGTTTGCTGAGCGTAGATACATGGATTCTAGCTCTGCCAACTGCATAGCTAAAATTTCATATCTGCTTTTAACTTCCTTAGTCTAGTGTAGACATACCCTTAGTTCTGTTAACTTCAGGTATAATCAAGTGTTGCCTACCACCAGACTCAAGTTCACACAAATATCTATAACTTAATTCAAGTTGTTCTTTAAACTTGAACTAGCTGGGATGTCAGTTGGTATTGGTTGAAAATTGCATGCTACTGACAGTCAATTTAGTAACGCAGTAGGAATGAAACTTTAGATTATATTTTAGGTAGCGCAGTTCATTAACTGCTGATCAGATCACACTGAATGTTTCGCAGTGCAGCAGAACTCATTTGAATTAACTTGCAGTGAAAATGAGATGAAAATAAGTTTTTTTTTAATTCATATTCTTAAAACTTAACAGAAGCATTAATCTTTTTGCTGAAGCTATTGAAATTGATGCCAGTTTTCTCATTCTCAAAATTTCTTGCATTACTTCTGTTACTATTTAAAATTTTAAATTTGTAACCTTTCTTTGAGCATCCAAGCATAATGGAAAATAAATTAGGTAACTATGTGTTATACTACTGCTTCTAAAGATCTGGATTCAAGCTGGCATGTGTCTCACATATAGTGAGATAAGTACTTCATCCACAGACAGATATTTTTAATTAAAAAGCCGATATTCCAGTTAGCTCTCACTAATAGTTCATGATTTCTCATTACAGTGTCAGTTTTCATATATAATAATGAAATTATTATTCTGTGTCTTAACTATTCTGCATCACAAATATCACCAAAGAGAAATTGTATGCATATTGATATTTTGATCTGAGCTTCTGTAGTGAGGCTTAAAAGATGTTTTTGTGCTTTCTAGTATTCTTATTGTATGTCTTGAACCTCTCTAGTCCAGCACTCCTGTAATGTCCATAATTCAGCATGATTTTAGTTAGCCAGATAACTACTTATCATGGGTGTGGCCAAGGGGGGAGTGATAGGTCAGTGGTTTGCACATTGGCTTGCCAAACCCAGGGTTGTGAGTTCAATCCTTGAGGAGGCCATTTAGAGATTGGGACAAATAGATGTTGGGGATGGTGCTTGTTCCTGCCAAGAGGTCAGGGGACTGGATTAGATGACCTCCCAAGGTCTCTTCTAGCTCTAGGAGATGTGTATCTCCAATTATATCTAAAAAAAGTTTTCTGCAGTCCCATAAAGTTTGTTTATAGCCACCAGTCCTGGCTCTGAGTCGTCTTTACTGTTGTTTAGCTCTTTGCTGTTATTTAGCTGTAATTTATCCCAATGTCTTCCAAGAGGCTAGTAAGCAATGGAAGTGTTGGTGATGCTGCTAGATAATACTGACTTCCCATCGTCCACCAAATTCTCTCAATTAGCATTGCTCAGGTCCTGAGAGTGCCAGACTAGAGAAGTTCAACTTGTAACTTGAAGTAATGCTAACACTTACACAAATATGTCCAGCTAAAACAGTGTTGCAGCAGAAGAGCAGTCGTCCACCTGTTCCTATTTCCAATGCAACTAAACGAAGTTTCATGGCTAGTCCGGCTAGTACAAGTCCAGCAGACTTGCAGCCTTCAGTTCAGCTACCCCAAGAAGCTTGCAACAGGTATTACCTGCACCCTGAAGAATCTGACTATCTGTAAGTCTTTCTGTCTCTAGATTTACCATCTTGCTTCTATTTCCAGATGGGTAATCTAGGAATTTCTGTTACTGCTAAATTATCTCATCTTGTAATATATGTTTGTTTCAGGTCGTTGCACCCAAATCCTAAATGTGCTTAATTCTCAGTTTAAGGAAATATGACACAGTAATCTATGTGATCTTCATAGCGTGAGTGGGACAAAAACTATGGCTGTGGCTACACTTGACCAAAACTTTGAAATGGCCATGCAAATAGCCATTTTGAAGATTACCAGTGAGGCTGTTCAGTGCCTCATTAGCATTAGGATGCTTCTGGCCGTGGTGCTTCAAAAGCACCTCTTTCGAACACGCGTGCCTTGGTGCGGCTCCGTTGACAGGAATAAGGGGATTTTTGAAATGTACGGGGTCCTTTCGAAAAGGACCCCTGTGTAGGAATGCCAAGCCCCACATGTTTGAAAGCAGCACTTTTGAAGTGCCGTGGCTGGAAGTGTCCTAATGGTAACGAGGCACTGAATATTCAATTCAGCACTTCATCAGTAATCTTCAGAATGGTCATTTGCATGGCCATTTTGCAGTTTTGGCCAAATGTGGCCACAGCCTGTGTGTGATAGCAGTATCACACTGTTAGAAGCTGGACTACTTATTAGGTAGAACTGAAAATGAAAGCTATCCTGGATTGGCAACATTACTGGTAATTTCCTATGAATGACCAAATAGAAAACAATCAAAATAAAACCCCAAACTGAAATCAATACACTGTGCGGACAGAAGAAGAAAAAGAACGGTAAGCAAGAGAAGCGTTTGAGGAAGAAAACGAGTCTAGTTTGGAGCTCAGTTCTGGCACTTGCTTTCTATGCTGATAAGACTTAGAATTGTTTTAATGGTTACTGGGAACCCTGTGATGGTGAAACCTTTTCACTTCAAAAATGGCAGCTTATCTAGCTGTTCTTCAAGTGGCTGGTCTGGCTTCTTGATTTAGAGCAAATGGGGATGCTTCTTTGTTGGACTGCTTTCATGTGAGGTAATAGCATTATTCAGAATGGAAGGAAGAGGATTGAAAGCAGGAAGTAGTCTGGGCTCAAGCCTAGGAATGGTAGGTGTTAGTCCAGACAAAGTCAAGGACTAACATCTGTTCACATGATTGTTGATCGTGACACACCTAGGGTGTAAAAATTGCCTTACTGAATCCTGTCTCACGTAGCCATGGATATTCTGAGTGTTCATGTAAAATGTTGAATCCTTTTTAAGAATTCGAGTAAGTTTCTGGCCTCAGTTATATATTTTGGAAGTGAATCCCACAGATGAATTGTCGTGTGTTTTATTTTTCAGTTTTAACATTGCAGCCTTTCAAATTCATCAATATCTCCTTTTTTATATATAATGAAGGGGGGGGAGTACACTGAGTGATCCTATCTTCTCTTTTATTTTTGTTTCTCACTCAGTGATCCTAGTCTTTTCAGTCTATCCTCATATGTACACTTTATTTTAATGCCTCTAATAAATTATATTGCCATTTTTTAACCTTGTTTGTTACTCCTATATTTCTTTTCAGGGAATCTAAAAGTTGAGGGCATATTAGTGATATATTGTTTTCAGTGTTACTTTCCATTGTAATCCCTATGCAGTCTTAACATATTTATTTTTTTCACAACTGCTGCATGTAAAACAAAGGGGATCATTAAACTATCTACAATGCCAAGCAAGTCTTTCCCCTGACTTATTAGTTTGTGGACAATTTAGTGGGTTTTAAGATCGCTATCAGTTTGAAAGTTGAGCTAGCAGAACTGTAGATGTTAGCCCTATAGTCTGTTCATTTTGTCTTTTGATATAACAACCACAAAAATCTTCTCTAGCATGGCATTTCATTTTTTTGCCGTGTAACCCTGTAGCGTTTGTGGCTGCATATATAGTATTTTCACATATTCATGACATGTTAGTTTGGCACAGAACGCATTATAGATGCCTGCTTCAGTTTAACAGCCTCTTTTGGATATGTAGAATCTCTGATTGGCTTAAACCTCTCTGGGCTGCTTTTCTGTTCTTTTAGACTTAATCGTAAAATCTTTGCTCCAGGTTACTTTTAAAGATGTGTGTTAAGTATAAAAAATAATTCAGTCTTCTCTCTCTCCTCTTTCTTGTCTTCGGTGTATTGTTAAACAAGTTGCATGTTAAGATCTGTGTGCGTGAATAAGTAAGAAGATTTCCAGTATAGACTGAAATCTTGATTTTAATTTTCCATATTTGGCTTAAAATAACTTTCACCTGTTCTTTAATATCGTGATTTTTGTTTAGCAAGAATGGTAGGGTATCTGCTGTCAGGTAACTTTCCTATTATGTCACTTTCCTTCTACCTTCCCAGAGAGTTTTTCCTCATGATTGTTTTTTGTGTTTTTTGTTTTTTTTTAGTGGCAAAGGGAGCCCTGCCTTTAGCCCATCTCATCCATTACTGCCTTTGAGACAGAAGCAACAAAAATCATTGCAAGAGGAAGAGAACTCCAGTAAGCCTTCTATCTCAAATTTGTATGACAATGTACAGTGTGCTTTCTGCCCTGGATCACCTATCCATGGTACTATCTGAAAATTGTTTTTCTGAATTTAGAGAATCTAAGATAAATATTCTTATGAACATTTTATACAGGTTGAACCTCCCTAGCCCAGTGCTCTTAAGGCTTGACCAGTCCCAAACCAGGGAGTTTGCCAGACCTCTTTCACCTAGCCACTGGGCTCCTCTCCTAGCTGCCAATCCCTCCCATGCCTTCACACCCCTTCCAGGTGGCAGCTGGAGAGGGCTCCCTGGTCCAGAAACAACCATGGTCCTGCCAGACGAGAGATGTTGCTGGAGCAAAGTCCCGGATTAGAAGGTTCAGCCTGTATTTGTGGAGAACTTTGTATGCTACAGTATTTGCCCCAGATATGGGTAAATCAACTAGTGTAGTATATTTAAATAAGTGATGTCAGCATAAACACTATTACATTTTGAATGAGGTCTCAAACAGATATTGATTATTTAGGTAATGTAGTAATCTTCATTTTGCCTCTGAATTTAACTTTTAACTTCTCAATCAGAGGAAGTTTAACGATTAAATCTACTCAATTATAAGCAAATTCTGGGGAAAGCTGCAAAGACTAATTGCATTTGTTACTCTATGTGGATCATAAATGAATAATTTGAAATTGCATTCAGAAACAGCCAGTCAAAATGCAGTCATGTATCTGTTGTGGTTAGAGATTGCTGCAGAATTTAATATTGACAATATAAATTTCTTGGTATTAGGATAGCTTTAAGAAATGTATTTTAAGAGAGCAGAGTTCTGTCAAAATAATTTGTTTCTAAAGTGAGTGTGCTCTTTAATGTACAAGAAATTAAGACAAATAACTTCAGTTTTTTGGCAAAAAAAAGAACAAGCAGCAGCTTATCAGGTTTGGAAAACATTTTTTTTTTAAAAAAGGTTAGGAAATAAAATGGCTGTCAATAAAAACAGATTTATTCAAAGTTCTGATGTCTTAATATGTGTTGAATTATTTAAAAAGTGTCTTTTTTCAAGGCCCATATTCAAGTTTAGCATTTTTAATTAAAACAAATGACTTTTTTTAGTATCTGATATCAAGGATTTCTTTACGTTCGTGTACTCTGGGGTCCACACATTTGTTGCATGTTAGCTTTACTTTTCATAGATCGTTTTAAATGTTGAATTTGCCTTTATTTCCTTTTTCTATGTTTAGTATACTAAATTTAACCTGTTCATATGCTGCCATCTCTTGGTAATGTAGTTTGTTGTAATTATATTTTTGTAATGGTAATATAAAAATACCATTTCCAAAGCTTCCAGTAAACATTTAAAAATATTTTAGGTCATCGACATCGTTCTAATTCTTTGACACGAGTTGACGGGCAGCCACGAGGTCCAGTTCTTGCATGGCCAGAGAAAAAACCCAGGTAACTGCTCTGATGTAAGAGCCTCCTTTTGTTCAGAAGACTGGGGTGGGGGAAGGGGATTATAGGCTGGTTAGATTATATGATAATTTGACTGCAGTAGTGTGTAGTCTGAATTCTTTGGATCCAAGCATATGTAGGAGGGTAACTTTACGGAAACACACTGGCCTACATGTTCAGAGGTGATTAGGCTGCCTCAATCTTTGTGTAATGATTTGAAATGCCTTTAAAGTACTCTGATTTCTTCTGAATATGCCAAACACTGCCCACCCTCTTAAGGTCAAGGCATCTCAAATTGTCACCTGGTATTACTCATCGCTCTTGATATAGGAGACTCAAAGTTAAGTGCACATTTTGATGTCATATGTTGTAGTCGCTGCAAATTTTTTTGCTCTTTTATAAGTAGATTCTTTTCAATGGCTCTGTCTCTTCTAGGCCTCTGTCTCAGCCAACACCCTTTGCTCTTCATCATGCAACAAATAGTGATGTGGACCCCGGATCTGGAGATAGCATTAGCCTGGCTAGATCAATCAGCAAAGACAGTCTAGCTTCAAATGTTGTCAGTCTAACCCCAAAACACCAGTCTCATCCTTCATCAACGAAAACAAATGGGAAAAGCTTGCTGAACAATGTTGAAATTGAGGATGAAGACGAAGAACTTATTGCAATAATCAAATCTGATGAAATACCAGACCATGATGACCTTGAAATGCAGAGTGCATCATCCAGAGCACCTAGCCTAATTGGCGCTGCATGGTCTTCAAAACCACAAAGTGAGGCCATGGAAAGCAAAACAGATAGTTTTTACTTAGAACCCTTAATGCCTGCAGTCCTAAAACCAGCCAAGGAAAAACAAATAATCAATAAAGAGGATGAGTGTGGTGAGGGGAAACAAAGGGGCTTCATAACAAAAAGGCTAAATGAGGGGCACCATCCTATTGTCCGTAAAAAAGCAAATAGCAGTCATGGTGACCATGATATCAACAGGACTTTTACTCCAATTTCTAGTTCAGATTTCACCTCAGTTGCAGATCCCTGTACTGCAGATGCAGCGACACTCTCTGAGATGGGATTAGAAGCTTCTCGACCGTTGGCTAGTAGCAGTTTAGATCCTTCATCCCAGGAGCAATCCACCGGAGGATTCTTTCTTCATGCTGCCAAAACTGATGAAGATGTAACAAGGAAGGTCAATGTCAGCTATGTAAAAAGTACTAATTTACGTGTTCCCAGTCCCACGTGGACCATGGTGAGACAAGATTCTGATTCCGATCTGGATACAGAAGTGACTGAACAAGATTTGGTAGCAATAGATGACCATCCAGTAATCTCTAAATATATAGGTGAGGAAGAATCAGCCAAGTTACAAGAGGATATGAAAGTAAAAGAACATGAAGATAAGGATGATGCTAGTGGACGTTCAAGTCCATGTCTGAGTACAATTTCTCAAGTTAGCAGTGTGTCCATGACTAGCGGGAGTATCAGAATGACTAACTTTGCAGAACGGAAGCTCCAAAGACTTAATAGCTATGAAACAAAGTCCAGTACAAGTAGTTCCCAAAAGACTACACCTGATGGGTCAGAGAGCTGCCCAGCACCATTAACAACATGGAAGCAAAAGCGAGAGCAAAGCCCCACCAGACAAAATAAAGATAATGTCACTCTCTTGGCTTCTGAACTGGTACAGCTCCACATGCAGTTGGAGGAAAAGCGAAGAGCAATAGAAGCTCAGAAGAAAAAAATGGAGGCTCTGTCTGCCAGGCAACGACTAAAGCTGGGTAAGGCAGCTTTCTTGCATGTTGTTAAAAAAGGAAAAGCTGTTGATGTTCCGCAACCTATTAAACCAGAACACTTTGCAAAAGAATACTCTCGGAATAATGGAGATGATTTAGATGATGTTTCTTTAAGTTCAAAATCTGAGGAGCTTCTCGTAAAAGAGGAGGAGAGAGAAGAAATGTTTTATGATTCACAAGAATTAACAAAGGTGAAAATGCAAGAAAATTTAGCTTTTGTTGAGTTACACAAACCAAAAGAATCTGTTGCTATGCACGAAATAGAAAAAAGCAAGATTATTTCTGCTGCCCTTCTAGAAGGTAGTGGTGCTGATGTGGTCGATATCAGTGAATGTGATCTTTCCATTGAAAAACTAAATGAAACCATCACTACGCTTCAGCAAGCTATATTAAAGATTTCTCACCAGCAAGAATTGCTTATGAAATCTCCAACAGTACCATCATCAAGTACAAGAAATAACTCTCAGGACCAAAAGGTAAAACCACCAATTCATTTTGTTGAGCCCCTCTCTCCAACTGGAATGACCAGTCTTCGTAAACCACCTCGATTCGGTCAAGGACGGGGTCCTCGCTCTGGAAGACCAGGTGAACTGAAAGTTGCTAAAGACAGACATCAAAACTCAACACGTATTAAAACCCCAACGCAAAGTGTAGAAACATTACCACATTTAAGACCATTTCCATCTAGTAATCCAAGCAGGACACCAACAGAAGCTGGTTTTGAAAATAGTCCAGACCATGAAAGTGGTTCTCAAGCTGACTTTTTCTTCGATAGCTATAGACGCCATGATGAGAATAATCAACGGGCATTTGTTCTTTCCACTTCCAAAGATGCAAATATTATCTCTGAAATGAGCAAAGATGTGAATAGCAGCTTAAAAGAAGAAGCACTAAACTCTTCTGATGGCTCAGGAAAAGAAAACGTACCTGTGGATGAACCACTGAGAAGCAAGGTTAATCTCATAGAAGTTGACCTATCTGACTTAAAAGCGCCTGATGAAGAAGGAGAAATTGAAAGCCAGGGTAGCTCTACAGACCTAATTAATGAAAGTGATCAGAAGTCTGGGGTAGGGTTTTTCTTCAAGGTAAGCACAGGACATTTTCAGTTTCATACATATGAAACATCATTAGAAATTTGTTTATTTTTAGACTCTAGTAGATCTGTTTATTCCTGAGACTCCCTTGCTCTGTCTCACCACAGTGTGGGTGCAATTTTATGATAATAATCTGCTTGTGAAAAGATCTCTGTAGAGAAAAGAGTTCTTTAAGCTCATTGGTAAAATCCTGGCCAAACTGTGGTCAATCACGAAATTCATATTGATTTCAGTGTGGCCAGGAATTCATCCAATTTTTTATTTTCTAATCTTCATCACTTGCTAGGCACAGGATATGCTCTCTATATTTAGAAGATTACATGCTATGGGAAGAATGTTACTTGTATTACATATATGTTTTGAGAAAAGTAACTTACTGTTGCTCATTAACCATCCTGCTCCCAAATGTTGGGATAGAAAAAATGATTGGCTGAATACATTTCACTTTCACTATGTAGTCATTAGATGGATTTTCATCATGTGATGTTAAAGCTGGATATAATTTCAGCAATCTTTTTCCATGACTCGATTCCATGCTACTGGAGGCATATTATACTATCATTTACTACTGGTGATTCATTTTCCAGGCATTATCTGATACTCTTCGGTTATATAACTTGAACAATGGTGGCTGAAATAATGTGAATAATACTTAAACATTTTAAAAGCTTGCTAAAGATATATACCTTCCAAATACATAAATTGCATTATTGTTTAAGGTGTGTTGTGGAATACCTGAACCAAAAAGAACTGCTTTTTGTTTAACATCCCATCAAACAAATAATTGGGTTCTCCAGGAGGTGATTTAAGACCAATCTGTCATCACCATTTTGTCTTGCACCCTGAGAGCACTAAGAAGCATTGTCGAGGTTGAATAAATACTTCATCTCTCTCATTTCTGAATAATTTGACTATCTAGCTGGTGTCCAGACATAACTGTAGCTTGAAATATTTACCACACACCAAGAGTTTGCAGACATACAAAAGATGGATATGGTCATTGGTAGTTACTGGCAGATATAAATGCATGTACTGGTGAAAAAATTTGTGTGCCATATGGCCACCGGCTGGAAAATGAGAAGTTTGATAATCTTACTTACTTTTTTGTACCTACCTCCTACTTCTGGTGAATTGAGGAGGAGTGGGAGCTTTACATCTTTTTCTTCCTTGTCCAGGCTGCTGGAATGGAGAGCAGGTTTTTCTTCTCCATCTACTGACTGGTAGTAAGAAAAAGACTTTTGTTTATTGGTTTCTTGTATCCTAAATTTTCTGGAGACTTTTTTTTTTCTTTTTCCCAAGTGTGTGCCTTTTGAAAACATAAATTCTGTCTTTTGTGTATTGAAGCAGTTTTTTTGCAGCTCATCTGTTGAGTTGGGCAGGGCATAGAATTACTTGTAAAAATGTCAGCAAAGCATTTTTGACCAGAACTAGCTTGTTTGTCAAAATTAAAACATTTGGCAGAACCTTGCCAACTTCAACACAATTGTTACAGGACTCTGCCTCCAAGACAGGTTTCAAAACCTGTCTAGTTTCTTGTCAGCTTACCTGCCCAGCAGCCTTCATGGTGGGCTGGATTTTCAGGCTCCAAGTTCCATAGCAGCCTAGATTCTATTCTGCTGGCTCACCAGCTGCCTTCGCTTCCCAAGGTTTCCATGCTGCAGGGCAGCCCACCACATGAGCTGCCTCAGAGCTGTGGCTGTCAGGGTGGTAGGCAGGTAAAAGAATAATGGTGAGCAGAGAGCAGTAATTTTGTTTCACAGGTTATTTAGAAATTTCTACATTGGAGCAGAACCATATCTTGAAATCCTCTGCTAAAGGGGAATTATTGTTTTCCAAGCAGCTATAATTATTTGTATTGTGTTACTGCATAGGAGCCTCAGTCCTAACCAAGGATGTGTTGTGCAAGGCACTGTACAAACATAACAAGATGGCTCTTGCTCCAAAGATATTAAAATGAAGTAATGTACTAACAGGTCTTCCTTGTTTCATCACTAGCACTGGAATGTGGATGGGCAAGTTATTAGTGCTGAATTACATTAATGTGATATTTACAGAAGCGCTAAATATTTTTCAGATGTTCTTTGCAGCTGTTCAAATTTGAAGTAACTGCTAAGTGTGTGCTTGCTTTTCTGTATACCACTATTCGTCAAAAGCATGGCAACTTCATAATGCCTTTTCAATTTTAGTTAAATTAGCTATAAAGAGAGGCTAATTTGACTTCTCACTGGGTAGAGTATAATTTAGTAGTAATTGTCTCAGGTAAGTATGTTCTTTAGATTAGAATTCTGATACAGGATATCCTGGCCAATGTGGGAAATACACTGTACAGAGTAGATATCAGTTTTTGATATCTCCTGCTTTATGTAGTATGCCTTATATATATTTAATAATGAAATTATATTGATTATAAGGCTCTTTTTTTTTTCCCCCTTGGGTCACCACTATATGTGAATTTTCATGAGATTTTCTTACTGAGCAAAAACAGTAAAATATGGTTTTGTGCATAGCTCCTTAACTTATGTTGTGAAGTCAGGAAAAATGTAAACTTGAAACGATTTTACACCAGGAGATTATTAGTGTTACCAAAACTTTATCTTTTTGTGGAATTTCAATTCTGCAGGATGAGCATAAAGCAGAAGACGAATTAGCAAAAAAGCGCGCAGCATTTCTTTTAAAACAGCAGCGGAAAGCTGAAGAGGCTCGGATCCGAAAACAGCAGCTTGAGGCAGAAGTTGAACAAAAAAGAGATGAAGCCCGGTAAACGTGACACAAAGTGCTACGGCAAGGAATTATTTTACAACTTTTCCATGAGAAAATGACTTCTAGATTTTAAAAGCCATATTTGCTTTTCAGGCGCAAAGCTGAAGAGGACAGAATACGAAAAGAGGAAGAGAAGGCCCGAAGAGAACTCATCAAACAAGAATACCTGAGGAAAAAACAGCAGCAAATTTTGGAAGAGCAAGGACTTGGAAAACCCAAATCAAAACCCAAAAAACCTAGGCCAAAATCAGTCCATCGAGAGGAGTCATACAACGATTCAGGAACAAAGTGTTCTTCCACACGTAAGTTTTTTTTTTTTTTTTTGTTTTTTTTTCCCATTCCCACTTGAGTCTGCAACGAGTTTTAGCAAAATCGTATTTCATGTCTTTTTTTTTTTTTCCCCACCCCCCACTATAGCTGATAATCTGAGTAGTGCTCATTCGGGATCCAGCCTGTCTTTGGCTTCAGCAGCAACTACTGAACCTGAAAGCATACATTCTGGTGGCACTCCTTCTCAACGGTAAATACAACTAAATATAAATCTTATATTGTGAGGCGGGACTGAGATTAAATATTGATGATATAATGAATCCTTTAAAACTTATTTTTAAAAAGTTACTAGAAGATTTACCTGGTGGTGTTTTGCGTCCTTAATTTTTTGGTTTTTGGAAAATAAAATGAAAATGCACATGCTTCATTTGATAGTCTGATGGGTAGCCATGTTGGTCTGTAGTATCACACCTACAAAAAAGCAGTCCTGTTGCACCTTAAAGACTAATAATTTTATTTGTTAGGTAATGGCACATGATGGCATCTATCACATTAGTGGATGTACAGGTGTATGAGCCCCTGTTGGTGTGGCTGATGTGATTAGATCCAGTGATGGTGTCTCTAGTATAGATATGTAGACAGCAAGCAGTGGTGCTAGTTGCAGGGATAGGTTCCTGGGTTAGTGTTTCTGAGGTATGGTGTCTGGCTGCTAGCGAGTATTTTCTGGAGTTTGGGTGGCTGGCTGGCTGCAGGAGAGAACAGGCCTGTCACCCAGGGCTTATGAGAGTGAGGGATCATATTCCAGTATAGGTTGTAGATTGTGTCAATAATGTACTGTAGGGATTTAAGGTGAGGGCTGTCAGTGATGACAAGTGGTGTTCTTTTTCCCTTCTGCAGCCTGTCATGAAGTGGCTGGCTTCTGGGTATTTGTCTAGAACAGATATGGTTGTATCTCAGGGCTTGACTGTAAAAAATGGATTGTGTGGGATGTCCTATATGGAAGCTGGAGGCATGTGGGTAAGAATAGTGGTCCATGGTTTTCCAGTATAGAGTTCTCCACTCCCACTGACAGACGAAAATTACAAGATCTCTATCATGCATTTGTAAAACTTTACTCACTGAGAGAAGTAAAGAAACAAATTGACAGGGCCACACCATGCACCCACACATCCACTAAGGTGATTATATGCCATGTGCCAGCAGTGTCCCTTCCATGTACATGGACACACTGGACAGTCCCTGCACCAAAGGATGAATAGACATAAATCAGACATCAGGAACTGGAGTACACACAAACCTGTACGGCAACACTGTAATCTTGCAGGACATACAATAATGTACCAAGACTGTTACCTTTAGGTCCAAGGGAATTTTAACACCATATTATGAAGTTAGACATCCAGATTGGAATTTATTTGCAAATTTGACACATTTAACTGGGGCAGGAGGACTTAACAGAGATCTCAATTATCATATGCATTACAAGGACAATTTCCGCACATTTGAGATTCACAGGAATGGCAGGTGTCCCACTTAACTTAATTTACACTTTCTAGAGGTCCTTTTAATGATAGGTGATCCCCTCTTTTTCCTCCCCCCCGCTTTTATTCACCCCTCACTTATATATATTTACCCAGTTTGCTCATTTCTACTACAGAATCTGAAGAAGTGGGTCTTACTCATGAAAGCTCATTACCTAATAATAAATAAAATTTAGTTATTAAGGTGCTACGAGGTGGCTTGTTTTTGTTCTGTTGTGTTTTTGCTTCATTTAAATCATTGCTCTAGGTTGAGGCTGGGGATGAGGTATTCAGTGTGCAAGCTGCCCTGAGGAGAAGTGACTCCTCATGACTGCTGTAGCTCCAATGGGCACATTCGGGGGAGGGGTGCATGTCCCCCAGGTGGGGGTCCAGGTACATCTGCCCCCTGCACTCCCCAGCCAGAGTGAGGAATGCAGCGAATATGCAATTCCCCTCGTTCCCTTATAAAGGGGAACAGTCAGCAACGTCCCCATATGAATTTGGGGAGGAAGGGAGGATCTTCAGCCCCCCTGCCCACCCAGAGGGAATTGGGGGGTGGGAGGCATAGGGCATTCCTGTATAGGCGAGTGGGGTACATCCACAAGCAGCCACTTTTGCTGGTCTGGTGCTAGTCTCTTTTCTGTATGGTTTTATGAGAAGCAATACCATTACAGGTGTATCCCATTTTTCCTGACACAGCTAAACCCTTACCTTGCATTAATGTTATGATAAGGGGAAGCTGCATACAGGATTTGGTGGTCCTAGCTCTTACTTTTTGGAGGAGTTCTTGAACAGACAAACTCACTTAAATATATAGTAGATTAATAATATATAGGCATAAAATGGCATTTGGATGGGATTCCTCATCTGTTTTATTTGCATCTAAAAATTTTTATAATGAACATTACCTTGTATTGATCTTTTAAAAATAGGAATGATAGAAGCTGGCTTTCTTTTGGTAGGGGCAGTTATGTTGGAGAAGAAATGCTTTTCTCATTAAGAGAAAATGCTGGTGAATGTGAAATTATTTGTTTAACAAAAAAGCTCAAACTGAGAAATCCATACTTTCTCCAACAGAGTAGAGTCCATGGAATCCTTACCAATATTGAGCAGGAATCCAAGTAGAAACACTGAGAGAGATTGGGAAAATGCGTCAACAGCATCTTCAATTGCTTCAGTGGCAGAGTACACAGGTAAATGCTTCGACTGTAGGTTAATCATTTCTAACCCAGAAATATTAAATAATGCCAGTCAAATAATAAATGGTAGAGTACATTGTGATGATGAGTTCTTCTTTCTGGAAGCTTGTGTGTCAGAATGCTTGAATGTTTTAAAAGTACCTGTGATCTAATTTAAATGGTAAATATTAGATATAGGAAATCTTCAGATGTTTCATTATAAATGTATTATTCTTTGCTGTAATTAGTGCAAAATCCTTCAGTATTTGGAGTTGCTGCACTAGATAGGTAAAGTCGACATTATTGTGATAAGTTTGTGAGAAACTTTCTGCTAATTTGTTGTATAAATACAGAGCTTATAGTTTTGGTAGCTAACTACCTGTGAACTTCCTAACTGTTAGTTGCTGGGCCAGAATGTTAGTTCCCTGTTGTGGTTTCTGAGAGAATAGGAAAAGGATTTTAAAGTAGAAAATGATTACTAAAAAAGGTAGGGAAATCCCAGGAACCTAAAATTCCCACTAGAACTTTGCCAGCTTCTAGTGAAGATTCAGGTACAAGATGATAAAATGAGGAGCCCCCTTGCGTTTATGTTCTGAAAAGAGAATCCATGCATGAGTGTTGAGCCCCTCAGTACATGCTGAACAACTATTTTTATTTAAAATCGTGTTTTACTTACATTGTTCTAAATTCCTGCTTCCTTAATGAAGTGATAGTGTTCTAAACTTGTAAGCCATTGTTTCCATTAGTTTGAAACTGCAGCTCTTAGCTTTGCATATTTAATAGAACTAAAAGTTAAGAACTGTTATTAAATGTACCTAGTTATGATATTTAGTAACTTGTTTTTTACCTTTCTTAGGTCCAAAATTATTTAAAGAACCCAGCAGCAAGTCAAACAAACCAATTATTCATAATGCTATATCCCATTGCTGTCTTGCTGGAAAAGTGAATGAACCCCATAAGAATTCAATACTGGAGGCAAGTAGTTTCTTATTAAAATTGTATTGTTAATAATGCACATGAAGTATACTGTAATATTTAATGCATATTTCATAATCCATTAATAGTGTGTTACTTTGAATGCTGTTCCCGTAACCTGTGTATGCAATCAAACATGTTTTCATTAACAAGGTCTTCCATTCTTCCTCCTCATTCACCTGCCTCCTCAGGTCTGCATTTAGAAGAATTTTCTGTGTGCTACTATTTATACTATTAGGAAAGTTGAAAATTAACTTCAGTTTTATTTGTTAAAAGGTGGATGCTTCCATTGGCAACACATGCATCATTTTTGTGGGAGGTTTTTGGTATTGTAAAGTTTTAAAAGTAGGGCTGAAGGAAAGAAAAGTGAATTTCAGTATTTAAATGTTAAATTGATTATGTCAAAGAAAAACCTAAATTAGGTGGATTTGAAGGATGAGGCAAAAGGACAACAGTTAAAAAGAAATTTCCTCCTCTTTTTTTATCACGAGGAAAGAAGTATAGGTCCAGTTTGTGGAAATGTGTCCTAAAATTCTGATCGGGGCTAGGTTTGCTGGCATGGGATTGGGATTTGGTTGATTTCTGAGATTTATCAACTAAACTCATTTTTGTTTGTTCTAAGTACACTGTCTTGCAAAAATTAAAAATCTATTGTGCAAAGCAAATAAATATAAATGCCCAAAGACTGCACTTCCAGAAGTCCTGATGTAATTGATATACATATATACATACAAGAATTGTATTGTCTGGAGGATGGATCAGGGTCTGAATGGTCAACAAGTTAGAGGTTAGGAAGAAGTAATTTTCCCCAAATCAGATTGGCAGAGACCCTGGGGATTTTTCAGCATTCTCTGCCCTATGGGGCACAGGTCATTTGCAGGTTTAAACTAGCATAAATGACAGATTCTCTGTAGCTTGAAGTCTTTAAATCATGAGTTGAAGATTTCAGCAACTTAGCCAAGAGTTGTTCATCTGTTGCTGGAGTTAATGTGTGAATTTGTCACCTGCAATAGGCAGGTCAGACTAAACAGATGGTCATAATCGTGTTTGAGTTTAATAATCCCACAAATTAGATGCACATTATTTAAAGGGGTTAACCAAAACCCCACACATTCATTCAAAATAAAAATATTTGGAGACTCTAATACTGTGAAATTCTTTCTGTGATAATGAGTTGCAAAGCAAAATGTTATAATCTAGGTAATGCAAGAACAGGAAACAAACCAGGGTCTTCTGAATTATTACTCTTCCTACAAGTCTCTTTTTATAGTAAAATAATTCAAATAATATTTTGAGATCTTTTAATTTCTTCTGAGTTTCTGTATTGGTTAGCATCTTTGCTTTCTTTGGCTGATACAGCTTTCACAGGAGTTGCTTGTCCATATCACTGAAGTGCCCAGTACCAGTCAACATCATACAATACAATTTTTGCTTTTGCTAACAGTGTGGATAAGAAAAATAGTTCCCTTTTTCTCTCAAGAATTTCTACTTAATCATAAACTAGTTTCTGCAGGGCATGCTCGAGTATTTGCATACCTGTGTTCACAGAAGGTAATCTGTAATGCTGTTTTAATGGTTTTTCCATTTTGTGGCTCTTCTGATGGAACGTGATTGGTCTAGATGTGTGCCAAAGGAGGCTTATTTTGTTTAATTTGAGAAAAAAATCACTTTTAATGATTTCTCTTTCCATATTAAACGGGCAATTGCATTCTCCAAAGTAAAAATTTAGCGCTCCCTGTACATTAGTCACTAGGAGGTGCTCTAAGAACATCAGTTTTCTTCCCTGTAGTCTGATGCAATTACAGTGACTGTATACAGTATCTTAAGCACTATGTTGTCATTGCAGTGTAGGGTTTCTGTTCTTTTAATGTCTGATACAGAAGAAATTCAGTTAGCTGGATCATGAGATTAGATTTTTATAGATTAGATGGCACTTTTTTCTTTTTGTCCCCATTCTGTGCAATAGGAATTTTTTCAAGTTTTTTTCCCCTAAACTTAATATTGTCAAGTTAAAAGTGAAATTAAGCAAAAGTGCAGCAAAAGTTGATAAGGAAGTGTGTCATCAAGTCCCCAGAATGTTAGTTTTTTAGCCTCGAGTGTCCTTTTTGAATAGTTGAAAGTTCTTTCTGTATCCTGAATTCTCTTAACCTCCAATACATTCCACTTTTACAGAGCAGATCAGCATCTCCTGTGCTCTGTGTTAGTGTTATATCTGAAAATTCCAACTTCTGAGGTCATGGGAAGATAGCATAGAACACTGTTTGTGTTTAATTTGTCAAAAGTTCATAAGAATCACCATACGGGGTCAGACCAAAAATCCATCTAGCCCAGTATCCTGTCCTGTGACAGTGGCCAACGCTGGATGGCCTCTCCTGTCATCCATCTCCAGCCTCCGACAAACAAATACTAGGGACGCCGTTCCTACCCAGCCTAACTAATAAGTATTGTCAGACCTAACCTCTGTGAATTTCTAGTTCTTTTCTGAACCCTGTTAAAGTCCTGGTATTCACAACATCCTCTGACAAGGTGTTCCACAGGTTGACTGTAAGCTGTGTGAAGAAAAACATTTTGTTTGTTTAAACCTGCTATTAATTTATTGGTGACCCCCTAGTTCTTATGTTACGTGAACAAGTAAATAACTTCTCTTTATTCACTTTCTCCACACCTGTCATGATTTTAGGCTTCTATCACATCCCTCCATCGTCTCCTCTTTTCTAAGATGAAAAGTCCCCTGTCTTTAATCTCTCTTGTTATGGCATCCTGTTCCAAGCCTGTAATATTTTTGTTTCCCTTTTTGGAACCTTTTCCAATGCCAGTAGATCTTATTTGAGATGTGGTGACCACATCTATGTGCAGTATTCAAGATGTGGACATACCATGGATTTACATAGAAGGCAATAAGATAATCTTTGTCTTATTCTCAATCAACTTTTTAAATTATTCCTAACATTGTTTGTTTGCTTTTTTGATTGCTGCAGCCCATTGAATGGATGTTTTCAAAGAAGTATCTGCAGTGACTCCAAGACCTCCCTCTTGTGTAGTTATGGCTAAGTTAGTCCCCGTAGTTTTGTATGTATAGCTGAGATTAATTTTTCCAGTGTGCATTTATCAGCCTTAGTTATTTGCCCTTTTCTGAGATGTTTTTGAAGCTCTTCGGTGTGCTTTGTTCTTTACTATCTTGAACAGTTTAGAATAATTGAATTTTGCCGTCTCACTGTTTACCACCTTTCTCCATATCATTTATAAATGTTAACTGACTTTTAAGCTTCATACTTTTAATTTAATGAGTACCCAGTATTATTTGATAGTCTTATGACCAGTCTAAGCATTTTTCCTTTTTTGTTTCTTTCCTTGAATGTAGGAACTAGAGAAATGTGATGCCAACCACTACATTATTTTGTTCCGTGATGCTGGCTGCCAGTTCAGAGCACTTTACTGCTACTACCCTGACACTGAAGAAATCTACAAGCTGACTGGAACAGGTCCAAAGAGCATAAACAAGAAAATGATTGACAAACTTTATAAATATAGCTCAGACAGAAAACAGTTTAACTTAATTCCAGCTAAAACCATGTCTGTGAGCGTGGATGCTCTTACTATTCATAATTATTTGTGGCAAGCCAAGCGACCTGCAGTGCCAAAGAAGACTCAAACTCATAAATGACGCTGAATTTTTAGGGGAGAAGATTGCTGAATGGGATTACGTTGAAAGAAGAAATGTTTACCGTTTTCCTCCAGTTGGGTATGAAATGTACAAAACCATAAAACTATTTTTAAGAGGCTTCTGAACAAAAACCATGGATACAAGTAAATAAGAATGAAGGAACGATGCCAGTGTGTTTTTTATGAATGATAAATCTGCTGTTACATCTATTGCTAACTACTGAGGCTTTCAAATGAGAGACTGCATGTAGCAAGATCTTTAATCAGTGGATTTCCTTTTACTTGAAGTTCTCTGTCGGTACAAATTGGGAATAATTTAATTTTTTTTTTTTCTCTCCACCTCATTTCTTCTTTTCCCCGTTACTCTTAATGATGGCAAGCACTGCACTTCAGTAGAAGAATTGAGAACAGATCTAGGGTGATGAGGGTTTTTTGAAAAATGTTTTTTTGCGAGAAGCATCTTTTGAGAATTTTTTTGAGGAACTGTGTAATATATCAGATTGTTTATACTGTAGCTGCTGCCAACGTTAAGTTCAGTGCTCGGATGTCTGGAAAAAGCCCCATCCCATGCTGCTCAGATCAAAGTTTACGTACAGTATCTGTTCACTACAAGCACTGAAAGATTGCAAAGTTTGTCTTTTTAAAAAAAAAGTTTGCAAATTTAAAGATGAATATTTCTGGAACACAATCATGAAGAGGTATGCAGGTGCTACTAGCTGGAATATGACCGATTTGAAACTTGAGGCAAGCTGAATGGACCACAGTTATTATTTCAGTTTCTGGTAGTGTCTTAATGAGTTGTTTGCTTTAATAAAAACAGATTCTGATAGATGTAGAACATTTCCACTGAACACATTACTCCTATATGATGGTGCACTTAAAGATCACAAATTTTAATGTTTTTATTAGTCATGAAATATAATTCTACTTTCTTTGTCCTGTCTTTATTCTGAATGAGCAGCATGCTCTAAAATGGTGTGTGTACATTTTTTTCTTATTTGGGGTGATATATTAATATATATTTAAATTGGCTTGTTTTCTCATTTAAAAGCAGTTTTTGAACAGAAATTTGCATTTGTTTCAAAAGCCCAAATAAGTAAAATGGCTTTGATTTCATGTTGAAATATTAAATCTTGAGTTATGACCTTAAAAATCTTTGGTGTTCAGCAGATCAAATTTGTGTTTGGTGGGCAAAAGGGGTATATTTGCAGTTTTATTTGTTGAGGCTCGCATTTCCCTTTAATGCCCATGCTTTAAAGTAATTAGAGTGCTGTAGCTACAATGTAACTTATCCGTTAGCATGTTCCTACTACACCATATTTTGATACTACTACCTGAGGATTTTGTAGGTTTGTAACATTGGTTTGCACATGTTTACTTTTATTTGAGGCGTTACTTGAACAAATCTCTTGTAGTGCAGAGGGCACTATTCCAATCCTGGATCATAAAACTGAAGCTCTACAATACAATACATTGTAATTATTTAATAAACTTTGCAAATAATGAGAGTTACAAACTGAGTCATGTACGTAAGGTGGGGAAAGGGGTATGTGATAAAATGCTAGTTAGAGCAAAGTGAAGGTCTTCCATTGCAGTCTTCTCAATTTTCCCTCCCCACAATACTTTTTAAATAGGCTGCTGCAACTTTGTACATTTTGTTAGATAGCTGGTTGCGTGTAAATAACTAAAGGCTTTACGATTTCTAAAGTGCTAAGTATTAAATACCATTATGTGTGTAATTTTTGTTATCATGCTTTTCATGCTTGCGCTTTGTTTCTCACTGTTTGATATTATATACCATATTTATTTTACAAAGCACAGAAATGTAATAAAAATCATTACCTGATTTCCCTTTTTATTTCATGTGTACCTTTTTGTTGCAACATTCTGTTAAAGAACTAATCATAAGCTTTAAAGATGTGCTAGTCTATGTTTACAAGTAGTGAAGTTTCTAATAAGACAGAAGTTGCTAGAGTTATTAGCGTAGTATCGTTCTCTTGCACTTGTTAAAACAATAGCATTTGGCCAAAATCACATTAGGGGCTTCCAGCAAAATGTCTTCATTTAAGAAACTTTTCAAATTAGTTTGTGTAAACTGGTGATAAGATACTTACAGGAACTAAAGGTATATCTATACTTCTGGGAGTATCAACCCAGTGAGGGTTGATCTTCTGGAGTTCGATTTTTGTGCATCTGGTAAAATCCATCTCTACAGGACCCCTGTACACCATGCTATAACGTGGAGTAAGGGAGGTTGATGGGACTGTACTAGAGACTAAGCCTATAAATAATATGCAATTCTAGCTACTGTATTTGCCTATCTGAAATGGATTTATTTCCCTAGTATAAACATAGCCTAAGCCATTGATGCCAAGGTTACACAAGTAGTCAATGACAGAGCTAAAAATGAAATCCCAGGTCTCCTAATTGAGCCTTGTCTTTCGTCTACTGGACCTTGTTGCTTCCTCAAGTAACTTTAGAGTTTTTTTTCCCCCTCATCGTACAGAATTTCAGGAGCACTGTTTTCCCCAACTGGTCGTCAGTGTTAATCTGTGAGTTTATTTTGAGTTGGGTGTCTGTTTTATATGAAAAGTAAAACAAAAACACAACCCTGATCCTTTGGATTTAGAATTGAATTTTCTGAGATTGTACAGTAAATCTGATGATTGTTTTACAGGTTGAAATTAATTTAAAAATGGGTCCTTTCAGAAATTTAGCATCCAGTATTGTACATTTTTGTTCCTTATAATCTTAACTGAATAATTCAAATTTCTGTTCATTGAAGAAACTCTTTGTAGGATTAATGACCTTTTTTTCTCATTGTTCATGCCTCAGTTTCTTCTTCAGCAGAGCTGAAAGAATAATCCCCAAAGAATTCCAGAAAGAACTGCCCTTCTGCAGAATGGCTGTACTGTCTTGTTCTCATAGGCTACATCTACACTTACAAAATAATTAGAAATGGCCATGCTAACAGCCGAATCTAAGAATACCAATGAGGCACTGAAATGAATATTCAGCACCTTATAAGCATGCCACCGGCTGTGGCACTTCAAAAGTGCTGCAGTTAGCTTGCCTGTGGCTCATCTACCTGGGGCTGCCAACGTTGAAATCCCTTATTTCTGTCAGCTGGGTTTCTAATATTTTGCATTTAATTACAATGGCCTTGTAACATGCCTAGACCTAGCTGTGATGCTTTGTTTAGTATTTTTCCTTCAATAGTCGGTAAAGTTTGCAATAGCTGTCTCAAAAAACTGACTTTTTTTCTCCAATTTTTCAAAGACACTAACACTTGAACTAGAACCATGTTCAATGTCTGTTTTGTTGAGTGTTTTTTATATTTAGGTTGCATGTTTCCTACTTTCTCATATTTGCACTAAGCTCTCTGTGGCTGGATCTACACAGAGACATCCTGATGGCAGGTTCATGCTAATAAGCAGTCTCGCAATAGCAATTGGCTGCTCATTAGCATATTCCCATGCTCATTAGCATAGTTGCTCAAGATCTTGCTGCCAGCAGAGGGTGCTACCGCAGTAAACAGGCCATGTAGATGTGCCTTTGCTGGCAAAAATCCCCTCTGTTGCCAGCCCCTTACCATAGGATCATAGAATACTAGGACTGGAAGGGACCTTGAGAGGTCATCAAGTCCAGCCCCCTGCCCTAATGGCAGGACCAAGTACTGTCTAAACCATCCCTGATAGACATCTGTCTAACCTGTTCTTAAATATCTCCAGTGATGGAGATTCCACAACCTCCCTTGGCAACCTTTTCCACTGTTTGGCCATCCTGACAGTTGGGAATTGTTTCCTAATGTCCAACCTAAACCTCCCTTGCTGCAGTTTAAGTCCATTGCCTCTTGTTCTATCCCCGGAGGCCAAAAAGAACAAGTTTCTCCCTGCTCCTTATGACACCCTTTTAGATACCTGAAAACAGCTGTCATGTCTCCCCTCAATCTTCTCTTTTCCAAACTAAACAAGTCCAGTTCTTTTAGACTTTCTTCATAGGTCACATTCTCTAGCCCTTTAATCACTCTTGTTGCTCTTTTTTGGACCCTTTCTAGTTTCTCCACATCTTTCTTGAACTGCGGTGCCCAGAACTGGATACAATACTCTGGCTGAGGCCTCACCAGCACAGAGTAGAGCAGAAGAATGATTTCTTGTGTCTTGTTCACAACACACCTGTTAATGCATCCCGGAATCATGTTTGTTTGTTTTTTTGCAACAGATCACACTGTTGACTCATATTTAGCTTGTGGTCCACTATAACCCCTAGATCCCTTTCTGCTGTAGTCATTCCTAGACAGTCTCTCCCCATTCTGTATGTGTGAAACTGATTGTTCCTTCCCAAGTGGAGCACTTTGCATTTGTCCTTATTAAACTTCATCCTGTTTACCTCAGACCATTTCTCCAATTTATCCAGATCATTTTGAATTATGACCCTATCCTCCAAAGCAGTTGCAACCCCTCCAAGTTTGGTATCATCTGCAAACATAATAAGCATACTTTCTAGGCCAATATCTAAATAGTTGATGAAGATATTGAACAGAACCGGTCCTAAAACAGACCTCTGCGGAACCCCACTTGTTATACTTTTCCAGCAGGATTAAGAACCCTTAAGAACTATTCTGAGTACAGTTATCCAGCCAGTTATGCACCCACCTTATAGTAGCCTCATCTAAATTGTATTTGCCTAGTTTTTTATAAGAATATCGTGAGAGACCATATCAAATGCTTTACTAAATTCTAGGTATACCACATCTACCGCTTCTCCCCTATCCACGAGGCTCGTTATCCTATCAAAGAAAGCTATCAGATTGGTTTGACGTGATTTATTGTTTACAAATCCATACTGGCTGTTTCCTATCACCTTCCAAGTGCTTGCAGATGATTTATTTAATTACCTGCTCCATTATCTTTCCTGGCACAGAAGTTAAGCTGACTGGCCTGTAGTTTCCTGGGTTATTCTTATTCCCCTTCTTATAGATGGGCACTATATTTGCCCTTTTCCAGTCTTCTGGAATCTCTCCTGTCTCCCATGATTTTCCAAAGATGATAGCTAAAGGCTCAGATACCTCCTCTATCAGCTCCTTGAGTATTCTAGGATGCATTTCATCAGGCCCTGGTGACTTGCAGACATCTAATTTTTCTAAGTGATTTTTTAACTTGTTCTTTTTTTTATTTCAACTTCTAACCCTATCACTTTCCCACTAGCATTCACTATGTTAGGCATTCCTTCATCAGACTTCAGTGAAGACCGAAACAAAGAAGTCGGTAAGCATCTCTGCCATTTCCAAGTTTCCCGTTACTGTTTCTCCGTCCTTACTGAGCAATGGCCCTACCCTGTCCCTGTTCTTCCTCTTATTTCTAATGTATTTATAAAAAGCCTCCTTGTTTCCCTTTATGCCTGTAGCTAGTTTGAGCTCATTTTGTGCCTTAGCCTTTCTAATCTTGCTCCTGCATTCTTGTGGTGTTTGCCTATGTTCATTCTTTGTAATTTGTCCTTGTTCCCATTTTCTATATGATTCCTTTTTTATTTTGAGATCATGCAAGATCTCCTGGTTAAGCCAAGGCGGTTTTTCGTCATATTTTCTTTCTTTCCTACGCAGCGGGATAACTTGCTTTTGGGCCCTTAATAATGTCCCTTTGAAAAACTGCCAACTCTCCTCAGCTGTTTTTCCCCTCAGTTTTGCTTCCCATGGGACCTTACCCACCAGCTCTGAGTTTCCCAAAACCTGCCCTCCTGAAATCCATTATCTCTATTTTGCTGTTTTCCCTTCTACCCTTCCTTAGAATTGTGAACTCTATGACTTCATGATCACTTTCACCCAAGCTGCCTTCCACTTTCAAGTTCTCTACCAATTCCTCCCTATTTGTTAAAATCAAATCTAGAACAGCTTCCCCTGATAGCTTTTTCAAACTTTTGGAGTAAAAAATTGTCTCCAATGCAATCCAAGAACTTACTGGATAGTCTGTGCCCTGCTGTATTAGTTTCCCAACATATATTTGGATAGTTGAAGTCCCCCATTACCACCAAATCCAGGGTCCTGCATGCCTTTGTTAGTTGTTTATGTTGTTTATGCCCGAAAAAAGTTTATCGGTACTGGGCTAGGTGAAGAAAAGAGGAGGTACTATAAAATAGTTTAATGGTAAAGCCCACTTGTATTTTTAGCTAATGTTATGCAGGGCAGGTTGATGCAATTCTTTGAAAATACATATTCAGTCTTGCAATTTTGTAAACAATAAGAATGTACATCTTTAAAGTTACCCTATTGTTGCCATGATTTTTTTTCAAACTTTAACACTGGTGCATTTTACATTTACATGTACTGTCACATTATGTAGTCCATGTCTGATGGTTATCCCATTTCCATAATGCATATCCAATGCAATCAGTTCACTGCAGACTATGAACATATTGGCATATAATTTTGACAAGTCTAACACACAATGTCATCTAATTACTCACTAGACAGCAGAGTGATGACCTGTACTATCTGGAAGTTCAGAAGAATTTTTTTAACCTGGACATGTAACCCAGAGTGTCTATTCCTCAGATTTGTTGTGATGTTTTACCTTGATGGATGATTATTCTGGAAAAGCAGTAATCCAAAAAGGCCCTGAACAACTTAATGGAATTTAGATTATCCATTCTTTCTTGCAGTGGTTTTCATCTTCATAATCTCAGCTTTCCCTCACCATCTAAATAGCCATTTTGAAACTGTAATAACCTATGTGCAGTGCTCAAAAGATGACTGGTACAAAAAACTGAACTTTCCTTTACCCTATTACTTTGAGAATATAGTATCCATGATACTTTCTTGCGATAGGACCAAACACACATCTCTGCAAGTCTCATATCAGATTCTTCCTATACCATAACCCTATGACTGAATGCTGAGCTGCTAGCCAATCATCCAGTTCAACCTCCTTCAGAAACTTGAGATAATTTAATTTTAATAGACTCATAAGCAGACTTGTGAAACATAAATATATTCATGGTAAGATTGGGCGAAGTTACAGTATGAAAGTACTGTACTTACAACTAATTTTGGAATTGTATGATTAAGAAGGTAACAAATAGGTAAGTTTCAAGACTTAAAAGGAGGGACACACTAAAGCTGAAATGTTTTGTCTATGAATATCAAGACCTTGTCATCAGATGCATAAAACTAATATGAAAGTGACCTACAAGGATTTTTTAAAAGATTGACATATGACATTTTTTTGCTTCTTTATAATATACAGAAAGACTTTATAGTTGCTTTTTGGCTTCTGATGAGTGGCTATTTTTATGCACTTTTTATGAACTGTTTTTGAGGTCATTTAATTTATATAGTTGAGTTCTTCTATAAGGTATAAAGTACAAAAGGAGGTAAGATCTTCCTTAAGATATGCTTTTGGTGTAAATATGCTTCAGAATGTTTACTTGTAATTCACAAGCTATGTAAATTTTGGTTAGCTACACACAGAATTTTTCTTTAAAATTAATAATGGTTAGCAAACCACTGATGCCAAATGGGGTCTTTTCATGCCACAGCTTTCTAATGGTCTGTTTAAACTTCAATGAGTTAGACTAGACACAGTTACTGTACCATGAAATAGTTAAATATTATAGCCAGTGTGACAGATCCATGGAGATACCATGCAGTACACACTGCCGGTCATCCATATGACTGCACTTTTAGCCCACCACTGTGATATCCAAGGGAAAGTAAGAAATTAAGATAATCTAACAGGTCTTGGCTTGTCTTTTGGCAGAAAAATGCCACATGCCTTCGAATGGTCTTCTATCACATGCAAGTTCTCAGGCAATAGTTATTAGAGTTCCAACAAGCAAAAGTTGACCATAACTCTTTAAATGAAGAATTTGTTCATCATGAAATGTAAGTAAATTCTGCAGCAATGGAGCCTTTGGAACTTTGGCTTAATTATAAGCAAAAAATATTTGTCTTCATCCTTCTCTTATGGTCTAGGTATTTAAAATATTTTGAACTAGTTTCTGCTGAATTTTTTAATCTATTAAATCTGCAAAAACTTTGAAACAAAGCAAAAACTCAGTGTGAGTTTACCCTGGGGATTATGTATGTAAGTTATCAGTTATTTAAGTGTGTCTCAATTAAAAAAATTTTTTTTCATGATTTTTGTTTAAGCATGTGTCTTTGCAGTGATATTTAAGCTTATGTGGATTTGGTGTTTGATAAAGACTTCAAGATTCCAGTGTGTGCTAGAAAAGGAGTATTTCTGCTCTTCAATTCCAAACGGTGAGTTAAGAGGTTTGTATGTTTATTGAAAAGGTGAAAGTCACTCTAAAAAATTACACTTCTTCTGCAGTGTTTACTGCTTAGCATTTCTTGGATAGGAAGGTGTTTCATTCATCTGCTTGAGTTTATTGATAGTGGTGAGATGGAATGTGTCTTAGTCCTAATAAGTTTCTGGTTACAAAAAGGTTGTTCATAGTTTTGGATAAAATACATTGTTCAAGAACCTTTTTTGGAGAATAAATATGAACAATAATATTTTTAAAAATTAATAGTCTACTGCAGGTTTAGCCTGCATTTAAGTTCTTTGTTACTGGTGTATTAATTCATGCTACTCTATCTTTAAAATATTTCAAAAGAAACCCCCTGATCACCATATGTTCTATTT
Organism: Carettochelys insculpta; assembly: GCF_033958435.1. NCBI lineage: Eukaryota > Metazoa > Chordata > Testudines > Carettochelyidae > Carettochelys > Carettochelys insculpta. The sequence continues at coordinate 20,093,893 of NC_134157.1, forward strand.
AATTTGCTTTAGAACTTCTTACTACTACTTGAGGAAAGATAGGTGTACACATTTAAGGAATTGGTGATTACAAAGTTAGTACAATATGTATGCATATAGCTTCTTTGCTTGTGTATGATGTATACATAGAACAGACTATATGAAATTGGTGCCGACAAATTTTGTACTATGCAGACTGTGGTACTATTTACATGCCATGTTTTATGGAAAACTATTTCACATACCTTCTGGGAACCGATACAAAGACCATGGAAGTGAAGTGGAATCTTCCCATTAATTTCATTGGCACTGTCTCTTTTACCTCTCCCCTTTTATGAATCCAGTTGCCTTAATTACCAAGAATCTAACTGCAGACTACTCAGGGAAAAATCTAAATTAAAATACTAATAAAAATAACCAAGAGTGATTTTTCTGTACATAAAAATGACATGACTTTTCGAGCCCAATCTCAAGGTGCAGGAGTAATAGCAAGTACTGTGTCCTGTTAGAAAAATCTGGGAAACTCCTCTTTCTAGCTGTCTAACCCTCAGTCAGCATCCCTGGAGTCTTCTAATATCTGGCTTTTTATATTGGCTGTTTGGTTCAGTCCTAAATCTCAAACTAGCTCAGTTTTGTTTAGCTAACAGTGTGGAAACAAAAAGGTTATTAAAGCTGTTTAAAAGGTTTGGAATGTTAGACTGTTACTATTGGCTATGTCAGTGTTTCCTCATTTAATTTGGCCATGGAACTCTTTTAAACACAAAATAATTTTGCAGAACCCCATCCCCAGTCTCTGCCCACCTCGGCCCTCAAACCTGTCTTCTGTCCCCAGGCTTAACCCCTCTGAGACCCAAATCCACACCCCATGTCCCCAAGATTAACCTACCTCAGCCCCTAACCTGCCCTTGGGACTAAACCATCCATAGTGCCGACTGGGGAGCCTATTCCAGCTGGCTGCCTATTCCAGGTGGCCATATGCGCCCAGCAGAAGGAAGGCTGGCGTGGTGTTCTGCTGGCAGGGGTGAGCCAAGCTATGCCCACAGGATGGATATGGCCACTTGGGTAGCAGTGTGAGCAAGGGTTTGTCTTCAGCTCCCTGCCCTGCCGTCACTGAAATAATGGAAATAAATTCAGTTGGTTTAACGGATGAATGCCTCCTGCCACCCTGCCAGCCATTAAACCAATTAAATTTAGTTCTACTGTTTCAGCGGTGGCAGCACAGGAAGCCACAGTGGAGTCAACTATTCTAATAGAATTTTCTTTCAGAGCCCTTATTTTCACTTCGCAGAACCCCGGGGTTCCATGGAACACCATTTGGGAAACACTGGGCAACATCAATGCTAAGTGGGCAGATAAATTGGTCAGAGGAAAATATACTTCGTTACATAGCTTTGCAATTTTACACATGAGCATCTTTGCTATTTTTTTTATAATTGTTGACTAAGAGCAACATCTAGCCTTCTTCCAACTCTTGAAGTTTTTGTCTTGTGCCAGTCTTCCCTTTATTTATAGATAGTCCTAATGTAAATGACATTAAGAATAAAATAATGTCAGACAAAAAGATTTAGTATTTCAAGTATCTACCAGTTTTAGGAGCACACCTTGAGATCAGGTTAGGTTTTCCATTTCAGATCTTGAAGAGGGGGAAAAACCTGGAATAGGAACCAAACTGCTATTAGTCACTAGGTATTCAAGTACATTTTTCTGTTTTATTCTCTAGATTTTCCAGAAGGTCTGACCTCTGTTATATTCGTTGTCATGAAGATTGGGATTATCAACTCAAGTGTCTTCAACAGCCCAAACTTGAAATCTGTCACCAGTCTGTCTTTAGCAAACAGTGGCATCACAAGAATTGAACCTGGAGCCTTTTATGCTTTCCATAGTCTCACTAAACTCAGTTTATATCAAAATAATCTGACTACAGTTATGGCTTCTTGGCTTTCCAGACCGGGGCTCTTAGAGAATCTTACAGTGTCTCACAACATCATTCAAGAAATTGGATCCCATGTGTTGTCCAGTTTCTCTAATCTGACAACCCTTAATTTAGCAAGCAATAGAATCCATATGATTGAGGGTGGAAGTTTGAAGAATTTATCTAAGCTAACTTTTATTGATCTGTCTGGTAATAACTTATCTACTTTAACAAGAAATGTGTTCAGTGGGCTTGTATCCCCAATTATGAAACTGGGTGGCAATCCGTGGAACTGTTCCTGTGAACTGCAAGATTTTGGTTCATTTTTGCAAGGTAATGTAAGGTGTAAATTTTAATCATCCTGAGCACTTGAGCCACTCAAAATAAATTCAAATAACTGGATGTCTAGAGCCAGATAGCTGATAGAAATGTGAAGCTTGTTGGAAATGCTTTAGAATGTATGGTCTGGTTAGTAGAGATTTGTGTGTTCAGGATTTCACTATATTTATAATAATTTTGATACACCTTAAAATATCAGAGGGGTAACTGTTAGTCTGTTTCAGTGAAAACAATGAGTAGATGACAAAGTGGGCTCCAGCCCATGAAAGCTTTTGCCCAAATAAATCTGTTGTGCTGCAGGACTCCTAGTTTTTTTAACCTTAAAGTATGTTACTGTAAATTATTGCCTTACTGTATTGTTTACAATACTAAAAGTTGGGGATACATTCCATTGGGCACTGTACTGTAAATCTTTCCTTCTGCAAGCTTGTCACCTATGGTAACAATTTAATAGTAACAGAGAGGAAGCCGTGCTAGTCTATACACTATCAAAACAAAAAGCAGTCAAGTAGCACTTTAAAGACTAGCAAAATAGTTTATTAGGTGAGCTTTCGTGGGACAGGGTTCGTGGACTGAAGAAGTGGGTCTGTCCCACGAAAGCTCACCTAATAAACTATTTTGCTAGTCTTTAAAGTGCTACTTGACTGCTTTTTGTTTTGGTAACAATTTTGTTTTCAAAGAGTAGGAGGAATCATTCCATGACCCAAGATCATACTAAGAAAACATCACACAGTTGAGCAAAAGATGTGAATTGCGTAGTGATGATAATTTGTTTCACAGTGACAGAAGTATGTAAAAAGGGAATTGTGAGAAACTCTGGTAGTGTAATATTGGGTCAGTGTATGTAATGGAAGATGGCATTTTCAGTGGAAGTTCAATGAATTGCAAAAATATTGTACATGGTTAAAATATTTGTCATTTAATACACTGTTCCAGACCTGAGTATTGAGGTTCTTCTTGACCAGACGCTTAGAGGCACAATATTTAAATATTTAGTTGAAGTTCATGAGCAGGATACTTCATTGTTTTAAATGAGCAGCTGAATTACGTCCAATGCAGGTGGAAGTAGCGTAGTGGGCAAAAACAGAATGATGCATTGTGTCAAAGAAATTTAAGATGGGAAGGACTTTCTAGTTGATTTAGATCACCTCCATTTGTCAGTGAAGGATTGCTTCCTTATGATACGCTTGAGATCAAAATCAGAGCCAGAATGTTAGAACTCGAGTGCATAAAGTTAGGTACCTAAATATATTAAGCCACTTATTTAAGTGGCCTAGTTTTCAAAGGTGATGAACAACTGTGAGTACTTTAACAAACAGCAATGAGCACCCAGGATCTTAAATAGGCAAGAGTATAGTCACGCACTACTTGTTGTTACAGAACTGATGAATGCTTCTGTATTGGAGGATGCTACAGCTGTGGTGTGTCAGAGCCCACCAGTCCTGAAGGGAATTCCAGTTTGGAACATCTCTGACTTTAACTGCCCACCTATACTCATGGCACCATCACTTGAGAATGACTTCTATAAAGTTGGACTGCCAGTGGTGCTTCTATGCTTAGGTATGCTGCAGTGCAATTTTCAGCATCTTATTTCATACTGTGAAATGAATTTCAAATACATGTCCCATGCCCTTACAGCAAGAGGTTATACCCACATCCTTTTTAAAAAAAAAATAAAAATTCCTTGTCAGTTCTGAAAAAAGAATTATTTTAAAATTGTATTTTGAATGTATTTCAGTACTTAATGTTGTAAGATATACATTTATTAGTATCCATAATATGGTAGATGATGAGTACTCATCAAGTAAGTACTTGATGAGTACTCATCATTTATTCCAGAAACTGGTAATTTGGGTAATACTAAGCCATTAACCATATTACCCAAAGAGATCACGAATAAAGCTTATTTTTTATTCCAGATAGAAGCAGGCTGGGGGGAAGCTTTTAAAATATGAGATCTGCTGCAGGTGCAACTTAATATTTAATTTAGTGTGTAAATTTAAAAACAGGTGAAAAACCACCCAGAAGATTGGTTCAGTAGAGGATATGCATAAAAGTAGAATTTTGTATTTGAAATAGTTTTTAAAAAATACAAATTTTGGTGTTGGAAAGTTAAAGCAGAGAAAAATATTTCTTTTGTAAAGTATTAGCTTTGGAGAAACTCTTCCATTTTTATTAATATGAATGGATGGACAATAAAATATAAAAATGTTCTGTGTAAGATTACTTTCCGTTTTGCCACTAAATTAGTGTGTGCACTTATAATCCACACCAATACTATCCTTTTCTCAATCTGAAATGAGTTGAATATATAATTCAGCTCTGAGAATTTTAAGTCCCAACTAACATTGATTTGATTTTTTTTTTTTTTTTAAATTGTGACTGCCCCTTAGTTTTGGTGAATTTTGAAATGTATTTGTTTGAACTATTTTTGCAGTGTTGTTTTCATTTGTTTTGCTGCTTCTCCTGCTTTGGAAGCTGAAACAAGATAAAAAGCAAGTGCAACCAGGCAAAGAAGATACTGTTGAAAATAGCCATGAAAAACCAACAGGTCACATTAGCAAGATGACAGAGAGACTAAGATGCACAGGACTGTCAGATGAAAAGCCACAGACAACAGTGGAAATTGGCAAAACCCACCAAAATAGAATGCAGAAAAGTCGTGCAAAATCTGCTTCACCAATTTTGTTGAGAATTGAATTTCAGCATAGTAGTTCTCAATACCACAGACAAACAGATGGGACCCAGGAGGAACCCAAAACCTCTTGTACAATGAAAAATGAGGACTGCAACAGTGTTGTGGAACTGGGGTATTTTAATGATGTAGAAGATTGCAGTAAGAAGGCTGTGCATGGTCGCAAACCAAGCACTACACCAACTGAACTAAGCATAGAAGCCACCCAAAAGTATCGTTCATACCTGTTAAAGCAGTCATTGCAGGACCATGGAATTTCAGAAGTGTGTTGGAATAATGAAGTTAAAGGAAATAATACAGACAATGTCGAACCTCTGTTGTATTTAAGTGTTGCAAGTACAATTAAAGAATCACCCAATGTCCCTGACACTGAACAAAAAGGTGTTTTGAACAGCAACATAAATTTGAAAGTGTGTTCTTTGAAAAGAGTGCTTACTTGGCCATTTGAAAAATGTTATAAGCACCAAAGTCAAAACACTTCAAATTCTGAGGATTTTTTCAAGGCACATTTCTGTATGATCACTCCTGATCCTGGTGTCCTAGCAGCAGTCAGGAAAATGGAATTCAAAGATGAACAAAAACAGTTTGATCTGCATCTGTGCACTGTAAAGGAACAAAAGTCAATTTGTGATCACTGCACTGGTGAACCTGGTTTAAAGAAAGATGCAGAACCAGCAAAGAAATTAGCATCTCCACTTAAAGGAGCTAAGCAAATAACCACAATGGAAAATGCATGCATCTCAGTGCCTGGAAAAGGATTCAGAGGTTCTGAGAATGTAAAAAAGAAAAATACATCTTTGCTAGCTGAATTCTGCAATGACAATATTCACTCACCAGCATCCTCAGACAACTCTAGTCATGCCTCCTCCCCATATGATAACACATTACTTGAAAATAATGAATACACCTTCATTGATCTTTTGCATGAAGTCGTGGAAAATCGTGGAAGGTGGACCAGGGAGAGGTGGAGGCAGACCCATCAAGTGCGACTTGCTAGCCACCCTGCAGTGACATCGAAGTAAACTTGCTGCTCTTCATCAAAAAAGAGTTCCATGTACTATAGGCTGCTTGTTTAACCAACATTGTTTTTGTACATACTTTTGAGTAGTGGTGAAAGAAATATGCTAGACTTGACAGGACTGGAAGAGAGATTCTCTCTTACAGATGCATCAGGAGCAACGTAGATGGCTTTGTAGTGCCTTTCCAGACTACCTTAACTGTAATTTGGAAAAGCCACTTCCAAGGATGAGAGGGGAGTTTTCTCCATGACCCAGTTGAATTCTTTGTGTGAAAAAAGGGTGACAAAAGTCATGGGTGCTTTTGTGATGGAATTGTTTATTTACAGGGAACTTGATTGAGATCTAGCCCACTCATTTCTTTAGGCAACAAGATAGGCTTCAGATGAGTGATAAGTAGTCATCCAAAAATGCCTACATGACTTATGTACCTAGTCTGCTTAGCATTTTTGAAAATTCTATCTAAGCTGGTTTTGCACCAGGTGTGTAGAAGACTCCAAATCCCATTACTTGTCTCCTGAAATAACCCCCTATAATTACTATCATATCAGTGGCCAGAGCCTTTCAGCTCTGCTTATGGATTTGCTCTACTCATTGGCAGAGACTGTTCATATCCATGACTGTCAATCTGGCATATCCATGAGCACAAAAAATTAATGAAATATTTTCAATTTACTTACACAAAAATGAAATGTTAATGTGTATCATGCAGTGATAATGGATTTTCTTTCAGGGGTTGCAAATTATGCATTCTCTCTCTGCAAAACATTAGTAATAAATGCAGAGATACCTAGAGAAGTTCTAGTGGTGTTGTATATGCATAAGTCTTTTTTTGGTAGACTTAGTGGGTTTTACACACTGTAATTCCAAGTAATATGGCTTGTTATAGTAATATGCCATGTAACTAGAAATGTTTATTTCCAGTGAGCCATTATCTATGGCTGATCTGCTGTAACATTAGATCTTTCTTCCATTATCCCTTGTGGATTTTCATGCAAGTGAGAGCTGGTAATTTTAACTGCAAACAGACTAACATCCAACAGACACCTGCTCCTTTTTGTTTGTATTTGTACAGATTTAGAACTGATAGCAAATCAAAAAGAATTTATTCTGTACATGGGGATTTGTTTAAAAATATTGTAATTCCTTCTTGCTGTATAGCTGGCACCTGCCTGTCATCCACCTCACACCCTTTTTTGTTAATAAGGATGTTGCTGAAGGTATACTTAAAGTGAGGATGTTTTGCTCTGAGGCTCACAAATGCCATTCATTCCCTTAAATGCATATATCTCCTTTCATTATTTATTGCTGTTGTACTGTGCATTTTAATTAATGCAGGTTTAGTTTTTTTGTAATCTCCTAAACTGTGATTTAACACAGAATCATAGGAGCCACCATGCGCATGCTGCATACATGACTCAAATGTAAAATGCATCCTTGTAAAAACAGTTTTGTTCTTAATAAGGGCTGGTGGAAGTTAACGTTTTTTCATTAAGTATGAAGCGCTCCCCAGCTGTCAACATCTCTTTCCCAGGGTAGGTATTTTCCCTGTGATGTTTGTTATGGATGAGGTGTGGACTGTCTTCTGCATTTTTGTGTTGGTGTTTAGAATTCTTTTAAAATGTTACCACACAACTTTTTAATGTTAGTTTTGTAACAGTCATTAATTCTGGAGATTTCCTGTTTGAACCTGCCTCATTTGTTGTTAATCTGTAATGAATCTTAACATGGATGACTAGTCCAATTAGTGAACCATGTTTTCCTGAAGCATAAATACTCTGACAAGTGACAGCTTATTGTATTCAAGGGCAGCTGAAGTTTTTAACAGAAAAGTCCATGCACTTCTAAGGATGAATTGTAAGTTCTTCCAACTTTTATTCTAGCATCTAGCACTTGGATTGAAATTGCTCTAGGTATTCAGTGGGAAATTATACTTATCAGAAATAAAATATTGCATAAATATTTTCCAGCAGTGGTAAAAATTTTTTTCACACATACTTTCTCTAAAGTGATAAAATATGAAATAAGAAAGGATTCCTCTTGTGTGTGAATGGATGTCTGCCAAATGAACTAAAATTATTGGGAAGAAATAACATTCAAATATTTATGTAAAATGGGAAGCCAGAAGTAATCAAAAAGTTTCCATCTCACTTATTAACACTGGAATTGTAATAAATCTGTTCTTGACTTTCCCAAGTTTTCTAGGTAGGAGAAACCTCTCCCCTCCCACCCCGTCCCCCATTTAGGAAAGGAATTCCTATTAGTCATAGAAAACAGGTACCATATCATGAAACATGAAAATATTCAGATGTATTCAGTGTACAATTATTATGCTAAGGCTTGTAATCTGGGTAGATGTGTATATAAAACATAATGTATCCTTATATATGTGGAAGCATAGTAACTGTCTGTTAAAGTTGGCTCTCAATTGCCTGCCAAACTTTTAAAAAGTTAAGCTGAGAAAATATAATTCATTTTTAAAATGAAAGAATACGTGCATTTCAAGCTGCCTGAAATTGAAATCTACATTCCACTAGACAGCTTAGCCTCTTCCTTTTGTAGTCAACCACAATTACCAAAAGTAAATTTCAGAATCGATCTTCCTTAAAAAAATACACTGAAGGTGAGAAATATTTTTGAAAGTGTGTATCTGTTTGAAAAAAAATCCAAGTGTTAAATCTGCCTAGAGTGTTTTTTGTTTTGCTAGTAATAATACAGTATTTTTACTTGTAAAACCTTTGAACACGTTAAAAGATGAGTTTATAACCAGTGCACATGTATCCCAGGCTCATACTTAATCCAGTCGGTAGTCAGGCTTTACACTACAAATGTAAATGCTTGTATTCACAGACACCAAGAAAATGCCAGTTGTACGCTACGTGAGGTATATTAATGGACAGAACATATATAGTCCAAGATACGTTCTGGAAGAGGGTATGGCTGGCGATTAACAGAAAACAATTCAGTGAATAAGTTTAACAGAATAACATATTTAGAGATATCATCTAAATATTTTCATGTTTTGTGATATGGTGTCTGTTTTCTATATCAAATGAGAAAATAGTTTGTTCCTGAGAGAAAAGAAGTAATATTGCAGTGTATTCAATCCCATTTACGATGCTTAGCGGCAACTGTCCACACAGAGATGGCCAGTTACATAGTGTTCTTTTCCTTTTTACTAGTTGTTACATTGCTTCAAGACAGCTAAAATACATGAAATATTTCCTTAATATTGATTTTTCCAGGTAAGCAATTACTGTAGTTTCCGTGGGGATGTTATGAGATGGTGGGTGGGAGCATAGATGGGGAGGCCTCATGGTCCGTAAGGCAATTGTTCTTTTAAGATATGGTGCACTCTATAAAATAATTTGAAAACCCCTGCTCTGTGCGTGCATCAGTTAGTAACCTGCCTGTGAAGCATGGTGATATTGACTGAATTAATAACCTTCAGTTTTCAGTTTCCAGTAGCCAATGTATCTTTTTAATTAAATTGCCTTTGTAAGCTGTAAATGATTCTGAGAGAGGCTAAAATATTGTTACAGTGAAATGAAAAGATGACAAATACTCCTCTTGATGCATAACCTATTCATCTGTTATCCCAATAGACACACAGAACCATAGTGAGGGCTTGTCTATACGTACGTCTGGATGTATCGTCCAGTTTTTGATTTAGCACACCTAGTAGGGACTGTGCTAGATCAAACACTGAGAGCATCATAGTCCATCCTAGTACTCCTCACAGTTGTCAGGAGTAAGGAAAATGGATGGGAGATTTGCTCTCATTGACCTCCCACTGTAAGGACAGTGTAGGAAATAGATGCAAGATATTTCGAATCCAGCTATTCATGCAGTTTGAGTTGTGCATCTTACATCGATTTTTGTCCCCTAGTGTAGATCTGCCCTAAGTCAGAAGAATGCAAGTTTTAAAAGAACTCAAAGAACTTTTTCTAGAATGTGTGTGTGTATGTGTGTGTAACTGGATTTTATATGTGTAAACAGGTATTCTTGCTACTTTTCTTCTGCTGATTCTCCTTGATGTAGCCCAGCCTTGTCCCCCAATTTGTAAATACTGCTCCACAGGGCTAGCAGAATGTGAGCATGTCTCATCGCTTCGGGAAGGTAAGCCTTCATTCCCCTCCTGAAGTCCTGTAGCTGCCAATTCATAGAGGAGAATAGTAGTTAGAGGAATTCTTAAATTACATGCTGCTTTTGAGCAAGGATGTCTTTATATTTGTAAGAAACAGGTCTAGAAGTAAAGATATATTCACTTGAAAAACTACAACAAGGAAAAAGCAATTACTATATAAAAGTCCCATTATCCAGTCTGGATTGTGATGGCACTTATGAATGCATTGGCATATGGCCTACGAAAGGGAGGATATTTAGGAGAGCAGCACAAGTGTCTGTCTGGGAGTAAATCAGCTCGTCATTCTGTCTGATTCTCAGCTTTGTACTTACCTAATGTAGTTCCATCCCAGGGCTGGTACCCAATTTAAATTGTAGCAGCTTGTCTTCCTGTAGTTTAGTTCCTAACACCCCCACCTTTTTTTTCCCCCTCCCTCAGTCTTATCAGGTTTGCCAAACTCAACAGAGAAAATATTATTGCGACATGGAAACCTCAGGGAGATACCGACCCTGTCTTTTCAGAACTTCCCCCAGCTTCATTTGCTCTCCATAACTGGGTTTCTGTTCTCTTCACTTCCAAATCTGACCTTTGTTGCAAAAGGCATCAGCAGCCTGAAGAGTTTGGATCTCAGCAGTAACTCCCTGGTGAGCTGTGGGATTGAGCCTTTGGCTTTCTCTGGCCTCGGAATCCTTGAGGAGTTGATTCTTACAAACAATGCACTGGACACCCTGAAAAGTTCTTGGTTCTTGGAAATGTCCCTGCTCACGAAACTCCTCCTTTCCAACAACAAAATTACATATCTTCCACCAAGAACATTCGAGAGTTTGCCAAAGCTGAACGAACTCATCGTGTCTTCCAATTTCATTCGGTATCTTTCCATGGACACTTTTTATGGGCTGGCATCCTTGACCAAACTGGACTTATCAAGCAATGAAATCCTGTTTATTAATGATGCAGTTTTCCAGCCTTTGCAGGCGCTGACACATCTGTGGTTGTTTAAGAATAAGCTGACTGCACTGTCTAGGATTCCAGACTCTCTTATCTTTCTGTCTCTTTATGAAAATCCTTGGACCTGCAACTGTCATCTGGTGAGCTCCATGCAGTTACTGAGGGAGAAAGTGCAGACGCCCACTGATCTGGTTTGCGATAGTCCAGCAAGCCTGAAGGGACACTATGTGTTGAGCATCGGGCTGGAAGTCTGCACCTTTCCAACTCCCCCTGGAAATCTACCCCAGCAAAGCACTTCAAAATTTAACTTGCTATATGGCTTTGCAGGTAAACTCTAGCTGCAGGTGTTTGGGAGCTGTTATGTTAATGGCTAGCTTTGTGCATATTTCACATTAGTCTAAAGCTGTGTATTATAAACAGTCTTCAGAGCTTGCTTGTTTGTTTGCTTTTGCCTTGCTGCTTTGTTGGCCCTTTTTCATAGGTACACATTTGTAAGTCCTTGGGCAAGAGATCTCCCTGCCAGCAATTGGATTTATGGTAGAATGGTAGGGGAAGGGAACCCAAATGCCCTGCACGGGAATGATGCAGATCCTTAGTTGAAAGTTCAAGGGGTGTGGATGGACTATCAGGTGGTACTGCAGAGCAGGACTGAGCAGTGTAGTGAAAAACTTGCATGAAATCTGACTGTGCCAGTCATGGTACATGTAAATATTATTATGATCAAATGCCAAGTTCACATGTAACCTTAAAAAAATATAGTCGTGAACATAGCCTCACTCTCATCCTGTCTCCTGCAGGAGGACTCTTCTTCAGTTTTATCCTGTGTCTGATTTTCTGCTTCTTCATCAAACACTGGAAATATAGCAGAGTTACTAATCGGGCAGTGGCTGGACATGTGTTACAGAGGGACTCTGGTCATGCTCCTTGGGAACTCTTCCGTAAAACCAGTTCAGTATCCCCACTTCCCCGTAGCTCCACGATAAAAGTAAATAAGACGGGGGGCTTTCTGACGGACAGCAAAGCAGACACAATAGAAAAAGTGCTGCATAATAACTTGAACAACACACCCACACCCGGCAGGGAATATTCAGCAGAAACAAGCTCCCCAGTGAAGATGCCTGGAGTGGCCCCGCTGCTGGCTCCCAGTCACGCAGGTGAAAAGATCATGATGCTCTCTAGAGAAGGACTGGAAATTAAAAGTCCAGACAAAGCCACAACCCCGGCTCTCCAGCAAGTGTGCGACAAAAATGTGGAGAGCGCCATGGAAATCCCCAGATGTGCCAGTGCACCAGGCTTCCTTCCCAATGTGGAAAAACAGATGGGAACTGGGGAACCTGGTAAGGGCAAAAATGACCACTCAGAAATGGCAGTGGCTTTGTAGGATGGCGGGGTGGAGAGGGTTGTAGGGTGTGTGTTGCCTTAGAATGGCACTAGGGCAAATAACTAAACAGAAAATAGTAATTTTCCCTTTCATTTTTGTATTTTGCAGTAGTAGCCATCACTGAGAGGCCCCCTGTGCTCTGCCCAGTTTCAAGGGGCCTGCTGCTGCATGAGGTGGCACATCATAATGTTGACTGCTACAAGAAATGTGCTACAGCTGCTGAGCCAGGAAGAATTCTCAGTGATGGCTACTGTACAATGGGCATTACTGATTCTCTGAACATCTTCATTGGGTTCTGTATACTTCCCTAGATAGTATTAGGGTAAATTACTTTCAATACCACCTGTGAGGCATTACAAGAAGAACATTTTTCACTTTTTGAACTATGGCCTTATTTAAAAGAACATGACCTTTTATAAATGAGTAATTAAAATGTGGCATAATGGACATATGCTTAATCCCCGTAACAAATCACATGTGCTTTCTGCATTTAGTTTCTGGGCCCCATTACTAGTTCAAGTAGAGCGTGCATGTGGTCAGCATGTAGACATAGGAAGTAATACCTTTTCACCTGTATGCCAAGGGCTTTACGTATTTCTTTGTTATGCTCTGTAGAGAAAAGTGAGATTTGCGCATATGATTAAACTATATATATACATATGAGATAATTGCAGTCTGTCAACTTTGTTCCCTCTGTTCTACAGCCCTGGTGAAATATTTTGAAACCCACTGTGAAGAGCAAGCTCTGAATCCCATTGCCTGTTTTGGATGTTCTCAATATTTCAGAACTTCGTTAAATGTCGTTTCTCCAGCAGAAAGTGCTATGCAGACACAAACAGGCATAGACAGAATTCCCACCACCTCCAACAAGAGAAGCAAATCTTGGAGTCTTTTTCACTTCAGCCTCTCCAGTCATTTAACAGAGGCTCATGGAGAGAGTGCATTTAAAAAAAAAGGTGAGAATGGACTTGAGGCCAAGGTGGTACATTCAACAGAGACAGACTGTGAGCATTTAGGTCAAGAACAGTTTACAACAAGTGAGTCCACAGACACTACTGAGGATAAATTCAAAGATCAAGGAATGAAAGACTCAGACTTGCAGAAAAACGTCTATTTTAAGAACTGCTGCATTGCACAAAGCGTAAGAAGCTATCAGAGAAACACAGTGAATACAGAGGATAGCAACCTCACTTCAGAACCTGAAGCACCAGCCAACTCCCCACTTTCAGATTTAGCCAGCCCTCGAGAATATGCTGGTGCCAGCAATCCAGATGATAATGGCGCCAGGCCTGAAGTGGAGGGCAAATTAGTCAGCCCCTTTCTCAGAAATGATGATATCCACCCACAGTCTTTCTGTAATGATGATAGATTGGGAGAAGAAAGGCCCAGCTGTAGAATATCCAGGAATGAAACACCCAGCAAAGAATCTTCCTTAAAGACTAATAAATTAACCCAAAAGAGGTTTTGGAACTACCATACAAACTGTTGCAATGAATATCAGCCCTGCCCAATTGCTCAGAAAGTACTAAAGGAGCTGAAGGCTGCCCTTCTGAATTCAAGAGAGCAATTAGATCCATCCATGCAGGCTCCCCCCTCTGATGTGGATCTTTTGAAAGGTAATGATAGACTCACCATTAACCTTTTAGTTAAACTTTCCCAGAGAAGGGGAAAGCAGAGGCCAAGAAAGCAGCCCTGGAAATGACTGGAGGTTAGCAACTGCCACAAAATATAGCAATGCTGTTCCACTATATATTCTATGCACTGCTAACTTGATTAAATTTACACATTTTTATTAACAGCTTTTGCCTGCCACAGCTAAAGAGCATCAGTCTGTGGGAGTGCACATGGGGCAAGGTGGATATGTTTAAGCTAATGCTAAGAATACTCTATGCCGATGCTTGTGGCTGCTGACAAATGAAGCATATTGCATAATAAAGTCCCAGGTGACTGAAAACAAGGCCATGCAAGCTTCCTGTGCTTAGCATTATGCTTTAACTCACCTCTGGCAGCAGATGTGCTGCAGCCTAGCAAGTGCTTAGATCAGGGATCAGCAACCCCTGGAGTGCATGCCAAGAGCGGCAGATTTTCATTGGAACACAGGGCAGGAGCTCAGCCCCGTCCCTCCTCCCCTATGCAGCCGGGAGCTTGCTCACAGCCACACCACCTGTGAATTAACAAAAGACGAGCTAATGCTACCAACCACCACCTAACTGGTAAAGATCTGCATCTTTATTTCTTAATGAAGCTGTTTGTAAGTAGGACTGTTAGTGACTTTAGAAAGTGTCACCAGCATTCAGACCATACCTAGAGGTCAAAAGGTTAAATTATGGCACTTCACCTTGGAAAGGCTGCTGACCACTGGCCTAGATTCTTCTTGCCATATATAATATCAAGAGCAGCAGAAATCAATTTCAAAATACAAGATTTCCATGCCACTTAGTAGAGATTTTCTCCTTTCCATTTTCTTTAGATCTGTCAGCTACAAAAATGAACTATTTGGTTCAGCATTTGACAATGCAAAACCCAATCACATAGGGAATTTAGCAGTATTTTATCCGTAAGTGTTTTAACAGAAGGCAATATACTTTCAATTATTCAGTATATAATTAATTTTTGGAAGTAATTGTCAAATGATAATGTCCAGCAAACAGCTTTGTAAAACTCAGCTATGCAGTATAAGTTGTGATCTATTGTGAGACAATTGTTGAGAGGGGCCATTCATCACTATACTTCAGTCAATAACCATCTGCTAGACTCAGGCAGAAAGTGAGTACTGCAGTGCACAACTTGAAAGGGTTTCACATCTCCTTTCGAAGCATCTCCCTTTATCCACCACCAGAATATTTCTGTGCAAGCCACTGGTTTATTGCTATGAATTGGGGACACACTTGGTGCAAACTTGTAGAAAAGCTGTAAAGGAATTTTTAGCAAAATTTGTGATGTCATGGTGTTTTGTACTTATACTAAATCTTACAGAACAAGAGTCAACCACAATTGTCCTTGGTCAGCATGTAAACAATGAGGAGCCACTAGCAAACAAATGGGAAAAGGGAACTGACAGCACTTTGCCGGATGTACACGCATCCATTACTCCTGATGGGATTTGCCCTCAAGAGTTGCCTGGCAATGACAACTTTTCTTGTGGACTTCCTCTGACAATAACTCTGCATCTGGGCCAACAGTCTGATACATCTCACCAAGAAGTTGGTGCTGAATGTTGGCCACTAAGAAGAACAATTGCTGAACCCATCAATGAATGTCAAAAGAGCACTCAGAAATGCGTTGTAAAAGATCAGAGCAGGGTGGTGGATAGTTTGGAGCAAGAGCAGCTAGCAAATGACTCTTCTGGTGCTAATCATCCCCTGTCCAGAAGATGTGAAAATGCAAGTAATGAACATGTTGCCCAGGACTGGAAGTCTTTGGATGTTGCAACTGAATCAGTTATACTGACACAAGCGTATAATGCCATCAGTGAGCACTCCACTGAAGGTGAAGAAGGTTGGGTTACCGACCCTCCAGGTTCTTTCAACGGAGAACTCTGCCATGTTAAATCTGGACAGCTCAGCACTCTGGCATCTGTCTATTCTTGCCTCCCTCTCAGTGCAGGTGAAAACACCCAGGCTCCTGATTCTAGAACTTCCACTCCAAATACTAATAAAGTTTCTGTGTTGGACATTCGTGAAGTTGAACGTAAAGGAGTAGCTGATGTGGAGTCCAACCGTTATTTGTCAAATGAAGTTATATCAGTTCAGAAAACACACACTTCTCCAAGTAAAGAGGGAAGTGTAGGCAGGCTTAGAGATGAAAGTGCTGATGCTGAATTTTTGCTTCATGCAGATGAAGAAACTCAGCTCAATATTGATGAGACGGAAGCAAAGATGCTTCGATCTGACTGTAATGAGCGCCACTCATATGAGTTAGTGGAAGTTATTAGTTCAAATGACACAGGCGAGCAAAAGAGTGTCGCGGATCTGTCAGCCCCTAATGACAATATGAGGACTGAGAATAATACCTGGTGTAATACAGATGGCAATACTTTTAGAAGCTATGTGGAAAATGCCTGCCATTCTATATCAGCCAATTGCAATGCATGTGACGATGCTGGATGCAAAAAGGAAACTGGCCATGAGCATCTCTGCCAAACGGCTGCATCAAAAGGGAGCACACCCTCTGCAAATCCTGTTCTTGCTGTCCATGAAATTCAAGCAGAAGAAATCAGTGTTACAGGTTATGATGGTAGAGTTTCTCCACAAAGCCAGGCCTCCAGTGCAGGAATTCAGCAATTCACTTGTAATAAAAAGGACAAGTTTCCGATGTCCCACAGGTCTTTTCCACAACAAGCTTCTGCACAGAAGGAGGAACTAGAGCAAAACTGGAATGAAAGTCCATCAGCAAGTCAATCCAAGAGAAAGTATTGTTCTGTGTTCAGACTGCCTACTGAAGGCCCATCATTTGGGAAACTTTGCCAGAGCTTAGACTGTGCCATTGATCTTTCTGAGCTGAATAAGACAACCTCCCTTGCTACCCCATGTTTGCTGGCGCAAGGCACTCAACTGATGGAGAAAACCACATATTTAAATTGCCTTTATAATCCAAAGATGCCAAGGAAACAAGCCAATGAACTCAGCATACTTTCCAATCTACGCTATTGTAAAGTGTCTGCAAAAGTACCGCTTGGTGCGGAGGAGGAGGCAGGAAGGACCAAGTTGCCAAAAAAAAAAAATAAAAAGAATGACCCACCCAATGAATGAGTGATCACCACATATAAGCCGCCTGCTAAAAAGTGTCCCTGCGACCAATGTAAGTAATGCTACCTGCTGTATGGTAGACGTTGGCAGACTGTCACATAGCTTAAATATAATGAACTTGTAAAATGAATGGGTTTGTATATGTAAATGAGGATAGCCAAACATGACTTAACAAATACGATTACAGTTTGAACCTCTCTAGTCTGGCGCTCTCTCTGGTTTGGCACCTTCCATGATCTGGCATAAATTTTAGTTACCACATGGCCACTTATGGGTGTGGTCAAATTTCCCATAGTTGTATAAAATTTGTTTAAAGCCACCAGTCTTGGCTGAGTGTTCTGTGTTGTTATTTAGCTCTTATTTATCCCTAAATGTCTTCTAAAAGACCAGTAAGCAGTGGATGTGTTGGTAATGTTGCTGGACATATTGACTTCCTTTGTTTTGGGGAATTTTGTTTGACACTGGTCAGCTCCCAAGGATGCTGGTCTAGAGGGGTTCAACCTGTACTGTACTGTGCATACTGTTTTTCTTAGTGACCTTGTACATATATCACTGTGTTTAGTCTGTTGTCTTTCATTTAGAAGTGGAGTTTGAAGATACTTGTGTATATAATTTTTGATCTTGAGCTAATAAGTATTAAACATCACATGAAAAACCTTTAGTGACATGCAAATTTATCACGTACTTCAGCCAGGAGTTGCCTGTTCATGGATGTTTTGGAATTAACAAAGGTTGCATATTTTAAAGAACAAAAGGACAATGGTTAAATATGATGTTTAAAAATTACGGAAAACGCACCCTTTTTGGAAACCTGTGATTGTAGATGTCATAGCAACAAAGGGTTCTGTGGCACCTTATAGACTAACAGAAAAGTTTTGAGCATGAGCTTTCGTGAGCACAGACTCACTTCATCAGATGCATCTGATGAAGTGAGTCTGTGCTCACGAAAGCTCATGCTCAAAACTTTTCTGTTAGTCTATAAGGTGCCACAGGACCCTTCGTTGCTGTTACAGATCCAGACTAACACGGCTACCCCTCTGATAGATGTCATACTTACCCTTCTTTCTCTCCCATTGTGCATAGACAATGCACTGAATGTTCTGGGAGATGGACTTTGCTCTTGGTTTTTAAAAAAAAGGAGGGGTTTCTTTGGTTGGCAAAAGGAGACTGCCCAGGGTACGTGGGGGAAAAATAGGCCAAATTGGGTCAGCCCATTTCACACTGATGATGCATGTAAGCATCTCCATCAAATGACTGTGGTAAATTCTTTTTTTTTTTTTTTTTTCCAATTTATGGATAAGATATCACCCTTTAAATGGTAAATTTAAGGATTTTAATATTGTTGATATTAGATTGACTTGAGCTAAAATTGGCAAACACTTGAAACACAATATTCATGCAAAACATCTTTAACTCAAAGAGTTTTGAGAAGATATTATACATTTTTTTTGCCTTTTTTTTTTTTTTTTAAATGTCATGCTTTTAGAGCACTGCAAAATGGGCCTGGTAGCCTATCCGAGCTTTGGGATTTTGGCAGGAGGTTTCCAATTAATGTCAAATTTCAGCTCCCTTCCCCTATCCAACCACTTCAAAAACATTTACAAAAGTGTATATTGTTGCTGCATGCAGCTGTTTTATTTTAACTTCACTTTTTACATATCAGTGTGAAGCATCTTCACATATATGTATACAAAAAATCCCCACCTCTGGCTGGCTGTTTACAGTGTATTTCAGAACATTGCACAAAAGAGGGTCCCATGCGTGGAAAAACCTGAAACTGTAATATGTAATTGCTAATAAAAGGCCATGTACTTGCTGACCTGGAGGAGTGTGAAGATGTGACAGGTTTTCCATATATATTTTACACACACATGATCGAAAGGGGTTTTTAATAGGAAGTACACGTGCACTGTTAAAATGTTCAGCTATTCAAATTCCCCTTTAAATTTTGATCTACAAATTTATTTGCAGTATAAAACAATAAATTGACATAAAACATGCGAGGAATTAAGAAATTACTACCAAGAAGTAACTCTGTAAGTATCATTGCCATCATTTCTGCATTTCCTTCAGACTCTCTGGTTATGTTCATTAAACACAAGTAATACTCTTCAGAAAGTATGTGTGGCCGTTAATGGCTAGACGTTAGCCAAGCTAGTTCAGAGACTCTCTTCGTCCCGTTCAGAAACTTTCGGAAAACTGGTGGGAAACCAAAAGTACACAGCACTCATATCCTGCAGAGTGTCTGCAAATATTTTAGCTACGAGTGGTAACTGTTGCAGTGATGCTGTCCCCAGAAATGCCTCTCTCTGACTCTCTCTTTCAGTGACATGTCCTCTGAAATATCAGTTAACTAGACTTGCTCTGCTTATGCAATTGTTCCTGACTCATTTCTTAGACCTGAGCTTTTGAATAAAAGAAAATTGACATCCTTCTGAAGACATTTGTACTTTCCTAAAAACTGACACTATTACAGCCTTCGTCATGAAGGTATAACTACTTTCTAAATACATTACTTAATTCCCCATTTAATCCTGGA
This sequence comes from Carettochelys insculpta, assembly GCF_033958435.1. Classification (NCBI taxonomy): domain Eukaryota; kingdom Metazoa; phylum Chordata; order Testudines; family Carettochelyidae; genus Carettochelys; species Carettochelys insculpta. The sequence continues at coordinate 20,113,576 of NC_134157.1, forward strand.
GGTGTCTTGCCCTGTAATATAGTATTTTTAAAGGGATGGCCTTTATATAAAATTGTGCCTGTGGCTACCAACAAGAGAAGTCATCACTGTACTTGCTGTTGGATAAGCTATTTTTTTCTTTCCTGAATAGTTAGTTAAATGAGAACAAAACTGAAAATAAACACCTAAAACAATTCTTTGCAGCTGTGTTGTTTCATGCCTCAAACACAGGTTTGTGGCCAAGGTCACTATCAATAGGTATGTCAGTTTATATTTACTGGATCCTATAAACTGTCACTTTCTTGCTTTCTGAATGACTGAAAAGCATCTTGGAGCATTAAAACTGCATCGCCTTCTAAAACAGCTCTTTTACAAGCAGATGCACAATTTCCCCTTTACCTTGACATTTTCAGGAGCATTACAAAAATAAAATATTTTGTTTTTACATTAGTTTTATAACCAGTTCTAAAGAAATAGAAAATTAAATATTTGATCTCAGAATTTCATCAGCTGTTGCTATATACAAGAGATTTTTTTTACATCTGATTACAGCTTTTACCATAAATTTACACCATAGAAATTTGTAAGGTTTTAGCTTATAAAAGCATCATTCTTTTTAAAGTACATTTATAAATTAAGCAAAATGAATCACTGTCAAAGTACCACTGAAGACTGTTAAAACATTCAATATTGGAATAAATCATGCATATTCTAGGTGTTGGTTTGGGTTTTTGCTTATGTTCATCATTGCTATTTATTAATGTATCATTTTGGCCAGTCTCATTTACTATTCTGCTACTCAGCTGGGTTAGCCTTAACACTCTCTTTTAGCACCCTTTACATGTGATCTTTGATTCAGATGTGATCACACAAACAAGTACAGTACATTTTTTCAGTGTGCATCATGAGTGCCTGTGCAATTCATTTATCGTTCCAAAAACACACAGTATAATGAATCCTTACCATAGGATGGCATACTCAGAAACTTGCATAAAGCAGTAAATAACTCCTAGCACTAAGTTCCTGATTTGTGATTCCTATTTGGCACTTCCACTGAGATTTTAGCATTAAAAACGTGCATGGCTGCAGGAATGCCTTGTGTTGCAATGTCCCCACATAAACTATATAGTCTTTCTACTTATGGAATCACTTCCTATTTGCACATCATATTAGCCAGGGAGCCAGTCAACTGGAAAGGAGCATTCATCTTGTGTGTACAATAAGCAGAACGTATACAGGTAATATCCCGCGGCTTGAAAGGATTTTATATTTATCAGTAAAGGTCAGTAAACATCAACTTCACAGACAAAAAATTTTCGCATCGCTGGCAACAGAAATTTACAGATTTGAGTATAATTTAAATATATTTTCTCTATATAAAGGGATGTGATGATACCAATAACTTTGGTTTGCTGGCAAAAAATTTTAACATTTTGAATCAATGTCTGCTGCTGTTAAATTGTCGTCTGTGCCCTCGTTTTCTGCAACTGAACATTTAAATAAATAAATTAAACAGTTCTTAAAAATCAAACACTTCTGTTTTCCATGAAAGCTATAAAAAAAATTCTGTAAACCCTAAAAAGGCATACAGAGGCAAGAGTATAGAGATTTGACCTAAACAATTCTTTTACAAATAGTCACAGAAATAACTAATTATGGCTTTGTTTCACTGTAACCTGAGTGAAAAACAGGGATGGGGAGCCTTTCAGAAGTTTGTATTGTAAGCCTCCAGAGAACAGCTGTGCTTATGGAACTTCTCTTACTTCCTCTCAAATAGACTGCAACAGCATCTTGTCTTATGATACTTTGATGCTTCTAGTACCAATGGGCAATAAACATTTTAAAATTCCAAAAATAGTTCTGTTTGAGTCTGGGTCTACAACTGGCTGAAGGTCCAGGGGGAAACGAAATACTGTTTCCTTTACCTGTTGTAGATCCTACAGATTCTTCTTGCTAACCCTTAAACTCTTCACTAATCTATGGCAGAATCAATTGAAAAACAACCCATGTACACTTATGGCCACTTGCCTAGATAGTCAATGAATGAAAACCTCATTAATTGCTCAGCCTGGGCTACCTCATGGGGTGTTTGTAGGTTTGGCTTTCTCCAAAGACACACAGCATTATACAGAGGGAACTTCAACCAGTGCTCCTTCACTCACTATGTCTGGAAAACACAAGGCTTGCAACACGTTCAGTATTGCTCTGTGTTTTCCATGCAATACTGATATGCCAATTGAATTGAATTATGAACTGACATTACCTTGGTAGCATCAACTACACAGCAGGCAGTCCGGGTTTTAAAGGCTTCCAGTTTGGGACCTATTGCTTCCCACTTGCATGCTACAGAGAGGGGTACAGTATGCAAACTGGAATTCCCATACGCTTTCTGATATCTACTCAAGTCTCCAGGCTTTGGAATGCTCTGCCTTGGCAGGCAGTAGTCTGCAAAACAGAGCTGTGTGGCAGAGTTTCTAGGACACACCGATGGCACAGAAGAAGAGTTTGCACTGCCATGTTTGTCCCCATGATACTGAATTTCAGGGTTCAGAAGCTTTTAAGCTGGAAGCTCCAGCCAAGCCTTTTCTTTTCACAATATATATGTATACTAGCTGCTTGAGAATAACATCACAAGCTATAGCTCAACAATGGATGCCTGCAGGCCATTGGAATACCTCTAAAATGGTTTGCTGACCATGATACAAAATTAGCAGAGTCAGGCATAGAAGGCAGAGTGGGAGGAACTGGCTTAGCTATAAGGAAGTAGTATGTTTCTATAGTGGTTGTCCCATGATTGCAAATATCTGCTATTAGGATTTGTCAGGAAGCAAATCATAGGTTACCAGCTTCCTGACGATTTTGGACTTTGGACACACTGCTGGTTTTCAACAGTTATCTAAGCACTAACTTGTGTTAGTGGCTGTTTAAAAACTGCAGTTTTAAACACGTTTGCAAAAAACTTTCATGGGGGTGCAAGTCACTGAGAATGACCGGCAGACATTTGTGAAAAGACACACACCGGTTGCAGTCATTTATCTTTCAATGGTCCCACCAAGCAATCAGTGCTGTCTAATGCAGCTTCATGACACTGGCATTGTGCTTTACAGGATTTTTCACAAAAAAAAGAAAAAAAATCACTTCTGTTTTAATAGACAATTTTAAAAGTATATAAAGTCAACAACCTTGTTGGTCACTTGGGAGTCAAATAAACCATTTACACATCAAAGGTTGAAAGTGTGCAAAAACAGGTGAAACATACCTCATTGTTCTGCTATAGAAAATTCTCTGCCATTTAGTCAATGTAATTGGCAAGTGGGGTTGGCCAGCTTTTAATATACTGACTAGAACTGTAAGGTTATTCCGCACCTTCACATGGTACCTGTTGCAAAAGTTACTTGTACATATAGTTGTAATCCAATTATAAAACTATAGAAAATAATTTTGTCCCTCAGGCTCATAACAGAGATTAAAACTTTTGGTACCTTCAACCTTCAGGTAGCTGGAACAGTGTCTATAAAGTTAATCAGTACATGATTCAAGGGGAATGACTAAAAAGTCCCCTTTTCAAATGTGGTTATTCTGCTGTTAAGAACTTGCTGTTTAAGAGAGCTTTATTTCAGTGAGGCTGTTTCTACGCTTGCACTCCTCTTTTCAAAGAGGCATGCAAATAAGGGGAAATCAAAAACTGCAAAGGCGGTGCAGAGTTACATATCTAGTGCCTTAGTTGCATATTATTTCAAAGAAGAAAAGCGGTGTAGATGCAGCTCTTTAGAACGTGAACCCATCTTCCCATAAAAATGATTTTCCTCCTTTGCATGCCTTTTTCAGAAGAGGCATGCAGGTGTAGACACAGCCTGAATGAATTATCCCTTCACAAGCGCAAAGCACACCATGAGCATGGCAGTAAAACAGATACTAAGCTGAGGGTATAGCCAAAGCAGACTAAATTCATAGCAACTGTTGCATTTTGGCTTTCACTAAATGAAGCTTCTGAGTAATTCATTAAATGCTCTGGAGCTGGGCTAAGGCCCATTTAGTGTAACTGACAGAGAACCCAAATGAGGTAGGCAAGAGGTATGTGGATGCAGGGACAGGGAGGGCTTTAATATGCTTTCCATCTTCCCTGCTTTTGAGCTTCTCGGTCATGTAGAGCTGTTGCGTGGGGGGGGGGGGGGCAAGAAAGAAGGAGGTGATTGGTTGGCCTGTTCTTAACATAGCAGTAGCAATTTTAATGGCATTGGCAAGTGCCAGGGGCCATTACAAATCAGGCCATGTTTACTTACACAGGTGAATGACTATGGCTGTAGAAGGCTGACCCTGGGCCCTTCAACCTCAGGAACTAGTCTGTACAACCTGATTATTTTTTAATTTTCCTTTCCAAAATGACCACTGGGCACTCACAGAATGTTTTCCTGTGTCAGCTGTAGTCTGTGCTCATGGGGCCCGACCAGGCTTTGTGCACGCTAGCAGCAATGTACTCGGGTCTTTGCACCTGAGTTGTTTCCTGTTCCAGGTTCCCTGGTGCCAGGCACAGGAGCAGACAAATTACAGGAAGCGTTGGGTAGTTTTAGGCACCACCTGGCCTAGCTCTGCAGTGAGAGGTGCTTTCAACACCTGCAGGTACTAGGAGCTCTGGCCAGGGCCGGGTGATGTTTAACAAAAACCAGGCTGATGGTTGGCGACATGAGACTGCTCAGCCACAACCCAGCTTTGGCCCTGACCAATACCGCAGTGGCAGAGGAAAGTTGGGGGGGGGGGGGGGGCGGGGCGGGGCGGGGCAGCTGTCACATCAGCTAGCCATGAGAATGGGGTACCAAGATGACAAAAGACCAGTGGAAGGAAACTCTTGAGTTTCAGCATCATCTTTCACATTAGCCTTGGGAGGGGATAAATCCGCTCAGAACCAGCTGGTTTGGGCCTTACCAATTAGCAAAGTATGGGGCTACTAGTGTCCCCAGTTTATGTCCCCCCCCCCCGCCCCCCAAAAAAAACAAAACAAACAAACATGTAAGGCAACAGTGCCTCTACCCAGGCAAGGAGGGCCTTTTACAATGACCATTTAGGCACCAAGTGGGTTGAGGTGTACCTGCCCATAGATGGCCACAACCTCTGGAGCTTCTTGCCAATGGTTCTAAAAGCCAGCTGGGTCTCAGCTGAGGCTGTAGAGGAGCCTCATTCACTCACTGTTTAAGTGGGCCAGGCACCACTCCATGGGGCAGTGACCCACACCGAGGCATATGGGCTACGTGCTTCCACTAGCTGCGGAAGCTGTCCTGAGCATCAGTGACCAAGTGGCAATGGCGACTGAGTCCCCACACATACCTGCCAATAGGCAAGCAATGAACTGCTCCTGCACTAAACTCCAGCAGGCCCAGGTCTGCATCTACCTGTGGGCGGTTGTGCCAGCTAAGCAACCACTATGAAGGGGCTCAGACACTGAATGGGAGACAACTCTGCAGTTACCTGCCCCGGCGAGAACGCGACTCCAGCACCCTTTATGGCTAAACTAGGACTGCTGTAATTTATATAGTACCACCTGCCACCCAGCTCTGGTACCAAATGTGTGAAGGATGTGGCCAAGGCACAGGGTGGGTAATGGGGGGTGGCACACGAGCACTAGCCAGCTGAACCAGGCAGCTCCGACTATGGCTGACCTCCCGCCATGGCTTTTGCTCTGTGCCGGGGGGGGGGGGGGGGGGCGGTGGGGGGGCTGTTTATGAGCTGTGAAAAGGAAAGCTGGATTTGACACAGGCTTTTGCCACATTGGTCCATAGCTAAACTCAGCAAGCGGTAAGAAGAGGCTAGTTAGGGCACGGAGCCATGGTGCTTTTGGCCAACTTGCATGCGCGTGCGTGCACACACATTCCCCCGACCCCCTGGCCCGCTCCATAAAAGATTCTTCTTGCTCCAGCTGCCAATGGCATAAGTTGCTCTTGAACCAGACCTGGAGGCAGCTCATAGATAGCTTAACCCTCTCCCTCCTCCACCCTACCGCTTGTGGCAGCAGAAGAAAAGAAGTAAATCTATGCTGAGGAACATCTGTGCAAGGTTGGCGGGTTCCACAGCCCACAGGCGAGGGATGGCATTGATGACATAAATAAAAAGGCTACATGATAAGGCTCTCTCTTGCCCTGACACTTTCCCATTTCACTATGTACAACGTGACCAGGGTGTGTGTGTTTTTTGGCACAATCCTTCAAGTCAATCTCATTTCCCTTGCAGGGTCTGTTTACTTCAGACCCATCGGCCAGTACCAATGAAGACTGGTTCACTAGTTGCGGTATATTAAAAAAAAAACCAAAAACAAATAAATGTATGACTCCTCCAGCCACTTATTTGGCCAGCTGTCCTGTAACTTGAAGGTTTGAAAAACTTCCTTTCAAGGCATTTCTAAGCAGCTTGAATCCAGGTTGGGAACTACCTATTTTGCAACATGGAAAAATTTGCCAGGGCATCAGAACCCATGGACAACTCTTGTCACTGTGTTTCTTTTTTTTCTTTTAAATATTCCATTTGGAATCCATGTTTGTCCCCAAAGGGATCACCCCCGTGGGTAAAGTTTATGGCAATTTCTCTTACAAATCCATGCACAAGCAAGACAAGAAGAAGACACCGCCAGCAGAAAGGGGCTTTAGAGCTGTGTTTCATCTCTCGTTTCAGGACCGCATGGGTCCAGCTTGTTGATGCAGCTGCTGTTTCGACTGTGGGCATCATTGGCTACGTGAGCTAGCGGGTCGGAGCGTATTAAATACCTAGGAGAAACAACAAACAGGCCCATTAGTGCTTCAGGTAAATGTGCGGCACCTAGATTGCCAGTTGCCATCAGTTTAAAGCACACAGGCTACTTTGGGGAAAGCTGAATGAGGATCTCCCGCTTCCCCCATTGTAAGGCCCTAGTTAACTCCGCTGCCATCAGTGGTGTTACTCCAGAGCTGTACCAGGGTAACCGAACAGCTGTAATCCCCCTTGGCCCCGCCCGCAGCAGCCTCTCCAGGGCAGAGGATGTGTACAACTAGCTCTGTACATAGCAGTACTCATGGGCAGTTGGACGGGTAGGACAGGGAAGGCTGATAGGACAGAGCAGGCTTAGCCAGCACTGAGTCCCCTCGGGTGGTAACCCCACTTCTTCCCAGCCCTGCTGTGCCCCTTCCCTGAGCCCCCCCCCCGCCCACCTACTGCCTGGTAAAGCTTCCTTCAGTCTGTCCCCCGCCCACAGGTCCCTGCTGCTTGCCACAGCCCCGCTCTGCAAGGCCAAGGGGGAGGCGGGATGTGGCTGGGGGATGAAGTGAGCAGGCTGGTGCAGGGATGAGCCAGTGGGGTGGGGGATGGGTGCCGGCAGGCCATTGCTAAAGCAAGCAGCAGATGAGTGGGGAGCGGGGGTGGGAGAGGATGCAATGGTATGTGGGGCAGCTTCAGGCAGTGGGGGGAGAGCCATGGTGAGTCAGCGGTGTGGGGGGCATCTTGTGGTGGGCGGGGGGGGGGGGGGCGTGTCTGGCTAGGGAGTGAAGAGGGCCACTGTGCAGAGCAGTGGAAGAAGAGGGGACAGTGGGGGAGTGGGCTCAAAGGCAGAGCGGGGAAACATCACCTGCTGCCCATGAGCATGAGGGACGTTTAACCGTCATTAGCCCTGCAGCAAGAGCTAGACAAGGCTCGCATGTAGCCTCAGCCAGTGGAGAGACATATCCACCATTAAAGTCATTGGCCACCTGCTTCTGCACTCTCCTTTTGTTCATAAAAGTTTAACCACCTTTTCAACAATTGTTATTTCCTTGACCCCCAAATAGCAAAGAAGGTGACACCAACCCAGTCTTTCTTTGCAGGGTGCTTATGCAGCAAGAGAGAGCTCATGGCAGGCTAGTAGAAAGCCCATGTATTCTAGGGCCGGCTGCAGCTCTGTCAAATAAGCGTAACCCAGCCCAGCTTGATTAGTCTACAATGCCAGGCAGGGCTCCAGAGCACCAGGCAGGTAAAAACACTCAACAATAACCATACAACTCATGAGACAACACTGAGCAATTGTGTCATCCCTTCCTCTCCCCCTCCACCCTGGCATTGCACTGCATGGCAAATGCTCTGTGGTGCGTTCATACTTACACGATGTCATTGAGTTCCAGCCGGGTGTCCGGTGGCGGGTTAATCAGGACATAGGATAATGTGTTCTGATGGTCATTCATCTCATCTGCCAGGGGGAAATGGAGTTGTTATGCTGGTGGCTGGAGTGATCACCTGGTGCTCTCGGTGGGATTAGGCAGCAAACACTTTTGCAAATTAATCACCCATCCATGTGAAAATGGGGAACTGCAGGGGCTACCAGCCATGTCCCAGGTCACCCCCCCCCCCACCCCGTGCAGCACAAATAGGCAACAGCAGGGCTAATGGCTACGTGTGATATGGTAGTGAAAAACTCACACTCCTGGTGCACCTGCCCAATCAGTACACTCAGCCCTATGACAACTCCCACTGGTGGCTCTTGGGCTTGGTTTACTTTACAGGCGCCCAAGCCACCTTGGTTCAGCCAAGCCTGGCGCCAACTATCCAAATGAAAACAGCACTTAAAACAACATGGGCAAGATGGGCTCAGCCGAGTTTGCTTTTGTACCTGGGTGTCTCCCACCAGACAAGCCAATGACTCGCTCACACGACACATGAAAGCAGGTGAGCACAAAGGGGATTGTGAGGTGCACCACGGCTTCGGCGTCCCTAATGCATTAGTGCAAAAGAGCATTTGAACAGCAGCTTGTGCTAGGATGAGGTAAGAGGCTTAGACAGGTGGTTAGGTTGGGGGGGGGGGGGGAGACGGAGGGTTGTAAGGTGGCCCACGCAGATGGGCCAGAAGAAGAGGAGCCCAGGATTTAGCTCATAAATTGTGAGTACCCTAAACTGATAACTGAAAGCTCCCCCCTTCTGAGCCTACTACTGCAATGGCTACACTGGAGCTAGGAGGCGTCATTCCCCTCTTGCTTAGATGCACCCAGGTTAGCTCTGCTTGACTTCATGTGCTTAAAAATAGTGGGTAGCACAAGGGGCCAGTTAAGCTACTACCTGTCCAAGTATTTACCTAACTGAACCCTTTGGTACATACTCAGCCAGCTGGGCCAAGGTCCCAGCCATGCAGATCTGAAGACACAGAGCTCTGTGTTGCTCAAACTCTTGGTTCTTCCACCAACAGAAGTTGGTCCAGTAAAAGATATTGTCTCTCTCCTAGCGCTTCCTGATGACACAACCTGTCTGGGGTCTTTTCCCAGGCTCCTGTGGTCACACTCCAGAGCTGCCTTCCCTCATGCACTCCACACAACCCCGACTGTCAGTGAGCATTACATCAAAACTTCTTGTCTGCCCCCCCAGAATTGAATGAAACTCTTCCAAATGGAGACAAGTAGCCTGGAGGAAAGCCCTACGCTTGCCCCCTTTGTCTGCCTGAACAGTGGGGCTGATGCCTGACCTGTCAGCCACCTCTTCCCCAAAGCACCAAGCTGCTTCCACACTTGTGAGTAACCGAAAGCATTTGGCAGCAGCCACACGGTTCAGGTATGTTAGACCTAGACAATCTTCAGTGTCTTGCACAGACCATTGGGCATCTTTAAAGGACAGGGAAGACCTGGTCTGACTGTTTTACTGCAAAGAGAACTCTGGCATTACTCTAACTGCTACATGTGCACCATACACATGCCAAAACACTGTTCAGTGCGACTAGAACACCCATTGGCTGCGTGAGTTTTGCCCCATTCTCATTTTCCCCTTGTTCATTATTTGATCCAAAGAAAATCCAATGGTGTTTCACAGCTTACAGGACTGTAGCAAAGTTAATGATGACAGAAGTCAGTAGCAAGGCTCAGAGTTACCAGCAAACTCAGCAGGCAAGATTCATGGCCGTCAACACACGTGTACGGTAAATTATCTTGTAATGCATAATGTTCCACAGAACTAGCCTCATTGGTGCTGACAGCAAGATAACTGCAAGGATGTATTTATTCGCCTGGTCTATTTACATCGTGTTCATGTTGCACAGAGTAAACATCATTGTTCTAAAGAGTAGCGTTGCCCGTTCTTCTTACAATAACTGAGCGCCAAGCCCATGAGCGAAATGATTGCAACTACAGCTGTTCAACCGCCAAGAAAATTATGTTAATAAACATATGGCTCAGTAAGTGTAAATGAGATTAGGAGCTGTCGAACAACAGATTTCAAACATTCACTGACAAGATGCGTTATGTACAGGATGGAAAACATGGGATGACAGGTTAATAGACAGGGAAGACTAATGACAGCCAGTTACATGACATCACTATAAGGCTTTTCACTGGGACTTCATCTCTGATGTTAATTGAAATAATCCATCATCACAGAAGAGCATCAACCGTACTTATTTTTTGCACAAATTTTGAAATCAAAGTCGAGGTCTTATCACAGAATGTTCAATGGGGCCACAATCTTGATGGCTGGCAAAAGCAGACCTGCCCTAGACAGATGTCATCTCCTGCATTTGTTTTCTTCACTTGACCGTTGCTGCTACTATGCCTGAATCTCCTCTCCACCTCCCCCACCACGACTTTCCAAGTCCTCTTACATCTCCATTGGTTTTGATTGTTATGATACAGTCGATTGTCTCTTTAAATTGTGCTCTCCAGTGGGACTCCTGAAGATACTTTATAAGCCAGTTTTTCAGGAGACAAGCCACGATTGCTACAAAAGTGAGTCAAGCAAAACATGGAATAGATTTGCTGTGCAAATAGCCAAATGCATGTGCAAAAATGCATGACCACAACTGACAGCCAATGTCTGCTTTCAAGGGCAGATGTGCTAATTTACTCACCCATAAACATGCTCGCAGTGGCTTGTGCACACCTGATCAGCACAGAAGCACTACTCAGCACTGCGTGTGCAAATAGTGTGCACTGGTCCCATCCTGGGCTGCTGAGCAAAGTGATGTTGCAGAGACTACATTTGGCACCACTTATGCCCTGCGCCTGGATGTGATCACAGACTTCCTAGTCACCAATAATCTTTTCATCATTGGCCTCCAAACAGGTATGTGTATACAGAGCATCCCTCTGGAGGCTCATGGAAAACCCACTAAGTTACATCATTCAGGTGTTATACTACTGTGCAGAGCTTGGTGAAAGCTAATAGCTAGAACAGAGATTCAGCTGTAACTGGTTTTCAGGCCTACACAAGTTAGCTATTTCTCTCCCATCACTGACAGCTTTCAAAAAGATCCTAAGCCAGGTAAATTCTTTGTTGTACTACAGGCAACGAATGGACCTTTCACTCCCTCTACATTAGCAGTGGAGACAGTGAAACCTCAAAAGCTGAGGGGTTTAATGGCATTCCAAACTCCAGTCATAGACTCAAATCCCTCCTCCTGATCCTTCTAGTTTTTAATTCCCATTCAGAAACATGGGCACACGCAACCAGCCTGCCAGCCCGTCTTGCTCAGGACTGTCAATGTCTCCATGCAGTGAAGATCAAGCAGCACTTTGGAGCTCCATGTTTCTGCTGCATCTGGGATGGTGTCTTTTTAATATTGCATGCTCCAGGAAATCTGAGAGAAACCACCAGCCTGGGAAATGCCTTCACTTTCCACCAGGAGCAGAAAACAGTTGTGCTTTTATTTCCACAGCTTGTGAACAGAGGACGCTTCCAGGAGCCAACGATAGTTGAGACCTGGACAACGGGTATTGCTTAAAATGGCCATCTAAGGAAGGGCCTCATCAGGGCTGCCCCAGGCACAGAGCCAAGGGCAACTTCTTTTGCTGTCAGCTGTCCAAGAGCCAGCATTCATTCCTCTTTAGGTGCATCTCAGCTGCCTATGACTTTTAGCTCACGATTGGTGCAAGAGGACAGACTGATGCGACACCTCAGTTTCACTGTCTACATTGGTTGCCACGTCTCTTTGGCATGGATGACATCCTGAAATAACCAAAGTAACCTGCACTAGGCAGGTGTCCAGCTTTCTGCTCCCCTCTGCCTCAGCATATCTATGCGTAAAATGAGCTCCTGAGTTATCTGTCTTGAAGGCAGAGTCAGTAAAAAAACAAAGGTCCCCCACCTCTGGGATTCTATCCTACAGTTGAGCCCAAACCCAACCATCAGAGCATGGCACAAGCCATCATTTCCTCTTCAGGCTTCCCACGTCCCATGGGCCGGCCTTGGGATCTGTTGACCACCTCTGTGGTGATGAAGGAAGCAGGGTCAGTTGCTATGGAGGATTGTGAATTATGCGCATCATTTTGGGAAGATGCTGGTTGGACCATTCTAACTTATGCCTAGTGCTGAGTGACTGATCGATATTTACATCTGGCAGAGAGTGTGGTGGTAGCTGATCACATCCCAATGCTTAGCCTTACAGTGAGAAAGGAGACAGCAGGGCTAGAGACATTTCAAACTTCTCACAGCTTGGTCATTCCAAATGCACTGAGTGCCATATGACTGGGGAAGGAGTTGGGTGACCTTTGGCAGAGGCAGGATTTCTTGTTCCATGGAAGCTGTTTTTCCTAGCAAAACCATGCATTAGACCAAAGCGCTGCTAACGCACCCAGTATATTGCCATATTGTCTTCCATGGATCAGAGACTCTGTTGGGCTTATCTTGCCAATCTCTGCTCGCTAGGCCAATTTAGAGTGTCCAGATTGAAACTTGGTTTTCAGACTAAAAACCTATGAGTGTGTAGATAAATAAGGGATTTGAATTGGTTGAAGAATCCAAAAATAATATTAACATTAACAGATTTTCATGTTTTTTAAATTTCTCCTGGTTTTTCAGGTGGTAAGCAGGAATTCATAATGCATCGACCATTGTGGAATCTATGCCTTTACATGGTGATATGTCAAAGGAGCTTCAAGCAGAAAAATGTCACTGAGACATGGCTTAACAAATGTGGGCTGACTAGCTGGCAATATACTGTAACTGAGCAGGACTTCCATGAAACCACGTTGGGGCCAGCTCTCTGATGAAGCACACAATTTACAGGGAAATGCCAACTTTTCACCTTAAGTGTTGTCTAATGAAGGCCTTGTTAGGCCAGAGCCTCTGCATTACCCGCATTGGGCCTCAGAGATGAATTGCCTGCCTGAAGAGACGGACCCAGCTGTGCCAAAGACCTTGGCAACTGTTGAAACTCTTGCTGAAGGAAACAAAATAAACAGTCCTGCAGCACCTTAAAGACTAACAATATTATTTCTGAGGTGATGCACTTTTGTGGGACAGACCCACTTCTTCAGATCTGAAGAGTAACTGATAACTGTCCCACGAAAGCTCGTCCCCTAATAAATAATATTGTTAGTCTTGAAGGTGCTACAGGACTGCTTTTTTGTTGTGTGAAGGTACAGACCAACATGGCCAACTCTCTGAGGCTCATGCTGAGCTGTTAAATTAACTGATGACAAGTGTCACAGGGGGTGGCCAAGTTAGTCTGTATCCACAAAGACAAGGAGAAGCCTGTGGCACCTTTCAGACTAAAGATTCATTGGCGCATCAGCTTTTGTGGGCACAGACCCACTTTGTCAAATGAGTGTAGTCGTTGTAGTCTACATATATCGGCTGCAGTGAGTCTTTGCACACAAAAGCTTATGCGCCATTAAATCTATTAGTCTACAAGTGCCACAGGATTTCTCATTGTCTTTGTTAAACTGTTTCACAAGAAGTTGTTTGTGCTAAAAACTCCCTCCCTCCCTGCTCTGTGCTCTTCTTATCTCCCCCCTGGCCTTCCTTCCCCACCCCACCTCTCCCTGGCTCCATCTCTCTGCACAAGGACTGTTCCTTCCTGAAACAAAGAACAGCTAAACTAGTTGGAACTGGTATAATAATAATATGCATGACATATGGAACCAGTATATAAGGAACAGTATGCTCACCACTCTTTGGAGACATGGCTTGTTAAGTTTCCCCCAAAGCATTGTTAATAAACTGCTTCGTATTATTGGTGTGGCTCAATTCGTGGGAAAAGAATCCCTTTGTTTAACAGCCTGAAATTCAAATAGGTTTTTTTTTTTTTTTTGTTCAGCTTTGGCTTTGATTCGAAAGGGTTACAGAAAGACTTGCTTTAGATCCTGTTTTGTGGTAGCTATCAAAAAAATCACATGAACTCTGATGAAAGTAATCTGTCATTAAAATCCCTTCCCACAGTTACCTCTCCTGAAATGCTTAAACTTCTTTCACCTGTTTTCTGCAAAGCTACACAGCATGGGCACATTTCAGTCAGGACTAAGATCATGTTTAACCCCATATGAAATTCATCTCCCTTAAGCTTTGAGTCAGGGACAACTGCAAATAACTCCCATTGAGCTTCAATGAGCCTGTCCTCTTGGAGACTAAACAAGGTGCTCAAATGACTAGGTAAAATGTATAATCTGGTGTTTGCTCCTTTGCATCAAGTTAGGTGTCCCAAGATGATGTGGGGCTAACCTTTAAGAACCCATAAATGGTTTCATTACATTTTGGGTTCTCCCAGAGGAGTTTTTGCATAAAACACCAACCAAACCTCGTAGAAAACAGCACTTTAAAGAAAAGATATGAGGCTGCTAAACTTTGATTGTGATGCATATACATTTAAAAGAAGATAATGAAATATTTGCATTTTTACCATGCCATTCATTGGAAGGCCCCCAAAATGCTTTTTAAACAGCCTCAGACTCTCATCCTTCTGGTATTTCAAGAAGCATACAAATTAAATCCAGCACGGCAGTTCACATTCCATAGCTGCTAGAGAAGTCCCAGTTTATCCCCAGCCTATTTTATTTTGCCAACAAAAAAAAGAAATCTGGGTCTCAAATTCCACGTGGTTTCAGACATAGATCAAGTTCCAATGGCTCACTTTGGAAGGAGAGATTTTTGCAGAGGCCATTAGTAGCTGTGATTTCCTCAAACACTTTCAGCTAGCAAACCATCAGTGGAATTTTGTCTTTGCAGTTTTAGTGGATCTTCCATTTGAGTTGCAGACACATGATGGGTTTTCCCAACCCTCTCCCACAAGCAAGGGTGTAAAAGGCTCACATCTGTCTAAGGTGAAAACTGGCAAGAAGGCAGGGTTTAGACTTAATTGGCATCGTCTCATTATGGGGGTTGCAGCGAGTCAAGCTTGACTCCCAGGAAAAAAGAATTACCTTGCAAATATCCAAGGTTTACCCGATTCATCACATCACTGGCTGTTAAATTTGCTACATCCTCTACAGAACACACAGAGAAAAGGTACAGACATAAACAAAGAGAAAGAGAAAGAGAAATCAGCAAGTAGTGACTCTGCAAGTATTAGGGACGATCCCCCGGAGCTTTCATGATAAAATGGGAGTGGGGGGAAGGAAATGGAAAAGAAGGCAGAGTAATGCATTTTGTCCAAGAGTGCATGGGTAGTCAGACACCAACAGGTGATATGCTGTGTTCAGAGCACTGAACCAAACACGACTGGGTCACTGACACATCCCTGGGTTCAAAAGAGCCTTAGACGTCACAGCACATCATGGCACATTTCCACCTCCTCATCTTTTATCCCTCGCCATGTTTTCTAGCTAGCTAAGTTAAGAGCTCCCCACACACTTCAAGCCTAGAAATGCAGCACTTCAGCTGAACAAGAGTCCACCTGGGCTGACGTGTTGAAGGGAGCTCTAAACCCATCCTGCACACCAGCTATACTGCAGTAGCTATACAGTAGTGTTGCTCAACCTTTTTCTTAATAAAGTACCCTTTTTAAAAAATAAGTACCCCTTAGTACCTACAGTTTTCAGACACACAACATTTTTTTCTACTACTGCAATACGTTTGAACAACTAAATCGTAACTGGTTGGTTGGAAGAAATTGCCTATAGGCAATAAACTTACCATCGCACATATTATTGTGCAAAAAGGATAACAAAAAAAATTAGATGAACATAAACTAAGTCCAAATTTTTTATTCATAAAAATGTTGGGAAACACTGAGTTAATGTACCCTCTGGAAGAGCTCTGTGTATCCCTGGGGGCACATGGCCCTCTGGTTGAGAACCACTGCTATATAGCACAAGATATAAATAAGTTGGGTATCAGACTTCAGGGGTTAGCTCTTGTCTCCCCCAATCAAAATATCTCATACCATGATTTGGATTTCATTCACATTTTGGGATGCAGAAGCCCGCCATGGTCTAGCATGAGTTTAATGGCTCCCATTGCATGAGAGGGTTTATTTTTCCATTTCAGTTTACAGGTATTTCCCCCTTGTCCCCAGACATTTGGCTGCATCTCAGAAGTAATGTTCAGCAAATGGGAGCAGGTTGTGCAAGCCGCAGAGCCTCACCAGTGCAAACCCCTGAACGTTTGCCAGGAAAAGGCAAATGTGCAAGGGACAGCGTCCTTCAGGCATGCTAACCTGTGTAACCAGCTCTTGGATAACCTCAACAGCCATCCTGACCTTCAGTCGCTTTATTGGAACATTCTTTCCATGAGGACACATCAGTTTCCAACTCTCCTACTATTAAGAAAAAATGTGTTCTTGTGGTTTCCTTATTCCGCTACTGGTTGAACCTTTCTCATCCGGCACCCTCAGGACCTGAGTGGTGCTGGATGAGAGAATTTGCTGGACCACAGGAGGTCAATATTGTCTAGCATGTTACCAACACTTTTACTGCTTACTGGCCTCATAGAGCGCATTTAGGGGTAAATTACAGATAAATGACAGCACAGAACACTGAGAGCCAGGACTTGTGGCTGGAAACAAACTTTAGGGGACCGTGGGAAACTGGGTCACACCCATGATAAGTGGTCTTCCAGCTAACTGAAATCATGCTGGATTATGGATGTTGCTGGATGTGAGAGTTCCGGGTTAGAGAGGTTCAACCTGTACTTGATAAATGCTCTTTCTGTCCCACTGATAACATCCCAGGGCATTATTACCCTACATCCATGTCAGGTATTTTGCATCTGCCTTGAAGGCTCCAGTGCTCTAGTAGAACAGCTGGATTACCTACCAAACGCATGTGAAGGGAAGGAAATGCAACCTCTGTGCAGCAAACTTTGAAGAAAAGCTGCCAGTTCAAAAGAACAAGCAGCAGAAACTTGTGGGACATTATCAGTGAGGCAATTCTTCAAGCTTACTCTAGCATGCAAAAATGGGAATCGTTGCATTAACTTCATTAGATATTAGACTGGATCCTTCCAAACATCCTGGAGAATGGACTTTGCTCCTACTCCTAATTCTGGACAGTAGAGGCTCAGTGATGAGACCTTTTACTGACATGTTGCCAGTTAGAGACTAACCTGGACATCATTCACCTCTCGTACAGCAAACTGTCGCCCTACACACATGGCTGTTTCCCATAGACATAATGGCCTGCTGTGAGATCTTGTAAGCAGGCAAACCAACTGGCATGGTGGTGCCTATTCTAGCAGACTCCAGATGCAATGATGGTGCTGTGTTGAATGAAGGGAATGAAGAGTACAATGCTACTACCCCTGTAGCCACTTAATTTGTTCAACATAACGTCGTTCCATAGCCAAGCAGACTTAGCTGTGTGTCTCAGTGTTGCTAGTCACACTCTGATTCAGCGGACAGCAATTATGACGCTACCAGGTAAAGCTCTGACTCTACCAATCACTTCAGCGAGGTTCTGCACAGGCTCAGAACATGCCCATGGGTGATCAGTGACAGGACTGGAGCCTAAACAGCCATCCTCCCTCAGTTACCATGGAAGTCGACTGAACTCATTGTGCCACTGGAACACTGTCCAAACACTTGGAGCAGATGGACAGAAGGGAGAAAGGTGCTACAATTCCTTATCCCAGCTCATGAAGGTCCCTCAAACCAATCACGTCTTCCTTAACTAAGTTTGTGGAACAGACTGGTGCATTGGGCAAATCTTTGTTTCCTTCCAAACCCTTCCTGGCCCTCCCAAATGTATATCTAAGTTCTTTTCCCTCTCTCCCCTATGTCTGAAAAGTTGCAGCAATGCAAATAACTTGGAGACCAGGAAACTAAAATCCCTCCAGGAATGTACTGCAAGGGTCATGCCAGCTCCAGAAATCCCACCCGCCCTGAGGACTCCAGTTGCACAACTCTTGGTTTGCCTTATTTTCTATTAGGCTGAATGCCCTTTGGAGTGTGTGTGGAAACCTAGCTCCTGAATGTGAAAGGTAGAAGCTTTTCTAGCATGGACGCAAACAGGCAGCAGCACAGGATGGCTTAAAAGAAAAACAAACAAACAAGAGCACCATGAGCTAAAGATTTCATCATAACCAAGAGATATATCATTGTCCAAAAAACCATGAGGCACACTCTTGGGTTAAGAGCCAATTAAAATACTTTAGAAGAAAGAATCATTGCACTGAGAGAGTCAAGTGTGATGCCAATGCACTATATCGTACAGCACTTGCTTTACTGAGAGACTTATGAGATAATAAAGGACTTATTAAGTTCTACCAAATTAAAATGAACCACTTTGCTCTATAGCTACTGGAAAAAAAATCCTAGGCAGAGAATTTGCCGAAGGATTAAAAATATAATAGGATATTGTATCAGCCGATGAGTTCTTTTCTTCAACGCTTTGCCAGGGGAATAGAATTCTCAGACAATAGCATTAGCAACTATTACAAATGGATACTTGAGTCAGCTACATAAGAGAGCTGGGGCCAATATTTTCAACCTGTTCTTAGTTAGTCAACAATTTTACAGACACAAATAATTACAGAGTGAAATTTTGCACCTGTAATGTAGGTCATTTAGATATTTATTTCCCTTGTGGTACCAGGTACTTAGACATCTTTTGCACCTGCAAATAATTATGTATGTGGCCACCATTATTCACTACCGGTGTCTGAAAGAAGGCCCCTCTATGCCTCAGTGCTCTGGGATTTACAACGCAAGACAGCAGCTGATTGATGTGAGGGCTGAGTCTGAATGCAGTGTGCAGAGCTGAGGACAAGTCAGAGGCTGCATTTCATTTATACCCTGAATGCATCTGGTTTGGCTCAGCTTGTGAATGGGGCACATTGCTGGAAAACCCATTAAGTGTAAGAAAGAACGAAACCCACTTACCATAGCCGGTTGTAGGTAAACCCAGATGTTTCATTCGATTTTTGACAAGCTCAGAAAGCTCTTGCCTTTCTGACCTCCTGTACAGACTCAGTCTCTGCTGGCTGATCCACTCCGCTGTTTTGCTTGTGTGCTTGTTTCCTTTCCTGCTCAGCCTGCGTGCCCACTGCATGCTTTTGCGCCGGAGCAGGGGGTGCTCAGACTGGTCACTTGAGCATGAGTTCCTGTGATGGCTTGTCTTGATGTTCCAGTGCTCCTTGACGTCTTTTGTATCCTCGCAGTCCTCGACATTGATTGAGATCTGCGACTGGAAGTCCCAGCAGTACATAAGGGGATGCACCAGACACTTTTTCATTTATGGTTCAAGAGCCTGATTCCCCTGGAGTTGGCTGTGGCCAGCTCCTTGTAGGACCAGGCTCTAATTTGAACAATGCACCATTGTCTGCCTGTATCTGAGCGAGTTTTTTTTTCAGGTAGTTGATGGCATTTAGCCATTTTGAGTGAAATCCATCAGCTACTGTACCATTGTGATCAGATACCCAGCCTTATAATGGGCCCCCACTTTGGATGACACTCTTACCCCAATGGCCAACCAATCATCATTCCCAGCATTATGAAATCTGCATGTTGAGACTGCTGCTTCCTGGATCCCTCTTCATGTTGGGTGGCTCCTGACAACTCCATGGTGAGATTTCAGTTTCCTATTGTATGATGTTCCAATAACAATCCCTTTACTGAATAAAGAGTGAGCCCAGCTGAGGAGGAATGAGTTGGAGTGGGTTATAAACAGAGGAAGTGTCTTAGTGGGGATACGGCAAAGAAGTAGTCTCTGTTTACTCTCTGGGAGATGGGAAGCGTGTTTGTGAGCTAGTGAGCCAGAGTAGCCTACAGTTACTTCATCAGAGGAGGGAGTGTTAAGGCTGGTGAACCCAGAGAAGCTGGGCGAGCCAAAGGGTTAGGAAAGGTTTGTGGAAAAGGTGGGAAGGTGTGGAATGGACCTGATATTGATTGCAAATTAGATGGCTCCTGGCTTGAAATCTGGAGTGGAGGAATGGGCCTGAGTTCCCCTGCCAGCCACTGAAGAAGTGACACCAGCTTGCCTGTGAATATGAAGACTGTCTGAGCCTGTTCATAAGAAGACATGTTGATATCTTGGTAGGGGAGGATGTGTGACGTGGCTGGAGAGCTAAGCCATGCACACTGAGCATCTTGTCTGGCTGAGAACCAGGAAGAAAATGTTGAGCACTGTGAAACCTGGCATAAGCTAATCCCCAGAGTGCCCAAGCAAAGGTGTACTAATACCCATAATACATGCAATGGCAAGGGCACAGATGTTTTTAATGGAACAATGTTATCTCACTATGGCCTAACAGCTGAACTCATGGTTTTCCTTGAAAACCTCATGACAGATACAAACACCTATATCCATGATAAAATAGAAACCTTATTAGCTTAGTTCGTATTCATGCAAAGTGCCCTGGCTTGCAGCACCTCTGACAAAGGCGTAGGCTGGATTTAGCTAATTGCCAGCCTTCAGCTCCTTGCTTTCAAGTCACATTTAAGATTAACCTTGTTTCAAAGTTAAAATTGAGCCAGTAACCAGCAATACTCCTCCGCCCATACTGGGTATTGCTAAATTGTTCACAGCAATGTCTGATGATCCTCCTCTTGCTCAACACTGAGAAGGGCACTGAATTCTAAAGAAAAGCAAAGACCTAACCACCTTGTCCCAGGTTAAGTATGGCGCTTACTCACCTGAGCTCTGATGTCATGAGGCTGCATGTAAAATAAAACAAAGTAAAGATGTGTCAGTCATAACTATGTATCACTGTGTGTCCATCACATGCTAACTCGCTCTTTCTACTCCCCCCAGCTCAGAGCCACTGTATAAGATCTGTAAACTTGTCCAGAATTAACAAACAATAATAATTAATGGTTTCTCTAGCACAGCCTCAGTTCAAAGCACTGCACAGAAGGTCATCCGCCTGTCCATGGTCACACAATAAGCTCGTGGCAAGGCTAGGATCCCACAGTTCCCTCATTCCAAATAGCATTCATTACTTTCTACACCAGTGCTTGCTTCCCCTGAGCCTTGCCCAGTTAGAGAGGCTCAGCAGTGCAGGCCACAGATCATGTGTGACTGGCACAACTTGTGCGAACTAGCTGGCCAGGCCTCATGTTCTCGGTTTAAACTTGGGGAATATCTGCACTTACCGGGGGATCGACTCGGTGGTCGATATTCTGGGGTTTGATTTCGTGTGCCTAGGGAGGACATGTGAAATTGGACTATAAGGGCTTGACAGTGGACTCCTGTACTCCTCATTATCGCGAGGAGTAAGGGAGGTCGACAGGTGAGAATGGCCAGATAAGTTGATTCTAGATACATCGATTCCAGCTACGTTACTGTCATAGCTAGAATTGCATATCTAGGATTGACTTTCAAGTCTAGCGTAGATCTGGCCTTGGAGTTTCCCCTCTCCTAGGTGTCTGTCTGCTGTGGTGGCTGAGCCCCACCTGCCCGATTTCTGCATCAATACTAAGCAATGCTGATAAGAAGAAAACTTGCCAAATGGGCCTTGTGGCAATGCCTCCCTTGGCACAAGAATCCCCTCTGCCATTGGTGCATATTTGTCTTTTAACAAAAGGAACATTCCTGCAAACCATGGTGCTGCATAGACGTCAGAAGAGAAGATCATGTGATGTGTGAGCCTTTCCGATAAATATGCATGTCCAGCTGTGTCACACTGGGTTAGTGAATGCACTTTTATTGCACCCTTCCTATTCCACCCCACTGCTTGGGCACTAACTCCAGTCAATCAAGGGCCCCAGTTAGCTGCTGGCAGCCTGGCCGAGCAGGTCCTGTGCTAACAGAAATGGTACTCCATCAGCTGTTCAGATGGGATTTCTCCTTGCCAGGATAGACATGTCTGTTACAATAATGCAGTTCACTAAGAGCTATAAGGTCAAAACTGACAGTGCAAGGGACCAGATTGATGGACACCACTGCACACATTTTGGAAATGCTTCTAAATTTCAGTCAGTGACTTAGCCATGCTGGGACCTTTCACACCAGGCCTGCCACCTGTAATGTTTTCTGCCCTCTCTGATGTCTGTGTTTCTTACCTCAGAGGTTGAGAACATGTGTGATTCAGTTCTGTAGATCCCAATGGGAATTTCTGCACTGGAGGAGCAAAGCTTCTGAAAGAGACGGCCATATGTCCGGATCCACAGGTCATCCTCAGTGATCTTCATCTATCCAACAGGGGGAAAAATGTCTCTGTGCTGTCACTGAAGGGGCCCCTAGACAACGGGGTAATCCTGTACTGTTAAGGTCCATAGCAGCAGAGCTTGGATCCTGTTCTGAACTTCTCCAAGGCTCAGGGGTGTTGAGACCCAAGGTTTCGGTCTGATCCCACAAGAAGGGCAGGGATGATCTGTGGGGTTCCCACCTAACTCTCATGGGATGGGGGCTCTTGTAAGGTTTAGCTCTCCACTAATTCTTATTGCACATAACATGAAGGTACCAACACACTTGGCCTAGTTGTTGTAATTTTGTCTCTTTCTAGCAGCTATCCCCAGTGATCACAAAAATCTGCTACTCCGTGACAGAAAATCACTGTACTTGGGGGCGGAAAGTCCCACATTCAGTCCCCGTGCTCGACTGTTGGGTGAACGTCCACGTGCGGAACCACATGAGTGAGTGTCCCCACTACATTACATCTTGAAATAGACAGAAATATTAGTGCTTACAGCACAGAGGTAGCCAGAGCCTGGTGTGGTGTCAAGGCCCAGCAGCAATCGCGTAATGGTGATCATGTAGTCCTTCACGAATGACTGAGAGGAAAAATTCAGAGAGAGATCAGGCAAAAAAAAAAAGTCACTTTTTCAACTGTTCACTTTAATGTACAAATGGACTGACAAATTGGAAAAAGCTAATAATCTAATCTAATCTAATCACTGAGAGGTTTTTCCTGAATCCTCCAACACAGAAGACTGAAAGGAAGGGACCCTTAGCCCTTTTACCTCTGCACTAGGCTAAAACCTCTCTCTGGAGGAGGGGGGCCCATCTTGGATAGACAGGGATACGCTGCTGGAATGCCTCTTCAGTCCCCCTCATCCTAATACATCAGCAGCAGAAGCATTCCCAGCAATATCAAATCACCCATTAGTTTGGTCTTACCTGATAGAGCAATGTATCCAACATACTGATGCTAAACACTCTGCCAGCGGCAAACGGGAGCCGGAACATGAACGCTAGATTGGAGCCATTCTCTCGCTCTTTCTACAGACAGAGAAGAACACCACGTGACAATTGTTACCATTATGTTCACCACATTTACAAGAAGATTATACTTTTTGTACAAGGTATGTCTGGTGAGAGATCATTTAAAACTCACTCAAACATTATTGTTCTGCTCAAAGGCATGATCAAGCTCCCATGTACAGAGTTTACTGTATCGCATTGCTGTAGCATCGTCACATTTAGAAAAGCAGGCCCAAACCAGGTTTCAGAAACAAAGACACACTAGAATTCCCAACCACACGTTACTGGCCTATTTCTGCTCCAATGACCATTCTCTGGCAGAGGGAAGGTGTGAACAAGAAATTTCCGTTTCATGACAAGGCTAGTGAAGTCTCAGAGCCACATGAGACTGTTTGTCACCGTGACTCAGACCCAGGATGTTTTTAGTACAACAAAGTGAATTAAAGAGAGGGCAGAAAAATACTTGACCTTGGTCTCCTCGTCCATCTCAGGTCATGACAAGAAGTCAATTTGTGGTGTCATGCAGAGGCTTCTTAGCTAGTATAATAGACCAGTGTCTGCTGGCACAGGGGATGGGAGGGTGGTAGCAAGAAACGTGTATTTCATCATAAGGACAGTAAAATCTCATGGCCACTGAAGAATGTTTTTTCCCATGCATATGTGGAATGAATTTTGTAATGTGCACCAATGTGGTGACACTTCCACTCCTTACTGGTGCACATAACAAAATAAATACTGTGGGGCTCAGGGGGTTGCAGTGTGGGAGGGGCTCAGGCTGGGGCAGAGCGGAGATGGGGGAGGTGAGGGTTCCGACCAGGCAGGCAGGATCCGAAGGGTTTGGGGTACAGGCTACCCCAGGGCTCCAGCAGGGAGCGAGGACTCCCTCCAGCCCTCTATCATCCTATAGCAGCACCTGATCTGGGGAGCAGAAGTGCATCTCCCTCCTGCAGCAGCTTCAGGGCTGGAGCTGCAAGACAGGCATCATTCCTCTGGCCATAGCCGGTCCAGAGCAGGGTTTGGGCAGGGAGAGGGCACCTGTCCCTCCCCCCCGCCCCAGATGTGGCAGGTTGCAGGCTAGGCTAGGTTTGAGCTGGGGGTGGAGCTCCTCTCTCCTGTCTGTGGCTGGTTGGTGGGTGGGTGGTCTAGGTTGGAGCCAGGGGATGAGTGCCTCTCCTCAACCCATGGCAGGCCTGGGCTCCCTGAGTGCCTGTGTGCTACTTACTAGGCTACTATATGGCTGCCTGGCTTACTGGGAACATAGGTACAGACTGCTGTAAGCTTACGGTGAGAAAAACCTTTTGCTTTGAAGTTTGCATTTTATCTTTTTATTTCCTTCGTAACCACTCCTGACTTTTATGCCTTGTTACCTGCAGTCACTTAAAATCTTCCTTTTTTATCTGTAGCTAATAAACTTTTTTCACTGCTTCATCTAACCAGCATGTTTGGTTTGAAGTGAGAGGGAAACGCCATCTGTGATAATGAGGCTGGTGCAAATCCTTTCCCACCAATGATTTTGTTTTGTCCAGTAAAGTGCCTGGCAATATAAGATTCACATTTCCAGGCCTAACTGTCATTTGCACGCCTGGCTATCCTGAAACTACACTAAATTAATAATTACCTTTTAGCCCCTGGGTGGCAAATTCTAGTACTGGGTGACAAATTTCTCTCTCTCAGTGCTGGGGCCATTCAGATAATTATTAACACCAAACCTCAGATCTTACAACGACTCCTGGATCCCCTGGCAACAGACTCTGAGCACAGCTCAGAATTAATTAAACCCACTTTTGAATCTTAGCTGTCCTCATGTGATCAACGAGGGAGCCTTGTAGGCAAAATGTAATGCAGACTGGAGAGGTGGCGGGTGGGAGAGAATCTAGCTTCTCATTTCTTCACAGGGAAATATGGGAATCAAAACTCTAGTGCATTGAAGAGAGACTTAAGAGAGACTTTCCGGAGAGACTGTAGTGTACCTCATGTCCAGGGACTGTCTACCTGCCATGAAATTAACAGACTTGCCATTATATCCATTTGCTATTTTACAAGAAGAGTCAACATCACTCCTGATGCTTATTATTTGTATTGCTGTAATGTTGCTAGATCCTTAGTTGTCTGAGGCCGCACAGACACAGGCTAAGGGGGAGTGTCTGCCCCACAGAGCTTACAGTCTAATAGAGAAGCCACAGGTACTGTCCCCATGGGGGACTGAAGCATAGAGAAGCTAAGTGACTTCTTTAATGTCACACAGGAAAGCAGGGGCGGAGGTGGGAAATGAACGGTGGTATCCCATCTCATGGGCACAGAAAAAGCTTCTGTCTCAATATGGCCCCTTTCATAGTAGGGTCAGCACACTCAGCTCAGTGAAAGCTGATGTAGCTGCAGCCTAGCAACTCAATGGTCTCTCACCCTGCTCCCTCGCAGTGAAGCCAACACAGCACTTAGTTCACCACTGAAACATGATTGACACAGCTGCTCCCCAACTATGTCCAATTGTTCTCTTGCGATGGAGAAAATCCATTGGCTTCCTTCAGCGTCTTGGTCCATTGCTGAACTCTGGGTGTTACTCTTCCTCTGGAAGTTTCAGATGAACATGGAGCCCCAGCCCACTTGTTCGGTCCTCTCTGATTGCCAGGCCTTTTTTATAACAAGTCTTCAGCCGCAGGGAGTTAGGTCTCTTCGCTATTGAGAATCTGCCCAGCAGAAACTGGATGGATGTTTTATCGGCCACAGTGAGAGCCAGGTGCAGCAGAGCAGCTTATCTATGACATCTTTATGAGCAGCCTCGAGAGCCTTTTCAGTTCAGGGACTGGCCTCAGACAGTGGGAAGTTAGGAGAAAAAGGAGAATGTGAAGTGGGGGAATGCAGACCAGCACGGGGTTCATGTTGGTTTTGATTCTCTGCTAATTGGTTTAATGACCCTTAACATACAACACCATCCTAAGAAGTGGGTTTTACCCACGGAATGCACAATGCACAATCTGAAGAAGTAGGTTTTACCCATGGAAGCTCATGACCTAATAAATTTGTTAGTCTTTAAGGTGCCACAGGACTGCTTGTTCTTTGTTTAGCCACAGACTAACATGGCTACCCCTCTGAGAGCATGAATGCAGTATTATGCAGGGGTATGTGCGACCAAGGAGAGGCCACTCCAGGCCCACTGAGAGGGGGAGGAAGAGGGGGCAGTCATCCCCTTGGTGTTTCAAAGGGGCCCGGAGCTCTGGCTACTGCCATTGCTACTTTGGCAGCAGTGGATGGAGCTCTGGCCCCTTTGAAACACTGTGGAGTGCTGTGCTACCCACTCTGCACACAGCTCTAAGGGAGTGCGGGGTCGGCAGGGCTGACTGCCGTAAGCCCTGTCCCTTCTGTCCTTGGCCCCACCCCTCCCAGGGCACAGAGCTGGGACTCTCTCCCACCTTGCCCCAGGTGGTTGTCGGTGCCGCTGGGGTTCTCAGATCATGCAGGACTATCAAGATGTCAGCTGCCCTGGTTTCCACTGGCATGCGCTCAGCAGAGAAGCCCATGACAAACTACTATGTCTTTCATTTGTTCCGGCTCTCTGCCAGGGTCAGTGAAGTATCTCTCACTCTCACATGGCTCAGTTATTCCTTGAATGTTTCCCTTCCCCAGCAGCTGTTATTTCTACCCCACAAAAATGCCTCAATGGTACGTACATAAACACTGAATGCAAGTTGACGCCAAAGACTATCCTCCTAGAACTGCTTAACCAGCACCACCACAGTGGGAGCATTGCACTGAGTAACTCAAAATCAGGCTGCCAGCTAGCTGCACTGAAAAAAACACGGAGACCCCAAAGGTCAATTGCTTGCTTATTTGCATGTCTCAGATTATCCTGGGTGGATGTTCATTAACTATGGTGCCTGCAGTGCACAGCAGGAGAGCACAGGGGGATGAAAAGCTGTAAATTAATTTACTCATTGCAGTACCCCTTGTTCAAATACAGGCATGCAGGGAACTCACCAGGCTTCTTGTTAGCAAACATGTCTGGGAGGATAAAGCCTAGACCTGCTTCATGATGGAGGGTCTTCCTTACCTTTTCAAGTTTGGAGAGGGCCAAGGAATAACTGTCCTTTGCTCTGAACTGCATGAACCTCATATTGGAGGGGTGGGTCAGCTCAGTGATGATGCTGAGGCTTGGAAACAGCCTGTAATGGAAGGCAGACTTATCAATGTCTGCTGTTTGCATGTTTAGAGGGTGGTGGAGAGGAGGAAAGTTTCAGTTTTGAAATATAGAATCACAGAACACTAGAACGGGAAGGGATTTCAAGAGGTCATTGAGTCCAGCCCCCTGCCCTTATTGCAGGACCAAGCACGATTTAGACCATCCCTGATAGGTGTCTATCTAACCTGCTCTTAAATATCTCCAGGGATGGATATTCCACAACCTCCCTTGGCAATTCGTTCTTGACAGTTAGGAAGGTTTTTCTAATGTCTAATCTAAATCTCCCTTGCTGCAGTTTAAGCCCATTGCTCCTTGTCCTATCCTTGCAGGCCAAGGAGAACAATTTTTCTCCCTCCTGCTTTGCAGCCCTCTTTTAGGTACTTGAAAACTGCTATCTTGTCGCTGCTCATTCTTCTCTTTTCTAAACCAAACAAGCCCACTTCTATCAGTCATCCCTCACAGCTCATGTTCTCCAGATCTTTCATCATTCTTGTCGCTCTTCTCTAGACCCTCCCAAATGAAGAGTGGACACGGCCTTGTGCCCCAGCCAAGTTCCAAAACAGGCTGGGGTTACAGCACCACATGCTGCACACCCAACGCCATCACTGGCAGCACCACACTGACCCTGCTCCCAATTCTATTCCCTGGAGTGATGCCAGGAGCACACTGATATTGTGGCCGACAACATGCAAGGTTGGGAACAGAGCGCAAGAGCCTTCCTTATGAACCCGCACGCCTGTGTGTGAGGGCCAGATGCAGGCCTTGTTGTCATACATGTACAGGAGTCCATCCTGGGAACCCAGACCTAACATCAGCTATAGATGGCTGACCCTGCTAATCCTCCATGTGCAGAGTTCCTACTCACCCCAAGGACAGTTCAGCTCATTCCAGGCAGGGCCACCTACAATAGGTGCCTCCTGTCTTATGAAGGGCACCATAAGTGCTCCCAAAGATCTGGGGCCCTTTTGAGTCTTGTTTCTAGTAAGTCAAATGAAATAATATAAGACACGAGGTCGGCACAAATAACAGAGCTGAGCCCAGAGCTGCTTCTTACCGGAACATGGTCTGGACATTGACGATTGTTTTTGCATCCGCCATGTAATCCTCCTCCGCACTCATTGTGCTTTCCTTATCCACAACCACCAAGTTGTCAGCGTATATGATCCCACACTGCAGCAAACTGTCTAGGCTGGAAGAATTCCCAAAGACAAAAGATATATGTGGGGGCATGGAGGGAGCGTGGCGTGTTAATCCATTGGAAAATGAAATGATGAATTAGAGTTTGCAAATATCCCCCTGCATTTGCACAGAATAAATGGCCATGCACAATTCTTCTGAAATAACAATAACCATATCCAGCACAGACCAAACAATCCTAGGAGGGGAAACTTTGAAATGAAGCCCAAAGTGTTCTACAGTGGCAGGCTCTTAAAATACAGCCATTGCCCAACTTCATCTATGCCAGAGAACCCAAGAAATTACATCTACAACATATGGGTCAGGTGAGAAATATTCTAACCTAATGCTAGGTGGCTGTGCTCCAACACTCAAGTGATAAGGGTCCATATAGCTATCCAGACAGAATGATGGAAAAATAGCGCTACTCATGGAGGTAGAGGTGGGCCCAAAGGAGAAAACCATATCATGAAAAAGGGATAGAGAATAAGACAGAATATTTTACTGCCTCTGTAGAAATCTCTGTACGCCCACATCTTGAATACTGTGTACAGATGTACTCATTTCATCCCCAAAAAGGCATCTTGGCACTGGAAAAGTTCAGAAAAGGGCAACGCAAATGATGAGGGGTTTGGAATGGGTCCCACATGATGAGAGATTAAAGACTGGGACCTTTTCATCTTAGAAAAGAGGAGACTAAGTGGAGTATGGTGGAGGTCTACAAAATCATGACAGCTATGGCAAAGGTGAATAAGGAAGCATTTTTTCCACACAGCGCACAGCCAACCTGTGGAACTCCCTGCCAGAGGATGTTGTGAATACCAGGAGTTTAACAGCATTCAAAAAAAGAACTAGAAACATTCACAGAGATTAGGTCCATCAATACTTCTTGGCCAGGCTAAGTAGGAATGGTGTTCCTAGCCTCTGTCAGAAGCTGGAAATGGATGACAGGGGATGGACTATTTGATGATTACCCTGCTCTGTTCACTCCCTCTCGAGCATGTGGTATTGGCCGCTGTCAGAAGATGGGATACAGGGCTAGACAGACCTTTGGTCTGACCCAGTCTGGCTGCTGAGGTTCAGCTCTGAATCCAAATGTCACTGCTGCTGTCCTTGTGTGTAAGATGGGGATCCACTAAGCAGGATAGAAGCAGCTAAACACCATTGACTAGGCTGCATGATGCTGCATGTGAAGCAGATTATTCACGCATCAGACTGTTCTTATGGTGCATACTGGCCTTTATTGCCGGTGCATACTACAGCATCCATTGCTTATTTAGTTTTCCTCTGAAGGATCAGGGCTATTTTCTCCCTTGATTTGCAACACATTGTAAACAGGGAGAGCTGTAAATAAGACACCTACTTATCGATTGTGCC
This sequence comes from Carettochelys insculpta, assembly GCF_033958435.1. Taxonomy (NCBI): domain Eukaryota; kingdom Metazoa; phylum Chordata; order Testudines; family Carettochelyidae; genus Carettochelys; species Carettochelys insculpta. Next base: position 20,143,543 of record NC_134157.1, read on the forward strand.
TTCCATGTAGTAAACCATGGGGAAACAACAGATGGCTTCCAAGAAGTGGTTCTCAGGCCTGGAAGAGAGGCAAACAACAAAAAGGGTTCACAGGGGCATTTTCTTTTTCTCTTACTTGTTGCTATATATCAGGAGTGAAATGTACAGAAGTCAACAGTGTGACACATGCGACAGGAGGATCAGGCCATGAAACTGACTAGATTTTAGGTATTATGTTAGTTAAGTTAAAACCCCCCCATTTAATTTCTCTCCACCCTCCCATGTACACAGTATGAAATGCCCATCAGAAAGCAAGGGAAGGTCTGATCCAATGGAAGTCAGCCTTGGAAGAGTACTTGCTTGTTGTCCAGTAGCAAAACAATTGGATTTAACTCTTTCCGGGATCGATAATATGCACGGAGAGGGACAATGAAATTATACAGGCCGTTGCCAGCGGTCTCTGCTGAAACGATAATCAGTTTGTTCTTGAACCCATAGGCCTTGGCATCTTCGTAACTGTTGTGCTTGCAGCCCTGGGCAGAGACAGAAAAGCACCGTGGCTCAGTGCTCACTCTGCAGAGCTGCCCGTCTCGCCTGACACTAAGTGTTCAGAAATTAAAGCTAAAATTGCTGTGTTTTCCCTGGGAAAGTGGAATCTTCTAACACTCAAACCTGGCAAAAACCACAGTGCCAGTGGTCCCCAAACTGTGGGACATGCTCATTTGGGGGGAGGGTGCACAGCAGGGCCTGGGCCAGCCTATGCTGGGGGAGGGAAGGAGCACTGCCTAGACCCACTTTGCCCCAGACCAGTTCTCACCCCGCCCTCAGCTCCACTCTCTCTGCTCCGCCCCTAACCTCTGCTGTGGCCTCATTCCCTCCCGTCACCACGCAAGCGCCACCACTGGTCCCACCCCCTTCTACAGCCCCCATTCCTCTGCTGAGCCACACGTGCAGCACCGGGGAGGGGGTGCAGACAGGTTCCACTACTCAGGCAGGGGATGTGATAGGAGAAGTTGAGGCACCACTGCAGTAAACAGGGGGGATTTGGAATGGACGCCAACTGCAACCTGCGGCATGTGGGCCCGAGGGCTCTGACGGCCCCGCTTCCCAGCTCTCTAACACTATTTTGTCTCAGAGTTTTGAAAGTGAAGAAATCAGACTAACCAGTCCTGTAGAAGTTAGCGCTCTACTAACCAGGCAAAGCGCAACACCACATCTCCTGAACTACCCCACCAGGGCCTTGGAGCTGACTGGGATGGACCCTCCCAAAGGGAGTCAGGTCTCTGGGTTTATTCAGTTCTGGGTCTTGCCAATGAGACTTCTGGGTTTGGTGCTAAGGACAACTGTCCAGGAGGGACAAGACCCTGCAGCAGACCAGCCACTTGTTTCAAAGACTCCTGGTTGTCAGAGAGTAACAACTTTCAGTGACTGATGACCTGGGTGTGTTTGGACAAGTGACCTAGACTACAAACATGAAGGTGCCTTTTTACATGACCCGTTCCCAGCAGAGAAATCAAGGCTGGTTGTGGAGAACCCAGCTACATATGCCCTGAAATGCAGATGTTTCCCTTGTGGGCCTCGAAATAGACAAGTCTCTGACACATCATCCTGGAGTCATCCAGGAGTCACCCTGACAGTCCCAATCAATCCAGTTATTTCATAGGCAGGGTTATGGAAAATAGCTGCACTGCACCACACGGTTAGCTTACAGGAAGGAGAAACAAGCAAAAGGAACAACAAAAGTAAAGCTTCGTTTGGAGAGAGTACAGTGTCCGCTTCATAACATGCTGCCTCCTTCTGCTTCACAAAATGTCAGCTGCCTCTAAAAATAACACATACCAAATCTATGCTAGAGCTGGGAATTGAACCCCAGTCTTGGGTTCCCACTGCTGAAGGTAACAATCCAGCCCAAGACTGCAAGCCCTGGCCAGGGACACAAATGCAAAAAACATTGCTGGAATCTTGAACTACTGTCACAGCAGCTTCTTACCTTGTCCAACCTCAGGCAGCAGAATGGGGCTTTCACAGGTAGAAGGTGGCACAAAGTGGGAGAGCTCCCAATATATGGCGAATTAGGGGGGTAGCCTTTCACATACCTGCAGAGGAGATATCACCCATCAGCATCAAGGCACATGGACATTTTTCATACAAACAGGGAGCCCTTATTTTCCCTTGCAAACATAGGCTGTTTGGAATGACTGGAACCTCACAGATTTATGAAGATCCAAAGTAGGAACATCTTTGAAAATAACGTGGGAATTTTGCAAGATAAGTTTATTTGAAAATACTTTTTGCCATGCCAAAGCTCAGGGAATATCTTTTAAAGACCTGTAACAGCAACGAAGGGTCCTGTGGCACCTTATAGACTAACAGAAAAGTTTGAAGCATGAGCTTTCGTGAGCACAGACTCATTTCATCAGATGCTGGTCTTGGAAAGGGTACCACAGGACCCTTTGTTGGTGTTACAGATCCAGACTAACATGGCTACCCTTCCAATACTTTTTAAGACTTGGCTCTCATGTGCAGCCAGAGAACAAAGCACCCCATCTGCAGATTTTTATAACAATGGGCCCGAACCGTATCTTAATATCTCTAAGTGTCACAGAAGGACCTGGAGATTCTGAGCCCCATTCAGATACATAAACTCAAAGCCCATTTACAGGAGGTTTTGTTTTGTTTTGTTTTACAAACACACTGGACATGCTGTAATTTGTGTTTCTGATATAACTGAAGGAAGTAATTAAACGTATATGTTAAATTATAAACCAAATAAATTGGTGAGAATGTGGACACATGCATCTGCACAGATTGTTTTATCTTGTAAAAACCAAGACACACACACAAACAAAATCGATTAAAGCAACATCACACATGAATGCAATGCTGATTGCTACTTTGAATGACTATATTTACATTTGGAATCAACATTTTATTTCCCTAATAATGGGAAGTGCAGAATACAATCCCTTTCTTGCCCCTGAGATAGCAAACGAAAGAAAATTGGTGGGACAATTTTGGTAAGTCCTCAAAGTGCATCTAGCTGAGAGGGATTTATTGAAAGGCCAATGGACTCTTCTTCAAAATGATAAGCGAGGAACTGGGGAAAAGGCAAAAATTGCTTCACTTTCAGCTTCTGACAAATGAATGCTGTGAACATCCTGAATCAGCCACATGGTGTTGCTCTTGCACCATTTTATAAACATATTAATTGTCGACACAATTTCTGCTCCGCTCAGCAAGTCACTGCTGATAACATTTCTGCAACCACATAGCAGAAGTAGGTTAAAAAATCTATTAACGGAGGTTACTTTAGGCAAATGGGATTTTAATGAAAAGTAAAATAATTTTATGTGTTTCTCCTTCCACTCCATTGGAAAATGCAAAACACCAAGGCTAGTGCTGCTGGCTAGTTTAATAGACAGCACAGATCTTAATAGACAGCACAGATCTGAGGATATTTTCACTGGTGATGCCTGCATTAAGCTTCAATCCTAGCCTTGTTTTCCTTGACGGTGGGTTTACGTCATCTGAAAAAGTCCCTGATCCAAAGCTGAGGGAAAACGCTACTCTTCCTTTATCCAGACCAATGCTTCCTTTGTAAGTTTCATAAAGGTGTACAGTAAACCCTCATTTTAATGGACTAATAGGAGGGATGAAAGTGCTTTCGAAACTGGGGCACCCTTTCTAAGGAACTCTGGCTACATGGCTATTTTTAGTTCGAAGTCAGCACTTTCAATGGGCCAGGTGGCTGCCATTATGCAAATGAGGTGCTGAATACTCATCTCAATGCCTCATTTGCATTTTTGAACAGCCGTAATTTACATGCCCCTTCCGAAAGGGAGGGGTAGGGTAGCCACAGCCTTTCTGTGAAGCAGTGTTATTTCAAAATAGCTGTTACAAAATATCTTGTTTCAAAATACCTCTGTAGTGTAGCTAAAGTCACATAGCGGGCTCTCTGTTTATAAAGAAACATGCTCAGAACTTGCAGCATGGTGCTTTTATAGCTTCAGTATCATTTATGCACCAGAAAGATTTAAATTATTCTAATTATTTTAATAACTTCCTTCTGGCTGGGGTTTTTGTATCTTCCTCTGAAGTAACCGGCGCTGGCCACTGTCAGAAATAAGACACAGATAGGAGCCAATCTGCAAGACCTATCCTTCTAAATCATTCTCCTTTTCAGCTCTTCTTTTTTTCTGAACAACCAGCAGTACTGACTAAAACCTTAACACGGGCTTACGACAATGTTCAATTTTCAGCAATTTCTGCATCTCTCCAACTTCGTTATAGAGAGAAGCTTGAATTCAATTAACTGAGATTTAGATGAGTGCAGGTGTGCTCAAAGCCGCGAGGGGCAGCTGAGACTAGTGAGTGGGACCAGGACTGTCCTCCTTCATTTCAGTGGGGTGCAGGATGGTTGTAACCAAGCCAGTTTCCTAGGGTAATTTTGCTAACTGTGTCTGCGCCCCTAGAATTTGTGGACTGTGCTGACAAAACCATAACAGCGCTTTGATTGGCTGCAGAGGGAGCACCCGGCTCTCATAGTCAATGCTGCGTGCAGTAAGCTTGTGCCTCACTTCACATCCCCTTGCTTTAAATATTACTTTGTAGTACCAGTAGGAAAAACCTAGGCAGGCACAAATCAGTGAAATCTGGCAACTTTGTGCATGGACAATGGTAAATAAAATGTTTTATGGGCCACAGATCCACATATGGGCCTCGGTCCATCATTGACTCAGAGCACTGAACTAAAAATAGACAAGATAAATGGTAACGGGTGTCATTAGATTTCGGGATGGGCTTATGTTAAATTCAGATTGATCATTTAACACCTGACTATTGAAAATTAACAAACCCATAAAGAATTTGTATTTATTGTACATTGATGGGAGATATCTCATTGTACCAACTCCCAGCAAAGCGCAGAAATGCAGTTCACTTAGATAGGAATGATAATGATGATAACAATGAAGTAGAAGATGAAGAATTACAATATAAATAGTAAATAATAATAAAAGCAATCTCGCCAACTTTAAACATCACAACTAGAGTTTCAAATCAGCCTAAGGTACTTAGACAGTAAGTAATTGGAGGCAGGGGCCATTTTTAATGTGCATTTCTACAACCATTAGCATCCTGGTTCATGATCGGTACTTTTTAGTCACCCACTACAGGTTGAACCTCTCTAGCCTGGCACATAGAGGCTACGTCTACACGTGCACCCAACTTCGAAATAGCTTATTTCGATGTTGCGACATCAAAATAGGCTATTTCGATGAATAACGTCTACACGTCCTCCAGGGCTGGCAACGTCGATGTTCAACTTCGACGTTGCTCAGCCCAACATCGAAATAGGCACAGCGAGGGAACGTCTACACGGCAAAGTAGCACACATCGAAATAAGGGAGCCAGGCACAGCTGCAGACAGGGTCACGGGGCGGACTCAACAGCAAGTCGCTCCCTTAAAGGGCCCCTCCCAGACACACTTTCATTAAACAGTGCAAGATACACAGAGCCAACAACTAGTTGCAGACCCTGTATATGCAGCACGGACCCCCAGCTGCAGCAGCAGCAGCCAGAAGCCCTGGGCTAAGGGCTGCTGCCCACGGTGACCACAGAGCCCCGCAAGGGCTGGAGAGAGAGTATCTCTCAACCCCCCAGCTGATGGCCGCCATGGAGGACCCCGCTATTTCGATGTTGCGGGACGCGGATCGTCTACACGTCCCTACTTCGATGTTGAACGTCGAAGTAGGGCGCTATTCCCATCCGCTCATGGGGTTAGCGACTTCGACGTCTCGCCGCCTAACGTCGATTTCAACTTCGAAATAGCGCCCAACACATGTAGACGTGACGGGCGCTATTTCGAAGTTACTGCCGCTACTTCGAAGTAGCGTGCACGTGTAGATGCAGCCAGAGTGATTTTCTTACGATGACACAGTGAAACTAAATTAAGAGATGATGTTCTCAAATGACAACTTACTCTACAACAGTAAGTCCTTCATCATCTGACTGAGTCATCTCATCTTCCGACTGGTCGCTGAGCAGGTCACAGGGCAGGAGGGAAGAGCTGTCTGCTAGCTCTAAGACCGGGGCAATGCTGGGCCGTCTGTTACCTGATCCATTTTCAGCAGGCAGGGTTAGTTTGCTGCTGTTAACAGGGCGACACTCTGTGTTCTGCAGGTCCATGGCCACTGTACCTAGAAAGGAAGAGGGAGGACAGACAATGTAAATAGCAAGAAATAAATGGCTCAACAACAATTCTTCCAGTGTTTTACCCAATGGCACTGCAAAGAAGAAAGAGCAGGACGAACTTCTGGTCACGTTTTGTAAAAAGGCTCTACTTATCCACAACAGGGTCAGCCCACCTTGCTCCAGGGCCCACGGTGGCTGTTAGAACCACTGGGTGCATTGGATGTCATCAGTAGCTGGAAAGGAGATTTAGGCTGAGACCACAAGGTACACAGTGGCACAGCTCTAGGTACCCTGCAAACCTCCTGCCGGAGAGATGTTTATATTGTCCTGCAGCCCACAAGCAGCTGCATGTCAGTGGTGGTTAAAGTGCTGCTCTCTACACTCTCCTCTTAATGAGATCCTGGGCTGTGAGGTCAGATTGTCCATTCACTGCTGTTCACATTCATAAAACACGGGGAAATCTGCTGATGGAAGGGCCTAAAGACGCTCAGAGCTTTATATTGACATCATCACCCGGTTCCTCTCTCACTCTCCAGCCGAGGTCACCACCACATGGCTGAAGGCTCTTAAAAGCAGCATTTGTCCAGTGCATTCAAGATTATTTTTCTTAACGCTTTGAGCTTTACCTTTCCAAAGTCCCCCAGCTGTAACTCATAGCAGCAGGGGGCTGGTAACCTCATTGGTCCCCCTCCTGGGATTAACAGCCTCCTATTGTCTCACAAAGACAATACACCACCAGTCCAGTGCTTCCTCTTGTTCCTTACCCACTAAAACACTTGTCACCTACAGCCATTTTATCACATAAATATGGCTCATCTTTTAGTGCCAAAACATGTCAGGCCAGAATGTTGCTCTTGATTGCTGCCCTCCATTAAATATTCAAAATGGCAGCTCTGGGTGGGGTTTTTCAATGCACGTGAGCGAGTTAAGCACCCAATGACTTGCAGTGGGACTTAGTGCTTTCTTTCTCAGTTCCTGTGGAAGTTTTACCCCCCTTCTCCTATGTACTTGGTCCAAGATGTTCAGCGGTGATTCTGGAGCCCTCTGGTGTTTGGGTGCCCAACTTGGAATCCCATACACTTTCTGAAAATCAGATGTTTCCAGCAGGGCCAACAGCCACTACAGCCCCTGGGGACAAGGTGGGAGTGGAGCCCTTCTCAGCGCCCCTGGAAGGGGCAGGGCCTAGGTCAGAAGGGGCGGGGCCTAGGTCAGAATGGGCGGGGCCTAGACAGTCAGCCCTTAGCATTGCTCTGACTGTGGCACAGGGTCTCCCTTCTTCCCTCAGAGTCATACAGAGTGGAGGAGCAGCGCTGCCAAGGCATTTCCAAGGGGCCCGGCATTGCAGTCACAGCCGCTACTTCGGCAATGGTGGCAGCTGGAGCTCTGGACCCCTTTGAAATGCCAGGCCCTGAAGCAATTTGCCTCTCCAGCCCCCATCGGCAGATCTGAATGCTTTTAAGGTGTCTCAAATCAGACTCAGCCATTACTTCAGAAAATTGCGACCACTGGCTTTTGTTCAGTCTTTGTCAAAGGCAGGTATTTTTGACTAGCTACAAGAGCGTTGAACGCCACAGGGAACAAAGAGCAGGAGTCCGGCTCACTCCCCCTTGTTGCTAGCCAACTAGCTGAATGCTGACTGACCTACTTGCAGAATATAATTTCTCTCTCTCTCTCTCTCTCTCTCATCTGACTTCTGAAAAAACTCCTGAGAACAAGCCAAGTAACCAGAATATCAGACAGCTCTGTTCAATGAGGAGTTTTGTATTGTCCTGCTGGGAAAATCTTTGAAAATTTTTGCTTGTGAGTGGAAAGGGATAAATGATTCATCAGAAATACCCTCTCCTATTGTGCCCAGGTGTCTTCCGACAAACCCTACGTTTTGGGCTGCCCACGGAGAAGCTGGAAATAATGATTCACATTATTTAGGACCAAATGCACCACGCACTTCAGAGCAAGTTCCATCATTGGTGAGATAGGGTACAATAAACATGATTTAAAATGCGGACAACAGAGCCTGTTCTTCTGTCCAAGCCTTGGAGTATTTATGGGAGACTGTAACTTTAACGATAATGGATGTGCTGGATATTACCACCACTTACCACTTGTAAGGAGTATTTTCTATCTGGAGCTTGTAAGATCGTCCTGCTCAGGGTTGATCTTCTGGGGTTCAATTTTGTGCACCTGGTAGGGATGTGCAAAATCGACCTCTCAGGGGTCACAGTCAACCCTTGTACAACTCACGAGATATGCGGAGTAAGTGAGGTCAGCCTTCTTCAGTAGAGATGGACAAGTAAGTCGATTGCAGATATGTCTATTCTAGCTACTCAATTGCTGCAGATAGAATTGTGTATCTGCAGTCAACTTACATTGCCTAGTGTAGACATAGCCTAATAAACTAGAGGGGGAGAACAATTGTTATCCCTGTTTCACAGAGTCCTCAGTTCCAAGGCGTGAGAGGCCCACTGTGACCACAGATAGAATCATAGAACAACAGAGCTGGAAGAGCCATTGAGTCCAGCCCCCTGCTCTAAGCAGGACCAAACCCATCAGATCAGCCCTGCCAGGGTTTTGTCGAGGCGAGACTTAAACACCTCCAGGGATGGAGACTCCACTACTTCCCTGGGTAGACCATTCCAATGCTTCACCACCCTCCTAGTGAAAAAGTTTTTCCTAATGTTCAACCTGGACCTTTCCAATCACAACCTGAGACCATTGTTCCGTGTTCTGCCATCTGTGACCACTGTGAACAGCCTCTTTCCAGCCTCTTTGCAGCCTCCCGTCAATAAGTTGAAGGCTGTTATCAAGTCCTCCCTCAGTCTTCTCTTCTGCAGACTAAACAGTCCCAATTCCCTCAACCTTTCTTCATAAGTCATATGCTCCAGCCCCCTAATTATTTTGGTCGCCCTCTGCTGGACCCTCTCCAGTGTATCCACTTCCTTCCTATAAATGGGGGCCCAGAACTGGACACAGTACTCCAGATGTGGCCTCACCAAAGCCGTATAAAGAGGAATAATCACTTCTCTGGATCTTCTGGCAACACTCCTCTTGATGCAACCTAATATACCTTTAGCTTTCTTGGCTACAGTGGCACACTGTTGACTCATGTCCAGCTTCTCATCCACTGCAACTCCCAGATCCTTTTCTGCAAAACTACTACTGAGCCAGTCGGACCCCAGCCTGTAACAATGCTAGTCTGACTTCCTCTATAGCACAGATGTGAGAACTTCCCCACAATCATTCCTGTCTGACCTAGAGCAGATCTTTTAGAAAAACAGCCAATTTTAATTATTTTTCTTGAGTTCACCACAGCCTTTGGTAAATTCTTCCAAGGGTTAATTACTCTCACTGCCCGATTTCCACCCTGAACCTGTCTGCCTTCAGCTTCCAGTGGATCTTATTATACCTTTGCTTGTTCGACTGAGGAGCCCATCATCAAATATTTGTTCTGTGTGTCAGTATTTACAGATGGTGATCAAATCACCCTGAACCTTCTTTTTGTTAACTAAATGCTCGAGCTCCTTGGGGTTGTCACTCTAACATGCTCTCCAATCCCTCAACTATGCTTGTTTCTCTTCTCTGAACCCTTTCCAAGTGCTCAGAAAGCTTCCTGACCTATAAGCACCAGAAATCCAGCAGTGCCAAACGCAGGTGAAAAAGCCTCTCTACTCCTGCTTGATCGTCCTCTATGCATTCAAGAAGCGCATTAGCTCTGTTGGGAGCTCATGGTCAGCTGACTAGCCACCATGACCCCCAAATCCTTATCCTGGGATAGAGTTCCCTTTTGGGTAAGTATGGCCAACATCCTTTGTTCCTAAATATATACATCTCCATGTGGCTTTTACATGAGGCTGTATTAAAGCACATGTTGCTCGTGTCCAGTTTTCTAAGCTACCTGATCACTCTGTAGCAGTGACCTGCCCTCTTCATTATTCAACCCTCCAACAATTTTTGCATCACCAGAAAACTTTATCAGTGCTGAGTTTATGTTTTCTTCCCTGTTGTTGCAGGGAAAAATGATAAGATAGCGTCAGGTCAAGAACCCACTCCTGGGGGCAAGGGAGTCATAGGCACTGTGGGCCAGGCGGCAAGGTGGGAGAGGGGCCTGGCTTGCCACCCTGGAAGGGGCAGGACCCAGGGCAGATGGGGGGGCTTGGAGCAGTCAGCCCTGACTCCGCCCCCACCCTTCCTCTGAGCCACCTGCAGAGCAGCACATGGTGCTCCCCAGTGTTTCAAAGGAACCTGGGGCAACTGTCCTCTTTGCCCTCTGCATCAGCAGGCCAGCCTGGAGTACTCCACTGAAATCACACCTGCTCCACCCTGATTCTCTGGTTATAGTCTGAGTGCTGTCAGTTAGCCAGGGTTTAATCCATTTCATGTCTGCCCAGCTGATTCCGTATCCCTGATTTATTAGCCAGAAGGCTGTGGGGTAGCGATTCAGATGAGGTGATGAGGCCTGGCCCTGGACCCAGCCAGATAACAGCTGAGTCAGGAACAAACTACAAGGACAGAACATTCTGGTCAGCTCTGTGCAGAGAGCTATGTGGATAAAGCCACAGGCACCCTACCCATTGCATTATTTGTATTGATAGTTATGTTCTTTACCCGAAAGTCCCTGTCCTCTATGCTCAGGGCTGCACGAACTCAGAACAAAATCCTTTCTTCTGCCACCAAACAGCCTTTTTGTTGGCAATAATTCAATCTAGGGTGCAGTGATTAATTTGGCTGGCATGGTTGCAGCTTGTAGAGACCAGGGAGGAGGATGAATCATAGGAAATACAGCTGAGCCTGCTCATGTCAGGAGGTAAAAAGCCATCAGTACCATAGCCTCCCCGTGTTCCACAGCTTCGTCACTATAAGCCCTGAATTAATGAGGGGAAATATGCAAGGATAGCTGAATGGTTGTAAAGCTACTGTCTGTCACCCTCAGCAGTACTGCAGAGCAAGAGACCACCTGCCAGACCAAAGGCAAGGAGTAGCCAAAACACAGGCCAAGCTACAGGCCCACATTGCGAAGAGAAGATTGCAAACTGAGAGAAGGTCTTTGCTTCGGCAAGCCGCTGCCTCACAGACCTCAGTGTCATGGCGTAATCCTGTTGTCACTCTCTAAATCGATTTACCAGTCAGAACAATGACCCAGCCCAAGCAGAACTACATCTGATGGAAACCAACACCATCCTGCAACAGACCCTGTGCAATAGCCATTCCCACCTCTCACCAGCACGTTCCAGCACTTTGCCAGGTAGATGTTACCAGGATTGATTGAGCCCTCCTGAAAGGGACAGCTCTGGGCAACTAGAACTCCTGCAGACCTGAGGTGTGTAGGGGAGGGGGCATAACCCTCGAACTCAGCAGATCCAGGGGACTCAGGGGAAAGAGATAGATGCAGAAGTAAAGGGCACTTACTACCTGTCATGACAAAACCAACCAGCAGTCCTGTAGCACTTTAAAGACTAACAAAATAATTTATTAGGAGATGAGGTTGTGTGGGGCAGACCCACTTCAGATCTATCTCCAGAGCTGAAGAAGTGGGTCTATCCCATGAGAGCTCATCACCTAATAAATCATTTTGTTGGTATTTAAAGTGCTACAGGACAGCTAGTTTGTTTTGCAACTATACAGACTAACTTTCTGTGACCTGTCATGACGACCTCTTGTTGCTTGTACATGGTCCCCCACTTCCCAGGCAATGAGGCTCAGCAGGAGACAGGCTGCCCCTGGAGGAGTCTTTCAGGGCAGTCTGGGGGTGGCATGAGCTCTTACTGGATGCATCCCAGGAAACACTGGCCATAACGCCTTCCAGAGACCAGCTTACCTAGATTTAACCTTCCTCATTCCTACCATGCGCTTGCAGGGGGACCTTTGCAGAGGACAGGGAGCTGCTGCAGAGGGGCTCACATGGCCCTAAATACCCCTGTGCCCCGCTCTCCAGAGCTATGCTGGTTAAACACAAGGCCTGCCTCCCAGATTTTGCCTCTCCAGTGCAAAAGATAGCTGCACGCATCCAAACCTCTATCCAAGCCTTGCAGCTTTTCCCAGCGCTCAGCACGACTACGGAACAGCTATGAGCAGGGGCCAGCTGCACGGTACAAAGATAAAACACTTTAATAGCAAGTTTATGGCATTTCACTGTTAAAAGCAATTTCAAACCAATGGTCATTGCTCACGCAGGGAAACAACAGGAAAGCTGCATGCTGTGGCTGCATCCCAGTGGCTTTTCTCCGACTGTACAAGTGGGAGGCAAAGCAAGCTTTTCTTAGCAGTTTCTCTCAGCTGTTTGTTTGCACCACCTGCTTTCCCCGGCAAGATCCTGCACTGACAGGGAGATGACACAGCTGCTGTTATAAAGTTTTCCTACCCCATACACTATGGTGCTTGCATATGCCAAAGGTAGGAACACCAGTGCTCAAGAAGACATTTCAGGGATTCACTTTGTCTCAAGACTGAAGCTGAAGACCAGGAACAGTGAGTGAAAAAGGATGAGGGAAAAGAGCTCCCTTCTGCTCGGCAGCACAGGGGCTGGGCTGAACACACACACACACAGATGCTGGATGAAGGGCCATGTGGGATTCCATCCCTGGCAATATTTTCAACTGTTTTTCCCCCCTCCCTGCCTCCATCTTCCTTGCAATAAGCCAATGAGCTCTACTGCCTTATTTATTTTTCATCTCTACTGCAGCAGAGTATGGGCTATGCTTTGGCTCAGTTTAAAACAAATTTGCCAAAAGAGAAATTTGCTCCTTTTCTGCAGGCACCAAAAGAGGGCCTGTGGGGGGGGTGGGGGGGGAGCATGCTGGATTCCCTCCAGAGGGGAAATGAGCAAAAAATATTTCCCCTGTGACTCTGAACAATAGATAGCCTGGGGGGAAGAGAGTTGTCACACAGAAGAGCACGGAAAGGGACAGGACACTGGTGGCTTGGAAAAGGGAGAGGGAGAGTGTTCATTAATTGCCCCACGTCATAGACCTGGACAGGCCTTACTGTTTCCTTGGCAGCCTAAATCTGCAATAGGATCCACTCATTCCTAAGACCAGCTGTGCCCAGAGCTTCAAGTGAAATCAATGTGAATAGAACATGCAACTCAAGGCAGCACTTGTCCCCACCAGATTTTGAAGTAGTACAATATAGTGGATCTGTCATATTGTTTTGATGAGTCATAAATTATTAGCAATTAGCACAGCCAGGAAAGGCTTAATAGCATGAGCTCCGAGTCCTTAAAGCTTTTTGAAGATAGTAGCTAAGCCCCAAGATCCCTGAGAGGTAGGTGGTGTTATCTCATTATACAGATGGTGAAACTGCGTCTGTGCTTGCAAACCCCATAGCGGTAACTTTCCATCAGTAGCTCCCACTTGGGATTGCAGCAGCGGAGGAAACTGTACATATGTCTCTGACCAACATTATACAACAGGGCCTACGTCTACACTAGCCAAAAACTTCAAAATGGCCATGTACATAGCCATTTCGAAGTTTATTAATGAAGCACTGAAATACATATTCAGCACCTCATTAGTATGTGGGCGGCCATGGTACTTCAAAATTGATGCGCCTCGCCATCGCACAGCTTGTCCAGATGGGGCTCCTTTTCGAAAGGACCCCACCTACTTCGAAGTCCCCTTATTCCTATGAGCAGATGGGAATAAGGGGACTTCAAAGTAGGCGGGGTCCTTTCGAAAAGGAGCCCCGTCGGGACGAGCCGCGCGGCGGCAAGCCGCATCAATTTCGAAGTGCTGCGGCCGCCCGCATGCTAATGAGGCACTGAATATGCATTTCAGTGCTTCATTAGTAAACTTCGAAATGGCCATTTGCATGGCCATTTCGAAGTTTTTGGCTAGTGTAGACACTGCCAGGGTGACACAAATGCACAAGCACAACTGGGGCCTTGCCAGCTTTGCAGCCTGCGCTGCTGCTTCCAGTGGAAGGGTAGCACGGTGGTGAATTACTGTCTTGGTCAGTAAGCAGCACAGCTAGGTCAGAGAGATTAAGTGACTTGTCTGGAGTTATCCAGCACATCAGTGGCAGGACAATCCAGGCCTCCTAACTTCCCATTCTGTGTTTTAACCATGGGTCAGAACTCCCTGAAAGTGCTGAAAGTAGTCTGACTTTCCAGCTTTCCACAACAGCTCATTGTGGGTGAAGGTTCTGGTTCCCTCCAATCCAGAGGAGCTAGGGACATTTGTGTTCCGCAGGAAAAAGGACCACAAAGCATTTGTGCTTAGCTGTGAAGGCCAAGCAGCACACGGCCCTGTGCTCATTGGCAGACACTCACACAACACCTTAGAGCACAGGGCCTGAGATTTTATCACAAAAGGGATGGCCCACAGTGGACTCAAGAGGCCTTCTAAAAACACCACCATGAAGAACAGCGTGAGGAACAGGGGGTACATAACTACCCTGCTAATTCAAACAGGCTGTGCTGCTTCACCCATTTCCCCTGGAGGGCTAGAAGGACTCACCCATACTCGCAATTATGCTGTGAACGGGCAGCCTGGATGGGCCATCATAGAGCCCCCGTCCTGCAAAGCCTTTCTTCTTTTGCTTCTCCTCCTGCTTGAATATGAAGGCCGAGTTCTCCTCCTTGGTGATATTAATGTAGAAACAGGTGTCCGCCGCCGCCATGATGTGCCGTGGCCCAGGGTTCAGCAGTATGCTTTTGTTCTCTTCCCTCCGGATGCCGATCAGGCAGACACCATACCTAAGGCAGAAGCGCAGTTGGACACACAAGGCCACTCACTCGAAAAGGCAAAGGCATTGGATGGGCCGCAGTGAACGTTTCACATCAGCGTTGCTGACCTAGCACATGGGAAGTGGGAGTAAATGCAAACTGTGACTCTGCAACTTTCCAAGCCAATCTGGGAGGTAATTGAATTGATCCCGTCCCCACTGCCCTGTTATTTACCAAGAGAGTTTAATGACTGCAGCACATGACACTGTTACTCAAAGGCCCAAGCAATCCCCATGCTAGGGCTTCCAGGGAGCAAACCCGGCTGGTTCTCACTTTTTGTGCGCGTGGAAGGCAGCGTAGGTGAAGCTTTTCCCTTCATATTCCATGAAGAACTTGCTGTCTCCCATACGGATGTGGTACACTTCGTTGCCTGAGCAGCGCCCATACATCCTCTGCCATTGCTCTGGAGACTCCTGGCCTTCTCTGCAACCAGAGCAAAGGAACCCAGCCAGTTAAGGGCTTATCATGGAATCATAGGGTTGGAAGAGACCTCAAGAGGTCGTTAAGTCGAGGCCCCTGACAACAGCCTCCTGGAATGACTGAAGAAGACCCCAGGTTTGCTCTGCTATCTTCCTGGCTCACAGGCACCTGAGCAGAGGGGCCTTTGAGTACAGAAATATGCCGGCAATACTAAACAATGGGGTTCAGGGGAGCAGAAGAGACAGGACTCCTTTTGGCATCGTGCCAAATTGCCATTGTTCAATGTGAGCAATCACATCCCACCCCCACAACCCTAGCAGGAAGGACTCCAGCTTCCCTGCAGCTACATACTCCAGGCCAAATCCCTCTCACGGGACACCTTACAGCAGCTAAGGCCAATGTCCTGAACTGCATTGCTCTCTGCTGAGTTATTCTTTCTAGGTTAATTGATAGGAGCTCTGAGATAAGCACTGTGTTTCAATAAGCTGCCGTGCTTCCAGACTCATTTTAATTTCCGATTTTAAGTGGCTTCATATTTCACGGGAAAAGTGGAAGGCCGAAAGGGTATCTGATTGCTTTATGGAAATACATTAGGGGTAAGTACATTAGAGAGGATGTACTATCAGTGCTCAAGGACAGTGTTGATACACGAATAAATGGACATAAAGTGGCAGGAACAAACTGAGCCTGAATTAGCAGAAGCTTTCTAACTATCCAAAGGGGGAGGCTCTGGAATAGCCACACAATAGCAGGGGACAAACAACTTGATTCATTTTAAAATGTACAAGTGCAATTGCACAAGGGGATTGCAAGTGACGGTGTGAGCAAGTCTTCTGGTTTATGCTTTACGTTCCTAAAGTGTCTGCTGCAGCATTTCAGCTAACCAACAGCAGGGGTCAGGAGGTGACTTTCTTCCCCAGTGCATTCTAGGAGGGTTTTTTCTCTCAAGCAGTAGTCACGCCTGGAAGTAGGTTGCTGGACCAGGGAGGGGGGAACAAGGCTTTGAGGTATCACCAGGCAGTTGCTCAGTCTCAGGTGTCGGCTGGCTGGTTTATGCGCACGTGCTCCACGTCTAACTGATGAGGGGTCAGGAAGGAACTTCCCCTTGGGTCAGATTGGCAGGACCTGTGAGGGAGTTTCACCTTCCTCTACAGCATGAGGGTTCTCTGGGTACCTCATTTAATCATTTCCCTAGGCCACCGATGCACCTGGGATACTCCTACATGCTGCCTTTGGTACATATGAGTCAGGTCTCCTGTGGGTCTCATTTACTTTGGTGTTGTTTCAGTTGTGGGTACAGTGGACAAGTTGTGAATGGTGTTGGGGGCATGTGACAAAAGGTCACTCGCTAAGTTATGTTCCTGCCGGGAGGGCACATCCCCTTTGCCTGGGGACAGTCTGTGGATGGTCACTTACTGAGATACCATTGCTAGAGGTACTGAGACCTCATTCTAGGGTCAGTGAAGTCTCTGCTCTACAGCCTTGGCTGAGAGCCAGCTGGCCTTTAGCTCATGTGGTAAGAGTACAGGGCTTTAGACCCTATGCTCACAGGTTCTGTCTGTGGGGCCAGCAACCCCCCTCTGTTGGTGTTACATGTGTATAAGCTACTGCTCCAGCTATGTGATGGCTGCACCTGCAAAGAAAATGATGTTGCCCTAGTTCAGGGGACCATTAAAAAGCACTATTCTTTCTTGTTGGATTTCTGCTTTTTAACTAGAGGTGGGACAGGACCACGGCTTTGGACACAAGGCCCCTGCATTGAGGAGATTGGATATCATGACTGATACTAAAGTTATTATTAAGCATTGGCATTCTGGTAGCATCTCGAGATCCCAGCCAAGATCAGGTAGGTGATGCAAACACATATAATAAGCAACAGTCCCTGCTGTCTGAATAGAAAAATATGGGAGAAAGGATGCACTATTGTTCCCCATTTGACAGATGGGGAACTAAGGCACTAAGAGATTAAGTGACAAGCCCATGGTCACACAGGGGACAGTGACAGAGCCCTGAATAGAGACACGCACCCCCCAAGCTCCTGAGTCCCTGCCGGGTTTCTTTAACACAAGTTCATCTTATCTCTCAAGGCAGGTTTACATCAATATAAGTCTGGATTTAACTTTGTAGCTCAGCCCCCAGTCTGTATTTTTATGCCACAACAAGTTTAAAGACAACAACCCACTGTGAAGAATGTGCCAATACACTCCAGCCGCAGCCAACAGAAGGTAGGTCATGAGTAAATTGACAAAACTCACTGGCCCCTGGATGTGTGAACCAGCAGGGTGATGAGCGTGGAGGTGGCTGGGCAGACACAGTTCAAAGCCAGCATGGCATATTTGCATTCTTCTTCGCAGACCACGTGATCTGAAACGGAAAAAAAAAAACCCTGTGCCATTGCTGCCTCCTGAGCACCACTTTCCTTTTTCTAAACAACAGGAAGTCCTGTGGCACCCTACAGACTATCAGGTAATTTGGAGCATAAGCTATCATGGGCAAAGACCCACTTCTTGCTGTTTTTGAAGATGCAGACTAACTCAGCTACCTCTCTGATCCTTCTTTCCCTGTTTTACAGACCTCCTACAACTGGAAATGGCCCTGGAACGAGCATCTAGCGAGTCCATTGTTATGCAGATGACCAGGGACACAGCCATGCACAGCCATTTGCAGGCACTGGAGATGGGTTGTTTTATGCTCTAGCACCTGTGAAGTTAGCGCAGATTGATTAAGCCCAGAAAGGGGCTGCAGGGAAGAGCATTTTTTGTTTTCAACTAATCCAAAATCCCACCCTGGATGGGGAGCAATGGAAACCTTTCAGGTAAACAGGTCCCAGTTCAGAACCCCCCACCCCCACAAGGCAATGTACAGGGAGAGGGATGAATTTCAAACCCTAGTGCTTGGTTCAGATTCCTTCTATGAAGGCTGAGGTATCACACTGACAGCCAAGTAAACCATATTCAATCACAAGAGTTCACTAAAGAAAAAAACTGATCATTGTCCAACAACAAAAAACAACTCCCTCCCCTCAAAAAAATTGGTAACATACTTGAATTTAGGTCCAATCCTGCCTCTGGTCCCATGTGGTAGTTTCAGGGCAGAGAGATGGCAGATTTCATGATCCAGATTGTAAGAGTGTATCATGGGGATAATCAAATGCTCAGAAGGTAAGAAAAGGAACTTCAGGGCTTCTGGTGTAAGACACCCATATTGGCTCACGCCCAACTCACCAGCAAACTTGACATGAAACTTGTTTTCAGGCTTTAGAATCTGAACGTAGAGAGGGCAGTTGGGAGCAAAATCCTTCACAGCCCAGGCTCTCAGGATGGTCTGATGGTCCTGATGACAGAGAAAGTCAAGAGCAAGGCTATACGCAACCCTTTGGCAGCTCAGTGACTTCCAGTGCCTCCATGCTTTGGGCTTAATTCACAAGCAATAGTGCCGTAACGATCACAGAGGGGAATGCACAGTCTGGTTCACTGCAAATACTTCCCCCTTCCAAGCCACCCCTCCTGAACAACTGTGGAGTCTGGAAGCGAAACTGGAAAAACAAAAGGAATTCAGCCTAGGATTTGCAGATTTCCTTTGAGCTTCTTTGAGAAGCTCCCTTTAGCTCCTGGGAGCGCTCTCTGCAATTGCAACCGATTTGCTATACGCAAAGGACTTGATAAAGGCCATACACACAGAGTGCAAGGTTGGAATCTGGGTTCTCCCAACACCCGTGTGGAGGGGTACACATCTGCCCATCTGCCCCAGGGGATCTGATGAGAAAATCGGCCTGAAATCTTGATAAGTAATAAATGATTCCTCCCTGGTTAACAAAACAGGCCTAGCAGAGAGCCTGACTTTCACTCTGTGGGTCACGTCCTCCCACACCAACTTGGCGTGTCCTTCCCTGGCCCCCTTATTCATTCTCCAACCAGATGGCAGCAACCAGACCATGCCACTCATTTCACTGGTTCCAGTGGTGTAGTCAGACAGTATTGTCTTTTCCCTCCAGAGATTTTGAGAGGATGCATTTAAATTCAAGAGCTCAAACACCACACCTCTTGATTTCAAAGGCACAAGCCTCTCTTGCCAACTCCATTAACAGCAGTCTTCTGTGTTACTTAATTTCCTGCAAGGGTCTGAACGAATTCAGTAATCAAGGAGGCCCTGAATAAGCGAGTGGATGTACTTAGATCGTTCGGTAATTAGACAGCTCCCCACAGAAAGAGGATCGTGAGTCCCATCTGTGAGACGCAGTCCTGCAGATGGCAACACAGAGTTTTTACTTTTTGTCAGATTCTGATTACCCATATACAGCTGTCTGCTGATACACCCAAAGCAGTTCATTGTTTGGGCTCCTTTCAGCTACCCCAGACAGCTAGTGGTAATAAACCTGGCCTGGGCTGCCTGGCCAGAACAGCTCAGAAGGATTTCTTACTCTTTAAAGCCGGGGTGCGGAACCTCCAGCACACCAATCACATGTGGTTCATCCAGTTTAGCGGCTGACAGGCCAGCAGGTGCTTTGTTTACGCAAGTGTCCACAGGCACAGAGCCCCGCAGCTCCCATTGGCTGCCGTTTGCTGTTCCTGGCCAATGGGAGCTGGTGCATGCTGGGCAAGAGAAATTCTCCTGTTGACCTCCCTTTGTGGAGACAGCCAGGTAAGTCGATTGCAAATAAGTTGATTGCAGCTACACAATTGCCATAGCTAGAATTGCGTATCTGTAATCGGCTTACCTGCCTAGTGGAGACCGAGCCTTGGTGCCCTTACTCAGAAGTTAGCCTGGCGGGAAAATGCCTTGGGGACCTGGCTTGTGGGCAGGGTTTCCAAGCACACTTGTTCTCTCTCATGACTCTTCTCTGCTTCTCTGAGGCCCTGGCAAGTTCTGAACTGATGATAATACGTATACTTTTATGGCAACCGTGAGTGCAAACCAGTCATTCACTGTAAATCCCAGTTAAAGCATCTCTCGCTCCACAGGAACATAAAGCCAGAAGAGTTCACGGCTCAATGGGGTCGTTCTGCTCTTCCCACCAGGGAACTCCTGGCCATTCAGGCTGACAGCGGGAGCAGACCGCCATAAAATGAGACAGAGGAGAAACATGACCTGGAACCACACAGAGTGCTCAGTAATTGAAAGGCTGGTGCAGCTGTAGCTAGCTACACGCTGTCTCCACAGCCCGTCTGGAGAAGCTGGCAGCCCTGAGGCTTTGTTCCCATTTTGTGCATCTCAGTAAATAAGCACCAGCTGATGAGAGACCCTGGCGCACACACACCATCATGAAAGGTACAGTACCAGCAAATAGAAACATGGGAATCTTTTCTGCAATGTGGGCGAAGTCCCTTGGTTCATGCATGAACAGGGAAAAATACCCAGGTTGCAGAATGCCACCATATTTTAAAGCAGTAAGTCTCATCCTTTTCAGTACTAGGACCATTTTGTATACCAGGGACCCTCCCTCCTCCAAGGACTATCCCTTCCATCAAGCCAGGACTTCTCTCTTATTTAGCACTGGGGGGGGGGTGAGCTGAGGGACTTGTGAGCCCCTGATATCTATTCACACACCATCCCTGCAGGTCGTGATCCCTGGGGTGAGAACGTCCGTTTTAATGCATCCAAGTGTGGAGGTTGGGTCGGGCACATTCAGGTGATAGGTATCTGGGTATGTCCCTATGATCAGCCTTTCTGTTCACACCACCAAATTCCTCCCTATCTCTCAAAGGCCTTGCCTACACTTAACAGCGCCATCCATCCACCTCAGCTACACAAACAGCAAAGCTGAACTTGACATGCCTATTGTGGCATCTCGCATGCAGTAAGGTCAGTGGTAGCTGCTCTCCCTTCAGCATCACCTACTCTTCCCATCTTGGTGGAGTACTGGCATCAACAGGACCGAGCCCTGAGATTGATTTATCCAGTGTAGAGTAGGCATGATAAATCGACAGCCAGTCTATTGATCGCTGCCCATCAATCCACCGCATAGTGGAAACAAGGCCATACTCTTCTTCCCAACCTCAGTGTCCCCTGTTGTGGGATCACGATCCCACCAGCTCTGCTCTAAGTTTCCACCTGGCCTCCTTCCCACGGCTTTCTCTGCGCACGTTAAGAGACCCTGCACTTCAGATACCTCATTTCTTAATTCCAATTTCATTAGGTCTCTCTCCTGGGTATTTCCCCCCTGCCCCGCTGCATGCAGGGTGGGGCATTTTTAGCTCACGAAGTTCAAGGTGACCCGCAGAGCCCCAGCTCTGCCAATCACGGCTTACAGACCATGAGCACAAATAACAAAAGCACCATGAGGCAGCAAAGAGTCACCATGGCGTGCCTGGCTGGGGAGCAGCAGACAGCCTGTTGCAGAATGCTCATGATTTTGACACTCAGGAGAGAAACACTGGAATTATCACACTGGCTTAAACTTGGGCTCCCTCATGTCCAGTAGCTCTGTCTTTAACAGCAGATGCTTCAGAGGAAAGTGCAAGAATCGTTGCATTATGAAGGGACTGGATAATGTGCCACAGGCAACCTAAATTAGCATTATAAATTCAGTAGCCCCCCCCAGCCAGAGGTCCATAAGTTGGAATCAGACTCTGCTACTGCCACCTCCTTTCGGGGGAGAGTCTTTGGTCTGGGTTTTGCAGGAGATCAGACTCCATTATAACAATCCCTTCTGCCTTCAGCTGCTATGAATCGCCAATAAACCCATCCCCATCTTACCGCAGCTGTGCGGTCCGCCTCATTTCGGCTGCTGAGGATGAAGCAGGCCTCTCCGTTATCCATCCTGAAAACACAAAGCCGTCTGTGAACCACACGCTTGTTCCTCTCATGCACACTCGACCAGAGAGGCACCTGGCCTGGCTCCTGAGTGGTAACGAAATACAGCACACGTGGGTGTGGCTGACGTTTGACAGGAATCAGGTAGCCGGGCCTCCTTTCCACCCCGTCACAGTACGAGGAGCAGCAGAGGTAATCTGCATGAAGACGACTTCATGCTGCTGGTAGCAAATATGTAGCTAATTAAATTCAGCAGAATGGGAACTGCAGGAGACAGTAATGTGATAATTTCTGACAGTGTCCTGTAGTTAAGGGCTGGTGAGTGCAGGGGAATCTCTCAAGGAGGCATCACCATTGGCATGTGTCTGTCACTAGTCTGCACAGCGACAACACAGACCGGGGCTTGTGTAGCCAGGAGCTGTTGGGTTGGGGAGCTGAGCTGCCTTGAGCACAACCGAGGCTTTTTCGTGGGCAGGGCACGCAGCTTGGACGTGCATCACAGCACTGAGTATCTCTGGGAAGCCACACATTACCACCCTGCTAGGAAGCCCACAGGACCACGAGCAGATGGCTAGCTCTCTGCACAGGCAGGCGTGAATGCCACAGAAAGCCATCCAGCATTTCTCTCCAAGTTTATTTCAGTGGTGGGAGGACCTGGCAAGACTCAGGTAATTAAACAAGGGATCATCTGGCTCTGGCAGGCGACAGACACAAAACACTTTGTGAACCATGGAAATCAACTCTAATTGCCACAGGTCGTATCTCTGCATCTGTCTTGTCTAGTTAGACTGCAAACTCTTCATGACAGAGTTAACTTGGTGATCGGCCCATGAATCAGAGCTGTCCCATGGGGTTAGCCCACATGTGAATAGCCACAAGGCAGAGCCAGATTCGAGCGTGCTGACTGCATACATGCTGGCCCCACACTCCCTCATGTGAGGCACTCAGTCATAGGCCAGAGCGCTCAGCTCTATGATTCTCTCCCAGTGAATTGTGGGAGAGCTTGTCCGTCATTCTGAGTGTAACTGCCCACAGGTGGACATGAACCTGGGACCTCTGAAGCTGAGTACAAAGAAGGAGTACACGGAGTGGTGGACCCCTGTTGGGTGGGGGTGTGAAATTTTGTAAGGTGGAAAGTAACACAATCAGCTGCTGGATCTCAGGCTCATCCATCTCATTAAAAATGTTGAACTATGTGACAGTTTTTGTATCTCTGCATTCACACTGATATACTAAATAATAAAGATTATACATTCTGCAGACTTATTTTCTTGCATGTGCCCAAAGGGTTTTTTTCATATGAATATAACCGAAATTTCCTTTGGTTTGGATTACACTAGACAGGCGTAGGCTAACTGCAGGGATGAAAAGTGGGACCCACCATAAAAAGTTTGCTCACCCTTGCTGTAGGTGAAACTCATTCTCTCTCTCTCTGTAGGTGGACTAGGAGCCACTACCTGGGACAGTGAACCACACCCTCTAGGTGTGTGTGTTATATAAGCACATAGGCTGGGGGACGTGAGAAGGCATTGGAGGACTACCAGTGCCCACATGGTTGAGCTTGCATTTGCATTGCAAAGAGGGAGGCTACCTTGCCATTAGCCAGTATTCCAATGAGGGCAGCTAGGCTGAATGCAAAGCAGCAGCATTTTGCATGTGGACAGTCAAAATAAGGGAATACACCCAAGCAACAGACAGCAGTGAATGCAGCCCTAGGTTTGTACAGTGCTTAGTACACATAGCCCCGAAGCAGTGTTGTAATAAAAACAATTAATAATAAACATGCCCCAGGCAGAGCAGCAGGGATGGGTCATTGCTTCTTAACGTTCTGTTTGGAAAGCAACTCTGCACCAGTAACTTGCCCAGGCTTGTCTGCAACAAGTGGGTCCTTGAGTCCCCAGAGATGAGACAGCCCATTGTATGGAGAGAGCCACGGAGCAGCACTGGGCAAAAGGGACAGGTCTGCTGAATACACATACAAAGCACCACGATTATACATGCTCAAACTTCTTTGCTTGACCTGCACTAAGAGCTTCTGGAAATGCCCCACCCTAGGCTTGTCAGAACTGAGGATTTCTGCACCCAAGTAACTTTATGAGTAGGGCTTCATCAGAGCAAACCACCAATTAACATGTTGCATGGGAGTAAAAAGTGACTTGCACACCTTCTGCCGATTTCAGGTGCGTCTACACTAGCGGCTTGTCCCAGTACAGCTCCTTTGGGGCAAAACCCCTCATGAGGCCAAACCTCCAGCCTCCCTTTGTGGCACTGCAGGGATAGTGGTGGGGGTTGAATACACTCTAAAAAGACACAGGAGCTACTGTGCACACATATGATCCTCATGAGTCAAAGCCAGTCCCCAGAAACTGATCTGATGTCACTCAAGCCAATGAGGCGGATAAAAGATGGAAGCAATTCTTAGCTATCAGGGAATAGCTTTGCAGATTGAGGTTCAAAGCTAGGGGGAGAGGTAGATATGCTGGAGGGTAGGGATAGGGTCCAGAGTGACTTAAACCAATTGGCTGCAAGAAATCTGATGAGGTTCAATAAGGACAAGTGCGGAGTCCTGCACTTGGGCCGGAAGAATCCCAAGCATTGTTACAGGCTGGGGTCTGACTGCCTCAGCAATAGCTCTGCAGAAAAACACCTGGGAGTTGTAGTGGACGAGAAACTGGACATGAGTCAACAGTGTGCCATTGTAGCCAAGAAGGCTAATGGCATATTAGGTTGGATCAAGAGGAGCGTTGCCAGTAGATCCAGAGAAGTGATTATTCCTCTTTATTCAGCTTTGGTGAGGCCACATCTGGAGTACTGTGTCCAGTTCTGGGCCCCCAGTTGTAGGAAGGATGTGGATACACTGGAGAGGGTCCAGCAGAGGGCAACCGAAATAATTAGGGAACTGGAGCATATGACCTATGAAGAAAGGTTGAGGGAATTGGGACTGTTTAGTCTGTGGAAGAGAACACTGAGGGGGGACTTGAAACAGCCTTCGACTTACTGAAGGGAGGTTGCAAAGGGGCTGGAGAGAGGCTGTTCACAGCGGTCATTGATGGCAGAACATGGAACAATGGTCTCAAGTTGCAGTTGGGAAGGTCCAGGTTGAACATTAGGAAAAACTTTTTCACTAGGAGGGTGGTGAAGCACTGGAATGGTCTACCCAGGGAAGTAGTGGAGTCTCCATCCCTGGAGGTGTTTAAGTCTCGCCTCGACAAAGGCCTGGCTGGGCTGATCTGATGGGTTTGGTCCTGCCTAGGGCAGGGGGCTGGACTTTTTGATGGCTTTTTTAGGTCTCTTCCAGCTCAGTTCTATGATTCTGTGAAATTTTTAAAGGGGCCTAACTCTGAAAAGGGGCCAGGTAGTTCAGGGAGAGTTAAGCAGCCAACTCCCCAGGAAACCCCAGCCTGAAAGGGCTGCACTAGTATTCCCTGATTACTCCCACTTCCCATAAGAGACAAAAGAGGGGCTTCTCTGCATGCGTCTCTCCCCCCCACTGCCTTCGATGATCAGAAAGAGAAATGGGTTCAAGATTCTACCGCTGCACAGTGCCTGCCTGGCTCCTGAGGCATGACTGTTAAATTGAAGCTTCGAGCAGAAGAAAGCCTTTTCACAGAAGGCTGCTGCCCCGTTGCCTGTATCCTCATTCGAAGCTCCCCGTGGAGGGCAGAGGCCAGGCAGCAGGAGCATTACAAGCTGAGGAACTTGCATTAGCACTCAGCAGTGTGAAAACGCACACACAGGCCATGGTTCCTCCAGCTATGTGGACAAAACATCCCCACAACTGCTGCTGGTTCAGCTCCACCAGTGACAGCAGGAGAGGCAGCAGAACCAGACAATGGCAGATGGGGCATTGTAATCATCACATTGTCTAGTCCAGCTCAGAGCACGATCACATGATGGTGTTCTTCAGACACCAGCATCTGGCTGGCACTTGTGCTTCCCATGGTAGCAACGATCGGAGATTGTTTGACAAAGAAGCCCAGTGAAGAAGCAGCTGTAAGTATTGTTATAAGCTGTGATAAACCCAGCTGACATGGGTAAGGTTAATGGATGCCCTTTATTCAGGATAAATGCAACATTAGAGGCATCAAAACAAAACACAGGCACATGTCACCACCCACAGGTAGGAACATGTGAGTCTTCTCAGAACTAGCGTTGCGTGGGTGGGGGATTTTCTCTGGGTATTGCTTGATGCCAAGGGGGTGGCATCTGTGTGGGAAATAAAAAGAGAGATATGCCAGAGAAGCAAGGAAGCTCCAGACACAACCTGGAAAAGTCGAGAGAGAGAGAGAGAGAAAAAAAAGAGAGAGACTGTATTTGGCAGGCCTGTCCCTTTGCCCAGTGCTGCTGTGTGGCTTTCCCCATCTCTCAGTCAAGAACTGGCTGGAGTAGTTTAGACCTGAGAGCGATTAAACAGTCTTTTGTTTTTTGATTCCTCCTGTGTTTGGGAAACAGGACGTGGTCTTGGCTTTGCAAACACACAGGACTGCATCAAAGCGACTTTATGCCCCCCTGTCAATTTCTCTTTTCAACAGAAACCACCCACAGGGCTCTGAACTTTGGCTCACAGCTCTAACCACAATATAGGGAGCAGCATTAAGAAGCTACAGAGAATTTTACTGGATCCCAGGTTGGGCTGTGATTGTTTCTTGTAAGTGCTCTTGCTTCTGGCAAAGTGCAATGCATGTGAAATGCAAAATATTCAATAGGGAGGAACCCTTTGTCTTCTGACTGTCTTGTACTGTCCCCTCTCCTGCTATGATATCTGCCCCGCTTCCACTGGCTTTGCAGAGCGAAGTCTTTGTACGAAGGAATTGTGTGACTGTGTGTGTCCCCCTTGTTTTCTCCAGTAACCTTGATTTAAATGTGATTTGTCTCTCCCTGCTTTCAACTAATATGTCATTTCCCGCCAAAGGCCTCAGTGCACACAGCAAACAAATGTACCTACAAAGCAAGTTTACTCAATAGGTATTTATAAGACAAAGGAGAGAGATGCACAAACAGGCAGGATAATTAAATACCAGTTTCAGTGCTTCAAGGGATGCATGAACTGTCCTCAGAGCTGTAAATACATTCTAAGAATTAAAAGAGACAGGAAGGAAAAGGAAGAGAAAAGCAAATAGGAAATAGGGCATGGGGTGGGAAAGAGCCGCAAAGGAGTTTGGCAAGAGTGATAGTGGAATGTGCAGTGTTAGCAGGGGGGAAAGGGAAGACAAGGCCTTGTTTACATTGGCATTTTAGACCTTGGTGTAGCTGTGCCAGTTTGAAACTGGACTGAGCTGCAAATTGTGTAGTGCTAATATAAACCATGGGTTGGACTCTCTGGTTTGCTAAGGCCACTTGGGCCTGTAGCTGGAGACGGCCAATGGAGAAATCTCCCTGTGCACGGGAATTCTGCTGAGGAACTCTGGCAGAGGTGGCTCACTGTGTCACTGCTCCTGAGTAAGGGAAAGAGAGGACCCACTGGGATGCTCTAGGGGTTGGGTATTAGGAGGGACATGTGGGAACAGAGCTGCTGGAGCAAAGCTCTTCCATTTTACTCCACTGTCATCAGATCTCCCTGCCTGGTGCAGCCCTGACTTATGCAGGGGCCACATCTCCTTTCCAAGTTGTCCGACCAGGGAGTTTGGACTTGTACCACCTCAACTCTACTTCTGCCCTTACTGCTAACTCAAGCGTGACTTGGGGCAGCTCACCCAAAAACTAAGCATGGAACTACTCTGCCTCTCAGGAGTCATGGTTCATGCCTCAAGTCCCACACAGTTCATGTTTGCAAAGTGCTTGGAGATCCGCAGAGGAAACACAGCTAAAAGGGCCACTATTCCTACCACTTACTGTACTTGAGTGAGTAAAAAAATCAGGTTCTCTGGGAGGGAGGGGTTATTGCCTTATTTCCTCTCCATACCTTGGGGAGAAGGAGGTGTTGAGCATCCAGGCTCTTGCTTTCCTAAGGAGACAATAATTCTGGAGGGTTGTAATGTTAATTTCTATTACAGGCTGAATCCAGAAGTAAGAAAAGAAAAATTTAATCCATCATTCTAGGCACCTTAACCACCAGCTGTGTGCAGAGCTTCTTCAGAGAGTTCCCTGGGGCAGGACTGGATTCAAAAGGCTCTAATAATTGGCAGCCTTTAGGAATTCTAAAGCCCCGTTATTACATTTCCAGTCCACTCCTTAAGTCTTGTTATCCACACAATAAAAGGCACCTGGTTAGAGTTCAATTACCTGAAGTCTATTTTTAAGAATTTTGCAGTGACGGCAGAGAAAAATGGACCTATGTGGTGCATGAGTCTTTTGTGACTGTTTAAACTGCCACCAGACCAATACACTCACCAGTGACAATGAGTTTTATATGTGGCCTATGCTGTTGGCACCAGTTATGAATGTATCTTGAGCTGTCAGCCATGAAATGGATGTCCTGAAAAACAGGCCTTGGCTACACGTGAAATGCTACAGGGGCACAGTTATGGCACTGTGTCCCTTGTGTGCAGACACAGCCTGTGCCAAAGGAGGGACAGCTAGGAAGAATCCCTAAGAGATGACAGCTAGGGAGACTTCTTCCAGCATCCCAACACTGCATCCATGGGGGATTAGGCCCTTTTATCTACACATCAGAGCAATGAAGTTAGGCCAACTCAATTTCCTAGCGTAGACCAGGCCTTAGCAAATGGGATTTCTTCATGGCAAGTTTTCCCCTTTGGATCCAACTGAGGGGCATTGTCCACATTTCTAGGCGACAGCATACCAAAAGCATTTCTTTTAACCACCAATGGATTCTGGCTGCTAAATGGAGCTTTGCATTGTGATGTCCAGTGTTCCCCTACTACATAGCTTAGATTGGCCACCCACCAGCAAGAGAAGTTTCCTTCTGGAGTGCGTTGACTCTCCCATGCTTACCTTAGGGCAGGGCTACATTACAGCGGAAGGTCAAATTAAGGTACACAGATCCAACTATGTTAATTACATACCTGGAGTTGATGTGCCTTAAGTCAGGCTTCCACACCATCTCCATGAAGGGAGGTTGATGGGAGTGTTCATTCCCATCAACTTCCCTTACTCCTAATGAGGGGCAGGAGCACTGGTACTGATGGAGGTGTTCTGTAAGTTTGATTTAGAGTGATTTAGTCCCCACTAGGTGTGCTAGATCAAACTCCAGAAGATCCAGAGTTGATCTTCCCTGTACAGGTTGAACTTCTCTAACCAAGAGCTCTCTCGTCCAGCAACATCCGTAATCCAGCATGATTTTAGTGAGCTGGACCACCACATATCATGGGTGTGGCCAAGATTCCCACAGTCCCAAAAAGTTTGTTTCCAGCCTCCAGTCCTGGCTCTCAGTGTTCTCTGCTGCTATTTAGCTGTAGTTTATCCTTAAATATCTTCTAAAAGCCCAGCAAGCAGCAGACATGTTGGTAATGTGATAGATAATATTGACCTCCCATTGTCCAGCAAATTCTCTCATCTGGAACCGGTCAGGTCACTGGGTGCCAGATTAGAGAGGCTCAATCTGTAGTGAAGACATATTTTAGGAAGCTGTAGAGTAGTGCTACCGTATGGGCATGCACCTTTCTGGCTCTACAAACAGAGAACAAATAGTCTGGTAGCTATAACGGGAGTCCTACAGGGCTATTTCCCTCCCCATCTATAGGTCTTTCTTGGATTGACACTATACTCACTTTGCTCTCATGAGATCCTGATCTTTCAGTGCAGACCCCTGCAGATATATCACTCGCTGAGACCAGAGAGGAATCTGAAGAACCCGCCGAACTTGTATATCCATCTCCGTCGGACAAAGTATCACTACATAGTAATCCTGAAAGAGAAAAGCCAGTGTTAGCTTGTAAGCCTGACAATGCAAGCGTGGGTATTTAGTCCCGTCATATACCCTCCAGCTGAGATCATTTCACTCACCGAGTGTGTAATTCTGTGCAGGTTTCAGAATTATGCTATTAATGGTGTGATATCACTTTGCACTAGTGTTGTGACATCACAAGCCTTTGGAAACACACACAGAGTTTTCCCCTCAATCACATTTGCACAATAGATCTAGTGTAGGCACATCTGACAAGTGAATTACTAAAGGGCTGAATGCTTGGCTCATGAAAATGAAATTCTGCATTGAGCAATGAACAAGCCTTAAAAAATGAAGTCGATAATCAGCCAAGGTTGACAATGACGGCAGTGAAATCTTGATTGGTTCTTGAACAGCATGCCAATACAGGCTGCGTGTGAGCCGCTCCTGTTAGAAATGGGGTGAAAGTTACACACATTCACTGATGAACACAGTTGATTAGACTTGATTATTCCATTTGGAGCTGGGTAAATCTCTCCGGAGTTCAACAAGCAAACATCTATTTGTACAGCATGAGGCATTCAATTTGAAGAACTCCTACCATAAAAAATAGGATGGCTGTATCGGTATTTTCAATGTGCTTGGATGCCACACCAACAAACATAGAAAAAGCCCCAAGCAAACTAGCCCTGATAGAAACAGTGTGGTCATTGTTGTGTGATAAAGGTAGGTATATACTACAGGCTATTGAATCTATCAGGACTACCACACTATATATTTATTTTGTGCTGATACCATATATTTATTCAAGTATTCTATACAGTGAATTGAAACCAATTGCCAGCTTACACTGAAGACAAATCTCGTATTTTTTTTTTTACCTTTTACATATTCCTATCACATATCCTTTGGCTTCCCTCTTCCATGTGCTCAGTGCTGAGTGGTGCACTCACTACCCACAGCAGTGTCTAGCAGTACTGAGAGCTCCACAAGGACATTTGTTCAATTGCTAACAACACTTGTCCTGAAATAAGACGCCAATGGCTTTACCTGAAGCCGGGGATGGGCGTAGAACTCATTGAGAAAGTCCATCAGGAGGTCAATCTTGAGGGAGCTGACACAAAGCACAACATGTTTCTCTGTCTGTGCTCGGTGGCGGCTGTAATTCCCTCCTGATTTCTGGCGTTCCATCCAGAGGTACACAAGCTCCTCAAACTGCAAAGAAAGATGGCTCATTTCTGATGGTGGGGTTGGCCGAACACGTTCACAGATTCAGAATGCTTTCACCACGACAAACTGCACATCCACAAACTGCCTAGAGAGGTGGTGGATTCTCCATCCCTTGAGGTTTTCAAGTCCCAGCTGGACAAGGTCCTGTCTGGGATGACTTAGCAGGGGTTGATCCTGCTTGAAGCAGGGGGCTGGACTAGATGACCTCCTGAGGTCCCTTCCAGCCCTATGATTCTGTGATTCTGTGATATTCATAACACCCCATGGTAGCCACATACAGCTGGACTGGGCCAAGGTAGCTCTGGATGAAGGAGAGTGGGGGTTCATTTTTGCTTACAGCCCTTTGTGATGAAATTCCTCACCACAAGTCCCTTGCCTGCCACTGTAGTCATTTCTGGGATGCAACTGTAAACTGTCACAATGTGTTCCTTGCTACCCTCCTAGTGTGCGCACACACACACACACATATTCTGCTTGTTCCGCTTTAGGACAAACGGGAAGGAAATACACTTTGGCTAGTCAATCTCAGAAGAATCTCTTTTCTAAGAACATTTCCCCCTTCTCTTCTCCTGACACTAAGCAGTGACAGACGGGGAAAACTTCAGGCAAGGCTGTCACTGCCACATCATTTGCTTGTTTGCTCCCAGATGTGATGCATCCAACATCACATGGCTCAGTAGTGTTTTGACAGTGCCTCAGAGCAGACACTAAGTTCCCTCCAGGGGTTTAAAATTCCTCTGCCTCCTCTGGAAATCTTAAATCATGTTCCTCCTCAACTGACTAGTCAGGCAGAAATCATCCGCCTGCTGGCGCTTCTCATGAGCTGTGACACTCCAGCAATGCTGACATTTCTACTGTAGCCTCAGCACATCTTTTTCTTCACACCTGTGTTGCCCTTACCTGGAGGGGCAGCACAACAAGGGCAACGCAGATCATTATAACCACGAGGAGCTGGGAGGGCCAGATCTTCGGAGTCACATCTCCATAGCCCACAGTGGAGAAGGTGACAATACAGAAGTAGAAGGACTTGAAAAGGGAGAGATTGTCACCAGCTCTTTCTAAGTGCTGGATGCCACAGGTTCTAGAGGAAGGGGACAAAGGGAGCATGTCTCAGTTAGGCTTTCACACAGCACTCCATGAATATCATGTTCCTGATCCTGCACCATTGAACTTCCTCCACTGCTATTGAGGTCAGTGGGGTTGAGGGCCCCCTGGTACTTGCAAAATGGCCTTGAACCTACCAGATTCATCCCTTGTGTGTCGCTAGTGTTGTCAGTCGGATAGAGCTAGCCAGCTTGACAGCACTTACAATTTGGAGGTTCAGTCTTGTTCAGATAATCATCGCCCCTCCAAAT
Organism: Carettochelys insculpta; assembly: GCF_033958435.1. Taxonomy (NCBI): domain Eukaryota; kingdom Metazoa; phylum Chordata; order Testudines; family Carettochelyidae; genus Carettochelys; species Carettochelys insculpta. The sequence continues at coordinate 20,175,977 of NC_134157.1, forward strand.
TAACATGCTCACCAGAACATTACCCCAAAGTCTAGACATCAGGTCCCGTACTCCAGTAGGACACCACCACTTATGTAGACAGTATGGAGTCCAAGAGCCTATGTTTCTGACAATCTGAGTGTTGCAGAAAGGAAAACAGAAAGCTCATTCAGTCCTTAACATGCCTCAGATGACACTAAGGGCTCTCAGGCTCACGACTGACTTCAAGTGAGAGTTCTTCAGTAATCATGATGCTGCTAATACATTTCTCTTCTCGTCCCTCCCACCTCCCACACGCTCATGTCTCTCTTTGGAAATGCAAACCCTCCAGAACTGAGTAGCTTATTTGCTAAGGAATCAGTCAAAATACTTTGAAAGGCATGCAGTTAAAAGTCATCTTGGTTAGCAGAAACAACATAAAAGTAGTCTTGGAATTTACTTCTCGTGCTAACAAACAGTACAGGACATACACAGGGCAGGTCTACACTACACAAGTAAGTCAATTGTAAATACACTGTTCTAGTCATGGCAATTGTGTAGCTAGAATCGTCTTATATGCAATTGACTTACGTGGTCATCTTCACAGGCGATGTCGATGGGAGAAACTGTCCCATCAATCTCCTTTACTCCTTGTGATATTGAGGAGTGCAGGAATCAACTGCCAGCCCCAGACAGCTCAATTTTGTGCATCTCTACCAGATGCATGAAATCAAACTCCAGAAGATCGACCCTGACAAGTTCAATCTTCCACGTAGTCTAGATGTGCCCACAGACAGCCACAGAGGGCAAGAACTGCTAAAGGCAAATAGTATTGTTGCTTGATTTTATTAAAAATGCTGTCAGGATGTTTAGAGGTACCATGAACATCAGATTCACTGTGTGTCCACTTACAGCTTAACTGGTACATTACATTCCAAGTCCAGCTCTGTGGAAATTTAAAAGTCTAAGTTGACTTTCAATACCTAACCATTGAAAGAAGTCGATGCTGTTTAAATGCACAGAGTAAAAGGTTTCCTTAATTAGCAGATGCCTCCATGACCCATTAGACAAATGGAAATCTAGCAACCATGGTAACCTCCTCCAGACAAGCAGCATATTTGTGACATGAATGGGCCTTAATGTACAAGCCATCACAGCTAGTGTCTTCCAGATTCACCTACCTTTGAAAATCACACGTATCTCTCTGTACTTTACAACAATTATTGCTGTGCTCAGAGCCCCGTACACCTACATAAGCCACCTATGATCCTGGTATGCTCCAGTTAACAGTTAAACTCATGTACTTGGGGACAATGATTGGTTCCTAAGATAGGAACTGATCTGCCAGCAGTGAAATGCTCAGGAAGACAAAGCAAGGTAAGAAGAAGCTGTGTGTCGGTGAATTGACAAACGCAAAATGGTACCGAAAGTGTTCTCAACACTTAGGGTCGCTTCCAGGTGGTGTAAACTGGTGTAGCTCCATCAAAGTCAAATGCTGATTTATACCATTTCTGCACTTTAATTCCTTAAAACTAAATACCAACTCCATGGATATCAATGGCAAAGCTCCCCTTGAGCTCCATCTAGGATTTGGCCCTGTACAATTTGTGATGGATGAAGATGAAAAGCCTTAGGAGCTCGGTATGGTTTGGGTAAACAGCCCTAAACAAGGAAGCTTTGTTCAATATATCCACATGTATATAGTCTTCTCTAGGACCCAACTGGAATCAGACTGGAAAATTCCTGCTGCAGCCCTGACTTGAATCTCCTGCAAGTTTCCAAATCATCAGATGGGATTTTGGTGCATTCCCCCAGTGAAAGCCAGGCAGTTAATCCCTCCCAGCCCCCATGCAGGGGCATGAGAATTTCCCGCCCCCCCCACCCCATGCACTCTATTCTCCATTGTTGGGGTCAAGAGGAAATAGCACCAACAAAGTGCAAATGGTAATGTATAAAGTTGGTTTTGTTGACCTTTCCATTAGACCTGTAAGAGCAAGAAAGCTGATGCCGTGGCAGCCCCTGTTTGTGCTCTTTGGCCCCAACAGCAGCATGTGGGCGGGGATGTAACCAAGAGGGGGTGAAAATGCCATTGAATCAATGCTGCTTTTAATAAAGAAGCTTCTGCCCCACCCATCAGAACAGAAGTAAGTGAATCTAGTTAGCAAATATGTGGCAGATTATCTAGACCTCCACCACTTTGCCCTCCAGATGTGAACAGTATTTCCTCCAACTGTTTAAAGAGGACACAAATATTATTGCATGGAGATGAAGAGAAGGGAGAGCAGTCAAGAAAAGAAATCAATAGATCAACCTTTTACTTTTCTGTCTGACTGCAAAAAGTGCGACTCCATGATGATTCAAACCCCCTAGAAGAGCACTTGGCCTCAGATCATATCCACAGGGAACAGCAATGCAATTGGTCTGTCTTGTGTCTTGCCACATGTAATCATCCACAAGGCTCTGCGTCAAAGAGTGGTTGTTTTTCGATCTCTGCTGGGCTGGCTTGGTTGTGTTACAGCAAAAACAAACAAAAAAAAACTCCCACTCCCAGCACATCACGCATCCATCTGATGCATTTTTATTTTCTTAGTCACTTTTATCCCATGCTCTAGAGCAGTGGTTCCCAACCTTTTCAGCAACCTGGCACACTTCAAACAATTCCATGGCACACCCACCTTGTTCATCTCATAAACGTCGCTCCTCCCCACTAGCCTGTGGAGCTGGGGTGTGGTTTATAAACCACATCCCAATTCCAACAGGCTCAGCCCTTCCTCCTCCCTTCCCACAGCAAAGAGGGTGTGGGGGACAGGCTCTCCACCAGCACATTCAGACCAGGAAGCAGCATTTTAGCTGCCTCCTGGCATGAACAGGCTCCTGCTGGATCAGCATTTCCCCTCGCAGTGGCTCTGCAAAGAGCCACCCTGGGTGGAAATTGACTAGCTTGCATCAGCTGGGACTCAGGCAGCCTTGCTGCTTGAGCCCTAGATGGCAAAAGGTCATCAATTTCCCTCCATGGTGGCTCTGCAAAGAGCCACAGCAAGGGGAAACTGATGAAATTTCATGCCACACTTGAACAGTTCTCATGGCACACCAGCGTGCTGCGGCACACTGGTTGAAACCACTGCACCAGAGAAGAAGAAAGCAAAGCACTTTGAAGGGCTGATTTTCTGTCTACATAGATAGAGGAATATGCCCACTGAGGCTTGCAGCAAGGTCCCATCTCTTGCCTTGCCACAGTCAAATGTGAGATAAAAGCTGAAAACAGGAGCCACAGAAAAGAAATTGTGCTTGAACAAAGTATGGGAGTAAGTGTTTCATGTGTAGATACAATTCTGCTAACTGTACATGCAAACTAGGCATGTAATTACACACAGCTATTGTCCCACATGACTCTGGAAATCTGGCCTTGACCAGCGTCACCAATTAACAGTGCATTTAGGCATCGTGCTCTCCTGCTTGGTGACTCCGATGCAATGGTGATGGGGTTCTGATAAAAATGTTAATGGTGCAGAAAAAAATTACGAGCACAAGTTATTTATGAACTTCAAAAGGTCTGGGGCTCCGTTTACGTTCAGATGAACAATAAAAGTGTGGCTTCTCTGAGTTTCTGGGCTGGAAATCTTGAAAGAATATGAAAGAAACTGATGAAATTCCACCTAAAAACATTGCTCTTTACAGCCCATATTAACTTATGGTTCTCTCCACTGCTCATTTGAGCTGATTCCTGTTATTTGGGCCCTTTGTCTCCCAGAACCACAGCAGTATACCACAACCCAAAGCTGTTTTGTGCGGCCCCAGAATGGAGCAGAGGGTCAAAAACCATTATCGGACCTCTGTGCCCCCACTATGCCGGGTAGCTCTTCCAGCCTATGCCGTGGCTGAGCCTGGGCTGCAGCTTCACTACAAATGGGGGAGGGGGAACTTCCAGCCTGTTGTGCAGCCTCCATACAAAGTACTCTGCTTCAGGAAGCTGGGTAATCTGTCACTGAAACAGATGCTCATGTGATTTTCCCAGCTGCAACAGCAGGATAAAAGTGAGTCACACTCCAGGGTGACCCATCACATAATACAAGTTGAAACTCTCTCATCCGGCAACATCCCTCCTCTGGCAGGACTATGGATATTGCTGGACCAGAGAGCACCCTGACCAGAGAGCTTCATATGTGCAGGGTGGAGTGGAGCCCTGCTGGTGACAGGGAGCCACCCCCTGGCAGCAGGAGTTAGGGAGCCCACTGTGGGGAACCCAGCCCACCAGAAGCCCAGCCAGGAGCCCTGGAGAGGGGTGCCAGTGGGGAAACTGGCTGTAGCCTGGAGCCTTGCCAACAGCCCTGCAGCTGTGGGGACCCTGGCCCCACCTGGTGGAGCTCCAACATCCCCATGGTGGGGAGCTGGCTTGGGCACGGAGCCCTGCCAATGGCCCCACAGCCACAGGGACACCAGCCCCAGCTGGAAAAGCCTGGCAGCCCCAGGGAAGGGACCCCACCTGGAACAGGGACCCGAGCTGGTGCAGGGAGCCCCATCAGCAGCTCCGCATCCATTGGGACTCTGGCCGGGGAAGTGCTGTGGTGGGGAGTCCTGCTGGCAGCCCTGCAGCAGCAGGGAACCTGGCTAGGGCTGGTGAGCCCTGCAGCCCTGTGGGGGAGCCTCGCAGGTGTGGTGCCCCACTCAGCAGCCTGAGGGCCTGACTTCCCCTCGTCCACAAAATCCCCTCATTTGGGACCACTCAGGTCCCAAGGATGGCAGACAAGGGAGGTACAACTTGCATCACGCTCTGCCTATCACATTTCAGAACAACGCGTTCTGCCATACTCTTTTAGGCCCTGGCCTTGCAAAACCATTCACATGCATGTGACTCCTTGCAGAGTATAATGCTAAGGCCTTATACATCAGCTTTTGTGGGAATGGGGCCTTAGATCTTCCCTCAGTTTATTTATTCACAGCCACAACTCATGAATCAATGTGCCATGCAGCCAAGGGAAGGGTCTAGAAACACCAAAGAAAATTCCTTACCCTGTGAAAACAAGACACAGCAGGGTACAGATCAGAATCAGCACCTGATTGAACATGGCCGATTGCGTCCTCTGAATAGCTCGGTGCAAGTCGTTCTGGAAAAAGGAGAAGTCTCACTTGACGGACAACTAGGAGAAACCATTGGATGCAAACACCCCCCTCCCTCGTGTTATACCCATGCAACATGGCTGAGTTCCACAGGGTTGCGCAGGAAGCGAGTCAGGCAGGAATCTGTGCCTCTTACAAACTATTGCATGCATGTCTGCAAAAAGTAAGTATTGGCCTATTTCTCTCCTGTTGTAACATTGCAAGTTCTTCAGGGCAGGGTTTGTCTACTACCAGGGTAAGCAAACTTCTTATGTCAGGCCCTCTGTTTTTCCATGCAATTAACAGGCTCCCTCCCCTTCCAAACCTGACTAATGTAATCCAAACTGATGGAAATTTCAGTTATGCTCATAAGACTAAAAACCCCTTTTGGCAGGGGTGAGAAAATAAGTCTGTAGAATGTAAAAAGTAGATTAGTTAGTATATAAATGTGAATACACAGACATACAAAGAGTTGCATATTTCAACATGTTTAATGAGCTGGATGAGCCTGAGACCCCACAGCCGATTGTGCTGCACCCCGCTTAGGAAATTTCATGCCCCCACAAGGGAGCCGTTCCTGCACTTTGCACTCCCCTAGTCTACTGGTCTGTGTTTGTACAATGCCTGGCACAGAAGGCCACATCCTTGGTTGGCCCTTATGCGCAGCCATAACAAACACAAGTGAAATGAACACAGATCTAATAAATAATGATGCACAGATTACGCCCCATGGCTAAGAGCCAGCTTCCAAGTACTGATCAGCCTGTGATTCAGAAGCATTCTGTGAACCCAGAATTCATCTTTAGTTCTCATGGGCAGAGCTTTCAGAAGGTCAGATCTGCAATGTCAGTGCCCATTTGGGGACCTAGGTGAGAGTCGTGGTCAGAAAACCCCCTAAATCTGGCACTAGAGGTCACAATGGAAGCTGCTGCATGCCAGGATCTTTTAAACATTTGGCCTCAGTTGCGAGTCTTGGGCACTTGAAAATCTGGCTGCTTCTTGATGTAGAGGTGGAAACTGCAGAGCATTGAGACACTCTCCACAGACCCAGCATAGTTAAGGACATCTGCCATTTCTAGTTTCTCTCTCTCAATATTAGTGTCAAATAAATAAGCAGAGATCAGTGGTAAGGAGAATGCTAGGCTCCTCTTCCGGCTATAGGGGAAGGGAGTGGGTGAGCTTTGGCTACTCACTATCATGTTTTCCAGGGCGTACTTGGCCAGCCAGCAGTTCAGAAAAACAGGAATAAACAAATTCCGCAAAGGGGACCAGAATATCTAGAAGACAATAATTATTTGCAGGCTCACTTTAAAAACATGCACACAGTCAAGGCACCTTTATTTAGTAAGTTATAAATAGGTAGTCAAGTATTATTCCTAAGAATCTGACATCCAAAGTTTTGGCAGAGGAATACATGAAAATAATTGGCCTCTAAAGAGTACAAAAACTGTCTGCTGCAAAGTTAAGTACTACTTTTCAAGGGAACTACATTGATTTACATCAGTTCAAGTTCCAGTCCTTAGAAAAGAGCTCTCTTCATCCTCCCCAACTCTATGTAGCTTAGACAATACGAGCCAACCACATGGCTATAATTCAGCACCACTGCAATCTAGGTTAGATGAAAACCTCTGAGACCTATCTATGCTACCTCCTCCAAATTTGCTGCCACTGGTGGAGCTGAACAATGGTTACAAAGTTTGCCCCTAAACTTGCAGTGAGCTCTATAACGGTACAGGGGTCAAGATTATATCTGCCAACATCTGAGTAGATCACAATCAAGTCAGATAGATTGTATCCCATTCAATCCTAGAGTTACGCAAAATGTTCACAACCTATCACGGAACCACAAGAAATGAAACCAGCCTTGGGTTCTGACATGAGCTTGAAACCAACGGACTGTCATAAAAAAGCAGTGGTTTGTGTATTGATCTTGTAAATTTTAGGATCGTGAGTTCAAGCCTCAAGGGAGCTGTTTAAAGGTCTGAGGTAAAGAAAAAAATATCTGGCAGAGGTGGTGATATAGGTCCTGCTGTGAATGTGGGATACCTGGGCATGATGACCTCTCAATGTTCCCTTCCAGCTCTATGAGATAGGTGGGTATCTCTCAACTAACCATAAAGCTGGGAAATGAAAATGAATTTTTTCCACACAAAGTCATCTGTTATTGGAAAAAATGGTATGTGGGAGGAGGAAGATGTTAACCAGCTCTTAACATTTCCTGTTGTTGGACATATGGCCATTCATCATAATTTCATAATGAAAATCTTGTAACATGGCATTTACTGAAACGTGATTGATTTAAAATTGTCAAGGGCAAAACACTTACTGTGATGATAAAGGGCACTGTATTGATCATTTCAAGGATGAATGAAATACGAAAAATCTGCTCCCAGATGTTTCCCTGCAGAACGGGGGAAAAAAACTGAATTAAATAACCACAGGAGAATACTGAAAATGACAATTCAGAAGGTTCCAATCTAGGCCATTTCCAGCTATTATGATGCTGCAGCAGCCAGAATGACGCAGGGTGTTTCACAACAGGCAGACGCGGCCCTGGTTCTTCCCCCAAAGAATTTATAACTGTGATGGGCAACTTGTAGCCTATGAGGCCTGTGCACCCCCGCCTGCCCCCGTCCTTCAGGCACCTCTCATGCTCCATCCCCACTCTTCCTCCTCCCTCCAAGAACTTGAATCACTTTGTGGCATTCAAGCTCGTGCCGGGAGACATAGGAATATGGACAGAGAGCGTATTAGCAGATTTATGGCCCTCCAAACAGTAGAAGTGTGGGGCTTCAGCGCCTCAGTGTGTGTGATACATGGGGAAAGCAGGCAGAGAGGGGCTGTGCAGGCCACAGGTGGAACCCCAGTGGGTAGCAGGTCGCCCTGTGTTGCCAATCATCACTGGGATGAAGGAGGGCCACTCATGCAGCTCACTCTCTAGTCCCGTTGCCCACCGCTGACTTCCGATGTACATTTCAGACCAGACATGAGGCCCAAGTGGGATGAACAGCAGGAGGGGGGTGAGGTGTTGGATTGTTTCTGAATGAAGTTTAGTTTATGATACAGGCAGCAAAGACCATTAGCCTAGCACCTTCTGGAAGCAGGACAGGGTCAGAGTCCACCAGAAGCCTGTCAGCACTTACACAATCGTCATCACAGAACTGAGACGATAAAGACGATCAGGAGAACAGAGGCCCTGTGCTCTAGCCTTTCACCTTCGATGCAGCAGAGGCCTCTGGAGGCCCAGGGAGCTGTTTTGCTTTCAAGAACCATTCTCCCAGCTTCCTGACTGTTCCAGGGAAACTAGATCTTTGCCTCGGATGCCCTCTGGGTTGGGCTAACCCTTGAAAAAGAAGTGGAGACGTCTATTTACAACAGAGGCCCGTTCTGAGGAACAACTGTATCCTTCTGAATACCTGGCATTGAACTCTCAACTGCGAGGACCCGGTTGTGAACAGCCAAGCTTTCCTGGGACTCCTAATTGATCTGCTTTAGAGATGTTTCAGATTCTCTTTGAGAAGGAATAGAACAAGAGCACTTCCAGGGTTCTTCCAGGCTGGCCGTTATACTGATATCTCTTTGGTTTCCCCTATTCTGAAACAGTCTGTGGTTTTTGTGTGGTTCCTTCTTTCAGGTGAACCAATGGAGGGCTTAGGTAAGACAGGAAATACAATGGGAGTCAGGGAAAACTCCTTTTCTGCCCAGTTACTGCAATATATTTACTTGAACTTGAAATACCTCAGTGAAAGATAAGGAAGAAAAGACAAGTCCTCCATCACGGATGGACTATTCCTATTATTACCTAAAAAATAAATGTGTTAGTCTTTGAGGTGCTACAGGACTGTTTGTTTTTTATTCCCACAATAACGATGAGAAGAGAATTTCTAGGCCTTATTCCCTCTTATCTCGTTTACATACTATAAAGTGGTCACAAAACATGACCCAAAAAATCAGTGTCTTGCTCCTGCTTTGTATATTTGAAAGTGACTGCACAACAGGCCAGCAATGGGGAATCAGGCCTTCCCTGGCCCTCTCTCTGCAGACAGCTTGCTGAGCCTTCCCACCAGACAGCCACAAGACTGTAGAACCACGTGATAAAAGCAATGGTACTTTAGGAATCAGCTGATTTGCCAATGAGTGTGATGATGAGATAGGGCACCCAATGTTTTGCAAATCTTATTGACAAACCTGATGGAGTTCCTTCAAAAGGACACATGGCTGAAAAGACCAGCGCTGGTACACTCAGCTACACACAGCACCACTAAGCTTTGTGGACACACATCACTGGCTAGAAAGAAAAAAAATGAGAAATGCTCCAAAGGATTCTGAGATGACATGTATTGAGGCCTGCTTTCTCTGAAGATAAAAGGAACCAGAGTGACAGGCCAGGTAGAAGTCCTCTTTTCCTACACAAAACTAAGCAAAAAATGGTCCCCAGGCTGTCCCCAACCCTGAGCTGATAGGAGAACCCCAATGAGTAACAAGGTATTTCTACCTCCACGGCTTCTAAGCTGAGGCGGCCACAGAAGATGGCCCTTATGAGACAGTATGAAACCAAACAACTCTACCACTGCACACACACGAAGGTTGCACACAAAGTGATGGTGGGGGGGGGGGGGAGAGAAAGGAAGAATGAAGTTCTGTCAACAAAATGAAATGAAAATCCACACTATTTGAAAGATGCCCCTTTTGTGCTCTGTCAGAGGCTCCTCTGTGGGAAAGCCGAGTGAATGATACAAAACGTAATCCATCTGCCAGGGCCATAATGAGAATAGTGGTGAAGAGCTATACCCAGGCACAGAAAACTGGCCCAAAGGGTTTTCAGGCATCTGACAGAAGGGAGATAAAATAGCTCTTATGAATCTAACAGCTCTGTGCTTTAAAAAAAAAAAAACAAAAAAAAAAACGGGAATTTACAGGCATTGGTGCATTCAGCCTGTCTTCTGAAGGCAAGGAAGTTGAAGATTAACATCGCAGCTGAGCCCCTGTCACAGGCCAGCTGGCCCTTGAAGGGGAGCTGGAAGCAGTTTTGCTTTTGAGGGCTCAGCTATACATCTTCTGCTGATCCTGACTGGCTGGGATCAGGTGGCTGTTTGGTCCTTAGATGCGGCTGGGGAAGGAGCCAGGTGATTTCCACACAGGTCTGAGGGAGCTCAGCTGGAGAGACAGCTGAAGGACAAAAGCTGCCTCCAGGATCTAGCCCTGAAGGGAGAGGGATACAGGAGAGAAGGAGACTCCTGAAAAAGGCCCCTCCCCAGGCAGGAGGTGGACAGGCAGACTAGGGGCTGAGCCTGTGGGGTGGAGGCCAAAGGGTCAGCACTTTCTGAGACAGCACACAGGAGGGTGGAAGGCCCTTTCACTTCCTTTGCTGAGTCCCTTTCCAGGGCTGTGCGGGACGGCTGCCTGATGAAGTCACCCTGAGGGAAGGAAGACTGTACACCACAGGGTGCTATGGGAGCAGGTTCTTCCATCGAGATCCACTTCTTCCCCTCTCTTCCACTCATTGGCGATAACAGGCTCTGCGGCGCAATGGATAGATAGCACTTTGGCTTTCTAGCTTGATGACAGATGGAGTCATTCCGGCTGTGGGTGCAAGTCCCACCAGAGCTGCACTTTATTTCACCGGGAGGGTAGTGAAGCACTGCAATGTGTTACCTAGAGAGGAGGTGGAATCTCCATCCCTGTCCTGCTTTGGGCAGTGGGCTGGACCTGATGACCTCCTGAGGTCTCTTCTGGTCCTAGGATTCTGTGGCATGCCCAGACTAGGGACTGTTGCAGGTAGGCTCCCCAGAAGCTGGCATGGAAGACAGGGATGGGTCACGCCATAGGTACCCTTTCTGTACACCCCCCCACTAGCTCTAGCATGGGCCACTGTTGCAGACATGTAGTCCACTGGGCGCTCACCCCACCCAACCCTATGAGGGGCAGAGCACTCTGGCCTGAAGCAAGCACAGGACTGAAGTCAGTGAGACACCTTGTGAGGTTAAAGTCAGTCACTTGCTTGCAGGCTTTTCTGGATCAAATCCACAACACTCAGCACCATAGAGGAGTGACCCCTATGGCAGGATTGAACAGCAAAGCTGCTTGGAGGTGCCCTGGGCAAATACTGCTAAAAGCATCTTTTTATTTGCTGCATAAAACAAATGGGCCTTCCCCCTCCCGTGCCTAGTGAAGAGTGTTTGTTTCAGTTCAGCGAGCTCAGTGAGGAGCGAGAGCCAGGGGACTTTCCTGTGCATTAGAGAAGAGATTCATGCTGCACAATTCTGATGAAGGTTTTTAACACTCTCATATTCCGAGGGCTCTTAAATCTGTGATTTGTTTGGCTTATGAAAAAAAAAAAAAAGACAGAGGCCATTTGCAAAATTGAGTCCAGGTTTGAATTTCAAATGCCTCCAGTAGAGCTGCATAGAGAGTGCTTGGAGAAAAGCAGCTGCTAGAGTGTGAGAGGGAATGAGAAAGGAAAGACCTGCTACTGATTTCAAGGAGTGTTTGATTGGGCCTTAAACTTTAAATCCATATCTGTATTACATGGAGAATTCTTACCTTGTAGCTGAGATAGATGAGAAGCATGGTCTCCAGGAAGCTGATTAAAGCTACGCTAACCTGAAAAAAAAAAAAAGCAAAAGCATATAAATTGCCTTGGGTTTGATGTGAAGCATCATTGAAGAGTTCTGAGGCTCTCCAGACACTCAGATGGTCTGGCCAACAAAACATTCCCACCTCGTTTACAAGCAACAACTAGGAGAGCTGCTAACCATGAAGGTTGTGATGCCCTTTGCTGAACCCCAAAGACAATACAGGAGTGGCACAAATTGGGGCTCACAATGGCAGATCCTCCGTTTCCACTTCACTCTTCTTTGTCAAAGTCTCAGCCTGCTCCAGACAGTTCTTGTATTGGCGCACTATGCTAGTGGGGGGCAGGGGGTAGTTATTTTAATTTAAAAATAAGAATTATGCTGACACACTGGCTAGCATGGAGGTGACTAAGGTACCTTATATTGATATAGCTTATTCCCTTTATATCCATATAACTGCATCCGCGCTGGGGCCTGTGCCATTTCAACCATACTGGAAGAGATAAAGCAGCGCCACTTTTGTGTTAGACAAATCCTTTGGCTGGAATCCTGGTCCCGCTGATGATGAGAAGAGTTTTACTGTTGACAGCCAACGTGGGGCCCAGGGCAAGTTGGGGGAGGGGCTGGTTCTGCACCCTGGAGGGGCAGGGCCAAGGGCATTCAGTGCTCAGCACCACCCAGACCACAGTGCTGGCCTCCCCACACCCTCCCTGACAGCGGCCCCCAGCCGAACTAGCACTGCCTCAGCATTTGAAAGTGACCCAGAATTTAGGCCACCGCCTCTTCCAAAGTAGCAGTGGCAACAGCTGGAGAACCACGCCCCTTTGAAATGCTGGGTTCAGAGGCAATCTCCTTTGCCCCCCAGCCTCACCTGCACCCTCTGGTGGCAGACCTCACTATTGAGTTTAACAGAGATGAGATTTCGAGAAAAAACATTTTTTTCATCCACGCAACAACTGCTTGAAAATCAATGACTCCTTCCCTCCCTGCCTCCACCTTGAGAACATTTAAAGTCAGAGATAAGAGAGGCTGGGGCAGTACTGCTGGAGCGGGAATGAACCGTGCACCCCTGAAACCTATTTGGCTCCACTGTAGGCCCCCATTAGGCCAGGAGAATAGAGCGGTGCGAAACTCACTCCATTGTATTGTCACAAACATTTGCATAAACAGACTTTTCTCTTTTCCATTTGCATTTGTAAGTTTCTCCTCGGATCCTTTACCCAGCCCCAGCATTAAAAAACAGCCTGTTTCCACTCCCCAGGGAAATCTGCGTCCTGTTTATCACCACAGAGAAACACTGACGACACAGAGCAAACCTTACACAAGGAAAATGCTGCATGACTTTTGTGAGATGATTGGGTGTCATTCTGTCACTTACTTGTATTGCCCATAATGGCATTTTTCTATCCACCCACAAGATTGGAGCCCTGTAAAGAAATTCAAAATGGTCCAAGTTGGAATCTATATTAAACAAATCATTCAGTGTTTTACCCACCATGTGCAATCCCAACATTTATTGATCTTTATCAAACTCATTATTACTATTCAAAAATGCAAAGTCTGCATCCAGATCTGAGTCTCCTCAAAGGCATGCCTCTTCATGTGTGCAGGCCCAGCTAATTCTGTCATTCCCCTTTGCAAAACTTCAGGAATAAAGCTGATGAGACCCTTACATATCCCAGACTGGGGCCCAGTACTTGAATCTGGGTTGAGTTTGAGGTTAATCTGAACCAACAAATAGATTCAGGTGAAAACCATTGAGGATTAAGGAGTTTGGGAGTGAGTTCTGGTTTTAAATGAATTGAATAATCCTTATAAATCTCAGAGACTCAGGGTGCAAGGGGAATCAAACTTGGAGAAGGCTCTTGACACTCCCAAAGCTGCAGGAGAGAATGTCTGGGGAACTACAATTAGACTCAGACACTGAAAACTCTACTTGCTCCAGTGGGAGAGAGAGAGAGAGAGAGAGGCCACCATGGGCCCAGGGGCAACGTAGGAGGGTGGCCAGGCTCCCCAGTCCCAGAAGGGGTGGGGCCAAGGTTGGAAGGGGAGGGGATTAGGATAGTCAGCCCTGCTCTGTCCCCCCCACACCCACATGCTCCCTCAGAGCTGCACACAGAGCAGCAGCACAGTGCTCCACTGAATTTTAAAGGGACCCAGATCTCCGGTCACCACCACTGCTACTTGGCTAGTGGTGGTGGCTGGAGGTCTGGTTTCCTTTGAAATGCTGGGCCCAGGGGCATCTGCCCCCATTGCCCACATCCTACCCCCATCAGTGGGCCTGTTTCCATTTGCTGGAACCATCAATTGTTCCCACTCCAGGACAACTTTGTTCGTTAGACTTGTTTAGCAGAAGCTGGACTGAATTTGAACGACAAACCTGCATATGAAACCTCTCACAGGCTACATGCAATAAAACGTCTGACCCTAGACAACGCAAACCCTTGTTTGAGGTCAAATTAATTTCCCATGCATATCCAGTCCTACCCTAGCAAGCAGGAGCGAGCGTGCGGAATCACATTAGAGCTTTGTTTCACAGATGACTGAGAATACCGTCTGCATGGGGAATTACTCATTTCCAAACGCGGGACAATGGGTGCTTTTCTAGCTGTGCATCTCAATCTCTCATATTCTCTCTCTCCCTTTGACAGCTGCATCACTCAGAACAACCTGTGGCTATGGGCAGTCACGAGTGTCAGAAGCATATATTACTGGGTTCCCCCACAAGCAGGGTTTAAGCACTAACAGCAACTTACCAATTTATTTCTGTAGATGACTGATTGAAGGTTGAGTAATTCTGCTTTTCGCATTCCCAGCTAAGACAAGAGAAATACAAACCAAGAGACTCAGAGGGGTGGCCGTGTTACTCTACAGTGTCACAAAAACAAGCAGTCCTGGAGCACCTTGGAGACTAACAATTTAATGTGTTAGGTAATGGGCTTTCATGGGTAAGAGCCACTTCATCAGATTTGGAGCAGATAATAAGTATCCACAGTTTATATAGCAGAGGGAAAGGGGGCAGGGAAGAAGCGGGAGGAGAAGAAGAAATAAAAGGCGAGGGGGAATCACCTGTTATTAGTTGGACCTGTGGAAGGAGTAAGATAAGTGGGATGGTGCCATTCCTGTGACTATCAAAGGTGGGGGAAATTGCCCATGTAACGTGTAAGATAATTGAGACTTCTCTTCAGTCCCACGTTAACTGTGTCAAACTTGCAAATGAATTCCAGTTCAGATGTCTCCCTCTGTAATCTTGTGGTAAAATCCTTTTGCAGGACAATGGCCACTTTCAGACCCTTTATTAAATGTCCAGGGAGGTTAAAGTGTTCCCCTACAGGTGTACGTGTACTCCAGTTCCTGATGTCTGATTTACGTCCACTCATCCTTTGGTGCAGAGACTGACCAGTCTGTCCAATGTCCATGGCAGAGGGGCATTGCTGGCACATGATGGCCTATATCACATTAGTGGCTGTGCAGGTGTATGAGCCCCTGATGGAATGGCTGATGTAGTTAAATCCAGCAATAGTGTCTGTAGTATACCTATGTGGACAGAATTGGCAACCAAACCAACCTGAGAGAGAGGGAGAGAAAGAGTGAGTACGAAGCAACAGACCAGCCCAAGGGGCCAGTGAGACCTAAAGATAGCCCAAGACACAACCAGACTTCTCACTTTGTGGAAGAGATGCAGGTTGATGCCAAAGCCATTATTCTGAACAAGGAGAAAATGTCTAGACGCTGCAGAAACCAGCCTGCCTGGCAATGTAGCTGTGACTTCTTCTGACATATGCAGCATGGCCGAATAATAACAGCAGCAGTTTGAGCTAACAGCCAGCTGGCTCCCAGCTAAAGCTGTAGAGAAGACGCATTCTTTCTCTCTGTAAGTGGTCTAGGTGACGCTTGATGGGGAGGTGAATCGTGCCCCTAGGCGTATGGGTTACAATACACTGCCCTACTTTGAAGGGATAGTGTGAGGCTAAGTACACTGAAGACTGAGGGATGCTTCAATTCTACTGGTGAGAGGGTACATGACATGGAACGACCATTGAAAAGCACTTAAAACAAACTTATTCCTGGAGCAAGTCCCATCTCAACCTGGCGTTTTCCAGTAAAAAAGCACCAAGTGTTAGAGTACATTGCAAACATACTTTCTGTGATTGGAACCCTGGATGTAGCAGGAGCTTGGCTCATTAACCAGCTAGGCTGTTCATTACTGTCAGACCATCAGCCTGCATTTGTAAAATGATAAACACTTGAATGTTAACCACTTTAAGACGCCTAAAAGTGTAAGACACTGGTGAGCCTGCCTGATTAAGTGCACTATTTCTAAGAATATTGTTCCTTTTATTATTCTAATGGGGACTTCAGAGATCAGCTAAAAATTAAAGTACAAGGTTGGATAGAATAACCTTATAAACGGGAGTCAGATATAAGTGCAAATAAGGTGCATTTCTTGGAACTGAAGTGCACAGCACAAACTCTATTTGACTTATTTAAAAGTTTTCCTGAAATTGAAACATATTGATTTTGACTCAGCTATCATTACAAAGGCGAGCAAGAGGTCCCAGAAGAGACAAGGGCCTGGAGGTTGGGGCACTCGCATAGTATCTGAAAGACCCACGTTCAAATCCCTCTCTACATGATTCAGACTAGGGAGATGAACCTTGGTTCTTTCAGTATCCTAGATGAGTTCTCTAACCACAGACTGTAGAGTCTGTTCTAATGAGCTATTTCAAAAGGTCTCATTTTTGTTCCAATGAGAAATGAAAACAAATTTCTAAACCTCTTTTTTTTGTTTTTTTGTTTGTTTTTTTGCAAAATGAAACATTGTTCTCCAGCCAGTCATAGAAAAAAATTTCCCAAATATTATTGTTTAGCAACACCATAGAAATTAATCAAGTATCTGTACCCTCCTGTGATGTGTTCATACCTCTGAATATAAAAGCCCTTAATCTCAAACTATACTAGGGGCTCAGGTCAGAAAGCACAATCAATCCATCTGCAAAGCAAATTATATCTAGAGAAACACCTAATCGAGACAGCAACTATCTGCCTCTACTCTCTACATCCAGTTGGTCATGCCTCATCCAAAACCAACCACCACCTTATTGGGACATTTCTCCCATGTCCTGACAAGTCCAACCAAGGTATTCTCATGGCCTTTGAAGCAGAGACATTGTGGTAGATCCTCAGTTGATGTAAACTGTCCTAGTTCCGTCATGTAACTACAAGTAACATGAGCTGAAGTGCTGTCTCTCTGACATACAAGACTCTTTAAACATCTTCCTGTTGTAGAGGAACAAGAATTCAGAGCTGTTATCCAGTACAAAGCATCCTAGGGGGTCACGAGATTTGTACAGGACCAGGAACTCTTTTATAGCAGTTTATTTTATAAATAATACAGTAGGTGGGTCCAAACTGACTATGCAAAAATGAGAGAGACTTCTGGATATTCACTGAAATTCACTCCAGGATACTTGTCTATTTTAAGGCCTCATTAGAAACCTCTCATGGGATAGGTGAGTGGCGGGTGTGATTTCCCATCTGGATTCACATGTTATCTTCTCTGTTGTATAATTATGCTTAGGAACATCATCAGAAGGTAAAATTTTCAGAAGTGCCGAAGACATGCGGAGGTGTAAATTGCACTGGAAGTCAGTAGAACTTTGGGGTACTAGTCACATCAGTGTCTTTGGGAATTTTATCCATGATGACTAAGGGAACAATTAGCAATGTGGGTAATAAAAAGAACATCACAGACCTACTCCTCACTGGCACCGAACCTAGACAGGTTGGCAGAGCAGTGGAGAGCAAGGAGTACCGTACAGATGTTCCCAACCGATGGCTGTTACCACTGTAAAATGCAGCATAGCAGAAGCTGCCCCTGAGTTAGTGAAGAGAGGAGATAGCAACAAGAGTCCAAGCTATTGCACTTTCTTTACTAGGACAAACCAGCTGCTCCCCAGAACAACTAGCCAGGTAAATAGGCACACAAAGAGTATTGCAATCAAGATTTCATCATGCCTAGTTAACATGGCAGGATACAGCCATGCTGACCACATCCGTCCCCTCAAGGCTCAAGACTCTCTGTGGGGCTGGAAAGGAGTTTTGTTGATGCAAGCAGTTCTGGGAAATTGAACACAAGAATTCAGCCTCTTTCACTGAGCTTCACTGTGTTAAGCCTCCCCCAGTTAATACATACGAGCTGTGTCCTCTCCATGTCAACCCAAAGGTGGGAAGATCCCCTTGGACAGTGCAAATATATTTGACAATAAAATGTCTCTTAAAAATCACATGCTGGCATGGACAAAAGGAAGGACCTGCAGCCACCCAGGAAGAGCGAGAGCATCGTAAAAAGCTCAGGCTCTCTGTGTGGCTGGGTTTTCACAGACAAGAGAAGCTGGGATCCATTCAGAGACACACGGAGACATTCTCCTTCTTCCAAGAGTCAAACTGTCAGCTTCCTAAGAGAGCTGGCCTCGTATCAACGTCCCCCAGCAGCCCAGATGGGGAAATACTGTCAAAAATAAGAGGCACAGCCCAAACATAAGACATGAATCCAGGAACTTCCGAGCTCTAGTTCTGGCTCTGACACTGACTCCATGGCCACTTCACTCTCTGCCTCGCTTAAAAGACAGCACAGCTGATACTCGCCTCGTTCACCGGGGTTGTGAGGGATAGGACAGAAGATGGAAAAGTTCTTTAATAGTGCTAAGGGTCAGAGGTTTTGACTTCCCGTCCCTTCACAATTAAGTAAGCAACCTGCAGCCTTGGCAAACAAAGGAATCAAAATGCCAACTGATATGCTTTCTGCACTGGAAGAAATTATACACTGATAAAAGAGACAAAGAAATGACACCTACATATAAGACACATACTCAAACACTGAGCAACAGACCTATCTAATCATCTGCCAGTTCAGCTCTTGAAATGACAATGCTGATTTCCTCCCAAGAGGGGTAAAGAGGATTTAGAGTCAGAGCATTTAAAGATGTCAACATGTCAAAAATGTTTGCAGGCTTGAGCATTTGTCCCATGTCTGAAAGCAAACCGAATGGTGTGTCTTCAGCAAGGTGGCAGAGTAACTTTTAAATGCCAATCCTTCATCCTTTCCAGAAGCCACACTGACCCACAGGCAGGACTCAGAGCTTTTATCCAATGTGACAATTCAGCAGATTTCTGGTGTGAATTCCAGCTATTGACACCAGGGAAATGCCCTGGCAGTTTTGTTGCTTGTACAAGCAGGCAATGGGTGCATCCTTTTTCTCATGGGGTATATTTCCTGAATTCACAGTGACTAAAAAAATTCAGTCAGCTTCAGAGCCGTGGGCGAGCCTTTGGCTTTGTAGACTCCTGCTGGTATTACTTGTACTCCAGGTGGTTTACCATTTGGCAACAAGTCAATCTTATTTGCAAGTTCAGCCAGTGTTGGGGGATCAGCCAGAGAGATGCTGCTATTGATATGTGGCAATTGATCAATAGCCTCTTCACTGATACATGATTGTTGTCTGGAGACATCGTTAATGTGTTCTGCTCTCCTTGGCAGTATCATTTCTTTGTCAGAGCAGCATATGGAGCCATGGACACTCAGTATCAGAGATGTACACAACAAAAAAGACACCGCAGTAGTATTTCAGAATTGAAATAGTTCAGTTTTTGATTAAATTTACAAGAAAGATATAGCCATTTTTTTCAGAGAGCCAGTAGGACAATCTCCATTTTTGAAATGCTGATACAAGTTGAACCTCTCTAGTCCAGCACCATCGGGACCTGATGGGTGCTGAAACAGAGAATTTGCCAGACTACAGGAGGTCAATATTGTCTAGTAGTATTATCAACACTTCCACTGCCTACTATTCTCTGAGAAAGACATTTAAGGGTAAAGTACAACTAAATAACAGCACAGAACACTGAGAGCCAGGACTGATGGCTGGAAACAAACTTGATGGGACCACGGGAAACTTGGCCACACCTATAAGTGGCTACCTAAAAACATGCCAGACCATGGATATTGCTAGAACAGAGAGTGCCAGATTAGAGAGGTTTAACCAGCACATATTTTCCCCAGAGCCTTTTGAAAACTTTTTTGTGAAAACATTTTTCAATTTCTCTACAGCTTTAATTTCCAGTGAGTTGTACAGGGCTAGTGAATATGCAGAGTAGACCACAGTTTCAAACAATGAGGCAAGAAAAGACCTCTTGAAGCTTGCACGCTGCATCTTTGCAGCAGAACTTACATTTCCACTACTACATCTTCTCTTAACCATTTGCAAGAAGGGTAACTTGTCATCTGATTGATCAAGTGACATAGTACACAGGTATCCAGAGATACACACAACAGCTATTTCCCATGGCACAGAGCTCTGTTTAAAGCAGTTCTTTATCTCCAGTTGTAAAGCTCACGGGTTTATTTTTCATCACAGTGTCTGACTGACTCTTCGGCAGTTCAAATAAGATGATGAAGAGATGACTTTTTTTCCCCCAACTACATCAGAAGTGTCTGAATGGATTTCAGACAGAAGTTCTAGAGGCTCTGGGAAATCAGTCATGCTATTCAGACTGTGTTTGAAATGTTAGCTTGCTAAAAAGGGCCCCGGGATGTGCAATAGCAGCTCTGTTGCAAAATACATTTAACCTAATCATTCTGTGTTAGTTCAGTTAGACAAACACCTGGAAACAGATCACCTTACGGACCAGGGTCCCAATGCCCAGCCCAACCCTCTGACACACCATTTATCAGTTCATTGGAGCCTGTCTGCTTTCTTCAGGACATTTGTTGGGACCCACCACTGTAATCTATTTAAGGATAACAAACGTACAGTAAAAAAAAAAAAGTGCCATAATTCTGAGTGTTCCAGCAAAGGCCTCAACTCCAGCAGACACAATGCCACAAGAGTCCTAGACGAAATACCCTGTTTTGTTCCTTCTGCAGCTTATGCTAATAATAATAATACTAATGGATGCATTCAGAGCAGAATAACTCAGCCAGATTTGCAGTGCCGCATCACTGCTGTAAGTAGATGCATTAACAACACTGAACACATCTGGAGCTGAGAAGGGCAGATATAGATTGGTGGAGTGTCGTTAGTTTTGGCTTTAGGAATTTTCAATTTTATCAGACACATTTGTTAAACCAACTGAGGGATTTAAAAATTAAAGAACAGAGCAGGAGGAGGTAGCAATTTTTTGAAATGCCAGTGTTTACAACAGGCAGGGAAAGACAGCATGTGATACAGTCACTGCCGATTGAACTGTTTCAGGACTTAATCAAGGAGAAGGAATGTGAAATGTTTCCATTTATGTCCACTATTGCCTTCTAGTGCACAAAACTTGACCTGCTTATATATACAACCAGTCAGTACCCTTTGATCCACAAGCAGGAGGGGTGTTGAAGGGCTGTAAATCTGAAGCAGGAAAGGGTGTGAAATAAGTTATTGGGGAAGAGGAATAGCAACAGGGAAGAGGACACCCAACAAGCTGGAGAAGAAGCACTCTTTCCGCCTGATAACAAGTATCAGACAGGTAGTTATGTTAGTCTGTATCCACAAAAAAAAATGCATCTGACAAAGTGGTTCTCGGCCCACAGAAACTTTTGCTCCAAAATCTGCTGGTCTATAAGGTGCCACAGGACTTCTCATTGTTTCTGCCTGGGTAAAGCAGCAAAAGTGAATACACTGCTATTGCTGCAGAAATCTCCTCACCTCTGGATAGAAACCCTCCCTGAGGAGACAAATTGGTTCTCAATGTACTATTCCCCATTGCAGCAACTACCCAAACTCAACACTGTGGTGAGGAAGAAAGAACAAAAGACCCCGTTATCTGGGACTGGATATCAGTCACTGGTGACTGGACTGTGGCGGAATTTCTGAGGGTATCATCATACCCACAGCTGCTTAACTGCTAATAATCTGGTGTGAGCATTAAGAAGGGCTGTCTGAAGGCCAATAACACTGAAAGATGTTTAGAGACAGTCACGATGGCAGCCTCATAAGTACCCAATGATGGATTAGACAGACAAATAAAATCCACCTGACTGCCTCTAATAGAGACTCACCATCCTATTCCCTCTTCTGGATTGTCAAGCAGAACACGTACAATGTAGAGGAGACAGGTGAGAAGCTTCAGGGAGAAGTTGAACAGCCGTATCCTTAGGCCTGCAATAGAAAAGACAACAGGGAGAGAAGTGAAAAAAACCCCAAACCTCCTCTTTTGTCTGTTCCAAAGAAGTGCACTGCAGGGCTTCTGGGGCATGGCATATGCACAAAATGTTACACGCTTATCCAGAGCAAAAAGCCAGAGAAGGGGGCATAAGAAAGCAAGATTTGCTGAATCAGACTGGCACATCACCTAATGCAATACCCTGTCACTCACCGTGGGACCCAGTGCTTCAGAGAAAGATGTGAGAAACCCTCCCACAAGGTAGTTATGGGATAACCTGCCATCAGGGAAAATTCTCTTGGGAACATAAGGACGGCCACACTAGGTCCATCTAGCCCAGGATCCTGTCTTCCAACAGTGGCCAATGCCAGATGCCCCAGAGGAAGTGAACAGAACAGGGAATCATCAAGATCTTCACCCGCTCTTGCCCATTCTGGCAAACAGAAGCTTCAGGAAATACTATTAGGGCTCCTATTAGTGGAGGCTGGCCCACCCCCTGAAGCCAGAGGGTTTTACATTCACTTCTAAAAATATCTTAGCCTTTGTTGGTGTACCCCCAATTACCTAGAATAGCGTGTTCTCTGGCTGTGAATCATGCTGAGCTTGTCACACAATCAGCCTCTGGAACACACTGCCACAAGGCAGAACAGACGACAAGTGAAAAAGGAGTTTGCCTTGGGCTGATCTCCTTCCCATTCTAGCATTCATTTTTGAAAATGAACATCCCTACTCTTGGGTGACTATAAAATCTCTCCTGAAGTGCAACAATTTCCTCCCCGCACCTACCCCCCCCCTGCCCCCAGTCAGGAGATCCACATGTGAGACTGTGGCATTGTCACCAGGGCTCCCCAGCAGTGCACGGTAGATGCCATGGGAAATCATTATCATGGGATATATTCTCCAAAGAGCTGAACTTCAGTGAGCATCGAATTTCACGACCACAATCAACTGTGAATGCAAGTGACAGGAGCATCTCTATCCACAGCAGGGGCGAGCAAACTTTTTACACCGGTCCCCACTTTTTGTCCCTGCAATTAGCAGGGGCCCTGCAACCTGTCTAATGTAATCCAAACTGACGGCAATTTCAGTTATGTTCATATGAAAAAAACCCTTTTGGCATGTGTAAGAAAGTAAGTATGAAGAAGGTAAAAGCTTTATTAATTGGTATATAAACGTGAATACATATGGAAAAGAGCAATAACATATGTTCACATTTTTAATGAGATGGATAAGCCTGACACTTACAGCCAATTGTGACATTTATGATATTTCATGTCCCCCCAAGGGGGTCTGCCCCACGCCAGTTATCTCACCCTGATCTACAGAATTTATTACAGTTTCTTACCACCTCAGAATCTGAAGTGGTTTCTGTATTTATCCCCACCACACCCCTTTGAAGTAGGGAATTGCTATTCTCCCCTTAGTATAAGTAAGAAACATGCACAGAGAGACCAGGGGCAAGATTTGCAAAGATATGTCGACATTTGACACCAAATTATTTCAATGGGAGCAAAGCACCTTATATATTTGAGGACTTCAGTCTTCACTATGGGCTGAATCAATGGCAGTGATTGATATGGTGAGGGGATTGATTTATCTTGTCTAGTATAGATGCAATAAACTGACTGCTAAGCTCTGTCCTATGGACTCTGATACTCAACCAAAATGAGAAGAGTAAACAGAGTCAACAGGAAAATATCAGCTGTTGATTTACCACCGTGAAGATGCTGCAGCAAGCAGACCTAAGCACACCTACCCAGCTGCATCTGACGAAGTGGGTCTTTGCCCATGCAAGCTTATTCTCCAAAATATCTGTTAGTCTATAAGGTGCCACGG
Organism: Carettochelys insculpta; assembly: GCF_033958435.1. Taxonomy (NCBI): domain Eukaryota; kingdom Metazoa; phylum Chordata; order Testudines; family Carettochelyidae; genus Carettochelys; species Carettochelys insculpta. The sequence goes on from NC_134157.1 coordinate 20,199,595, forward strand.
GACTTCTTGTTTTTACTTCAGCTATGTTATTCACATAAGAGACATTGCGTAACTTAGGTCAATGGCCTGTAGTAGTATTGACAAGTGTTTATTAAACTTTTTGAGATGACTGAACACCAAAAATAATATTTTTTGTGGAACATCTCTGCAAATTTTCTTCAGAAAAATTGCTGTCAGACTAAACAATTAAAAAATAAAAATAACCAGCAACATATACATTTGCAAATGGTACTGGTTCTGCAGCAGTAGTATTTTCACTCACTTTTGACTTTTTTAAAGAGAAGCACACCTTACTCTGTTTACTCCTATCGGTGAAAATAATAAATGCACTAAATCATCATATGCCACACACGTGCGTTGGCTGACATCAAGCTGCTGAGTGACAGCATAGCTGTGACGCCAGCGTAGCGCTTGTGCTGCATATTGTTGCTAGTTGCTACACCGCATATATAGAGATAGGAGATGAAGATCAGAGGAGAGGGGAAGCTGCCACAACAGTAATCAGCCTTGCTGTGTTGCCAGACTACTACAGCTCTCACGAGCTGTCGAAATAAAATTATGTCTCAGTATTTACCATGTGTGTTACCATCGTAAAATGGTTGTTTATTATATAACTTTGGGAATATTTTCCCAAACACTCGCGGCACACCTATGAGTTGTTCAAGGACACCACTGTTCCATGGAACATAGTTTAAGAAACAAAGCCTGAGTGTCCCAAGGAACTCTATCACAGAACAGGGACTGGAACCTGCACCAACTGCATCCCAAGCTGGCTTCTCAGCACCAGACCATCCTTCCTGAAACACATTGACTCTTCTGCCTGCATCAGTGGTATAGCTCTATATTCTGGCCTTCGCTGTCTGAACAGACTCCTACATTTTGTCCTGTGCACACTTCATTCTTGGAACATCTGTTTCAATAGTATTTAAACACCTATTATCCTTTAAGCATGAGAATGAACGAACACAGTAATTTATGCTGCTTATTATAGCATGTATTATAGCATGGGAGGATGGGTAATGCTTGCTTTTCCAGCTACTAGTGCAGCTTGCAGGAAATTGGGAATGCTGTATGGACTTTCTCAAAGCTCGTATGGTACAATCCACATCCTGCACAGCTTTAAATTATTAGAAAGTCCAAATAAATAAAAGAACAAAAATACTTTGCTCTTTTAAAACACCCACCCTCACCTCAGTACAGAAAAGAGGGATGTGGGCCATTGAGGTGTTTATCCCCAGAATCAGACAGCATCCCCTGAACAAGGCTAAGGCTTGGTCTACATGAGGAAAATAAGTCAATTTCAGATAGGCAATTCTAGCTATGGCAACTGGGTAGCTAGAATCAACTTATCTGAAATCATCTTATCTGGGTGTTCTTACTTTGGAAGGTCAATGGGAGAGTTTCTCCTGTTGATCTTGCTTACCTCCTCATGACAGCGAGGCGTTCAGAAGTCAACTGCTGACCCTGATAGGTTGATTTTGTGCATCCCTACCAGGTGCATGAGATCAAACCCTGTAAAACCAACCCTGAGCAGGCTGATCTTCCAGGTAATGTAGATGTGACTTAATCCAGCTAAGCTGGGGTCCAGTCTTTGCTCAGCACATGCTGAGTGGTTTGTAGGAGGAGGAACAGAACAAGCAAATTGCCACTTTATCCACTTGCTCCTCTTCTCAGCCAGTTTAGCTGGCTATTACTCAAATGACGAGCAAGAAATTCAGCTTACTTCAATTAAAACCCTCCTCCCCTGGGCACCTGCTTTCACGCCACACACCAGCTATTTAACAGGTATATGACCCACTGAGAACAAAAGAAAATGTGAAATTATAAATTACTTCCTAGATTCCCTGGGGGCAGCTAATGCCTTGCCTCGGACAAAAAATTAAAGCGCATGATTCTTCCAGTAGAATTCGTTTGAGCCAGACTAGAGGGACCCATGATCTGATGTGTTTAGTTGAGAGGGAGCAGCAGCCTGGAGGTTCCTGCCCCTAGACAAGAAAATTCAGGAGTTGGAGGTCATGCAGAGTTCCTTTCCACGCTATTGGAAATTCAATCAGGGTGCTCCAGCTCTATAAAAATGCCACTGGCTTTTAAGAAAAATTAATCCAGCTTCATGCTGTGTGCTTTATTAATTTATAACAGGTCCGTTCCTTCTCCTCCCACAAGAAGTTGTCCATTGCCAGAACTTCCCAGAAGCAATCAATTATGGTATCTTTGCCTCTCACAGTCCCATCTGGCAGACCTTCAGAGGCTCCCTGGTCCTTGGTAAGCAGCAGACTTAATTGCTCTTCTGTTTTGGTGGATGTAGCCAGGGTACTTTCGTTAATGTTTATGCCAAGTTTACTAAAGGGTGAAAGAGGGCACAAGACACTGGAGAGGCTATGTCTAGACAGCAGTCACTGGGTGTCACAACAGCTCAAGCAGACATCGCTGGATTAAAGCCAGCTCAGGGTTTACCTGAGCAGCAAAGTGACAGCAGCACAGCCTCCACAAACCCACCCCAATGCTAAATAATTACTTGCAAGGTCAGCCCATGCTGCATCTCATGCTGTTACAGCTTCAGTGTCCCAGTCCCTGACCTAGCCACATTAACTAACACTAGTTCAAGCAGGTCAGCATCATCTTAAATCCTTAAATCCTATTTAAATCCTCAGATTACTGTTTAACTAGTGTCTGTACCTTGTGCTAGTCTCTCTGCACAGAGGTGAATTTCGCCCACACAGAACCTCAACAAGACAACCTAACATTTGCAGAGCTTCTCTTTGTAACATGGCATTTAAGATAACACACCCACAATGTTAAACCAGGAATCACGGAAGTCCTAACACACACAGCTCTCTTCTCACATATACAAGAATTCATAGCTCAAAAGAGGAAAAAATACACTGTGGAAAATCGCTGCCTATGAACATGGGAGAAGGCACTGAGAGACACAGAAGCTGCAGCTTTCCTTGTATTTTAAGCTGCTTGACAAAGTTGGGGTATACAAAGTAAGGAGAAATGACAGCCCCATAATAGCTTTCAAGGGTACAAATTTATTACAAAGTTATAGTGAGTTTGTCAAAGACCTACTCAACAAAAAAGCATTTCAGAGTACTAAACTTGGATGTATCATACCTACAGAATATTAACACATGGTTATCATCGCAAGTGGTTATTTAAATGATGTAATTATGAGGTTCTTGGACACCTGGCTGCCCACATCACCCTCCTCATCTCTGTTACATTATATACACATGTGGTTATTAGCCACAGTAACTAGTTATCAATTAGTTTCCCATTCTACTGCTCACATGAGGGCCTTTGCTTTAAAGGGAATGGGACAGACGTGGTTATCCTAAACAACCAGAGTAACCAGTTAATTACTAATAGTCGGCAGAGATGACTGACACATGGCTGACACTGGGAGGGGTAGAGATGTCTATGACATTGCACCATAAAACTTAGGTACCAGCTTCCACGTATATTTTTGGCTGTCAGTTAAGCCCAATTTTTAAGGTGCACATCCAAAATTGAATGCATCTGACTTGGAGATGGCCCAGCTTCATGGTTTGTGCATGCCCCTCTATGTGCACCTGTGTTTCACCCCAATCAGAAGGTTGCCCCGGTACACATCACTATGCCACCTTGATTGCACAGCTATCAGATTCTGCACTGCACTGCATGCTGATCAGGTATACAGTCGGTGAGAGGCAATGCAGAGAGAAACCAGCTTTACATCTCATCCTGCACCATTCTGACACCCTGCACTGTCCAGCCTTTCTGCTATTTGCTAGATTGGATTGCTCAGTAATCAATTCCTTAGTCTTGGCTCTCCATGTAAGCTATGGGCCTCATAGAATAGCATCTCACTACTTCGCGATAGAGAAGCTTTCAAGTTACCTGTAACTCTTCTTCAGGTCTGGGAAATGTGCTGGCATTTAGCCGTGACTCTCTAAGGCTACATCTACACTTAGCTGGAAGGTCAATGGCTGCTACGCAATTTTTGGTATGACAATTGCGTACCAAAAATCAACTTTGCAGCCATCAACTTCAGCAGCTGTCTTCTTGGCAGTCGGTCGACAGGAGTGCTCCTCCCGTCAACCTTCCTCAATCCTCGTGGCTCACAAGGAGTTCCTGGGTCAATGTTGACCCCAGAACACACCCTTTCACACATAAGTGAGTGTCCCAAAAGATTGAACCTGAGTGGTTGATCTTCCACGGCCAGTGTAGACATAGCCTAAGAATAAACAGCCGATCTTCCTTCCACTTATGCTGAACTAAGGGACCGTTCAAGGAGATGTGGTCATGAACACCCCGTAGTCATAAGGAAAGTGTGTGAAGTAGGGGCAGTTAGTGGGGTAAGGATTGTTGTAATAAACCAAAAATTCAGTGTCTTTAAAACCATGATTTTTAGTGTCTAGCAGAGGTAAGAATTTAAGCTCTCAGGCTGGTTTGCTGAAAGCATTGTGCAGGTTTCTTTTGTGGATTAGGCCAGACAGAGCAGGAGTATGCAAAGTGGGGGTGCGGGCCCCCTCAAGGGTGCATGAAATTTTGTAAGGGGGACAGAGCACAATCAGCTGCCGGGTCTCAGACTCATCCTTCTCATTAAACATGTTGACCTATGTGACTGTTTGTATGCCTGTGTATTCACATTGACGTGCTGGCTAATAATGGTTTTACATTCTACATATTTATTTTCTTACATGTGCCGAAAGTTTTTTTTTTTTCTGAATGAATGTAACTGAAATTTCTGTCAGTTTGGATGACGTGAGGCAGGCTGGGGGAGCCCTGCTAAGTGTAGGGATGAGAAGTGGGGCGCAACAATACAACATTTGCTCGTCCCTGAGATGGAGAGTGATCCCTTTGTGAGAAATTTGGACCTATGGGAAATAGAGGCTGCGTCTACACGTGCACGCTACTTCGAAGTAGCGGCAGTAACTTCGAAATAGCGCCCGTCACGTCTACACGTGTTGGGCGCTATTTCGAAGTTGAAATCGACGTTAGGCGGCGAGACGTCGAAGTCGCTAACCCCATGAGGGGATGGGAATAGCGCCCTACTTCGACGTTCAACATCGAAGTAGGGACGTGTAGACGATCCGCGTCCCGCAACATCGAAATAGCGGGGTCCTCCATGGCGGCCATCAGCTGGGGGGTTGAGAGATACTCTCTCTCCAGCCCTTGCAGGGCTCTGTGGTCACCGTGGGCAGCAGCCCTTAGCCCAGGGCTTCTGGCTGCTGCTGCTGCTGCTGCAGCTGGGGGTCCGTGCTGCATATACAGGGTCTGCAACTAGTTGTTGGCTCTGTGTATCTTGCACTGTTTAATGAAAGTGTGTCTGGGAGGGGCCCTTTAAGGGAGCGACTTGCTGTTGAGTCCGCCCCGTGACCCTGTCTGCAGCTGTGCCTGGCTCCCTTATTTCGATGTGTGCTACTTTGGCGTGTAGACGTTCCCTCGCTGTGCCTATTTCGATGTTGGGCTGAGCAACGTCGAAGTTGAACATCGACGTTGCCAGCCCTGGAGGACGTGTAGACGTTATTCATCGAAATAGCCTATTTCGATGTCGCAACATCGAAATAAGCTATTTCGAAGTTGGGTGCACGTGTAGACGTAGCCAGAGTGTTTATGTCTTTTTCCATGTTCCTGTGAGAGTTCATTTGCGAGAGCACCCAGCGTTTGATTTCACTCAAATAGTTCTCAGTGGGGCATTTAGTGCACCGTATGAGGTATGCCATATGCTGTGATAGGCAGATGTTGCACCCAAGGATCTGGGAAGCTGTGTTGTGGGGTGGGGGGTAGGATGTTGCTCATTGTAGCACTGTAGATACAGCTGAAGGTTTTGCATCTGTGGTTCTGATAGGATCCAATGACACTTCAAACTGGTTTGTCCTGGTCTGCGGGGAGCTTATTACTGGTGAGCTTGGAGAAGCTGGGGGTGGGTCTGATCAGATGATAGGAAGAGCTTGTGTAGGATGGAAATTTCTGAGGAAGGTTATGGTATTTTGCTAAAGATCCCCTATCCAAATCCTAAAGTCTGGTGCAGGCCTATAATCCTATAGTTCAGAAACCCAGTTAGCATGAGTGGAAGGTTATCCCCACTTGGCCCCTCCTCATCTCATTCACAAGACCCAGTGAACGTCATCCCAACTCTGACAGGGCCTTGGAGTTTGGAGGGAGGGATAGTTGCCCCGGCAATCACATTCCAAGAAGAGACCATGCAAGTGAAAACCAGGGTATAGCACCATCCCATTTGCTATCCCACGCTGGTGCTCAAAACATATGTTATTGCTCTATGCTCTTACTCTCTCTTTGGCTTTAATCTTCTAGATAAGCACCCCTGAATATGCCCGTGTAAAGGCGCCATCATTACCCTTGTAGACATATCATCCATCCAGTTAGACACATAGATGTTATTGCATGTCTGCTTTGTTTAAGTATCTTGTTAAGGAAAACCACTTGTACTAGAGATAAAATGTTCTATAAGCAATGGGGGGGGGTGCTATGTAACCATTTTAGATTATTGGCTTATTGTGCTCATTTCGTCTTGCTGCTAGGACCTATCCAGGCTTGGATAACACCCATGCTGTAGTTTCCCCCTGCCCACTAATAATCTATATAATCAATTGTAACCTATTGTCTGGCAGTGCTCCACTGTGTCCTGATGGGCAAAGTGACACTCCACCAGCGCTGTGTGCAATAAACCCTCCTGTTTGCTTCATACTCGGTGTCCAGACTTTGTTCCAACAGCTTGAAAGCTTTGTCACTTAAAAGCTTTGCTCCTGCCACACCAGAAGATGGTTCAGGAAAAGACATTACTGCACCCTCTTGCTCTCTAATATTCTGGGACCAACATGGCTACATTACTGAATATTATTGTAAATCTAAACGCACTGAGCATCACTGGCACTAGCAGGGTGTTACACATGATTTGGCCCCTTTATAAATTGCCCTAGTAGCCAACATTCTGTAAAATCCTGTGGTCCTGACAAAAGATATGTATGATGCAGCTTGCCCATCCTCCCAGTGGAATCATGCTCTTCTAAAATAAGGAAATCTGCTTCCACACCTATCTGCTTTTACAGATGAAACAGATTAGCCCAGTATCTGGTCCAGCTAAGGCTAACTTGCAAAAAGATAGGGAAACAGCACTTCGAAAATCGACACAGAGACCAAAACCTGGAAGCAGCAATGCCACGGGCATGGTGCTGCAATGCTGAAAGGTTGCAACCACTAGATGGCAATTGCTTTCCATTCTGGGAAGGTTAGAGAATGGCCAGGGTTAGCAGCAATTGATTGCTCAAGTGAATAGGTGTGCATAAAAATTGAATTATTGTACACATTTTTACCCAACACCACTACAAAAAATTACTGAAAAATTTGCTGTGGCCAGTAGATTTGCTGAGAGAGATTCTCTATATTTTGTAGCAAGCTAGATTTTTCTCCTACTCCTGATTCTTTTCATGATAGACAGCCTGGTTATTATTGTAATTATCTGGAAAATAAAAGTGTCATGAGTGTCTCCATAGAAATACTTACTTGATCTTTGGTTTTTGATGAAGAACAGCTTGAGTCTTTCTTTAAAGGTGTTTTCATTTACATAGAACTCAACCTGCACCCTGGGAGCAGAAAGTAAAGAGAATTGAATTAATTAGGGCTGTAGTTAGGAAAGGTTTCATCTCTAAATCTTCCCTTTTTTAAGTATGTCCCAGCCCACCAGATGCCGGTTCTATATTTCTCACCCAGGTTTTCCCACAATGCAACCTGTGAAAAAAGCTTTCAATAAGAGTCTATTTGAATGCTGCACTGAGCAGTAACCAGATGTTACACTGGGGCCCAATCCCAAACCAGCTTCTGGTCAATTTGTACTGCTCCTAAAGCACAAAAGGGCTGGAAAGCAGTTAGGACGTGTAAACCAACATTTACAACTAGAAACAGAAGATGAGCCAGTGCGCTGCTAGGTCTGGCTGCTCTAAACGAGGGTGAGCCCCAGGATTGGGAAGCCAAGGATGGCTGTCCTGCTCTCATCAACTACTGGAAACGAGACCTTGGAGTGACAAAATGCAGCCATGAGTGCCCATACTTTAGAATACTATAGAAAGGCATTGACCCGTATCATGACGCCCTCTTTGGCCTCTTAAACAAGCAGAGTAGTTATCCCAATCATGCCATGTGGGGCTATGCCACTCTGCCAGAATAAGACAGCAGAGTTTAGCTCCTCTAGGACAAAGTTCTGCAGCCAGCATGCCCTTACCTCAGTCCCTCCCATCTTCGAGTGGCAGAGCAAGAGAGCCCCAGCTGACCTACGATAACTGCACATGGGACTAAAGGAAGTTTTTCAGCAAATCAGGATTAAACCGGGGAGATCCATGATAGCACAAGAAGGGGTACCTAGGAAGCTACGGCATTCAGCTCCTTATGGCCATCACTTCAAAGCAAGTGGGCAGACACGTTCTGCACTGTGTCGTAGCTTCCATGGGATCAAGGGGAGCCTCCTGTAGGCAATTCTGCAGTGGACTGTCCTGGCTTTTACAAAGGTGTGGTTAGCCACGGTGGAAACATGCTCCAGGGCATACAGTGGAAGGAGCCCTAATTGGTGAGATCTGTTCCACGGACACAGATTAGATTAGTCTGGATGATATGCAGCAGCTGAAGATCTGGCCCTGAGTGTTTATAATGATAAAGCTTTAACATAACTGGAGAGTAAAGAAAGACTGCCTTGCTGTGGCTGGAGCCCAAAGCTCCCAAAAGCATTCTCTGCCCTCCTGCAGCCATTTGCTGTCACAGCCCATAGCACTTGGGCAAAGAGAGTGACTGGTAATCCCTCAATCCTTGTTAGCCCGATAGTGACCCAGCACCATGCCACGCATGGCAAGGGACACAGCACAGAGAAATGGCTGTGGCTGGCTGACAACAGGCAAAGGAAATGAAAATGGATGCATCTGTTAACCCCAGCCACCTGGGAATCCAGGAACAAAATCTCCTGGGAATCCAAACAGTTAACTCCTTGGCCAAGGGTAGATAATCCCACTTAGAAGAGGCAGTCCCAATTCCTGGCACACCCTACCACTGCCTCTCTCTTCTCTGGAGACAAGAGCCTTCCTCTTAACAAGCCCTTCCCACAATACAGGTGAAGCCTTCAGTAACACATCACAGTATCATTACGGCTACACTACAGGGTTATTTCAAAACCACTTTCCTAGCATCTAGCCTACGCATGTACGAATTTGAAATAAAATCCAAATAGCAGGTGCATTATTTCAGAATCAGTAACCCTGAATTCAAAAAGAATAATGCTTATTTGAAAATCACTACTTCAAAATAGGCACAACTAAGACATGGAATAGTGTTGTTTTGAAATAAGCCTTAATGTGCTCCACTGGCACTATTTCAAAATTGTGCTATTTAACCAGAAATGCTATTTTGAAATACATTTTGTGAGTAGTTGTGTTATTTCAAAATAAGAGTTTCGAAATATCTTATTTCCAAATAGGGCTGTAGTGTAGCGGTAGCCTATATGTCCCCATGTAGGCACTGCAACCACAAAGGGAGCTGCTACAGCATCCATTTGTGAGACAAATGTGAGGGAGGATCCACAGATCTGATCATGCAGATTCCACTGGAAGATTTGCCTGTGTGAGGACTGCAGATTCAGGTAACAATACACCCCAGGGCTTTGTTTTCTAAAAAAGAAAACACACATGCCATTTTCAAGTTCCTAAGAGGACTTTCACCAGAGAGTTAAACTGTTTACAAAGGTACTTGCCCATGTTCCTTTAGGGATTCCCAAATGAAAATATTTCACAATTTTACCATAAAATTGCATGGTTACCCAAACAGGGTAGAACAGCTGCCTCCTTTGCAGGTCATTTTCAGGTTTATTATCTATGTTAACTTCATTATGGAATGCAATTAATTTTTAGCCTGAGGAGATGGCTCTGCCCAAGAATAGTATGCAAATCTCCAATAAAATTGGATGGATTCAGTGTTGTTATATTGTTCCTTGCTCATGTTATTGGTTATTTTTCTGCTATTCAGTCCATTAGGAGGTTATTACTTCAGTTTGCTGTATGCTGTATTTTTATCCCACATGTTGACAGTACATCTAATCTTGTTAAAGGTAAACCATGACTCGTTTTCTGTGTGATATTTCAGGGGTAATTCTTCCAAATTCATTACCAGAACTCTGAAGCAACCAAAGAAACATTGCTTCCTTTGAGAATTTTCCCCAATACAAGCTGGGAAAGGCTTTTGAGTGAATGCCGTGAGAATAGCCAAGATTTCGCAAGCTTCCAGGAGCTCAACCGCCTGCAAGAAATATCAGATCTCAAGCCAAGAGTTTGGAGCACGGATGCTTCACATGTCACTGACTTCCAAAGTGTTACATATGGAGGTTGAATGCCTTTCTATTTTGAGTTGAGGGTTCTCATGATGTGTAAAAGCAAATGGGGCTTGGTTTGTTTCCTTTTCACTTACTCTAAACCTTGCAATATTCAAATCTTCTCCAAACAGCTTCACTTCCCTTACAACCTCCTCAACCCATTCGTCATCTAACTGAGCCATTCAGCCTTGCCATGCATTGGGAGTTTGCTCCTGTACACTGAAAGCTGACGTGATCGAGGTCTCTTCAGCCTTATAACTGTTGCAAGAGCTGCTGAGAGGCGCCAGAGACTCTGACGAACATTCTCATAGGTTGAAAGGAAGGGCCCTTGCAGCAGCTACATTCAGTGGGACCAAAGCTCTTAAAAAACAAAAATCCATCTACAAAAAGAAAAATTACCTCTGTTGCTAAGATACCTTATTTGACCATTCCAGCCAAACTTCCAATTGCCTCTGAATTTACTTGGCATTCAGGTATGTTGACAGTTTATTGTATTAAGAGAATACTGCTTGACAGGCAGGGATTTCCTGGGGAGCTTTCATCAAGCTACAAATGGTGCTTAAAGGCGCCAAGTGAAAGGAGAAGCAATTAACATTAAATTAGACCCAGATCCGTCTCCTCCACCCAGGCCACCTTCTTCTCTACTTTCCTCCATATCCTATATTTTGATCCCCCACCCCACCATAGACTTGCTTCTTTTTCACATGGACAGTACTGGTGGACTCCAGCTCACTTGGGACAGGTGGTGTTGGTGGGATCCTTTCAAAAAGGACCCCAGTGTAGATGAGCCGCGTAGGAGCAAACCACAGCACTTTTGAAGCATCATGGCTACCAGCATGCTAATGAGGCACTGAATATGCATTTCAGCACCTCATTAGTATACTTCGATTTGGCCATTAGCATGGCCATTTCAAAGTTTTTACTAAGTGTAGACGTAGCCCCTAAGTGGTGCACTTTGCATTTGCCATACTGAATGTCATCTATTTACCTCACACCATTTCTCCTGCTTGTCCAGATCATTCTGAATTTTCATTCTACCCTACAACCCCTTCCAGGTTGGTATTGTCCACAAACTTCGTAAGCCTAGTATCTATGCCATTACTTAATTCATTAATGAAGATATGCAACAGACCTGTTTCCAAAGAGATTTTCTGGAATAGCTTATTTTGAAATAATGCTACACACAAAATGCATTTGAGAATAGCTGAGTGCTATTTCAAAATAGAGCGTCCCGACACAATACAGCCTGTTTTGAAATAAAGCCATTGGCCGTGTCTACACTAGCCCCAAACTTCGAAATGGCCATGCAAATGGCCATTTCGAAGTTTACTAATGAGGCGCTGAAATGTACATTCAGCGCTTCATTAGCATGCGGGTGGCCGCGGCACTTCGAAATTGACACGCCTCAACACCGCGCGGCTCGTCCTGACGGGGCTCCTTTTCAAAAGGACCCCGCCTACTTCGAAGTCCCCTTATTCCCATCTGCTCCATTTGCATGGCCATCTCGAAGTTTGGGGCTAGTGTAGACGTAGGCACTATGGCTTATTTCAAAATATCCTCTACTCCCGGTCTACACAGCCCCTATTTCGAAATATCTATTTTCAAATAGGCACTATTGCTCATACAATGAGGTTTACCAATTTTGAAAGAAGTGGTCAGCTATTTCAAAAACATTTCAAAATGGCAGTTGCATCATGTAGATGTTTGCAAAGTTATTTCAAAATAACTTTGCTGTGTAGACACAACTTAATTGTGCCCATACATACTTATATTATTTGTTCATAAGGATCCTTTGCAATTTGACATAGTTTCTATTTTTTGCAGGACTCCTTTTTGACCTTTAGATCATTCAAGATCCCCTTGGTAAGCCAGGGTGGTCTCTTGCCTTATTTTCAGTCTTTTCTGGAATAGTTTGCTTTTGCACCCTTAATAAGTCCTGGACTTGCTCTAACATGCCCAAGGGTGTGTGTAAAGCAGAGTGCAACTGTACTACAAGTATGTACAGTCCTTTATGAACATACTCAAAGCACCTGTCTTTGGCATTACTGCAGCTTCCAAGGGTGTAAATTACAATTAGACTCGGTAATCAGAGCAGAAAAGAGTGTTCTGAAAGTTACCAATGGCTCTATGTTTCATAGTCTAAGCAAGAAAGAACCCATTAGTTACTATTAAACCTAGCAAAGCAGCCAAGTGTGGCAAATTAGCAATCTCTGTGCTTCACTGCACCTGTCTTTAGAACCTCCAATACATCTCTGAAAAATCCCCAATTACCGGAGATGGTCAAAATATGACTAGGGATGAGGAATGAAGTGACCCATGCATGTAAGATGAGAGCTGCAGTTGTCACACAACCTTTGGCTGCCCCATTCATTTGCACCTATGTAACTGCTTATACCAATGGGGTTCTCTCTTGCCAAAAATTTAAGACTTGATGAATGCATGACAGGAAAGAAAACCAGGATATCAGCTCTACAAGCTGCGACAGCTAACTAAATACTTACTAGGCAAGCATGCTGAGCTGCTGAGGCAGTGGAAAGTGACGGAGTTTTTAGAAAACCTGTCATTGTTTTAGAATCGCTGCCCAGCCAGAGGGTTGTAGCAGCGAGCAATGCTATTTGGTTGCTGCTCAGTCCCCAACTCTTCTGCTGGGAAGTCACCAGATGCACAGGAAACAAAGGTCACAATGAGAGACCAGCGCCTCTGAGCTGTTTTCTGGTACTCCCGTACTAAGTCAGTAGGATTGTTGGTTCACTTACAAGACTGTTCCCTTCATGTATAAATATAACTCGAGGCATGGTAAGAACATCAGCTGCAGTTACATGAGCCAGGATGAAAATGTGACAGGGATAGAAAACAGTACACGTGTCAGACCGTAGGCCAACCACTTTCCAGGGCCAGGAAGAAACTCCCTTCCCTCTCAAGAACATTACACATCGTCACTTCACACCTTCCCTTGAATTACAGGTGACTGGCTACTGGCCCAGACAGGAGCACCAGATGGACCACTGGTCTGGTCTAGAATGGCAGTTCCATCAGCCTAGTTGGGTTAAGCCATGTGGAAGTAAATAATATGTTGGCAGTGGGGTCAACAGCCACTGCAGGCCTCAGGGTAAGGTGGGAGGGGGGCCTAGATCCATGCCCTGGAAGGGATGGGGCCAAGGGCAGTCGGCTCTCAGTGCTGCCCCGACCCTGGCACTGGCCTCCCTCACTCCTTCAGAGCTGCGCAGAGCCGGAGCAGCACTGCTGCAGGACTTCAAAGTAGCAGTGGCAGCAGCAGGAGCCCCGGGCCCCTTTGAAATACTGAGTCCCAGGGCGAGTGCCCCCTTTGCCCCACCCCAGTCCCTGTTGGCAGGCCTGCACAGTGGTGAGTCAGTCCCAACGGGAGTTAAAGGTATCAGCCCTTGAGTCAGACCAAAGAACACAGGGCTACTGCTGAAAAAGAGATCGCACGTAAAGCAAAGCCAGAGGCTTCTGGGCCACTAAGCCTCATTCAGTCCGAGTCACCAAGTCACCATGTGATTTTGGGCAAATCACTTCCACCTCTCTAACAGCAACGAAGGGTCCTGTGGCACCTTACAGACTAACAGAAAAGTTTTGAGTATGAGCTTTCCTGAGCACAGACTCACTTCATCAGATGCTTCATCAGGTGCTGATAAAGTGAGTCTGTGCTCACGAAAGCTCATGCTCAAAACTTTTCTGTTAGTCTATAAGGTGCCACAGGACCCTTCATTGCTGTTACAGATCAGACTAACACGGCTACCCCTCTGATACTTTCCACCTCTCTGTGTCCCTCCACCAAAGCAGATAGAAACTGGAGGGTGGGAGGTGGAGGCGAAGGGAGCAGGGACCTTCCCAGAGAGCAGATATTGTTTTCCCAGCTGAGCAAAGTACAGGCAAAATCAACCACTACCTTGCCTTTGAATGCACTTGGGGACTCTAGTGAAGCAGACAGAGGGACTGCACAAGATGCTATTGCATTGGAAGTGTATTACCAAAAGATGGATTCCATAACATAGGTGATCATAAATAACAGACAGTAGTTAGTAGATCCGGCACTCACACTGCTCAGACAGCAGAGGGAAAATGCTCACAGAGACAGTTTGCAGATCTGAGGTTTGGCTGAACTGACTGGTTGAAAGAGAATTGAGCAGACTTTTATACATCCTTGGGAGTAAGGGCTGGAAATTTTACAGCAATAAGCAAGAAAATATATACGACACACAAAAAGCCCTTAGGGCTTCTCTAGGGAGTAAATGAGTTCCAAAATATTACTGCCCTGAGAGGAAACAGGAGGACAAATGTACAAGGCTAGCTGACAATATAAGCACCAGGTACAGCTCATACACCACATTCAAAGCTGAGAGGTTGGCATTTTTAAAGCAAAAGAATTCTGAGAAAATCCAGGCAGTTTGCAGCTCTGTGATGGAAAGAAGGATCTGAACGGAACACAGCTGGAATAATCAGAAGCTACCTGTGAGCAACTTTGTCCTAAAACCAGTTTGGCTGCTTGTCACTTGCTCACATGTTACAAATGGAGACAGACAGCCTGTAACTCTCAGATGGTGTAACACAATTCCAAAAAATGTGACATCGCTGCCAATGTAATGGCTTTTTTGAAATGACGAATACAGCAGAACTCTGAGAACCATATGGTGGTTAACAACATGCACGCAGAAAAACAGCCAGGAAAAAATAGCAGCAGCATTTTTTAAAGTAAATCAGCACAGTCAAAATGATGTTTCAGTTCCAAGCAGAAATAAATGAGAAAAAGCTTCCTAAGAAAGCTCAGGCATGGTAAGATGAAGTATTTCCATAGCTAAACTCACAACGTAATTTATCTGTGTCAGGGCACATTTTTTTACAAATAAATCAGATGGCTGGAACGACTCACTGCACCTCATGCATGAGCTCACTGCTCTCTGTTAAACTTGTTGCAGAGCACAGCAAGAGAATGGCCCCCAGCTAGGGTAGTGATCAATCTATGCTAATTCATCAGGGTTGCAGAGAACTGAACACGTCTGTACACTCTTCAAAAATGGGGCCTGTCTTACAGATACACTCGTGTTAATAATGACAAAACAAACAGCAGTATCAGTCTTGGGTTTGAGACAGATGGCTAGCTGATCTATGGCAGCATTAGTCACTTAAAATTATGACTATAAATGCTGAAAAATGAAAGAAGTGAATGATTATAGAAGCTATTTGTCTATGTGATAAACTAGTGCATATATTCATCAGTAATAACTGCAACCATACAAAGAAATGCTTGTAAGGAAAGCAAAAACTGCAAGATCTCTGCAGCAGGAACAGTCCTTACTTTGGTCTCTTTATAACAAAATAAAGAGGCGAGTCTAGATGAAAATCTCAGGGTCTCTGTACTCTCATTCTTTGGAACCAGATTTACAGCTAGGTGTGTAATGCTCCTAAGATCCTGAATCAAAAGCCCAAATTGCATCATGCAACAGCTGACTTATTTAGATAGCTCACACAACCTTTCCCTTCCCCTTCCATGTCTGCACCAGAAGTAGTGAATTTAGAAGTGAGCTAATCATCAGTAAGTTACAAGTGAGGAGAAGCAGTGGCAGCTGAACCTCAGCACCCAAACCTGCTGGACAAGAAGAGAAGACTCTCCAAGCAACCCACAAAACCTGGGCTCTGGGATCAGGCAGTACTGAGCCTGTTAAAATATATGAAGGGAAATGAAGGGGATGAGGTGAAGGGAACTGTGACAGGGTACTTGGGGGGCAGCCTGAGACTGTGGGACCCCTGTGCCGCCTTAACTCTCCAGCCTCAGCTCTCTCTCACAGTGCTTTCCTAGTGACAAGCAGCAAACCCCTCCAGGTGCAGATATTACTCAGGACAATCACATGTCATGCTCCATACCCACCTAGACTGCATGAATGCTCCCTCAGCCATTCATGAATCCCACACAGTAAGACACCAGTCAAATCCCACCTTCCCCAGCTCCCAACACTGTGACTCAGGAATATACTGTCTTGCACTGCTCATGACAAGCAGGGGACATTTACTAACCGGTTTACCATTTCATCAATGGAAAGTGGATGTACATCAGCCTTTGTGAACCTGGACAATTTACTCGATGCTTCAGGCAAACTCATTGCTGAAGACAAATAGTAAAACAAGCTTATTAAATACAAAGATAAAATGTGTCAGGAAAGATAATGGAGTCAATTTAACTTCTGTGCCAGAAAAGATAATGGAACAAGTAATTAAGGAAATCATCTGCAAACACTTGGAAGGTGGTAAGCTGCTAGGGAACAGCCAACATGGATTTGCAAAGAACAAATCATGTCAAACCAATCTGATAGCTTTCTTTGATAGGATAATGAGCCTTGAGGATAAGGGAGAAGCAGTAAATGTGGTATACCTAGAATTCAGTAAGGCATTTGATTCGGTCTTCCATGATATTCTTATCAATAAACTAGGTAAATACAACTTAGATGGGGCTATTATAAGGTGGGTGCAAAACTGGCTGGATAACCATACTCAGAGAGTAGTTGTTAATGGTTCTCAATCCTGCTGGAAAGGTATAACAAGTGGGGTTCTGCAGGGGTCTGTACTGGGACTGGTTCTGTTCAATATCTTCTTCAACGATTTAGATATTGGCACAGGAAGTATGCTTATGAAGTTTGCAGATGATACCAAGCTAGGAGGGGTTGCAACTGCTTTGGAGGATAGGGTCAAAATTCAAAATGATCTGGACAAAGTGGAGAAGTGGTCTGAGGTAAACAGGATGACGTTTAATAAAGACAAATGCAAAGTGCTCCACTTAGGAAGGAACAATCAGTTTCACACATACAGAATGGGAAGCGACTGTCTAGGAAGGATTATGGCAGAAAGGGATCTAGGGATTATCATGGACCACAAGTTAAATATGAGTCAACAGGGTGATGCTGTTGCAAAAAAAAGTAAACATGATTCCGGGATGCATTAACAGGTGTGTTGTGAACAGGACACAAGACGTCATTCTTCTGTTCTACTCTGTGCTGGTTAGTCCTCCTTTGGAGTATTGTGTCCATTTCAAGAAAGATGCGGAGAAATTGGAATGGGTCCAGAAAAGAGCAACAAGAATGATCAAAGCTCTACAGAACATGACCTATGAAGAAAGGCTGAAAGAACAGGGCTGTTTAGTTTGGAAAAAAGAAGATTAATGGGGGACATGAAAGCAGTTTGCAGGTATCTGAAAGGGCGTCATAAGGAGGAGGGAGAAAACTTGTTCTCCTTGGCCTCTGAGGATAGAACAAGAAGCAATGGGCTTAAACTGCAGCAAGGGAGGTTTAGGTTGGACATTAGGAAAAGGTTCCTAACTGTCAGGGTGGTCAAACACTGGAACAAATTGCCTAGGGAAGCTGTGGAATCTCCATCTCTGGAGATATTTAAGAACAGGTTAGAAAAATGTCTATCAGGGCTGGTCTAGACAGTACTTGGCCCTGCCATGAGGGCAGGGGGCTGGACTCGATGACCTCTCAAGGTCCCTTCCAGTCCTGGCATTCTATGATTCTATGAAAATATGTCATTATAAGTGATAGGCAAAAAGTCAGAGTAGTTACTACAATAAAATATAAGCATGCAGGCTAAACTCTCAACCCTATTACTCTGGGGCAACATCTAGATGTGGCAGTTTTTCTCACCCCACTGGATACCGCAGTCCTTAACACAGTAAAAGCTGTGATATCTAGTACTTGGATAACCAGCAGGCTCTGTTATCTGGTATTAGCCAGTGGTCACAACAGTGGGGCCAGCATCCTGGCCAAGGCCAGAGACAGTGGGGCCAGTTCACCACCTGCAGCAGCAGGGCCAACGTTCCAGCTGGGGCTGGCTGTCCTGCTGGCAGCAGCAGGGCTGGCATCCTGGCCATGGTCAGATGCCTTACTGGGGCTCTGAACTGGAAAATTTGACTATCTGGCAATCCACATTCCTCAGGGAGGCTGAATAATGGAACTTGTACTGTATGCACATTTGTTCCTTAAACCTGGAACACTATCCTCAGTTGCAATCATCTTAAGCTGCGTCTACACGTGCACGCTACTTCGAAGTAGCGGCACCAACTTCGAAATAGCGCCCGTCGCGTCTACACGCGTTGGGCGCTATTTCGAAGTTAACTTCGACGTTAGGCAGCGAGACGTCGAAGTCGCTAACCTCATGAGGAGATAGGAATAGCGCCCTACTTCGACGTTCAACGTCGAAGTAGGGACCGTGTAGACGATCTGCGTCCCGCAACGTCGAAATTGCCGGGTCCTCCATGGCGGCCATCAGCTGGGGGGTTGAGAGATGCTCTCTCTCCAGCCCCTGCGGGGCTCTATGGTCACCGTGGGCAGCAGCCCTTAGCCCAGGGCTTCTGGCTGCTTCTGCGGCAGCTGGGGATCTATGCTGCAGGCACAGGGTCTGCAACCAGCTGTCAGCTCTGTGTATCTTGTGTTGTTTAGTGCAACTGTGTCTGGGAGGGGCCCTTTAAGGGAGCGGCTGGCTGTTGAGTCCGCCCTGTGACCCTGTCTGCAGCTGTGCCTGGCATCCCTATTTCGATGTGTGCTACTTTGACGTGTAGATGTTCCCTCGCTGCGCCTATTTCGATGTTGGGCTGAGCAATGTCGAAGTTGAACATCGACGTTGCCGGCCCTGGAGGACGTGTAGACGTTATTCATCGAAATAGACTATTTCGATGTTGGCTGCACGTGTAGACGTAGCCTTAGTGTCCTTGTTGCATGCGGAACAGGCGGGGGCAGGAGTGGCCATGCTTTGCATATGTTCTATTTTTCAGTCCTTATGTTTGGAGACCACCAGCCCAGGCACATTCACCGGGCATTGCTAAGTCCTCTGACAAGACTGAGCAATTCTCTGGGTGTGGCCTTATGCGGGTTAGTGACTGAATTCTCATCCCTTGCTGGACAATGCTGTTAAAGGTGTTTGACATCCAGCCGGGTATTGTTTCTCTTCCTTGCTGTTGTCTCCAAGGAGTTAACATCTTGCGGATTCCCCAGCTTGCAACATATTGTAGAGACAACTATGCAACACAATCTCCTAACTTCATACACACTAAAGATATACATATTTAGATAGAACGACTTTCAGCCAATCAGAACCTTTCCCAATGATATCACACATCATACTTTATGTGGAATATCACTATGATCTATGAATGAGGAACATGGGGATTACAGGGTGCTCCACCAAGGTATCGAGTATTATAGGACCCCACAACAGCTTTGGCAGGGATGAAATTAACTGTCTGTGCCTCCTTACACTCTGCACCCAGGGACGGGTGGGTTAGCAGGTGCTCCCACATAAATGCCCATAGGCAGCAGGAACTCAGCTCTGAGAAGGTGTGAACCTGCTAGGAGGGAGACAGCAAACAGAGGAGAAAACACAGAAAACAGACTCCCAGAGGGTCATAGGTACACAAGCCACCAACCTGGGCTTCTTGTGACAATCGGCACAAATTTATTTAGTAAGAATACAAGTGGGTAAATAAATCAGAGGTGTCACCTCTGCTTGACTTCACATGACCTTATTTAAATCCCTTGCAAAGGCAAAAGGCCCCTGAGGAAAATGATCCCCCTCCTCCAGGAACCAGTGGATGAATCCTCCCATGGGTACTCCACACACAAGCAAGCAGCAGCCACAGCAAAGGCATAAAGCTTGATTTGAACCAGACTCAAGTAGGCACCAATTTGGAATAACACACTTGTGGGAGTCACATAATGAGACACACACACCACCAGGTATTGCACATTCAACACGCATTCTCAAGCAGATCAGCTGTTAGCCTTAGAGCCTCGTCAAGGCTCCTGTCTCCCAGGAAGCATCCTTGTTCAAGGAATCGTTTGCACCCAGCATATTATTTGGGAAAGATTTACAGGGCAGCGGGAGTGAAGACCTAGAGGCATAGACTCATCTACACTAGGGATCAAAGTTGATCTCAGATATGCAATTCTAGACACACCATTTCAATCAGGATCTACTTTCTTCCCTGGTGTAGATCAGACCTCTTCAGGCTCGCCATCGATGTCCCTTACTCTACACGTCAGCATGGAGTACCAGTGTCGACAGCCTAGCTCAGAGAGATCAATTTTGCCACTTCTTCACACATGCAGCAAAATCAATCCCTTGGAAGACTGATCATGGCATGCCAAACACCGGGTAAGTATAGATATACCCATAGATGTGGCCTAAAGCATGTCTTAGCAGGCCTGCTTCAACATGGGCCAAATCCTAGCCAACATCCAGCAATCTCTGCTTAGAGCATCTCGTGTACAACAATAAGAAAAGAGAGGAGACAAAGTCTTCAGTAAAACTCCCTTCACCAAGCCAGTCTGATCAAGCTCCCTGAACCATCACTCAGTGATGTAAACATAACAGGGCAGCAGCATTCTTGAAATTAAAAAAGCCTCCTTGCACTGAGCTACCCATGGGACTTTGCACTGAACCCTCTCCCCCGACCTCAAAAACTTAGACATCTAAAAATCACCCTAGTCATTTTAAAAACTCACAGCTAGTGCTCTTAAAGGTTCTCCCAATAAAATCACTGGTAAGCAAAGAGGATATCAGAGCTTTGGTA
Source organism: Carettochelys insculpta (assembly GCF_033958435.1). Taxonomy (NCBI): domain Eukaryota; kingdom Metazoa; phylum Chordata; order Testudines; family Carettochelyidae; genus Carettochelys; species Carettochelys insculpta. The sequence goes on from NC_134157.1 coordinate 20,220,522, forward strand.
GGTCAGCACCAGCCCCTTAGAGCAGTGATTCAGTCTTGGGCTCAGTGGCATGATTCCATTGGTACAGTGGCATTGTGCTTGCTTACACCAGGATGGGATTTGGCCTTGGATTCTCCTATCTTTGTAGCTATGTATCAGAGGCTTGTGAACAGATTTTTAATGCCATTTAATTAATTAAATCAGGGTCTGACATCATCATCCACCTGAGATGGACATCATGTAGACAGCCCCCCCGCCCCAATGCAGACCAACCAATGAATCTCAAGCTAGACATCCAGGCTCCCTGTCATGGCAAACTCACAGCACATTCCAGGCTTGCTGATGCAGATGCCTCTAAGGAGCTGGGCACTCTATCGCAATTGTTGAACAAAACTGTTTGAAACTGAACCCATGGGGAGAAATCTTGCAGCACTTCCCCCCCAGTCTTTCCAGCCTGGATCCATCCAAGCTGGACTTGTTTTGAGCCCCTACAATAATCATCAAAACAAGCTTAGTTAAAAGCTGATTGCTTGGAAATACTGTAATTACTGCCATTATGCACTTCATAATGCCTGAGCAATTTCATTTTCATAGTAGTGGGTTGTTGTGGGCTTGGGTTTGTTGTTGTTGACGGTTTTTGTTCTTCAGTAACCTAGGATTACAGACAATTTGTTTCAAGAAGATGAGCTTCCAACAAAGATATTTACTTATCTTAACAAGTACAGAACATAGGAGACAAAGGAGCACAGCTCCAATTCAGGAATTAAAAAGGAGTTGTTTGGATAGATAGGGAAAATAAGCAGGCTCATATCTCTGCATTAGAACTATTTCATGAGGAGAAGATGAAACAAAAATATCTAGTTCTCTTTCCTAAAAGAAGTGCGGGGCTGTAGGAGGCTGAAAAGTTAACACAAATCAATATGCAACACAAACAATAGCAGACACAGCACCTAAAGCTACACAGCAGTACTCCCCTCTGTGAGAAATTGACTACCTGGGAAAAAGAGGGTTAAAAGAGGACACACTGTTCCAGTAAAAACATGAGATAAAGAATTCTTTATTTCCATGAAACTTACATGGATATTTCAACTGGAAAATCTCCTTGAACTTGTCCCTTCTCCGGCCCTGCTCCACGACTGACTGGCAGAGCCACACAACACAACCCTCCCCAGATTCCCTTACTGTAATGACAGCTGGGGATGCTTTGAAAATCTAGAGGGCTCCAAAAATGACTGGCGAGCCAAAAGAGTGGGGTTAATAGAACGTCAGCTTGCACTGGATACGACTGACATCCAGATGTTTTAAAAAGACAGGGAAATTCATCCCCAGAAGCCCAGTGGTGCTCTAATGGGGTTCATTTAATCCCTAGTTTGTGGTGTTTCTTAATGCAATTTTTAAAATAAGCTCAAAGGACAAAAGAATGTGTGAAAAATGGGACTGGAACTCAGGAGATCTGGCTCTGAGCCAACTTCTAGTGTAACATTGGGCAAGTCATTTTATCCCCGTTTTACAGGGACTGTGTCACTGGGGCCTCGTGAGGCTTAATCAGTAAAGTAAAAGCTCTGTTATCTGGCACTCTACCAGTTGGAAATCTCTATTGACCAGCATTTCTGATATCTCCCAATCTTCTGACCAAAACTAGCACACAGCCCAGGAGGTTATGCAATTGCGCATTCTGCACTCTACTTTCATGCAAGAGAGGCAAGTAAGCAAGCTGAAATCAGGGACTGAGTCAATAAAGCAGCTTCCAGGGTGTGTCACAGGGTCATTACAGATTCAGTCTATTCTCCTACACCTCCTACATCTACAGTGCTAACTGATGTTGCTACAAATGACCCAGAGGCACTGCAAGATCCTGACGCGCCTTCTGAGACAAAGAAAAATTAAATTATGTTTGGTATAGTTTGAGCATCAAGTGGATTGTTAGTGATCTGGGTGCATGCCAGTGATCTGGCCCCATATTAATATGTAGTGCCATAAGATAACCCTCTGCATAGAAAACTTTACCTTTACCTAACTGCTTCAGGAAACCACTCCCTATGCAGTGCAGTGCTGTTATTAGATTGGATTGGATTAGCACCCGAATTCTATTTCAATATTCATTTCATTGTATTCTAATTTTTTGAAAATTGGTCTTTCACTGGGAAGTTTAGCTCTTAGTTAACTGGGATATTTGATTAACCTGCAGCCCACCCCTCAACTCCTTTATTCCCACAATACCCTTTTTTTAATGTATTTGAAAAGCTCCCTGCGGTTCTTGGTTGGAAGGTGAGAAGGAAATAAGGAAGCAGGGTTACTGTATCTTAAAAGACTCTTGAACGCATCATAATTTGGCAAACACTGGAATTTTCCTCCCTCTGGTTCAAACACTTCTTCATATCCAATACACGTGCCTGTTTAATCACAACACAAACTAGCAGCTCTCACAAGATCTTTCTGCAACAAATCCTCCCGTTACTGCACCACTGTCATCCTTTGATGTTAGAAGCACCTTTCCAACAATAGTGTTGGTTAATTAACCACTGCTGCCCAGTCCAAAAGGGGGAACAGATACACATGGGCCTTCAAGAGCGTGTGGGGACATGGGACATAAGTGATCCCTTCAGCTCCTGGGGCACCGAATCCAGGCCTCTGCTATCCTGGCAAACCTAGCATTATCACCTTGCTCCAAAAAACTTCTCTTCCCCCATGTATTTACAGAAACCAGCAAACAATCATCTCTGTTCTCATCATTTGTTTTGCTAGGTGAAACAACCCAGGCTCTTTCAGTCTCCTATGGTACGGTCTCCCCAGTTCGCTGCAGCTTTACCTTTATTAAAATGTTTTATTATTGTTTCTTCACGCAATTGAAATTTGTTCCCTGGATACATAATAGTTCTGTGTGTTTGTTTAAGTTGTAATAATTGAGCTGTCTGCATTCAGAAGGTGAGTGGCTCGCTATCTCTGAAATTTAGCAATGCATTTGTTCCATACCGTGCCCAGGTAATGTAACCCTAGCTTTAAATTTACAACCTAGGTACCAAAACAGAGGGCCTGTTTGAAATGAGATGGTGCCACCAAACATCAAGTTTCATGGCCATCTCTTAATGTTACCCACACCCTGCTGCAAAGCAACAGCTTACAACCCTGTTCCTTGGATCACTGTTAGCCAAAGGCAAGCATCAATCACCTAGTTCAAAATTAGAAATATTGCAAAACCTGGTAAGTGCAGCTTGATCTGTTGTTGTCTGATACATGATGGGCTGCAGCTAAGGCTTCCTTTCCCAAGTGAGGGTTTATAATTGATTGCCAATGCTGACGAAAATTCTTCTTCCAGGCAAGTGATTCCCAGGGATTTGTGTCTTCTAAAAGGTTTAACCACAGTGGGCCAATGAACAACAGAAATCTCAGGTGTCTCACACTCAAACTGGGATTGGCATTTTCCAGACTCAGCAGGTTTGTTCCCTCAGTATAGGCATCCTAATTCACAGGGGAGAACACAAAACATGACTGAGAAATCCCACGTGGTATTTATGCTTGTGAAAGGTCTCAGCCTGACAGCCTGTCACCAGAAGTCCTCTCTGTTCCTCCCTGAAACCAGGCCTGCCATGCCACAAGCACTTGGTAGAGAAGCTTGCTTTGACCTCCTCTGACGTGAAAAGGCCTTGTTTTCATGGCCTGTTTATTATTTGGCTTCTGTGGAGGCAGCCACAGAGAATACCAGTGAGCATCAATGTGGCAGTGTTTTTTGGGATCCAGGCCTTAAGCCTCAATCCTGAATTGAAGCCAGAATTCATTTTAGGTAAATCACTAAACCAGGGAGCTTGAAACAGTTATTTTGGTGGTAGAACCCATAGAACATATCAGCCGTGTCTACAAGTGCACGCTACTTCGAAGTAGCGGCACTAACTTCGAAATAGCGCCCGTCATGGCTACACGTGTTGGGCGCTATTTCGATGTTAACATCGCCGTTAGGCGGCGAGACGTCGAAGCCGCTAACCCCATGAGGGGATGGGAATAGCGCCCTACTTCGAAGTTGAACGCCGAAGTAGGGCACGTGTAGATGATCCACGTCCCGCAACATCAAAATAGCGGGGTCCGCCATGGTGGCCATCAGCTGAGGGGTTGAGAGACGCTCTCTCTCCAGCCCCTGCGGGGCTCTGTGGTCACCGTGTGCAGCAGCCCTTAGCCCAGGGCTCCTGGCTGCTGCTGCTGCAGCTGGGGATCCATGCTGCATGCACAGGGTCTGCAACCAGTTGTCGGCTCTGTGGATCTTGTGTTGTTTAGTGCAACTGTGTCTGGGAGGGGCCCTTTAAGGGAGCGGCTTGCTGTTGAGTCCGCCCTGTGACCCTGTCTGCAGCTGTGCCTGGCACCCTTATTTCGATGTGTGCTACTTTGGCGTGTAGACGTTCCCTCGCAGCGCCTATTTTGATGTGGTGCTGCGCAACGTCGATGTTGAACGTTGACGTTGCCAGCCCTGGAGGACGTGTAGACGTTATTCATCGAAATAGCCTATTTCGATGTCGCTACATCGAAATAAGCTACTTCGATGTAGGCTTCATGTGTAGACGTAGCCATCTAGACAAATACTTTCCCCCTCAGTAGGGTTGCCAATTTTGGTTGGATGTATTCCTGAAGGTTTCCTCCCATGACATACTCTTTAATTCAAGCTTAATCTTTAGTTCCTGGAGAACCTGGAGGGTTGGTGACCCTCCCCCTGAGCCATCCAGGATCTCCATTGCTTTGAATTTGTGATGTCATTGGTTCATGAATCCCAAAGCCAGAAGTGACCACTGTGGTCATCCTAGTCTAGGCCTGGGCACAATACGGCCTGTGGGCTGGATTTGGCCCACCAAGCTGACAAGTCTGGCCTGTGGCCACAGTGGGGAACCTCAGGCAGCCTCCCTGCTTGTGTCCCCGCCCCCGACACACACTCTGTACAGAAAAGTGGTGGCCAGCCCGTTTCCTTCAATAGCTGCAAGCCCAGGGGGAGCGGGAGAGGCTTCAAGCACCACACCTGTCCCTGGCACAATCCCATTGGCTGGTTTCTGGCCAATGGGAGCTTCCTATATGAAACTCCCCATCTCCCAGAGAGCCTGCCTGCAAAATCAGCTGAGCTGCTGGCCAGGAGTCACTCAGGTTGCCTCCTGGCCAGAGCCTGCCTCTGGGATCCCAGTCCCTCCCTCTCCCCAGCCCTCTGCCTCCAACCGCACATAACCCAACAGCTCTGCCCCTACTCCTGCACCCCTATACCTCCTCCCAGACCCTGCCCCAGGTCACAACTCCCTCCCTCACCCACACTCTCTTCCAGACCCCACACCTCCTCCCGCACCCCTATCCCTAACCCCAAGCTCCCTTCTGTACCCAACCTTCATCCCAGACCCCACACATCCTCCATCAATATCATGGAAAAATGCAGCCCTTGACCACTTTTCAAATTCTTGGAGTTACCCTCACTATTAAAAATTAATTACCCACCTCGATCTAGCTGACTTCCTGCACATTGCAGGCTGCAAAACCTCACCCACCCACTCGTGTAACAGACCCTTAACTTCTGGCTGAGTTACTGATGCCCTTAAACCATGATTTACACTGGTTTCAACCTGCAAGTGACCCAGGCTATATGCTGTAGAGGAAGGTGAAAGCTCCCAGGGAGTCTGCCAGTCTGACCCAGGGAGAAAATTCCTTCCTGATGCCACATACGAGGCTGAGTTGACCCCCGAGCATGTGGACAAGACCCAGCAGTCAGACAAATGGGAAAGAATTCCCTATGGAAATTTGGAACCTTCCCCATCTTGTGTTCCATCGCCAGCTGTGGAGATACTTACTTCTACGTCACAAATCAGCTACGCACCATTACAGGCAGTTTCTTCATACCATACCATATCAGCCTGGTGAACAGAGCCTGAAGGTCGAAAGAAGATGCAGAGAGACAGAAAGGAGTAGATAAAAGCAGGAGACGGGCACAAGATGCAAGCTGAAGTGATCGGCACCCGCAGGGGGATTGCCAGGGACACAGCCAGCTAACCCAAGTCTCCTGCCAAGACTTACAATGGGAGGAAGACGAGCTGGGAAAAGGAGAACAAGAGGCATTAACACAGAGGGAACAAAGTGAAATGGGGAAGACAGACAGACAGACGTACAAGCCCACACAATCCCACCTTCAGAGTCTTTTGTTAAACATCCCCATCTTAAAACTTAAAAAGAAAATAAAAGCCTTCAAACTTGGGAGCTTGCCAAAACTTGAAACACTGTTGCAGGCTGCCCACACTTTAAATAAGCAGTAATTGAACAATTATCCCAATAAAGGAGGCTATGTGCTTGAATGAAGTTACATCAACTCGTTATGGTACTTTTAAAGAAAGTGTCACTGAAAAAAAAGGAGCAAACTGACAGGCGCAGAGGGATATAGGGTATGCTTTTATTAGGCGCATTATGGTAGCATCAAGAGGACCCAATCCAGATGAGGATCCCGCTGTGCTTGGAGCTGTACAATTCTGTAATCAGACTCAGTCCCTGTACCCAAAGAGTTTAAAATCTAAATACCCAAGGGTTGGGGGAGGAAACACTCCCAGGAAGGGGAAGTGATTTGCTTACTGTTGCACAGGAGCAGTTCACTGGCAAAGAGGGACCTACAGCCTATCTCTCCTGCACCTGTCCTACACCCCATCATGCAGCAGCCCAGGCAGGAATGCATTCAGCCTTGGTATCTGGAGGCAGCAGGATGATGCCTTACCTGTCTTCACACTCCCCTGCCTCCCCCCGCCCCCACTCCCCACCCTTGGAAGGCCACAGGAACCAGCAGGGAGAAACACAAGGGTCTGAAGCTGTTAGCTAATTCCCATGAGTAGCCCTCACTCAATCCCATCACTCAGGTCACTGTAATGAAATCCATTGGCTTATGTCCATGATGAAGCTCCTGGCTTGGTAAGGGGACGGGCCTGGTCCCTACAGCCCACTAGTGCCCAGGACAGCCCCTGCCTCTTGCCTCCTGAGATGTCAGTGGGGGGCGAGTGCTGCTGTGCAGGGGAGGGGTGGTGGGATGGTGCTGCTGCTATATCCCATCCACACATGGCACAGCCTGGGGTCACCACCTCCTGCCCGACTGCAGCACGAAGTTCCAAGGACAGTACAGCAGCAAGGGCAACACCTACAAGTGGAAGGTGGGGATGCAGGTGAGCCTTTGGAGTCCCCCTGCTTGCCCCCCACCTTCACATTACTCCTCATGTGCCCCTCCCCCTTTGGGGCACTCCCACATGCCCTTCTGGTGTCTTCTCCCAAAGTGTCCCTCCCCGTTCAGGGCATCCCTGGAATCCCCCAGCATCCTCTTCCTGAGCACCTCCCTCTGCATCCCCTCCTGTGATCGTCCCTCAGGTTGGGGGGCCCTTGCTATTTGCAGGGACAAAAGGTGGGGCCTGACATGAAAAGTTTGCTCACCCATGATCTAGAGCATCCTGGATAGATGTCTGTCTGACCTGCTCTTAAATATGCCCAGTGATGGAGAGACCACAACCTCCCTAGGCAATTTATTCCCATGCTCAACCACCCAGACTGTTGCAAAGTTTTTCCTAATGTCCAGCCTGAACCTCCCTTGCTGCAGTTTAATGCTTAGTCCTGACATGCGTGTCTGGTACTGGAGTAGATGACCTCTCAGTGCCTTTTCCAGTCCTATGATTCTATGATTCTAATACAGAAGGCACTGGGCAAAATCATTTGGAAGAGCCTGTGAAGGTAGGAATAAGTGACTCTTTACTTTTATATTCAGTTTGGTTTTTCAAAATCTGCACTTAGGTCTCTTGTTATTTGTATAAAAGATGGGATGGATCTTGTTTTGTTATAGTTTATCAGCAAGCAGTGGCTGTTGCTGTAATGAAGTCTGCATCCCATGTCCTTCTCTTTAGCTGCTATATAGCTCTTTCAGAAGCAACAAAGGATGACAGACCTCCAGGTGGAAAACAGCCAGCTGGAGCTGGGGATCCCTTAAGTCAGCCTGAAAATGCCCCTAGCAATACAAAAAAATAATTCCACCATAAACCCTGTATAAGCTCCATGCCAGTCCCAATCCTGGATGAAGGAGGAAGGTTGGTCAGATGTGTGTTGATACACTGACCATCAAACAACAATACAAATAAAATCTGATGCTAACACACATGCTATCCATTGGAACATGGAACGTCCAAACACTGTTGGCAACTGGAAAATTGGAGCTGCTTCAGAAGGAGATGGAGAGATACCAATGCGATATGCTTGGACAGGCAGAGATGCATTGGACGGGATCAGGAGAGATATGTGGTTGCGAAGTCATTTGGTCAGGAAATGAAACGAAACAAAGCATGAAGCAGGAGTTGGATTCCTTCTTAGCAAAACAGTTAGAAGAGCATTATCAGGATACAAACTGGTGAGTGCAAAAATGATGGTAGTGAGATTCGAAGCAAAACCATTCAGCATCTCAGTCATTCAGGTGTATGCACCCACTTCAGACAGTTCAGAGGAAGAAATTGGGCTATTCTATAAAGAATTGACAAAGACAGTGGAGAAGATACCGAAGAAAGATGTGTTGATCATCGGAGGAGATTGGAATGGGAAGGTTGGAAAAGATAATGAAGGTTGGGAGAGAGTCATGGGAAGGTTTGGGTATGGAGAAAGAAATGAATGAGCTGAGAAACTACTAGAGTTTGCTACAGAGCGCGAGATGGTGATCTGCAACATGAGATTCCAAAAAAAAGGACTATAGGAAGTGGACGTGGTGATCGAATGACAGGAAGTCCAAGAACATGATAGATATGATTTTGATAAGAAGCAGCAGCAGCATAACATCAGTGCAGCAGTGCCGAACTTTCCAAGGAGCGGATATAGGCTCAGACCACAGTCTAGTGATTGCAAACATCAAGATAAAACTCAAAAGAAAATGTAAGACACAGTTTAAGAAAAGAAGAGACGTGGCAAGGCTATGTGAGGAAGAAACAGGGAATGCATACAGAGCAGCGCTTGAAGAGAAGATTAAGAATATGGCCACAGAGAAAGACCAAGATAAGAGAGTCGCAGGGATAGCCATTGCCATAGAAAAGGCAATTGAGCAGATTGTTCCAGAAGATCAGTAAGAAGTGGATTACCCAGGAGACACTGAAGTTGGTTCAAGAGAAGAGAGCATTGAAGATCAGAAGAGATGTCTCTGAGATGGCAGAACAGCAATATAGGGTGAAATGGAATGAGGTAAGGAAAGCAGCCAGAAAGGATAAGGAGAAATGGTTAGAGGAGCAATGGAAAGACAGAGAGGTATTACGGTGCATGTAAGACCAGGGAGGTGTATAAGACAATTAGCTATGTTAATAGGAAATGGCAATCAAAGCAGATGGCGATCAAAGATGAGAACGCAGAAGTGCTCATGAACAGTGAGAAGATTGTGCAGCAATGGATGAGATATTGCACCAACCTATACAAAGCACAATTGGACCCGAGTGTCTCAGACAGACTGATTGAAGAACTGAAAGAGATATCTTCACCGACCACCAAGATTGAGACCGATATTTTGAAGGAGGAAGTAGAAAAAGCAATGAAATGACTAAAGAACAACAAGAGCCCTGGAAATGATAAGATCACAGGAGAGATGATCAACTATGGTGGAGAAAGCATGATTCAGGAAATACATTGACTATTTAATATAGCACAGAAAGAAGGGAAGGCGCCTAAGGAATGGACAAGATCTGTGCTAGTGACAATACCCAAGAAAGGAAGTACATTGGAGTGCAAGAACTACAGAACAATTGCCCTAATGAGTCATCTAGGCAAGGTGCTGATGATGATACTGACGGAGAGACTATGATTGCAGATAGAAGAACATATAGCAGACGAACAAGCGGGGTTCAGAAAAGATAGACGTACCTTACAGCAGATATTGGCACTAAGACTAATAGCGGAAAAAGCTCGATGAAAGAACAAGACCATATACACTTGCTTCATCGATTCCCAAAAGGCATTTGACTGTATAGATCAGAAAGTGACTGGGGCAATGTTGGAGTCATACAGAGTGGATAGCAGACTGATACAGTTGTCAAAGGATATCAATGACAATGCGGAGGCAGTGGTGAGAACATGCGGGGAATTGGGAAGTTGGTTTAAAACAAGTAGAGGTATGAGACAAGGAGATCCAATATCGCCAAGTATTTTCATTGCACATCTGGAGAGAGCAATGGACAAGATCAAGGAAGAGGTAGAAGGGATATCTGTGCATGGGAAAAGAATTAACAACTTGAGGTTCGCGGATGATATAGTTATCATTGAGGAAGATGAGGAGAAGCTAGCGAAAACGGTGCAGGTGTTAAAGAAGGGAAGCAGTACAGACTGATTATGAACATAGATAAAACAAAAACAATGGTATTTGGAGATACAGAAATAGGAAGGAAGATCAGTGTTGATGGCATTGAACTAGAAAACATAGAGAAGTTCATGTATCTGGGGAGCAACATATGATCTAGACTGTAAGAAGGAAACAACAACTAGAATAGCGAAAGCAAGAGCGAGTTTGAAGGCAATGGATAAGATCTGGAAAAGCAAAGCAAATAGCTTAAGAACGAAGCTGAGCATCTTGAAAATGTGTGTATTCAGCAGCATGTTGTATGGATGTGAGACATGAAAGATTCTAAAAGAAGAATATTGGCGTTCGAAAGGAGCTTTTATGGAAAGATTCTGAGAATAGGATGGATGCAGAAGGTCACCAATGAGGAATTATATAGGCAGATACAGCCAAAAGAGAACCTGCTGCAGAAGGTTATAAAACGGAAGCTACAACTATTTGGGCATATTTGCAGAATGAAAGACAAATGAAAAATCAATACCCTGGGAGTCGGCATAATGGATGGTTCGAATAGGAGAGGCAGACCCCCACAGAGAATGGATAGATGATGTAGTACATTGGTGTGGAGCTAGTCTACAGAAACTAAACCACTCCACGCTGGACAGGGAAAGATGGCAGGAAATAGTGAGAGAGGTATCAGACACCAATGGGCGCTGAGCCCATGGTTATTGATGATGATGATGATGATGATGATGAATACAAAGAAAAAAGGGATGTGACACGCACAAGAGGCCAGAAAAACTGGATGATGAGAGGGAAAGTCTGCAGTGTTAAGAAGCGTAACAGTCCAGGGGTGACTTGAGTTCTGCTCCCTGCCTCATCTGTGACCTGGAAGTCACTGAGCATATAAGAACATAAGAATGGCCATACTGGGTCAGACCAAAAGTCCATCCAACCCATTATCCTGTCTGCCAAGAGTGGTCAATGCCAGGTGCCCCAAAGGGAGTGAACTGAACAGGTAACAATCTCTCTCCTGGCATCTATCTCCAGCCTCTAACAAACAAAAGCTAAGGACACCATTCCTTACCCATCCTGGCTAAGGCCCATTAATGGACCTAGCTTCTGTGAATTTATCTAGTTCTTTTTTAAACCCTGTTATAGTCCTAGCCTTCACAGCCTCCTCTGGCGAGGAGTTCCACAGGTTGACTGTGTGCTGTGTGAAGAACATCCTTTTATTTGTTTTAAACCTGCTGCCCATTAATTTCATTTGATGATCCCTAGTTCTTATGGGAACAAATAAATAAATTTTCCTTGTTCCTTTCTCCACCCCACTCATAATTTTATATATCTCTATCATATCCCTCCTTAGCATCCTCTTTTCTAAACTGAAAAGTCTGAGACTCTTTGATTTCTCTTCATATGGGACCCGTTCAAAACCCCTGATTATTTTAGTTGCTCTTTTCTGAACCTTTTCTAATGCCAATATATCTTTTTTGAAATGAGGAGACAATATCTGTATGCAGTATTCAAGATGTGGGCGTACCAAAGTTTTATATAAAGACAATAAGATATTCTCCGTCTTATTCTCTATCCCTTTTTTAATGATTCCTAACCTCCTGTTTGCTTATTTGACTGCTGCTGCACACTGCATGGATGTTTTCAGAGAACGACCCACGATGACTCCAAGAGCTCTTTCCTGCTTAGTTATAGCTAACTTAGCATACAGGGTCTTCAGAAACATTGATGAGCCTAAAGCTCATTTTAAAAAACTGCCACAGGCAATTTAGGAGCCTACGTGGGCCTGGGAGTCAATGGGAATTTGGCTCTTGAATCCTTACAATGCTTTTGAAAAGAGGGCCGAAGCTCATTAATCATTCAGGTGCTTTTGAAAACATTACCAATAATCCCTCCGGGCCCTGACTTCCTCTCTGTACACTAGGATTAACAGCACTTTCCTGCTCCACAGGGCATTGTGAGGAGTACAGTAAAAGGTTGTGAGGAGCTCAGACACTCCAATATTGGCATACAAGTCCTATGGCTAACTCCCAGGCATCACATAGCAAAAGAGAAAACAGCATGGCGAGTGCTTATAATATTTACACTAGACTCAGGCTCAGTCAATTAAAACACTGGATTCAAAGTGCTCACCCTTTCAAGAAGTTCAGATATAGAAGCAAACTTTGCAGTTCCATTCCTGGCCTAAGCCAAATTTCCTACCTGGGCTGTAGGTCTGCAATCTGCATCCAGTTCCCTTGCTAGTGCATATTTTTTGTTACTTGGATTATAACTCTTTGGGAGCTGGGACAGTCTTTTTATTTTGTTTTTGTACAGCCCCTAGCACAGTGGGGTCATGATCTATGACAGGGCTCCTAGGTACTGCTACAAAACAAATGAATAGCATAATAAAGAAGCCTAAGATAGTATATGGGTGAAATGCTATCCAAATGCCTCTGATCCTCAATAAGACCAGGATTTCAGCCACAGGTTATTACTTGGCAAAACTATGTTTGGTAGCCTGCAGAAATGCCACCCTCTATGAATTGGTCACAATTGGTATTTGCTCCATTTCTGTGCAAGCAAAAAGGTCAGCTACATCAAATCCATTTAAGTTACAGAAATAACAATGGTCTGATTAACTAGCTGCCATTCTTCTGCTGCTTGTGGACAGAATGGTATTACGAAGAAAGCTAAAAAATGCCTTTTATTATGTGATTATTTTATGTTTTTTTTGGGAGAGGAGAGACTTTTGGAGGGGAACACTCAGTGGGCAGGAATTGCTCTTTTAAACTCCACACTGCATGATCCTCATAATTGACAGCTTTGGGCAGCTCTGCTTGAAGATTTTGAAATCAAGTGTTTTTCATTTTCCCAGCTAACTCCCTTTAGACTTTTCCCTCTAAATCAGATGATGGCTCCTGCCATCTAGCATGATGTATAATTAGGTTCTGGAAAGCATGCTGGGGTTCTGCAGTACTTCAGAGGAAAGAGCAAATCTCTGTGAACCAAAAGATCAAAGGCTATTAGATGATCAAATAAATGTAAACCAGTGGTACTAAGCAGAAGATTTTTACTCACATGTGCTCAGCATCCCAAAGCATTTACAAAGTAAGAAGTCAGTTCTAGGCAGTTCACCAGCTGAGAACAATGAATATATTCCTGACTGCATCACACACAGCTTTGGCATACTTTTTACTACGAGAAGATAATGTTGGCCAAAATTTGGGGTTATTCTTCTTTTAAAAAAACAAACCCTTATGAAGGGATGTGTTATTTCCACCTGCAAAGATCACTTGATCTTCAGCACTAAGCAGGATTTGACCTCAGTATTACACTTAGTGTTTTCCCCTTTGAAATACTGAACAGATTCACTTGAGAGAACACAGCAGCTCACAAAGTAAATATCTTTTAAGGAAGGTAAATTACATTCCATTACTGTGAGGCCCTCTGTTCCCAAGCAGACCACACTGGTCTTAAAAAATATTGACACTTATTTAAATATTTAATACATGTAAACAGCCATATCAACTGCCACCCAGCCACGTTTCACTGTCAGCTATATTCCTTTTTGAAAGTCAGCTGTACAGAAAGCAATCAAATTTCTGCATCATTGGCAGCATTTCACAGGCAACTTCCATTTTAAAAAGTCTCTCTATTTATTATAAAGCCCCTTTTGCACCAAAATATTTGTGATATGATAATATTAGTCACCAATATCGTGCGATCTGTCCTGAGGCACTTCCTTGCACCAGGCAGGGATGCACCAGCTCCTTCACAAGACAGGAGAACAGTTCCATACAGGAAGCAAAGTAAGTAGTTGCTCCAGCAGGGGGCACATAGGGGAGCAAAATGCAACAGGAGTTTGATTAGAACACCAGGAGCTCCCCCCTCCCTTTTAAAATACCACGAGAACTTAAAGATAACCCTTCAAAGGACGCTCCCAGGACCACCTTGCATCCTAACTCCATGCTTGGCCAGTAGTTCCGGAACAGGAGGAGTACTACCCTAGTGAGTCATTGCTATAACTCTGTGATGACCTGGAAATTTCCTCTCTTGCTGATCTACCTTGAAAATATTCATCTGCTGTTCAGGGTGTGTGAACTGACATCACAGCCAGAGGTATCATGTCTGCTACTCACAGATAATCTCTTAGAGGGGTGTTTTTCAACCAGTGTGCCATGGCACACTGCTGTGCCGTGAGAGCTTTCCAAGTGTGCCATGAAATTTCATCAATTTCCCCTCACCATGGCTCTTTGCAGACTGCCTGAGACTCAGCCGGAGCAGGGTTGGTCAATCTCCCATCACAGTGGCTCTCTGCTGTTTCCCTGCAGAAGCCCATTCATGCTGGGAGGTAACTGGAATGCTGCTTCCCAGCCCAAATAGGCAGCAGGGAACCCACTCCTGCTCCCTACTGTGGCAAGAGGGGAAGAAGGGATGGTGCAAGCCTGTTGAAGCTGGGATGCAGTTTAAGGGGAAGCTGCTCTCCGGACCTGCCTCTCCACCCACAAGTAATCAAACATTTCACTGGCTATTCAGTTACTCCACATCCCACATGATCCTTGTTTAGCTTGTTGCATGCATTTTCATGTTGCAAACCTCTCTAAGGCCAGAACCATGGTAAATGTAAGTAAATGTGATATTTATGAGCAATCAATTCAGTTGAAGAAAGTGGGTGTGCCATGGAATTGTCTCATTGGAGTGTGGCATTGTGACTGAAAAGGTTGGGAACCACTGGCTGAGAGTACCTACTTTGTGGTCCCGCACAATCATCCAGCCTATAGATGGAGAAAAATAATGGTTTTGATACTACAGAATAGCAATAAAACCCAAGAGCAGGACAGGTGTGGTTACTTCACAGGATCAGTCTTGAAGTACGAGTTTCAGCTTTTGCCAAAAGACCCATCAAATCCCCAAGTAGGATTAGATGAATACACATAAAGGGTTAAATTAGCTTGGTTACGAAGTAGCTAGGCTTTGCAGCTTGTACAAAGTGCAAATACTCAGTTGTAGAAAGGCCTTGAAAGATGGCTCATAAAATAAAAGGACAGTCCTTGAGGGCAAGGCCACATTGATCAAGGATACTTTTGGTTTTAACAAAGACATGGATTCAAATGGAGACCACAGTCATGTAGGCACCAATAAATAAGGTAGGAAAGGCAGACACTTAAAGCCTCTTATTGCTAGTCACTGTCCATTCAGTTGAGGACTCCAATATGAGCATGAGCTCCTTGGGCCTCGTTCTGTTGAAAATACCTATAACTGCATGGTACTATATGGGTATGATAATTCGTTAGGTGCTTAAAGCAGGGTTGGAGCCACAATATATATGCTCTTCAGCCTTTCTATTTACAAAAAGGAATTTATTGTTAAACTGGTATCATGGCGGTATCTTGCACCGTTTTTCATAACAACAACATTAACTTACCCTGTCAGCATAGCTAGCCACTGAAATATATTGGAAAGGGAATTTGTGGGATCTCCAACACTGGAAATTTTTAAGAAGGTGTTAGACAAACACCTGCCAGGATTGGTCTAGATTCATAAAAGTCCTCCCATGAGCACAGGCTTAGATGACATCTTAAAGTCCCTTACAGTCCTACAATTATTATTAATTCCAACATCTCAGTTCACAATATTGATTTTATTTTTCTTACCACTTGGGAGCTAATTTATTCTCAGTAAGAAAACTGAAAGAAAAATGTCTGGGTAATACGTTGTGGGTTTTCTGATTATTTGTTCTGAAACATTACAGATTGGCACTTGGGAGCTTTCTCTTATAATTGCTAGCGCTGATGAATTCAGATTGGGTAATTAAAGTCTGAGTGCAGCTCTATTCCCTTATAGATAATCGCCAATTTGTTCCTAGGATATTACTTTTTTGCCCTGAAGAAGAAACTTAACATATCCTTGGACCATAAAGACTCACCATCACCCATTGTGGGAACTACCTTACCTTCAACTTCTCTGTTGCCAACTAATTATCAGGAATAAATAAATTAAGTCTTTCAACCGAAGTAAAAGCAGAATAATTAATTAAAAGCCATTACAATTAAAATTGACCATTGCATCTTGCAGCAGCTATTACCACAAACACTTGAATGTACAGACATGAGTCACCAGAAAAATCATATCACCCATTTCTTTTCTATTTGTGTATTTTCATCATCTGAAATGGCACAGATTCAATTGTATGGGAATGCAAAGCACTGGCAAATGTTTTATTTTGGATGGCTTAGTCCTCTGTCAACATTCACATTAAATTCCCAGTAAAATTGTGAAGAGAACACACGAAAAGAAGACAAAGACCCTGGGTTTCTTAAACACAACTCCTTCCTGGCCAAGAAATTCAGGCAGTTCATGCAGCTGCAAACTTACTGTGAAAGTGAGGAATCCATACTGAAATCTTCTGCATGTGGCCTACAGACACAGAGTAAAAGTATCATAACAAATAAGACAAACATCAACCAGATCATAAGAATTACCAGCAGGAATGGACAGAGCTGAGAGTTACAGGCTTGTCAAAAAAAACTAACATAAAACAAAGAAAACCAATCATTACAGTGAGCCAAATTCAAAAGATACGCTATCAAGATCAGTGGGGTTACATGCAATTATTTGGGTTAGAACTTGGCCATTGGTCTGTTGATACTTGATCAACAAACTATTTTGTTTGTATTGGATATTAGGCATCACACAATATTATGCAACAAGATTTTTTGTTGCAGAGAGGAGGTTAATTTTTTCAAAAGGTCCAGGTATAATATATCTCAGCAGATGAAAAAAATAAAGGTGGTTTCTTTGTTTGTTTGTTCGTTTGTTAGGTTTTTTTGGGGGGGGGGTGTGCAAATTATATTGTTGCACTATTTCTGCTGGAAATAACTTTGTCCTTTTTGGCATCCCTCATGGATTGATCCAAAATGCTTCTCTTTTTATGTTACATTCACTGCGTTAGACAAAAGGGAGACAGAAAAGTAACAGAACAAAGAAGAACAATGAGGGTGGTATTAACGGCACTAATCACAGAAAGGTGACAGGGTAAGAACACAACGAGCATGAAACAGAGAGTAGGAGTCAAAAGAAACAGAGAGTTCCAAACAGCCCTCATGAGATTTGAATGTTCATGTACCATGCCAGCTAAACATCACCTATGTCAGGTATCCAGCTCCCTTTTTCTAATCACCCAGTTCAGAATCCGGCTCCATCCAAAACTCCTGACCCTCAGCATGTCAGAGCATAGAAAGTGACAAACCAGACTCTGCTACATTCATACAAGTCCCCAATAACTTTAAGCTGGAAGCAGGCCCACACAACCAACTCTTCAGCTTGGGAACCCAGCAACCAAGTTCTCTGATCATCAAAGCTACAACCGTACAGCCTGCACTGGGCTCCTCATGTCCAGATCAGCCCAGGGCCTGCAAAACCACCAACGCCTCACTGAATACAAGTCAGGAAGGTATTTAGACCATTGTGCTTTCTCCACATTTTCTGGGCTGTCCTCCCTTGGATTTGAGTTTAATTAAGGTGCTGCCTGGTATATGCAGGAAGTGAGGCTGGGATGGATTTTGGAGTGGGAGTGCTGAGCTGCACTCCTTCTTACCTTTACTTGCATCCCCCACTGCCCCTTAAAGCCTCACAATAGGCAGGGCTGGTGGTTAAGTGAGAACCCACAAGGGAGGCTGAAGGCTGGGTGGGACCCTGAGGTCAGCGGCGAAGCAACCAAGTCGGACGTGGGCCCAAGTGGTGAAGCATCTAGACAGCAGCTGGGTCAGCGGCAGGAGTGCAGGGCTGGCAGCCAGGACACCTGGTGACGGGGACATGGGACCAGCAGCTGGGATAGTGAGTATAAAATCTGGGAGTACTGCCGCACCCCTCCCCAGTGCCTCTACTTCCCTCACCTGGGCAGGACAGCTGAAACTGAACCAGTCTCCAAAAGCATTTTTAAAGTAAAATACTGTAACCAATCAGTTGATTCCTGGACTTAAACACAGGACTGGCTGTGTTTAATTAATGCCTCACAGGAAACACTGAGGAAAATTAAAACTGACAAACAATTTTATGCCAGTGAGCATTTACTCCCAGAGGCACCAACACAGGAGCCCTGTAAGTTCAATTTATCACATTCTTATTGGGTGCACTAAATCAAACTGCAGAAGATTGACTGCATTGGGGTCGATCTTCACCATAGTGAAGACATACCATAAGGTGCATGTGTGGGAGGAAATGGAGTTCCCTTTGGCTTAACGATCTTTAATTCCAGTAAGGATTCTGGGATCAGGGTGCCTTCATTTCCCCCAAGAGAAATGCATCTCACATGGCCATAGCCAAAGCCTGGATCTGCAGTTCTTACTGAAGTCGCTGGTAGCTTGGTCTGAGTGAGGGAGAAAAGATGGTCTCAGATCACAGTGTTAGCTTGGAAGTGGGGAGACTCTGGTTCTATTCTCTGCTCTGCTCAGACTTTGTGTCACCCTGGATAAGTCACTCTCAGCTTGTCTCTACGAACAGCGTGGGGCTAGCTGGGGTGTAAACTTACCTCACACCAGCCTGCCACATGCACCCTCAGCTCCCTAGTGCACTTGGAATTTCCCCATTTCACAGTGCACTAGGGACCTGTGTGTAAGGGGTAGCAAGGTCCCCCCAGACAGATAATGCTGGCCAAGTTCGTGTGAGATAGATTTAAACCCCTGCCCCAGCGTGCCTCATGCTGTTTGTAGAGATAAGTACTTCCTCTCTCTGCGCTTCAGATCCCCATCTGTAACGTGGGGCTAGCAATCCTTTACTGATGTATTGACCACATGAGTCCATTAAAGATTGTGAGGTGCTCAGATGCCACAGGAACCATGTTCCACAGATAGACAATGAAGAAAGCCTTGAGTAAGTAAAGCAAAGGTGAAACCCCTGGGATTAGTGTCAGGGGATACAGACCCCTGAGTGGATCAGCATGACCAGTCCAGGCACTGGAACTGGCTAGAATGTACCCAGAAAAACTCAACATTTCTGCTGAAGTTTCAAAATATATCAGCCACCCTATAAGCTGGTAAAGACTCCGCAAATATTCATGAAAAGACCCCACAAATTTTCATGACAAGTTTCACAAGATAAAATTTCAAAACAATTTCAACCTGCTCTTCCTGTCTCATGATATAGTTGGGTTTGGTCCTGCTTTGGGCAGGGGGCTGGACTGGATGACCTCCTGAGGTGTCTGGGATCATAGGATTCTATGGTTCTATGCCAGGGCCCAGAAACATCCAGCAGCTCCCAGTAGGGACCAGACGCTGCACTGCAGTGCTGTTTTGTAGCCTATCCAGTAGCATTTGGTTAAATAAAACACAGGACTTTGAGCACCAACACAGCTCTAACCTGTGTTTGAAATGCGCCCAAACCCTTCAGTGGCCTGCAGGTCTTCATGCCAAATGTGCAAACACAATGTGGATCAATACTCAAACTACCTGAGGACTCTGTGGATAAAGCAATCAGACCCTCTAGACCTTAGAGTTGATTGTAGAGACGTAATGCTAGCTACAGCAATTGCGTGGCTGGAATTGAGTTATCTACAATTGACTTATCTGGCTGTCCTCGCAGAGGGAGGTAAATGAGAGAAACTCTCCCATTGACCTGCCTTACTCCTTGCAAGATTGAGGAGTACAGGGGTTGACTGATAATTCAGTCTCAAGCGTCCCCACTAGGTGCATGAAATCAAACCCTGGAAGATCAACCCCAACTGGGTCAATCTACTGGGTAGTGTAGATGTACCCTCAGTGTTAGCATATTACCAGAGGCCACTGAGCCTCTGACTTCAGTTACCCTACCAACACGCCAGTCTAATTATGTCACTCGGGAGTGTTGGAAAGCCATCCCTGGGAGCACTGTAGTTAACCTGACCTAACCCCTGATGGAGACAGCACTACGTTTACAGGAGCCTTTTCTCTCACTGACATAGCTATAGCACCGTGGGGAGGCGGATTAAGTACGCCAGCAGAAGAAGCTCTCCCATCCGCGCTAGTAGCACCCTCACTAAGCCAATGCTGTAAGCACAGGCAAGTCCTCTGTTGGGCAGTAGACACCATTGCTGGGCAAATGACCCTTTTACTGGTTCAATCATTCAGATACACAGTGCTAGCCCACAGCGGTTTGGATGGAAACTGCCTCCCGGAACCACCGCCTCCTCATTTTTCTGGCAATGTCTGGTTCCAGGTTTTGTTTCCTAGGCTTAAGCATGCAAAACTGCAGAGCACAACTCACAATTTTATCTGGTCATCATCTCTGATATGACCACATAGACAAAATGGTGGAGAAACAGCCTCCAACCTTGTCCCAGATTTGAGTGGAGCTTTGTGTAATTGGAAAGCTGGTCTCTCTCACCAACAGAAGTTGGCCCAATAAAAGATATTACCTCGCCTGCCCTGCCTCTCATGGAAGGCTGAATTAGCTGTTTGCGTATTGGCATCCAGCCTCTCTGTAACATGAGTACATACAAAACACCATCTAGGTGACCTATTTTTAACTTAGCTGGTAGGGACTAGCATTTCTCCTGCCGGTGTCCCAGTCGCCACTTCTCTGTTAAAAAGATTCAAACGAAGTCTCTCACAAGGACTATTGTACAGATAGCCTTGCGTACATTATTTGCCAGCCAACAACTAGACAGCCCATTGAGCTCAGTGAGCAGGCCAAGGCAAAAGAGAAAGTCACAAACGCAAAGAGCATGCAAGGATTGTGCCTAGTAAAAGACACTTGCATATTCCATTCACTGATCTTTGCCAATGCCACCCTTTCCAGGAATACAGGACATTAGTTACAATTCCATCTGACAAGACTATAAAACATTCATGGGCTGTGCTCCACTTCCAGAAACCTTCTATATCGCTTCCCTCCTGCAACATATGGTCACTGTTTACCACCATCTAATATGCACAAACCACTAATGTTCCACTGAGCCCAAGGCGACTGCCTCCCACTAGAGTCGTAGGAGCTCACAAGTGAGGACTAAACAACGTCTAGGGCAGTGGGGTTCTTTGGGTTGTTTGTTTTTTTTTTTAATCGGGATCTATGAAATCTTAGTGACTGCTCACTGAGTGTCTGCCTATGGAATGGCTCTAGCATCACTTGCAATAGCCTTCCACAGTGTCAGAAAAAGCCTAGTATTCATGCACCACCTCACACACTGCTCTGTACGGAGCTACATTAGACACTGGGAACTGCAGCAACCAGGAAGGCCCAAGGATGATCACTTTGAATGCAGACCAGCAAGCTGCAGAATTTGCCCATTTGTTCAGGGGCCTCACAGACTCTTGGAACTAGGAACAAAACCTGCAACTCCACTCTGTGGCTCCCCATTCCTATTAGAAGAGCTTTTGTGATTCAGGGAGAATGGCTCAGCAGAAACCCTGAGTATGGTAATCAAAGAGGAAAAGGCTGACACCAACAGCACAGCAGCCCAACAGGCTGCAGGGGCAGTGATGTCAAGTCTTTGCAGAACTCTCAAACCAAAGATTTTCAAACCCAACACTGAGAATGCTAACAGCTGAGCTAAACTGCTGCACACAGTTATTAGGGGTTAGAGTCACTTACAAGAGAGAGCTGGTGTCAACACCCATTAGTAACCCTAAATGAGGATACAAAATAATTCCTGTATCCCAGACAAGCACAGCATGAAAAGGAATCAGTGAGACATGTCAGGTCATCTTATTTATGTGTACTGATATTTCGTTCCAACACAGAACACACAAATCACTGGATATTTCTAAGGTAACACACATCAATGAGAGAGAGTTAGAATACACTCTTTAATCCAGAGATGATTAATTCACAACCAGACCTATACTTTCTGCTTACATGCAGGGTACAGCTCAGTAAAATAGGTTGAACCCCTCTAGTCCCACTGGACAATTTCCTGGACCACAAGAGGTCAATATTGTCTAGCAGCACTACCAACATTTCCACTGCTTAGTGGGCTCTTAGGAGACAGTGAGGGGTAAGTTAGACCTAAATAACTGCACAGAACACTGAGACCCAGGACTGGTAGCTGCAAACAAATTTTAAGGGACCAGGAGGATCATGCCAGATCACAGATGTTGCTGCATCAGAGAGTGCCAGCCTTGAGAGGTTCAGCCTGTACCAGCAACCCTGATGGCCACTTTCAGACTTCTTAGATGGCCTATTTAACATGGTAACTGTCTTATTAAGAGTACATTAAACTACGTTGGGATGTTATCAATCTAGAGGCAATAAAATCTCTATGCAAACCAAGATTTGTCTGAAGATCTTTTTAAAAATAGCATTATAACTTTTCTATAGCTACAGTATTAAAATAACATCCCTCTCCCCAAAGAGAGATGAAGTTTACCCATCTCTAATTCTGAGTCTGTTTCCTGTTTCCTAGCTGTGTCATATGTTGTGAGGTTACATCAGTTAGTAGGGGAAAAGGAATAAAGAACTCAAGAGATTGTTATGCAGATCCCTGGTTCTGGATACTTTTAGCTGTCTGGAAAACAGCAGATGGCCAGTTATGTTCTCACTGATTTTTTCATTCCCCCTCCCTTAGCAGATAGGAGAAGAAAAATTAAACTGTCTTGTATTTTATGTCCTGTCAATTTGCACCATTCTACTTTCTGACCCTCACAATGCACTGTTAAATGGCACTCCTTCAAGGCAAGTTGTAATTGCAGCACCCAGGAGCATGCTAGATGAAGGGAAGGGTCCAAGAACTCTTGCTACTGAAGTGTCCCTGAAACACACAGACCCTAACAAAAGGTCCATTTATGCACAAACATGGTGCTTTCAAAAAATATCCAGTGTGTGCCTTCAGAAGAGTTACTGTGAGACTGATCCAAAGCCTGCTGAAATCAGTGGGAATCCCAACCCATACACTTTGCACTGAGTTCACATCATGAGACACTGACAGCACAAGGCTCCCCCATTTGGTCCTCCATTGCTCAGAGAGGCTTTATACCTCTTTTGGTTTTCTAACCACCTGCAAGCCCAACACCGCAGCCTGGGTGCCTTAACTCAGTGACTACAGGGAAATAAATAATTCTCTTTGAAGAATTACATTCTTTGTCAGTTTTGAGAGGGATTAAAATAGAGCAGCTTTTCCCAAAGGCATTAAAAACATCCATAAGATCCAGGCAGGGGGCGGGAGGGTGAGTTGATATTTTTAGACATTTTTTGTCTGTCCAAAAGCAATGGCTCAGCGTGGTCAGGTTCCCCTTTCGTCATTCTCAGTGTGACAATCAACACTGGAAAACTCTCTTTCTTCTGCTTCCCCTGCAGAAGAAACCTCACCAGACACATGACAGGCCCATCAAGGACTGTAACAAGAGAAGACATGACAATGCCATTTGGGGGAGGTTTAACGTCACTGTGCTGTGCTTTCAGAGCCAGTCCTTCCAGCAGAGCTCAGGTTAAATAAGAAAACAAAATAGAAAGTTACATTAAGAATGTGAGTCCGAGGCAACGTTCCCTCTAATTTTTTCCATCCAGGGGCAGAATACATTTTGGCCATGTCTACGCTGGCACAAAACTTTGAAATGGCCATGCAAATGGCCAAATAGAAGATTGCTAATGAGGCACTGAAATGCATATTCAGCACTTCATTAGCATGCCGCCGGTTGCAGCTCTTCAAAATTGCTCGTTTCACTCCGGCGCGGCTTGTCCAGAAGGGGGTTCTTTTCAAAAGGACCTCGCCAACTTCGAAATTCCCTTATTCCTATCAGCTCATAAGAATAAGGGGATTTCTAAGTGGGCAGTGTCCTTTCGAAAAGGACCCCCTTCTGGACGAGCCGCGCGGGAGTGAAAAGCGGCAACTTCAGTGAGCTGCAGGCAGCAGCATGCTAATGAGGTGCTGAATATGAATTTCAGCGCCTCATTAGCAATCTTTGATTTAGCCATTGCATGGCCATTTCAAAGTTTTGTACCAGTGTAGACATAGCCTTTGTTATGTGCAGATGTAACTGCGGTCAGTCAAACCTGGTCATTGTTACCATTGTGTAAATGCTTAAACTCTGTCTCCACCATTGAGAGCACTGATGGAGAGCTCCAGATGTGAAGTCTGTCATTGTGGATGCTTTACAATGACTGTGGACCCACCACATGATCAGTCTCAGTAGATAACTGAGCTATGAAGAGGTGAAACGTTTTTCACCACCGAGAGCAGGACTGATCCATTAATGAGATTTTACTAGTTTTCCTCTGATGGATTTTAATGTGGAAAAAAAAAAGATAGAGCATCTAATCTCCTCATGCTCAAATCAAAAGGATGGGGAAGCAACCTGCATTCCCCCATTGTTTCTGAAGTTAGCTTCCATCCAACAGGGTTGAGGAACATCAGTGAAGAAAGAAAACCTGGGCTGTTTTGTCTCATATATCAGTCTTCTGGCCTGTGAATTCAGTGTCTGGCAAACACTCTCTGGCAAACACATTCCCATTGATATGACCATGATCCTGTTCCACACAGCTGAAACACAAGCCTGGTTGTTGTGCTGCTCTAAGAAAAAGTACTTTACTCTGTATCAAAAATTGGCCTTTTCAGCTACAGAGATAATAAACTTAAGTGCACGGTTCCAATAAACTACTTGAACACTCAAAGGAGACCCATAATTTGTTAATGAGAAGCAACATAGAATTTCCCCAGCTGTAAGCAGATTCAAATAAATGTGTATGAAATGGTCCAACAAAGCTCAGCTACCCTCATTGTAAATTAGATTATAGACATTAGCAGTGAGATCTGTTGCAGCTCCCTCCCTCGTTTATGTTTATTTTTCCACTGATTTTTTTTTAAATGCTACAGGGACACATTTGGGGACAAAACAGCAGATGATCTGGTTTTCTCCAAATATATTCCTGGATGATTAGTATGCAAGAAGACTACAAAAAGAAGATGATTAAAACGGCCCCAGCTTCCCAAGGAAGGAAAAAATACTCATAATAAACCAAACATAAAAAAAAAATTAAGAACCCATATACCTGACCCTGAGGCAGAGCCAACCTACTTTCAGATTTCGCTACTAGATTTGATACATACATCCATTCATGTAGCTGCTATGCTGTTTATTTCCAATACTAATCTTGTTTGAACTACTTGCCTACTCTCAGCATTACCAAAGCCTAACTCAAGCCACTGACCAGCACTGTCCAAATTCCAGACTACTGGAAATGAATGAAAATTAAACAAGGAGAAAAAGTCGAGCAGGAATGAAATCACTCCACACACCACAAGGAAGAATTGACACTTAAATAACCTGAGACAATGAATGCCTAATTGTGAAGTTTTCTCATGTGCCATTGAGGTGTGTGTAAAGGGAGGGGGAAGGAAGGAGAAGAGGGAAGAGGCAGAGTTAGAAATTACCCATTACAGTTTGTTAATTTTACTTCCATCTTTGTGTATGTGAAGGCCTTGGCCTGGTGCCCATTTCTGTAAGCCTCGCAGAATGCCAACTGGAGCAGGACCATGAAGCCAAGGAACGTCTTGTTTACAAAATGGTACCTCAGAACAAGAACTTGAATGTTAGGGAAAGAAAAAACCCTCTCACTCTGGGATAGCTTTAGCCACTTCTTAGAGCAAATTCTGAGACCACGAGAAGGTCTGAGAATACAGATGCATGATCCTCTCCTTCACCTAAAAATATAGGTCAACTTGTAACACCACACCAGAAAAAATACTGGAAAATATTAAGGTGATTGAAAAAAGTCCATCAAAACTCTCCCTGCAATTTGAAAATGAAGTTTTCAGCTAAATAAAAATATGGATGTAAAAGTGTCTGATTCCTTCAGTTTTTCCCCATTTTGCAGCTGACATTTTCTAGTTTGGGGCTAATGAGAAGGCTTTTTTCCTCCTTTGCAGCTGTCCCAGAAACAAAGTACAATTGAGCCCTGTGGCAGCTCTGCAAAGGGAAGTGTACCATTGTAAATTTTTCTTATTTCCATATGTGAGCAAATAGAGGGTAAAAGAAACCTCGTCAAGCCATTCAGCAAGATTGTCCAAGAGGCCTTCTCCTTCTCTAGTTTATAGGATCTCACAACCACCATGGGAGTGACAGTCAAGATTGGAGCTTGAGCACAGGCGAGCTAGCCATGGCATCCTAACTTCCACACCTGCTCTGAACAGGGCATGTGATCAGAGCATGTGATCTCATGTAGGGATGTGGGCTGGGGGTTGCTGTAGCCCCACAGGGCCCATGTGGGCCTGGGCACTCGAGGCATGCCCGAGTAGCTCCGGCCATGGTGGCCTTGGAGGGGCAGGGGTGGCAGCTGGGGAGGCCATGGACGGGGCTGCTCTGGCCGGGGTGGAGCACTCCCCACCTGCAGCAGAACTGTGGATGTGCCAGGAGGGCCAGAGCAACCCCTGTCGGCAGCCTCCCCAGCTGCCCTCCCCTCCGCCCCCACAACCCATTTCATCAGTTCATCAGTTAGCCAATGAAACAAGATTTTACATCCCTCACCTCAGGCAAGTCATATGAATCTCTGCACTTGAGTTGCCTCACAGGGGTGTTTCCAAACCTCTCACCCCCACCTGCTCTGCACCCCTCTTCCAGACACTAAGCCCAGCGCACTCCTGCACCCTACTTCCTGCCCAGACCCCACATCCCCACTCCAGCCCACTCCTTGACTGCTTCTGCCTGTGCATTGAATCCCCCTTTTTGACCCAACCCCAGAGCCTAGGGGGCCTGCACAATTTACTAGCCCTGGTCCCTTGAGGCTCTGGGGTAGAGCTGGAAGGGAGAGAGGTGAATGTCTTTTTTCTACTTCTCATTTGTGGGCCACATCCATGAGGTTTTAAGGTTTGTTTTTTTTTCTCCTCACCTGAGTTGTGGCAGGTCAGTGACTGTTTTTTCTCTCACTCGCATGTGCCCCACATTCCAATTATTTTTCTGTGGATCAGTGGCTCCTGACCCAAAAGAGTTTCCCCACCCCTGCCATAAGTGTTGGAAAAAGGAGCGTGGGGGGTGCTTTACAGTTTGGGTCAATGGCTCACAGCTCCCTCACTATAAAAACCATTCCAGCTCCCTGGCTTAAACATATTCATGAACAGTATCTGAGGAGAAGCTCAGAAGACAGTGCTCTGAAAGACCCCCTCCTCAGAGTCCAGTACGCCATCCCAGGAAAGAAGCTGCAGAGAAGCACTTCGGCTAAGATGAGTCTGGATCCCCAAGGTTTTTGTCCCCTGGGTACTTTCTTAGGGGGCTAACTTTGGAATCACCTGTCTGGTCCATTCCTTGTTATGATGAGGTGGCTTGTGTGTCTCAGTGACCCAGAGCACTATGTCAGTGGGAGCCAGCAGCTTCTGGAAGCTTCATCCAACCTGGACAAGGTCAAAGGGTTGAGACCAGACAAATTTGGGTCACCTCTCTCTGAGGTAAAAGGGGTTGGCTTAGGGTTAACAACCCTGTCTGTGAAAAGACAGAAGTTACAGAAACATCTCCCAAACATCTAACTTTGGAGAGTTTGTCTTTACATTTAAGAAGAGGGGAGGGAGGAGGAAATTGGAACACCTGTAGTGTCTTTTCCTGAACAGATGTTTGCTCTCATTCAAGAGGGCTGTTCCCTCCCTCAGGCCATTTGCTTCCTACCCTGAAGGGTCTCCGCTGTCCTCGAGAAACTCCAAGAGATGCTTTGGTAAATTCATTGCCTTAAAAAAACTCTTTCCTACTAGAAAGTCTATTATCCATTTTACTGTTTTCATTTCAGAGAAGCAATTTACACCCTGCTACCTCTGGTACTTTCAAAGATAAAAGCAACTACCTGGCAACACCTGCACTAGCTTCAGAATCATGCAAGTCAGGAGGTCATCATAACTCCCAGTCCTTCTAGGCATTTTAAGCAGCAGGGGCTTGTATTCTCCAAAGAGCATTCTAATTTACACTCATTCATCCCTGTGCAAGAGACCTCACTTTGGAGCACCATTCTCTAAGCAGAAATGTATAGCCTCAGATGCACAGGTATCATTTTGGAAGTCACATGCCCCTCCACTCTGTCAGAACTGTACACCATCAGGAAGCATAACAAGCTACATTTACAATACATCAGTCAAGGATGCTGACAATTAAGTGAACAAAATAAAACTAGTCTGACCAGTTTGAAAAATGTCAAACAATAGTCTTTGCACCAGTGCTAAAACACAACAAGTTCTGGGAGCATCAAGACACAGCAGTTTTACTGCCACAACACAGGGATATTTATATATTTAAGAAGTGGTCAGAAATTTGCCCTTTTCCTTGCAATTGGAAATATAAATTGCTGCTCAAAATCTTTCATGTTCATTCAGGCTACAAACAGAATTGGGCACGATAAGTAGGCAATCCTGCTGGAAACATGGTATCCAATGCTTTTGAAATGGTTTTGAATTATTTTGCAGAAATGTGGAGTTCTTACCAGTGTTATTTCAATGAGTAAAATACTTCATTTCTTTGCCAATTCTGTTTACTAGACAAACACCCCCGCATAGGGTTTATCTATACTTATGCGAAGATCGATGTGGCATGTTCGATCTTCCAGAGTTCGATTTTGCCTCCTCTGGTTTAATAAGATAGATTTGGGCCGCTAAATTCAGTTCTGGATCAGGAGTTGGAAAATAAACATGAGCCCACAGACAACCCTCTTGCTCTCCTCCCACCCCAACTTCAGAGCTGTTTGGATCTGGGCTTTGCGATCAACTCATTGTTGCTTATAGGTCCAAAAAGCGCCATAGATGCCATACTTTGTTCTGGCCAACCGTTATGTAAGGCTGCTGTGTTCAGCACAGCAATCACACTGTGCAATAAAACTAAGGATGGCTCACCTAATCTGTACACAGAAATACTCATCAGTCATACATTTCAACTGTCCTGATCCTCAATCACTGCCCTCTCCGGCAGCACGGAGAAAGAGATGGGCTGTGTAGAGGGCCTGAAGATTAGCACATCTCAGAGAACCAAGGGGAGAAGCAAGTTCCAAAACAGAAGTCTCCCCAGCAAAACTTCACCAGCAGCTTCCCCATGTATATCAATAGGACTGCTGCTTAAACATCACTGCTGGTCTCCAAGTAGTGCCAGCTGGCCCAGGGGAGAAAGGCTATTTCTCAGATAACCATGGCCAAATCCCCTTTGTAGGTTAGACACTATATCAACCTACAGCATTTTGTACGAGCTTACAGTTCTGAGCAGCCTTGAGGTGTTGGCCCAAGAAATGGTGCATTGCAGAAATCTAATCATGGTGAGGAGCAAACCTGTGTGACCATCCCTGAATCAGAGGAAGGGCTGCAGGGTTCTAGTCTAACATGAATATTTTAAAAAAAGCAACATTAAAAAGCCACCCTTGGACACAACCTTGATCCATCACAGTGCTGGACCTTGCTTGAAAATCCCTGACCTGGCTAACTTCTCTCTTTCCCAAGCTCAGTGGGACCTTTCTCTTGCTGCCTAACTGCACGAAAGGATTCTCTGGAATGGGGAGAAGGAAGGAAATGAAATGCCAAAGATAGAAAATTTATGATCTCAGCCAGGCCCAACTCAGTGAATGTGACTCAGGAAGGCCAAAGCAGATGCATATGGCGAAGTCTTACCAAACACGGTGTCAGAGCAGGGGTACACAATATCGCCTGACTCGACACTCCAAATATTATTCAAGCATAGATGATCCAGGCCTTCCCACAGAGTCCATGGTCTTGCTCTGATGGTCCAAAGAAGAGCTATTGTATGGATCTCTGTCCCCGAGTTGTTGTCCTCAAAGCGTCTTGGGAGAATTGGACATGAAGCCTACGTGTAACAAGATACTTGTTGCTCTCAATGCTTGTTTCTAGGGAGCCCAGCTTCTGACACAGCTGCATGACACACCTGTTACCCTTTGTGGGATTCTGTAAGGGAGACAGGAGGAGGCAGCCTACCACCTACCTGCTGCTGCTGCTATTTTGGTTTCTCTTTTCTGCACCAAACGCCACAGGCTGATATTAAAAAAGCCAAATGGGGCATCTAACATAGTGCAGTGAACGTTCAGTCGTACATTTGCTGGAGAAAGCCTTCCGCTCAAGAAATGATACAAACAAGCTCTGAGGGTTATGACCCCCCAAAGAGGGGATTTTAACACAGTGACTCAGAAATGTGTTTTACAGCAGGTGGGAAACCAGCAGACGCATACAGGCACTCCACTCAGCAGCTTGGTTGTTAAGATAAAAGGGCTTTAATGGACTCTCCAATTACATCGGCCACCTCTGCTGTTCCAATTGCATTTGGGAGCCTGCGGAGAAGCACAAGCCATTTGTTAATGCCTGGCTGCCCCCCTGGGGGAGGAGACATCCCTGGCTGTTTAGAAATTACACTTGCCAAACCCTTTGGGTGGATCCCCTTCCCGCTGCAGTGCCTGATCTTTCAGGGAACTCAGATTTAATGCTGCCCACCAAACTGTTGCTATTTCCCTCACCGGAGTGATGAGAATCACTGCCAGTCAGGGATCTACCAGTTTTGCTCTTTGCTGCAAATGGCAAAGCAAAAGCTCCATTTCCTTGTTGTTTTCGCTTGAAAAGAAAAAAAAATGAGCACATTTTCTCTTTTGTTAGAATTTAGCTTTTTTTAAAAAAGCAGCTAAACAATGGGTCTGGAATAATTAGATTTCCTGGTTCCTTAGGTTCAATATACAGATGCTGCTGCTCAGCCCTTTGTCTTGTTCAAGACAATAAACTTAGCTGTATGTAATGGGGGGAGGGGAAAAGAGGGAGTCTCAGAACAGGACTTAAAAACTAGATACTCTACATGCAGATTTTGATCTCCTAAATTGCCGCAAGGGCAACTGCCCTAGAATCTCCCTCTTTCTCCATAGCACTGCATCCACGGGGTCTGAGCATGTTGCAAAAGTGATCTTCATATTTAAAAGTTCCAGGTATCTGGGATGTCAGAGAAATCAGCAGCACAAGCCATGGGAGGGTAGTACATCCAAGTGCGGTTAGTTGCATGTCCTAAAGCCTGCCTGCAGCGATCCACCAAACACTGCCTTAGAGCTGCCTTAAGCCTGCACCAACACAGGAATATATTTAAATCATAAACGAGGTAGAATTTGAACTGTGGCTCTTTGTGGTTTTTTGTTTCCCACTATAAACTCTCTTCTGTGAAGTCCTTCCTGTCCCAGTAACTCCCCTCAATACCAGAATGAACAGCTAAAGCTGAATTCCTCATACTGGGGAGTGGGCATTGAACCAGGTTCTACCACCAAGCTTCCCAAAGCCACAGAAAAGCCCTGTTTCTAAGACTAGTTAAACAAACGTGTCCTAGACAGAGCCAGATGCTGCACTGTGGCTCAGGAATGATGGACTACTGTCAATCCAGACCAGCCCTTCGAGGCAGAGAAATAACACCAATGGTCCCAGTGGGAGCTGCTCCTTTGTACCTAGGGCATGAACTGAGCCAATCCTACTGATGCTTTTATGTCCCAAAGAACAGTGCTTTGAATTCTGTGCACTGAGAGAAATACAGGCCTCCCGTCTCTTCATTTTTGGAGGCTCAGCCGTCAAACACCTGTAGAATGCGTGTTTTTTAAAACAAGCCCTCCTCCATTTTTCTGCATTGAACCCTCAAGTCACCATGTTTTTATGGCAGAAACCACTGAAAGGTGAAATTTAAAGAGGAAAAATGAAGCCTGCAAGTCTAAGCTACTGGCTTCAGTCTGAAAGCAAACTCATCTGCATGCCAGGACACAGTTTGCAAGGCATCTCTTTTCCACTCCTGATACGCCTTTCAACCCAAACTCCCAGGAACAATTCCCAGAGCTCAACTTCGTGGGTTTGCCAGGAACTGTGCAGTGCCTGGCATTGGAGGAGCTGGAACATCCTAAATAAATCATACACCACTTCAAAGACATCTTCCCTCTTTTGTTACATCGACACGGCAGCCATGATGTGCAAAACTCTCAGTTCAAACTGCCAACGGACTTATGGGGAAGTGGCACACACAGGAAGGAATCAGACCAGTGACAGAACTCAGGAAGCCTCTGTCAGTCCTGGCACTGTGGGCTAGACCAGCATTCAAGAGCCTGATACCATTCTTTCCCCCAGACCATGAGATGTTTCCAGTTAACACTTTACTCTCCACAGCGAACATACAGAAAGTCAAATTTGCCTCTTAATTCACTTCAGTGGAATTGCAGCAAAGCCTTTGGTTATGCTGGGATTTTACCCACTGCGGATGACCATGGTGCAGCGCCCAAGGTGGCAGCGCACCAGCTAAAAGCCCCCTGACAAGGTCTAAGAGGGGCATTGGACTTGCCCCCACCCGACCCGCTGAGATTCCTTCCTGGTGATAGGTTTGCCCCACAGAGGGCCTGGTATAAGTATCACACAAGGAACAAAAGGTTGGACAGCTGGTCCAGGGCCAGGAGTCCTGAGCAGGCAGACCACTGAGTCACAGAGCTTGGCAGAGGGAGGAAGCCCCTTGTACAGTTTGAACCTCTCTCATCTGGCAGTCTCAGGACCTGACCGGTGTCAGATAAGAGAATTTGCCAGAGCACAGGAGGTCAATATTGTCTAGCACATTACCAACACTTCCACTGCTTCCTGGGCTCTTAGAAGACATTTAGGAGTAAATTAAAGCTAAATAGCAGCACAGAACACCAAGACCCACGGCTGGTGGCTGGAAACAAACTTTATGGGACCACAGGAAACTTGGTCAATCCCATGATAAATGGTCACCCAGCTCACTAAGCTCATGATGGATTATGGAGTTTGCCGGACGAGAGAGTTCTGGATTAGAGAGCTGCAACCTGTACTTCTTAATTGGTACCTTTCTGGCGGTTAAGCAGCAGGTGGGCTCCTAAGGAAGCCCCAGCCATAACTGTGAGGCCACTTAAGGCCACAGTACAAGTGTAATCCAAGAGTCTGAGAAGAATAATCTGGCAATGCAAGAATGGCAACAGAGGTTGAAGCCAGCTCCATTGGCTGCATGGCCAACAGAAGCTCAGACCTACCCTTCAAGGCATTTAGGTGTGCTTCCCACTGGACTGTGTAACCTTCAGACCCTGTAAGCACCTTTTATGAAGGAGGCACAATGGAAGCCCACTCACAGAGGGAAAAGAAACTACCCCATTGCACCATGGAGGACGTGGAAGAACAGTGCTAGATGAAATGAGGCTCAGAGTGCTACCACGAGCTGACACCATGGAGGTGTGTCTGTTCACATTCTAATCTACCTGCACGCTTCTTGTCTTCGAATTCCCACACACATGAGACCATGCCCCACTAAGTCGACTGGCAAAGACCCACTAGCTCACCGGGGAAAGGTGCATGTTCCTCTGAGAGCAAATGTATATAGTAAGCCAAGACTTGCTCCTGAGCCAGAAAGCCAGATGTTGAATGCTCCTTTCTAGACCCTGGGAGCACAGCATGTCCAATGCACAGTTCTCTATGGTGTCCACCACCCACTCCTGACCCAGTCAGATGCACACACAAATCCCAGTGCCTTGCTTGTAAGCTATATCCCATTCTCCCTTTCTTTTCCAACAGGGACCACACCTGCTATTCCACACTTACTGCTATTTTTCCCCTGCCCAATGACACGTGGGGAGATGCAACTTCTGCAATAGATAATTCCTCCCAAGCAAATACCGCACCAGTAAAACTGACATGGGCAGAAATTATCCTACAGTGATTCATTTGCTTTGGAAGGCTGAACTAGAAAGAGTGCCCAGTTCACACTGGGAAATACAATACATGATGAAACATGATATAATGCATTTGTGCCAAGAAGGTGTTGATGAAAAACTGAAAATAAAAGGGATGCAAAACAGAACAAACAGAAGAGGAAGTGAGGGACGACATCTGCATCTTTACAATAATTAGGAGACACCCTGGCTTTTCTTTTTTTCCAGAAACTGATCAGTGCCAGTGCAAACAGAACAATATTCTGACCCATCTAAGAAATGGCTCATAGCCCCATGCACACAGTAGCTGTGGGCTTACAAAAAGAGGCTGCAGCATTTTTATAAGCGTTTTGATTATTTTCATGTGTGATCATACATAAATTATTCCTCAGATGCGGGATCATGCATCTCTGACACTGGTACAGAACATGGTGCTTAGGCACAATGCACAGTATTGTGTTATCATTGTAAAATCAGCTTCCTTTTCACACTCCACAAGCACCATGCAGTGCAAGTTAATAGTATTGGGCAGGAGCACTAGAGATCTTAGTTCAGCCTTTCAGATTTGCTTTTGCTATTCAAAGCAACTGGAGTGTTTACAAAATTTTCAAAAGCATCTGCCTTTCATCTGATCCTGCTGCCTAATTTACAATGGAACATTAGGGTTTGGGTGGGCTTTTAACATGCCCGCCAAAAGCAACATATTCTGCCACCCCTAAGAGCCGCTGATTGCACTGATTTGTTCCTTATAAGCACAAAGAAATGTGCCACCTCCCCCAACCCTCAAAACCTCATGCACCACTGCAGTCCTGTAATACCTTTGTCCGACATCACTCCCCAAGGATCCCATCCTCCGAGCTGGTAACAAGGGGCTGACCCCATGGACATCCTCTGTCGTTGCTGGTGGGACAGTTTTTACGTGTGAATTGATCTCGGATGGGGAATTCTTCAGCTTGGCTCTTGCCATTCTAAGAGCTTTGTCTGCCACCTACTTCCTCCTCTTTTCCCCCTGAACTCTCTCGTACATAGCAATCCGCGTGCTGCCTGCAGTTCAGAGCTATTGGCATGTACCACCTCCCTCCTCTAGTCACTCTCCCCACTTACAGCTGCTCAGTGGAACAATCCTGCCCTGTCGATTTATCTTAGCAGTGAGAGAAATTAAGGAAAAGTCCATGGTTGTGCTGTTGTTATGAATCAAGTGTCGTTCAGTAAAACAGCAGAGATGACAGGAGATTCATAATGCAGAAGCCTATCTAATGATTTCATTCCATAAATGAAAAACAGATTTGTGTCATATCATATATCTTTTGCCTTGGCAGGCTGGTTATTAAAACGACTGGATTGGTTTTATTACTGCACCCAAGACAGCCATGACTTGTGGGGCAAGGGACCACAGAAATTCTTCACTGTTGCTGCATGCAAGAGATGCTGACTCCTTCCCCTGTTTCTTTCTGTAAAATGTCTGAATATGAATTTAATGCTGGCAAATGACAACCTCAGGTGTTGAGTCCTCACATAGCACAGAGAGCACCAGTACAGGCTTCCCCACATTGCCCTGTTTGCAATCCTGACTCGTAAGGAGCACTTCTGTGTGTCAAAGTGTAGGTCCACTCATCATGGGTCACTAAGGCCTTGGGCCCACTATAGAACATAAGAACAGCCATGCAAGGTCAGAGCAAAGGTCTATCTAGTCCAGCGTCCTGTTTTCTGGCAGTGGCCAATGCCAAGTGTCTCAAAGGGGGAGAATAGAACAGATAATCACCAAGTGATCCCTCTCCTGTACCACAGCGATAGCTACCATTCATTATCATGCACTACAGATGTGGTTTTGGTGAAATAGTCACTAACCCCAAAACTGGGCTTTTCACTCCTCAATCCCACTGCTCCAAATCACTTGAGTCACCATCAGTTGCTAACAGTTTTCCAACCCTACCTATTTAGGCTGTATTCAAATCACTGACTTTTCAAGTAAATGGCTCATCATCTCATTACCAACTTAACCTGTGTTTCCTTGGCTAAAATACAACTTTGTTAGACAAGTTCTCCCAGGAGAACCAAAAATTAAATACATTTTAATCATCCTCAAAATGTCGCTCACGTTTTACTTTTCATCCAAGACCTTACCACTGATATTCCTCACTTCTCATCAGTTTGCAATCCATCAAACAACTGAGGCAGAAGGGCTTAGTTGTCTCCAGGATTCTATTAAAGAGCTCTGGCCCTGTTACTGCAGAATTTATATATGCAGTGTAGTGGGAGTTTCAGAACCAAGGACAGTGCTGAGCATGAGTATTGAACCTACTCTTTAGTTTGAACAAGTATTTAGGCTAATAAGTGAGAACAAGACTGAGGATGTACCATATATATCCTGTGTGTTGCTGAGATGTTAACAAGATCCCACAAGCTAAGCAAGGTTAGTACAAATTAAGTACTTGGATGGAAGACCTCATAGAAAGACATTGGTGCTACATGAAATATCCTTGTGAGGGCAAATGATCATCTACTTGCTGAGTCAGTACTGTGCCATTGCAACATTATCATGCTAGGGTACGCTGTGCTACAGTAGGAGCTTTTGTGGGGAAGGAATAAAACCAACTTGTGGTCATCACAGATTCCATTGCATTTTTCATTAATCCACTGTCCTGGCCAAACTCCCATTCTGGTGGTTCCACTGTGGTCAGCTAAAATTCCTTTTGCATCTCAATTTTATACAAAGTTATTCTGAAGTCCCTGTGCCCAAACCAATGTGCTCTCTGCTGTTTCCCCCCTCCCCCAAAGTTGGATTAGTTGCACTGGCAGTCAAAACTATCCTTCCTTCACAGGAGTGTTAAGAGGTCCAGCCATATCTGAAAAGATGGTGTGAAATCTTGAGAGGAGACAACACGGCTGAGGTCCATCTTTTGCCATTCAGTTGTGGGACCGGGGAGCTGCAGTGGGTAGCTCGGGCAGGGATTCTATTTCTTTTGTTGCTGCATGTGCTTTGAAGTGCTGGTCAAAACATTTCAAAAGAAAGTTGTTAGGTTCTCAGCTAATCCAAGCGTTTTCACAAAAGCTGTCTGCTTTCCGTTGAAAAGCTTGGTGTTTAATCAAAAATCTACAACCCAAAATAACTGAACTTCGGTGTTTTGACTGAATGTTTTCTCTGCTGTTTTTCAATAAAAGGTCAAAAATGTGTTTGGGGAAAATTTTCCAACTAGCTCCAGTTATTTGACCTGAGAATAATGAGTGTTGATCTATACGTTACCTTTGAAAGATTGACTAGAGTACCCGACAGGATTTTCACCAACCTACAACAGATCCAAATAAAACCATGAGAAAAATGTATGCTCTAGCCCTCTTCCACTTAGATCAGTGAAACATTAAACTTAAGCCCTGATGATTGTTATTTCTGTTACTTTGAAGTGCAGTGAGGCTCTTAACGTCAGCTACAAAAGGATGTTTGTGGCATAGCTGGTACTAGAGCTCGAATCCCTGTTCCCTGCTGTAACCAATGGGACCTCACTACAAGTTGAACTTCTCTAGTCTGGCACCCTCAGCACCTGACTGGTTCCAAATGAAAGAATTTGTCAGATGATGGGAGGCCAATATTGTCTAGCACATTGCCAACACTTCCACTACTTACTGGGCTCTTAGAAGACATTTTAGAGTAAATTACAGCTAAATAACAGCACAGAGGACTGAGAGCCAGGACAGGTGGCTGTAAACAAACTCAATGGGACTGCAGGAAACTTGGTCACATCCATGAAAAATAGTCACCCGGCTAACTAAAATCATGCCAGATTACAGATGTTGCTTGACAAGAAAGTGCAGGACCAGAAAGATTCCACCTTTATTAAGAATAGTCTATAAAAATTCTTCCCCCCAACATAAAATCAACACAAAACTAATCCTAGTTACTGACATGCCAGCTCTCATCCAGTATTTGATTTCTCCTTCTTTCTCAGTATGATCCATCATCTAAATAAATACCATTACAAACAGTAACAGTTATTCTTGTAGCCAGGTTTGAGTCAAATTCTGTTCCCTACCTTTTTTACTCACAGGAACGATATATTATATGCTAACTGGGATAATCTTTGGTATTAGGTGCTCGGCATAGGATTGTACCCAGTCCAGTTTCTGTTTAATCAACCTGAACAAGAGTGCTTTTAGAACACTCAGGTTTCTGGCACACAGATATTACCCATATTGGCTGTCAGTGTAAATAGCATTTTTCATACTTCAGAAACTATTACAGAATTCTGTTTTCCCATCAAATTCTTTCCAAGAGCATGGCCATATCATTGTTTCTTCTTTTCATTCCCTAGTCATCTTCCATGAAGAGATAGGGCAGGTCAGACACACTAATAACAGAGACAGAGAGGTAGCCGTGTTAGTCTATATTCTATCAAAACAAAAAAGCAGCCATGGAGCACTTTAAAGACTAAGAACAGAATTAACAAGTTTTGTGGCAACCCATTTTTTCATAATTCTGAAGACTGGCAGTAGGACAAATCATCAGTTTTGTCTGAGTGCTGTGCTGTGCTCTTGTTGGGGAAACACCTCTCAAAAACAACATGGGCAAGTTCTAGACTGCCTACAAGAGGCAGAAAGCCAAACTCTCTGTGGAAATCACTCTATCCACGTTGTCCCAGCAAAAAAGTCTGGCCCAAAGTTACAAGGTGCTTGCCTTATCTGTGCTACAGTAGCAGTTGTAACTGGTGGAGGACTACAACGCAAGGAACACCAGTTACAGGGAAACTGACAATTTCCCACTGCCTGTCTGCCAGGCAGTGGGAAATTGAGCAAGAAGGACCCACAGAAAGGACGAGCTACAATGTCAGACATAAGGAAAAGACCAAAGCCTTATCTGGCAAAAAAATAGAATACTGTGGCACATTGGTGACAATATGAAGTTATCCATGGAGAGGGAAAGATCACAACAGAAGCTCTCCCATACAGTCCAAGCTATCGAGGCCTGTTTTTATGAAGCTAAAGGTCAAGGGTTCACCTGTCATTTCCCCAAGTACAGGTGATTTATATGTCCCAGCTGCCTGTGATGGTGTGTTGTTGTTGTGGGGTTTTGCTTGTTGGCTGGTTTTTTGTAGCCACAGTCAGAACTCAGTCAAAAAGAGACAATATACATCAATCTGCATATAACCAGTTGCGATGGAGTGGGGTAAAGCCTGGTGCCCCCTACTGCAGGGCAGAGTCCTTGCCGCACCCAATCCCAGCAAGAGGAGCAGACAAGAGGTCCTCCAGGCAGAACAGAGTATCTGTCTCTGCTGCTGTCTCAGGGCCCAGCAGGCTAATATAAAAGAAGCTGCTGGGCTAAGCCCCGGCAGCTCCTTTCAGGAGCGTGTCCCAGGCAGAACGCCATACACTGAGAGACCAGCCGCATTTTGAACAACTCTGTGTGCAAGCTGAACTTAGACCTGGCCCAGGCCCTGGCCCAGTGGCTGAACACTGGCCACAAGCCTAACCAAAGAGTTGACAGCACGGTGACAGAGCCAGTCAGATCCTAGGTGACAAGGCAAGAGCTTACAGGGCCCCACTTGGCCACAGAGGAGTGCTCACAAGCAAATTACCCCATTACACCACTAATATGTTCAAAAATACTGATACCTTTTGACTTTAAGAGGGGACCATGACCATGAGGAAATGCTGCTCCCCAGCATGAGAAAAGAATGTAAAACTCAGCCCAGTCTTAGTATCTGAAAAGAGTTTCTCAAGAATAACTAAAATCACAAATACCACATAGTGGGCCTGAACCACTATTAAATGTGGATTCCATTGCCATCAATGGCATGAAATGAGGAGATGCCATATTAAAGAGCCACACCCACATGAAGTATTCACCAATGAAAGACAAACGGTGAAGTCAAACCACATACTGAGTCCACTGCCTGAGTAAAAATTGCTTCGCACCAGAAATGCTTGAACTGTTAAATGAAACCCAAAACATTTACTGCAAACTGGGGATTTAATGCTTAATTATACTTTCCAAGCTTGCTAGAAACTGCTGATTTCTCATTTCAACATTCCCATTAGGCTGAAACCACTGCTGAGTAGCAAGTAGAAGAAAGGAGATGGAATTGTTCAGTCAACGTCATGGTAATTTGAACAGTTGCTGAAAAGTTGACGGAAAAGAACAGATTTCTCATTAGATTCAACGGAATCCATGGGAAATGTATCATTTCATATTAACATTTTCTTGAAGTAGTTTCCAATATTGGCTGTCAAAACTTCTTTTGTGCAGCCATTCAACATCTCAGTAATAAATGTGATCCTGCATGTTAGAGCTATTTAGTGAAACAAGACAGCTTTAAAAATTACATTGATTAATATATTTAGGTTGAGCTATTAGCAAAAGCTGAGAGAATGGAGTTCTGTAAATATCAGTAAATACATCAACTTCAGAATAAATCCTTTAAAAATATGGCTCTCTAAAGTAAGCTGTATACCTCTAACAAAACCGTAAACCCCAATAACAAAGATCTTTATACAGTAAACCCTCAAAATCTCACTCCCGCGCAGCCCTGGCTCAATCCCCCTCCAGCCCAGGTTCAAACCCCCCTCTGGCCCCACTCACCAGCTGCGCCCTGCTCCCGCTCACCCCTCAGCCTGCTGCCCAGCTCCAGCTCACCACCTGTCATGTGTGGCTCTGGCCCAACACCCTATGCCCACAGCCCCAGTTCAACCCCTCTGTGCACAGCCCCAGTTTAGCCCCGCCCCCCACTGCCCAGCTCACCACCCCCGCGCATGGCTGTAGCTCAACCCCCTCCCAGACCCCCAGTTCAACCACTCCCCCTGTGCTTGGCTCTGGCTCACCATCCCCTACCCTGCCTTGCAGCCCTAACCCACCTCAGGCTTAACCTCCCTGCCCCCCTCCCACGGCCCCAACCCACCACCAGGCTCAACCCTCCCCAACTGCCCCTCCAACCCCAGGACTTACCTTTCAGAAGGAGCTCAAGGAGCTCCTGCTACTTCCCCTGCTGCAGAACCAGCATTCTGCCAGAGAAAAAAGCCAGCCTCAACTTACATAACATTTGAGGTACACGGGGGTGCGTGGGAACAAAACCCTTACATATATCAAGGTGCTACTGTACTCTCGTTGTGTCTTTTGCCGGAAAACTTTTATGCAATTGATTCATTAGTATTTGACTTGTGGACATTTATTTTGCTTTTATGCGTACTTCTCTGTGAAGTCTGGTTGGGTTCTTTGAAATAAATAGATACAGGCTGAAGCTCTCTAATCCAGCACCTTGCGGATTTGACCAGTGTTGGACAAGAGAATTTGCCAGACATCAGGAGGTCAGTATTGTCTAGCAGCATTGCCAACCCTTCCACTGCTGACCGGGCTCCTAGAAGACATTTGGGGTAAATTACAGCTAAATAACAGCATGGAACACTGACAGACATAACTGGTGGCTGGAAACAAATTTTATGGGACCACAGGAAATTTGGCCACACCCATGAGAAGTGGTTGTCCACCTAACTAAAATCATGCCAGATTACGGATGATGCTAGATAAGAGAGTGCCAGACAAGAGAGGTTCAAGTTGTACTACAAACACATAGGCTAAGTCTAGACTGCAGGCTTCTGTCAGGAGACTGGAGATTTCTCGGTAGAAGTCTGCCATGTCAGGAGCAGTCTGCCGACATCCCTGTCTTCCTCATTTCACAAGGAAGAAGAAAAGTCTCGGCAGAAGTGGTTTTCCCAATATTTGGCCCTGTGTGGACAAGCCAAATGTCATGAAAGCCTCTCCTGACAGACCTGTCAGCAGGAGCTAAGTAAATGTGGAGCGAAGTTTGCGTATCTTTTGCCAACAGTTCTCAGCAATCTAGACACAGCCTTAGAGAGATACTGTAATTATGACCCATTAAAATAACTCATCAGGAACTTAAAATTGACCTCAAACCCCAATCTGGGTGTAAATGCTTCTGAACAATGTGAGAATTTATTTCCCCTACTCAATGGCCACTGTTAGACTAAAATCTTCCTTTGGCTCTGCTCAGAGGCACGTGCCTGGCTGACTCAAACTGTGTGCTGTCCAATGGCCAGGATGGGTGTCACTTCTGGTTTGGAGGCTCAGCTAGGAAATGGAACCAGAAGAGCCAGATTCTTTTGCAGCTTGAGGTAGGGTTGCCAGGTGTCTGGGTTTTACTGAAGTGGCTAGTCAAAAACAGGCCCTGGTGGCTTCCATCGGTACTACTGACTGGGCTGTTAAAAATCAGGTTGGTGGGGCTGGCAGGTTCCCCACCTGGCTCCACAGAGCTCCCAGAAGCAGCAAAAAAAATTTTTTTACCTCCTAGATGTAGAAGGCAGCCACTGCCTTCCGCCCCAACGCTGCACTCCCATTATCTGGAAACCACAGCCAGTTAGAGCTGTGGGGCAGTGCTGGCCCATGGAACCAGCATGCAACATGCTGAGTAACCTGGCTCTGGCACTGCTTAAGAACCAAAGGACGTGTCACCACTTCTGAAGTAAGCACTTCCCAGACACCATGCTCCCTGCACCCCTTCCTACACCCTACTCCAGCCTGGACCACACCTCAGAACCAAACTCCCGCACCAATCAGCACCATATGTGCCCTGCCCTCGCTCAGAGCCTCCTCCCACATTCTGAACCCCTCATTTCTGGCTCCATCTTAGAACCCACACCCCCAAGCCAAAGCCCAGGCTGCTCCCACACTCTAACCCCCGCCTCAGCCTAGAGCCACCTCCCAGACTCTGAACACCTTGACTCCACCCCCACACCCCATACCGCTCATCCCTGACTCTGTTCTGGAGCCCATACCCCCAGCTGGGGCCTCACACCCTCCTGTACCCTAACCATCTGCAGCAGATCAGTGAAAATGAGTGAGGGGCTGGGGCAGAGCTTGCGGCAGATGGAAGGGGAATGGAGCAAGTGAATCACAGCCTGGCAAAAGG
The DNA here is from genome assembly GCF_033958435.1 of Carettochelys insculpta. Taxonomy (NCBI): domain Eukaryota; kingdom Metazoa; phylum Chordata; order Testudines; family Carettochelyidae; genus Carettochelys; species Carettochelys insculpta. The sequence continues at coordinate 20,263,272 of NC_134157.1, forward strand.
GGTGGGACAAGGGTATTTAGTTACAAGTGATTAGAAAGTTGACAGCTCTGGCCTCAGGTTAGTGAACGTGCCCAGGACGGAATCACAGCTCAGTACGGATCAGAAGCGTAGTCCTAGAAGCAGAGACGTAAAGTAAAATTAAATCATTTACATGCTGTTTAAAATAACTAAGTTTGAATGATTATTTTTAGTACCCATCTTAAGATTCAGGCTCACCTCTGACAAAACATGTTAGAAAAACTAAACTGTTAAATCTGTGGCATAGGACTCCAGCTTTTGTCACTGAGAAGGGACTGGTACCACTCAAGAGGAGCACAGAAACCCAGTATAGTCTGACCTGGAAAGCAGTGGTGTTTGCAGCAAGAATCCTCTGCCACAGTGCAGAAAAATCCACTGTGGATTTTACCTACAACAGTTCCATCAGTGAAACTTGCTGCCTAGCTCAGGCCTTCCACCAAGTCACTGAAAAGATCCCATTGATTACAATTGATTTCAGGTTAAACCCGGTGTCTGATCATTCATATGAAATGAGGCAGACAAACATTGTCATTGGAATAGACTCGTTCCTTTCCTGTTCCCACATTACAACAGTATTATGATGTCTTCACCTACACAGAGCAATCTTCATTTACAAAGAGTCAGCACAGAACAGCCATCTGATTTCAGAGCATAGGCTCTAGAAAATAATCCGGCACCATTGACTCATCTTCACACTGCCACTTCTGAGGATGCTACATGCACACCATCCCAGCCAATCCTCTTTGCATTGGCATCATATTGTCAGAGAAGGCTTTGCCTTGTTGTGCTGCACAGCTGCAAGATTGCTCCCAATTTCCCCAACTGCAGGCTCTTCAGTGCAGGAAATGCTACTTACCTATGTTTGCAAAGTGCATCCAATTTAACGGTGACGTGCAAACAATCAGATTTAAAACTACTAAACAGATTTCAAAAGCTGGCCTCATCCTTCTGTGCTACCCATTTGCTCAAGAATTCTGCAGCTAGCATGCATTCTGTTGTACTAGCCATTTATTACCCCAGTATAGTGTCCTGAGCTTTTAGGATATGTTTGGCAATGAGTTTTTCAAGCTGTTTGTGAAAGTCAGCATGCAGCCCTGCAAAAATAACTAGAGCTTCTTATCATTTGCACCCCAGCTACTTTCTGGCTGGGTTCTTTGTTTGCAAACGAGGACTTATAGAAAAGCAAATGGCTTGTCCGGGAAAGTGTCCTCTGATGTCACTGATATGTTGTCCTGATTGGTACCTTGCTTGGTCAAATGTCGATAACTGTTCAGCTCTGCCATGTGCTCCCTCTGCTTGTTGCTGCCACTCTGCACAGACAGACAGCAGGGCAAACTTCAAGAGCACCCCAGTGAACAGCCAGATTTATTGCCAAACGAAGCACAACAACAGTTGCCAGCAAACTCTTCCGGACCATTATGCGTCTGTGCTCCTGACAGTGGACCAGCCCAGGTCAGTGGCAGAACATTCTACGCCCCCAGCGCCAGACCAAGACAGTTGCTCTGGGATCCATCTTTATACACAGATACAACAAGTTACACATCGCTCCTGACATATCATGGTGCTACACTCTGATGTACCTTGTACATGTGGGTTCGAGCAAAACATCTCCGTCCATCATGCTGTCACCCTGACCTTATCGTTAGGGTGGGTCTGTACTTTCTTGTTATCTTTGGGAGGGAAGAGGGGGGGTTGCTAGCCAGATGTTTCCCAACAAGGTATTCTGGCTGCACTCTTCTGGAATGTGTCTGTGCACATGGGTTGTGCCTAATACTTAAGTATGTGTGTTTGTGCAATGTCAGCCCGCTTCATGCTACATTCTGTGAGCAGGGCCTGCCTCTTGCTCACTACCTGACTTTGCTTTGTACTAGTGAGTTTTGATCATTATTTTAGCCCAGGCCTCAGGCCTCACATCCAAGGTGACCACATTGCCCTATGGCAATTTAAGGACACTGGCCTTCAGGGTTGGTGGACTGCTGTCCCATGTCAGGGGTCCTTGGTGATGGGGTGAGGCACCAGGGATGGGGGCTCTATAACCTCTGATGAGGGGGAATGGAGGATGAAGGCTGTGGATGCAGGTTTGACTAGCTCAGTGGTTTGAGCATTGCCCTGTTAAACCCAGGGTTGTGAGCTCAATACTTGAGGAGGCAATTTAGGTGTCTGGGACAAATAGACTTCTTTTTCTCAAAAAAAAAAAAAAGTGGGGAGGAATAGCTCAGTGGTTTGCACAATGGCCTGCAAAATCCAGGGTTGTGCATTCAATCCTTGAGGGGACCATTTAGGGATTTGGAACAAAAAAAAAAGGGGGGGGATGGGGATTGGTGCTTGTTCCTGCCAAGAGGGCAGGGGACGGGACTTGATGACCTCCTGAGGTCCCTTCCAGCTCTATGAGACATATATGTGTATCTCTGCAACATCCTGGCATGGGGTGTGTGTGTATGCAGAGAACAGGGGCTCCTCAGACTCCTGGTGGGGTGAGGGAAGGGAATGTGGCAGCTCCCTGAGTCGGGGTCCCTGGCAGCAGGGGCTGCCATGCCAGGGAACTAGGCAGCTGCCCCATGGCAGAGCTTGCCAGCAGCAGGGGCTGCCATGTTGGGGTGCCAGGGAACAGGGCAGCTGCCCAGCAGAGGAGCTCCCTGACAGCGGGGCGCTGCCACAAGATACTGGATACGAGGGAACAGGAGCCCCACAAAATATGGGACAATGAGCCCATTTTCCTAAAAAAGTTAGGACACCTGTGAGACAGCTTAAATAAAGGAGTGTCCTGGGTCACCTTACTCACACCTGACCTGTGATACATGGTTCCAGGCCCTCTTACTGAAAGGGCAGTCTTGCAGGCTAGACTTGCAGAAACCTTCACACAGCATTTCTGTGTTTGCATCACAACAACATTTGAATGGCACGTCTAATCACCTTAGAACATAAGAACACGTGCTCTTATGTTCTCCTGGGCACAGGGGTGGGGAGAGAACAAGGGACGCTGGTCTGCAGGGAGGTGTAGGAATGGGGTGTGCACAGAACCCTTAGCACAGGGGAGAATGGGGAACTCTGGGATTGTGCAGAGGGGCACAGTGGGCACACAGAACTGTCGCGGGGAGATCAGGGCTCTTGTTCTGGGCAAGGGGGAAGGTGGGAATGAGTAGCACATGGAGCCCTGCCATTGGAGAAGGGGAGAAATGTGATATTAGCCACTTAAATCCCATTTTCAAAATCCCAGTAGGATTCTCATCATTTTCAGCATGAAAGATGAAGCTATGTAATAAACTCAGGTGAGCTTTGCAAAGTCTGGACTCAGATCAGGATTAGCAAAAGTAGAGGCAGATCTATACTCCAGAGTTTGGGCACCTGGATCTGGGCTTGTGGTTTGGATGCCAATAAATCTTAAGTGCATGCCAGGTCCCGGGTCATGCAAATATTTAGCTGGCGCACAGGGTAGCATCCAAGCCAAGTGAAACTTGCTTTCACACGAGCTTACCTATGAGCCACATAAAACCTGCTGCTTCCCCCAGGTTTCAACTGAAGGTTTTGGATGTATTCCAAACCAAGTGACTGGACTGAGAGCCAGCAGAAACCAATAGCATTCTGTGGAATGCAGTTATGCCATGATGTATACCAGCCAAAGATCTGTCCTCAAAAATCAGAGTGGAAGGTGGGACAGGAAGGGTGGGGTGGGGTAAGCTCATGAGTTTACAAAACTCTAGTGCTGTCATTATGTCTACACACCTCTGGAATTCAGTCAGACCACTCCCCAAAATGGAAGTTTCTAACAGAGTGGGAAGAAGTTTCTCTAGCCGTAAGAAACATCAGAACATGAAGAAACCAAATTTTAGGCCGAGCTACTTGGAAAAATGACATTCAGGCAATGGAAATCTTCAGTAAGTACTTGTTCTTTCCGAGATCCCACTGGCATAAATCAAAGCTTATGACAGTAGCAATGCAATCATTCTCTGGCTTTCAGCACTCAGGCAAGTGATTACTTAATGTACCACACGTGCTCTAGCATCACTTTAAGCCCCTGAACTCTAGCTGGTTATCATCTGTATGATAAAATAGATAGAGAAGCATTATTCTTCAGTTTAATGACATTCTCCCTCCTCGTTACAACAAATAAAGTGCCAAGTGACTGACAGGAAAAAAATGATGCATAACGCACTCAGAAATATGCATTTCAGCAGCAGTACATTGTAAAAGGTTGACCTGATAAAGCGTGATTTATGGAAATGCATAACTACTGCAGAACTCTATTACTGCAATATATAAACTGGAGCCCTTATATTTTCCGCACTCTGGAGAATGTAGTTTCAATAAGCGATACCTTCAGATGGGATGAGGACCCACAGAGTCTGCCCAGAAATAAGACCACTTGCAGAATTTCAGGAAGTGCATGGAGCCACTGCCTTCTGACTAGCGCAGCCACTGCTTCACGCACCTTTGCATTTGCATATCAAACCCAACCGACAAATGGCACCGCTAACGCCTTCCAGGATAACAACATCCCTCTTTATCCTCCCAAATGAGGTTAGCAGGTGGGTCAATTAATTACTTACCTCCCAGAGAAAGAAGAAGAGGGAGATGAGGGTCTGCACATAGCCCCTGGCATAGAGGGAAGAGAACAGGGGACACTGGTCTCGGGGAAGGCACAGAAACGGGGATGGAGGGGGCAAAGGGGACAGTTTCCCCCAGGCCCTGCATTTAAAAAGGGCCTGGAGCTCCAGTCACCACTGCTACTGCTAAGTAGCAGCAGTGGCAGCCGGAGCTTCGGGCCCCTTTGAAATGCCACAGAGCTCTGTGCTGCTGCTCCGCATGCAGCTCTGGGAGGGTGGAGGGAGCAAGGCAGACTGGCCTTGGCATGGCAGCAGCGGTCGCGGCTCATCCTGTGGCTCTTGCCCCAGCGCAGCTCCTGCAGCCACGGCCCCAGCTCAGGCCCTGGCCCTGGCCCAGGCCCTGGCTCTAGCTCAGTGGCTCCAGGGGTGGTGGCTCTGGAGAGTCGCCAGCAGGTTGTGCAGGGGTGTCGGGGGGTACCTGGCTTTGGGGGAGAGGGAGGGTATTAATTTTGGTGAGGGGGGGCAACAGTGGTGATCCTTCAATTCCTATTGGACATCACTGCACTAGAAGATTGTTCTCTTTCTTCACTCTGGGCCCCAACTGTGGGCCACTTGGGTGGATTTGACCGAGCTACTGGGAACATCCACTTTAAAGTACACAAGACACAAAATTATGGCAAGCTGGGTCTTTAAGGACATTGTGATTTGTCTTTGGAGAGACAATCTAAAGCAGAACTGAAGTTACTGTCAGTATCTATTAACATGAAGCTCAGCCACAGACAGAAGTGAGTCAGTGTTCTCATTTTGAGATCCTTCATTCAGGTGTGCTGACGTGTGGGAGTTGGGGGAGTTCTGTGTTTCAAAGTACAGAACTTGGGGTGTTCTCTCTTCTACTAGCAGGAAAGATCAGTGGGAAATTCTCTGATACTTAAAATAGAAATATGTTCTCCTTCTACAGGCAGCTCCATACAGTGTTCCACCAATTGCAAAAGACAGTGTGAGGTTCATAATAATCACAGAGCTGTCTCTCTTCTCCAGAACTGTCATCTTTTGGCCAGATTAAAATCTCCACCTCTCTCTCTGACATCTGTCTGTAGACCCATAATAGCCAGTGCTAGTTCAACCTGGCTACAACAACGTACCACAAAATAATAACAAACAACAATAATACTCTGTATTACTGCAGCATATTACCTCCTGTTACAGTGCCAGGAACATTTTTAACTAGTCAACTCAAACTGTATCATAATTCTCAGCACGATCAATGTTACACAGCATCAGCATCAGGGAACTACAAATGAACATAATTTGCACCACAATTCAGGATCTGTGCACAGTGAGACAGAGAAACAGAGAATTCCCCTTACCTCTGATGTTACCGGATGTTGTGTCACTACTCAGCTGACACCAGCTGGGGAACATGAGTTAAGAGAGACTTTATAGCTTAGAAGCAGGTAATTAAGTTTTTAAGTCCCAGCTGGACAAGGTCCTGGCTGGGATGACTTAGTGGGGGTTGATCCTGCTTGAAGCAGGGGGCTGGACTAGATGACCTCCTGAGGTCCCTTCCAGCCCTGTGATTCTGTGATTCTGTAATATTTCTTGGCAGAGGAATTTAACTTCACAAGATTCTGCAGAACATATTAGCCTGCAACAAACTGGCACTGTGAGAAATGATTGCTATAAATCAGTGCAAAAGGAATTTAAAATAAAGCAACATCTCAAAGTTGCAGGTTGTAAACCTCCCTGCATACATTGGATGCATGCAGAGCTATTGTTGGGACAAAAGTTTGGAAGCCTTTATTAAAGAAAAAGCTCCCCCAGAGAACAAAACATACCCTCTTCAGTTACTTTTTCTTATAAATCCTGTATTTCTTCCCCCTCTCCTCATTCATTACTCACACACGACATGTGCCTGACACCAGGATCACAGCTCTATAAATTCATTGCCCTGCCCAACAACAATTACTCCACAAACCAGATCACAGTCTCCCCATCACCATTTATTTCTGCAAGACCCAACAAGCAGAAACCCCAATGGGATGGAGCACCTTGTCTAAGCTAACTGGGCCAATTTCTCCAGAGCCGTGCTGTGGGAAAAACTGTAGCTGGTATTTAAGCCTGAAGAAATTTGGTCATGAGAGCCAACGGCTGCAGCTAATAATTTAATTAGTATCCAAGATGCAAATCAAATTCTAAGGGAAATGAATATGCAGGAGTAAAAATATTTACCACATTCGGTATCAGCATCTCTGTGAGGATTCCATCCCTCTTGCAGTGGAGAGACTCCAACTGCCAGCTGCTCAGCAGGAATCCCTTAGCAGGTGTGCACGTGGATAGCTTAACAATTGCTTCTCTCCTCTTGCTCCAGCAGGGTGATTTGCAGAACAAGGCGCAGTCTAGGGGGAATCGTCTTCATATAAGCTGTAAAGCCTGGAATCCTGCTGCCACTCAGGATGCTGCTGCACCACTTGGCTTGAAACAGCAACAACCTCCACCCAAATACTTGGTTTCCCCTTCAGCACCACTGCGTCAAGCGCTAAAACATAGCACGTGAACCTTGGAGCGATGTCATGCCCCACGTTTTGCAGCAATGACCACATTGAGCCAGCTGGGAACAAGCCATGCAGAAGTAGAGAAGGCAAAACCAGAGAGTCACATAGCTCTGCCATCATCCCAGTTCTGGCGTGTCACTCGCAGGTGTTACCAGAGCAGACTAGCTCAGCAGCTGCTCCGTGTCATAGGTGGCTCACGGTAGCACTCTAGAGGCGCACCGCCTCTCTGCCCTGACCAAATTGTAATTGCCAAATGGGGTGCTTCCACACGACCCCTCCCTGCCCCTTTGGGTAGCCCTCCCCACATCCTCTTCCCCCACAGGCACCAATCACCACATCCCCAGGTTAAAAAATGTGCCCATGACAGCAAGTCCCTCAGCCTGACACCCCCAGGACAGGGAATTTTCACATGCACCTTCCAGCTTATGGGCATCATGCAAATCCCCCCACACTGCTAGCCAACAAACATTGGGTGTTGGATTCTGATATACCACAACAAGTTCTGCAAATGAGCAGAAGGCATGAGAGGAAGACCTAAAATGCCCAGAAAGAATAGCTAACAGAATCCTGCTATTGCTGTGGATTTCACGGAGAGTGTCAGAAAAAAAACCCCAGGGAAAGGAAGGCAAATGGCAAAGTTTTGTACCTTTGTATTTTATTTAAAGGCAATCTAGTAATGCAGTCTGACACCGCATGGCTTCGGCTCTGCTAGCTATGATTTGAGCAGAGAATGAAAGCTGGCTCCTCTGCTTGCTTCAGATTTGAGAGTCCTTAGGAACACATAAAGGCCAAGGACAGTGACCACTCATACATCACCTATTTTACAGAAACTCTAATCTTGCGGCACTGGGATGCTCCTTGGTCACTTACTTGGGTCAACCATGTCTCAAGCCGATGGGCTAGTATGGTCAAATTCAAACATTACAGGCCTCAGCCTGTAGGCTGGGATCAGCAGCCTTTCTGAGATGGAAGGCCGAAATTTGACCTTTTGACCTCTAGGTCCAAATGCTGGTGATACTTTTAAAGTCACTAATAGTCCTACTTATAACTGCTTCATTAATGAATGAATGAAGATGCAGAGCTTTACCATTTGGGTGGTGGTTGGTAGCATTACTTGGTCTTTAGTTAATCCATAGGCAGCCTGGCTTTGAGCGAGCTCCCAGCTGCAAATGGGAAGAAGGGCGGGGCTGAGCTCTCATTTTGCATGCCAATGAAAATTGGCACATATGCCAATCTTGGCACCTGTGCCATGGGTTGCTGATCCCTGCTATAGGCCTTGCATTTCACAAATCCTTATTTAGATCCCAATACATAGTCAGCCCTCCAAAGACATGATCATTCTTCCACTTCTGCAATCCTACCATTAAGCTCTATTTAGCACACAATGGTCATATATGACATAGCTTATTACTTGATGCTAAATGAAAAATAAACTACCATCATTGGCTACGGCTTTGATCCAGTCACCTGCCAGCTCCAGGCAGGGCTGGGCCATTGCTGAAGTTTGCTGTTCAAAGCACAGCATGTGAACTGCATGTAAATGTTGGCTGTGCTTTATAGCTTGTATTCAACTAGGGCACTGCCATGGCCTTTCACGGTGATAGGTGCCCTTGTTCTACGAGGGCCCAGTCTAAACACGACTGAAGCCTACAGGAAAACTCTCATTGACTTCAGTGGCCTTTCTGTACCCTGACGGGTAATCTTGAGCTGAACCCACTATCTTGGGAGCTTACCTGAATGCAAAATCTGTACAAGACTAGCACCAAGAATTCCAGGGAGGACTGAGGCCCTTCCATGCTGGGTTTTGTACAAAGATAAAGAGCCAGGCACTCCTGAAGTACTGGGCCAGTAGTGCAAACAGCCCAAATAGACCACAAAAGCGAAAGCAAGAAGAGATTAAGGTGATTATACCAGGTGGGGGCAGTAAACTACAGGTATCCGGGTGATTGGCAGCAGGTGGTTGTCAGCCTGTGGATCAAGGAAATAGAGCAAATCAATTACATCAGGGGTGAGTTCTGGTTCTTAATACATTGTACAGTGTGCAAAGGCAGAAAGGGAGGCACAGACAATGCGCTCAGGCATTTGAGTCACATTGCAAGCCAGCAAAGAATTCCCAAAGAGCTGCACGTCTATCATCTTGCTTTAAATTAAAGAACACACACGCTCTTTCTCTAATGGCTGAAAACACATCTGTGCCTCTCCCTGCCACACCCCACCAAACTCTGCAGATCAGCATGCCAGGCTCCCGAGGGTGAACATTATGCCCTCTCTTGTATTTATCCCTACAGCAGTTCCATTCGCTCAACAAGCTGCAGAGGCTGAGGAAATTTCCTTCACACAATAGGTCACTAAAGCTCCCTGTAAACAAATCAGGGGGATCTCTGCCAATTACGATTTGCCCATTGTTCATGGTCTTTTCCCTCCCATACGCTACCTAAACATCAGTCCCACCCACACAACGTGTTGATTGATTTTTACCTATTATAATCATGCTCTCCAATAATATCCCACTGTTTCCTCAGCAGTGGACATGGGGGATAATTGTTCTTATCCACCTCTGTGAAGCATTTTAAGATCTATGGGTGGAAATTTTTGTATGAATGTGAAGTCATATTATTCAGCTGCTATTAAAACAAAAAAAAGGAGTGGCAGGGATTAACCTGAATGGCTGTTGCTAAAAATATGAATCACATTGGAGACCTGGGTTTCCATTTAGCAGCCTACAATGGCTCTGTTTACTGCACATTTAAATGCTATGGACTAAATGTAGGTGCCCTTGGAAGAACAATCACCTCTAGCCATTTGTGCTCTATAGCCTTCCATGGTGATTCCCCTTCTACAAGAACAAGCTAGTCATGTCACTTAATGTGCTTCTGAAATGCAATCAGCTACTGTGGTGATGAGTGGTGGGAGATGCCAAATAGAACAGAATCTGTAACTGGATGACAATAATGGTCTCCCACCACTCTGCAGCACTATGAGATGAACAGCACCACGCAAGGGTTAAGGCATTCAGGACAGAGCCATATACAAGCAGGAACTTTGTTCACTTCCCCTGTGTACTTTTCCACAGCTTATTCTGACAGTACAATTGCAAAACCCACAGAGAACAACTTGAAACAGAAAGTCCCTGGCTATTGCTGATTGTAATGGGGCACTTCATGCTGAAACCTGCTCTCAAGCACTATGGTCGTCCATTGCATTTGGCTTAATGTACCCCCCATCAGTGGATTTTCTCTTACAGTTTTAAATGACGCAACAGCAGAGGAAGGTTTAAATTACCTTCAGGAATATCACAGAACAGTTATTTGAGAAGATGAGCTCAACCCCTAATGGCTGACCATAACTGAAAAGTTATTACAAGAAATGGCAAAAGAATTAATGAGTAGTCCCTCAGAAAAAAAAAAAAAAAACCTCATAGCAGCAGCAGCCTGTTCTTCCTCCTACATTTCTGAGGTCAGTCAGCCAAGCTGTGAGTGTCACCCCCAGTAAGTCATCCAAAGTCATACCTGGCCAGAGCTTTCCCAGAAGGTGCCGAGCATCAGGGGGAATGAATCAAAGTACAAAACAGTGGAGGTGTGGCTGGGGGAATTATACAGACAGAGACAAAAGGCTGGATCAGGCCTGCACAAGACTGACCTTGCTAGCCTTACTGAACCTCCCTCCAGGCAGAGTCTAGCAAATTGGGCTCGAGGTCAGAATTCAGAAACCTCCAAGCTCTGTTTGCAGCTCTCCTACCGACTCAATGGGTGGCCTTTGCCAAGCCACTTTGCCTTTCCAGACCTTATTTCCCCTCAGTCCAGGCACCACACTTATCTACTTCATAGGGATGCTGGGAGAATTAATTAAAGGCTTATTTCAAAATGTTGCTGCTGTGTAGACATACTATTTCCAATTAGAGCCCCTAGAAGAAGTGCGGGGGCTGTAATCCCAAATAGGCTCTATTGTGTGTGGACACACTACAGTAAACACTTTCATATCAAGCAGCCCTGGGACTGGGAGGTTGCCAGACATTCAAATATCCTGGAGAATAGGGAGGTACAGCTAATGCATAATATTAAAGAAAAACAAGATTAGATATTAAGAAACCAACAAAAATGTATGCAGAGTACTTTATTTACCAAGAAGAAGTAGTATTGTACTCTGTAAATTTATCCTGTATTTGCTGTATTTATTTTCACTATACTGTAATTATGGAAAACATAACTAAACCTTCTGTTCTACCTGCTGAATGAATTTCAGGGCTGACTGTGGATGGGGTGCAGGCCTGGTGACACCCCCCCCACCCACACACACACAAACACACACTCTGTGACATCAAGTCTTGCCACTCTTCCCACAGGTAACTCCGAGCAGGATTGGACCTCTGGTGCTGCAGAAGCTAACGACTGAATTCAGAGCATGTACCACATTCTCAAGCAGCATCCCATCTAGCAGGAAGGTTAAAGAGAAGTCATTATACAACAGAGACATGTGTTCCCTGGGCATTGAATGAATTATGAACACAGAACAGTCATCACATCCATTACAAACACATCTGGGCCCTTTGAAGCCATGCAACAGCCATGCACATACAAGCTGTGAAATAAGCATACAGGATTTGCACTTGTTTAAAAAAATCATTTGGGGGAAAAAAATCAGAGAAGACCCAGCTTATGCACTAGACAATTAGCCACTAAAAGCCATGGTGACTCAAGCAGTAGTTTCCACCTTTTTAGTGCGTGTGAAATAATTCCATGGAAAGCCACTAGGATCTCAGTGCTCTGCCATGAGTCAGCAAAGATCTGCCAACTTTTCTCTTAACTGCTGACAGATTAAAGTTTCTGGAGGGAAAAATAAATAAATAAAAGGGATGATATCCAGGCAACTGTCAGAATAGACATCTCACTGCAAAGGGAAAAACAAAGAGCCGCTGGGTAAAGCCTAAATACACATCTGCAAGGGGAGTACCAAAATAATATTCTCTATGCCATCAGTTAGTTATAGCTGGCCCTGCTTTGGGTAGGGGGCTAGACTCAATGACCTGTGAGGTCTCTTCCAACCCTAGGATTCTATGATCACACAAATAATGCAAAGCTGTCAAACGTTGCCAGTTCAGCACAATTACGGAGAGCATAAGTAGAAGTCTCATTAACAAATGAAAAAGATTTAATTAGGTAGAGATGCAGATTCCATCAAGGTAGACAAGTGAATCTTTGCATGCAGCTATGCAAATGCTTTTTTGTTAACTCTGGTCTAAATGATGCTATGACCCTGAAGAGTAGGACAGTGGTGAACAAAGGGGTGAGAGGAAGTCGCTCTTAGGGGTGAGGGGCAGGATAAAAAAATAAAGCAGGAATTACTCATAAGGACTAACTGTGTTTCATAGGAAAGAACTGTAAAGATATAAACAGCCCAGGAAGATCTGAAGGACCCTTGAACTCCATGGAGCTCCTCCAATTTACACCAGCTTAGGACCTGGCCATGAACATGTAAGCCACCAGGTGGACAGCCCTCAGCCAGCGAAATAAATACAAAAAAACTTTTTTCAGGTCTCAGTGCCTAAGGGTGCAGGACAATTGCCATCAGATTTATCCCAATGATTGATTTGAAATTTTCAAAGCACTTTGTAAACATGAATAAGAAATAGCAAACAGTCTTCTGCTGCACCCTTTTGACTCCTGCCAGCATCCTCTGTCATCAAGAGCAAGAGAAATCTGAGTTACAGAGGTGGATGGGCAGATCCTCAAGTAGCACAAATTGCCATCCCTCCAGGAAAGTCCATGTTTAGCTGTGGAGTTGAAGTCCAAGGAGCTATGATGATTGCCTCCAGATGAATATCCCTCAACAACTTGCTCTCCCATCTGTGACAGCGCCAGGAACAAAATGAAGGACTATGCCCAGGGTCTTGTCATAGCAGAATATGCAAAAAGTCACCCCAGCTGATGGGAGAGGGGTGGAAGCCAAGATCTGACAAAGCTTACTCCCAAATAAATTTTTAGGCTGTAAAGTACCATACAGAACTCTTTGTTTTTTTGCAGAAATAGACTAACTAGTCAATCCCTCTGAAACTGCTCATCTAGGAGCTGTGCAGCGAGATCTTGGACCAAGAACATTGTCTCCAGAAAGATCCCACCCTGCCATGCAGTGCAAGAAAAGCACTTTACTGTAGAGCAAAGTGGTTGTAGCTGGTTGGCCCACACACCCAAGAACAGCTTGGCCCTGGATGAGTTTACAGAAGCATCCCACAAAAACCCGATTGGATTGGCTGGGAAATATGGCACATGTCTGTTCCAGACCTGTGGCATAAAATTGATGGAGCTCCATTGAAGCCAGTGCAGCTTTGCTCAGTTTACAGAAGCTGAGGATCTACTTCCAGGTTTTAAATGTCGTGTTTATATTTTACTGGAATGATCCATTTAGTATATCCCTCTTGTGGAATGGTTTAAAAACATAGGCCAGGTCTAGACTAGACCTTACAGTTGATTGCAGATAGGCAATTCCAGCTAGGGGCACAACTGGAATCGACTTATCTACAATCGACATATAATCCCTCACAGAGGGAGGTCCATGGAAGAAACTCTCCTATCTAATTTCCTTACTCCTCACAATATTGAAGAGGGGTCAACTGTCAACCCCAGATAGTTCAATTTCTCACGTCCCCCTAGGCACTTGAAGTCAAACCCCAGAAGATCGACCCTGACTGAGTCGATCTTCTGGGTAGTGAAGACATACCCATAAAGGAATTAGAGGAGGAATAATTCTGCAGCTTCCAACTGGAAGAAAATATTAGTCTTTTAGGTGCCACAAAACTCATTGTTGTTATTACAGAGCCTCGGGAATTCCTGTAATGTAAGAGAAAAATCCTCCAGCCTCGCATATGACCCTACGGGAGGTTTCAGTGTATGACTCCTACAGTTCTGCAGAAATAACATATAGCACCATGGATACGAAACAGAGAGCGTGAGGATTTAGATTCCCCTCACATACCATCTGTGCTTCCCTTGTCCTTGGTCTACACAAGGCAGAAAGTTGATTGTAGATGTGCATTTCTAACTATGGCAACTGTGTAGCTGGAATCAACTCACCTACTATTGACTTTCCTGGCTGTCCTCACGGAGGGAGGTCGATGGGAGAAACTCACCCATCGACTTCCCTTATTCTTCACAATAATGAGGAGTACAGGGGTCATCTGTCAACTCCAGATAGTTCGATTTTGCACGTCTCTACCAGACATTTGAAATCAAACTCTAGAAGAGCAACCCCGAGCAGGTCAATCTTCTGGGTAATGTAAACGTACCCAGAGCGATGGCTGGGGAGAAAGGAGTATTATGCCCATCACCCCACATATGACCAATGATAACCACTTTGGCTGACAGAAACCCTTTGAGACTGGTGACTTCATAGACATACTAACCTTCTTAGTTGATCAGATGGATCTCATGGGATGTAGGTTACAAAAGTGGTCTACCTCATCCTTCTGTAATGTGCTGGCTCCTCTATCAGTTAAGCATTTTGCAGAGCTGTTGCGGCCTTGTTGGACCCAGGTTATGGACAGAAATGAGGTGAGTGAGGTCTGGAAGGAGAGCTCTGTGAAGCTCAAATGTTTATCTTCACCACCAACAAAAGCTGGATCGATAAAAGATATTATTACTTTGTCTCTCAACCACTTTTGCTACTCTCTCCTAGAGCAGCCAGCAGGTGGTACTCATGCATTACAGAGCTAGCATGGACTTGAGGAGGGGCTCTCTGTTCTCTCCCATCCCCCAGGGATGCATCCCAGCTTGTCTCAGCTCATGTAATTAACAGCAAGAGCGGCAAATATCTATCATAATGGACTGCAGCATTAAGCCTTCTCACACAGCCTTTCTCGTTAACCCTTCTGACACTTTACATTTTCCAGCATGCCAACTAAGTGACTGCTTAGCAGGATATGAATGAAGATTAATCAGGCCTTTATGGGTGAAAATTTGTTATCAGGTGTAACAAGTATTCAACTAACACAGGCAGTCTGAATCTCCTAAATAGCCCATTAAAGTTAAAGAGCAGAGCTGATGGGAAAAAAATTTTCATGAGAAATTTCAAAATATCAAAGTGAGTTCCTTTTTTCAGAGTTTGCAGCGCACACATTTTCCATTGTTTAATTAAATCTTCTATGGTGATTCTTACTAAAATTGCTCTTTATAAAAAATAGATATTTGAGAATTTTTAAAATAAGCTAAGAACCAGGTTTTCAATTATGATTTTGATTAAACTGCTTGTAAAACTTTCAGAAGGAAAATAATCACAAGAAACAGAAATCTCACCTTGAAACCTTTTCTTAAAAGAAGCTTTTTTGAATTTTGAAACAAGACCATTCTTTGAAGAAAACCACTTTTTTATTACAAATTTTAAATCAGCTCTAGCAATGAGAGTTAGACATGTCCACTTGGGCATAGTATCTCCAGGTTCCTTCCACCTCCCTTCCCCTGGGATCACATAGTCTAGAGTGCTTGTGGATGCTAGTTATCTACCACTCTCCTTTCACCATTTCTTTAGTAATTACAGCCTGTAAGATAGAGGATACAGCAAACCCTTACAACAAAAAACCCCCAACATGCCACAGAAGTGATTCATGAACATGGCCATTTGCAATAGTTTTATTAGCATGTTTTGAGGCTGACCTTTTGGTATTGTTTAAAATGCAGCCCCACATGATGAGCTGTGGTTGATTTTTAAGCAGAACTCACATTTTAACATCAATGAAGGAACACAGCATTAAAATCAATAGCACAATATGGCTCAGTTTTCCGCTTCTGGGTGTAAAAACAAGAAGCTGTTTAATGTCCGTAACTTGCCAGGTACCTCAAGCTAGGCATCAATCCTGCAACGATTCTAGTGCTTTTGCTCTTTAATTCCTCTGACGCCAAGCCTTCAGTCAGGTGTTTGGGGATGGGGGGAGGTTGTACTATTACTGTAGCTACATAAATCATCATCAACATATATAGACCTATAATGGAGCTTACTTACAATACGTATGTAATTACAAAGGACATTTATAAACATTAGGCCTCTTTAAAACTTTATGTACTCTCTCTATAAAATGTGAGTTTCAAAGTAGCTTGTTAAATCCATCCAGCAACTGTTAGACATGTATCTTTTATCAACTTTCGAAGATTTTTTCACCTTTACAGTCTGTTTTCAGACCCACAAAGCAAACAATGGGCTCAACTTTCAAAACAAAACAAAAAGAAAAAATTTGCAGCTCACGTTAAACATCAACGGTAAACAAAGCTAATCTCTCAATGCCTCTCGCCCTTTCCTGTGATGATATTAAACAATGAGAAGAATTTTGGAACAAAAATGGTCATAAAAGATATACACCAAATCCCTGATTCCCAGGCCTTGACTCTCAGCAGGGCTCTCCCCCTGATTCACAGACTTGGGAGGTCCATCAAATTCTCCATTCTCAATTAAACCACCTGAGGCCATTGGAATGTCCCCAGGGCAGATTGCTGCTGTCAGCAATAAAAAAGAAAAAAAATCTGCTGCCCACGTTTGGTCATGGGAAGCCTTGCCCATCTGTTCACCTAGCTCTTTGCCTTTCGCCAAAGCTAATTGCCATTGGCATAAAAAGCAGCTCTGACTTGGGGCAGCTTGTAGGACACGCATCACAATTGCATCTTCTGCAGGACGTCCTTCCCATGTGCTACCTCCACACACTCCTTCACACCTGCTGTCATTGACATGAGATGCCATCCCCAGCAGGGGAAAGGTCACAGGCATTTCTGACTGCCAGCACAAACCTGTTTTGCACCAGAGAATGGCAAGAAATAGATGGGTAAATGACAACTGGCCTGAGACCTCTCCACCCAGATGCCTTCTTTCCTTGCATCCATTTGAAAACATACATCAATGTACAGATGTACAGAATGCATCTTACTGAGATTCTGCTTCATGCATAACTTTTGGGAACACCATTTGGCTCACAGCTCTGTTTTTCACTCTGATTCCACAAGCCAAATTTAAACCAGTTGGTGAGTAGCCTTCCTTGTATCACAGCCCTGCCATCTGGACCCCCTTCACAAGTGCTTCCTCTGTGTTCGTGGCCAAGCTTTTGCTTTTTAAAAATTATATTGAGTTTTGTTCTCTTTCCTGATTTTGTTTGACTTGTGTTATGGGGACACACCACACAAAGGGCTTCAGGACCAGTAGACCTTGGTCTGGATACATATGTAAATGGAAGCCTTTGGACATGTGAATCCAGTGCTCTCAGTCCGAAGGCATTGTCCCCCGCAGCAAAACACATTTACAAGAAAATAGAAATATCTTCTATTTGAGGCCAAAACTTGTTTGTCTGTCAGTCTTGGATCAATAAGCCAAGACAGTTAACCTCTCAGCAATTCTAAGCTGCACATGTTGAGTGAAAACAACCCAAACAAAACAATGATACTGAGTTTAAATGCATTTTGGGGAACATGCAAAGGCAGAAATGTTCAAGATCAGCACTGAAAGAGGGTTATCAGGACTAAAAGCTCCTCATTTCATCATATCGTAATCATACAACACTGTCAACAATGAGGGTAGTTATAATCTCTCTCATCACAGAGAACTTCTCAGTTATTTTAATATTTGCATGCAGACTCTTTGAGATGGCAACACAAGAAGTTAAACCTGGCTTGGGCAAAGACTGGAAATTGTTTTCCCACAATGGATATGCCATAACAGAGATAAAATAATTTAAGTACATAATGGTGACCTTTAGTAGAGGGATGGGTGAAATGGGAGCTTTGTAGCACATAATGAAGTATTCAGAAACTTCTCTCAGTGGTCTCGCTATGGTCTGAAGAAGTGGGTCTGTCCCACGAAAGCTCACCGAATAAACTATTTTGCTAGTCTTTAAAGTGCTACTTGACTGCTTTTTGTTCTTATACTACCTAGATCATTGCTCAACAGAAGAGACTCTAGTGCAAGTCATTCTGCAGGTATTCTAATTCTCCTATAGCCCCATCTTGGAGGATGCCCAGAGTTCTAGCAGCAAGCATGTCTCTTTATGAAGCATTTGACGGGGAGACAGCATGGAGTAGAACAGTCCAAGACCACTGCACAAGGAGCCCCGAGACCCGTGTTCTATTACCTGTTCTGTCATCTTTTCAGGAAGCTTTGAGTAAATCAATTAATCATTCTATGCGTCAGTTTCCCCAAAACAAAGGATTTACATTTACCTATCTCTGTGGGCATGGTTGAGATGCAAAGGTTACAGGTGCTTGCCAAAACGCCCACCCCCTTGCCACCACACACCACCTGTTCCCAGCTACCATATGCACAAGGAAGAATCAAATGTACTTTGCATTCTCTTCCAGTCAGGGGTGTAACCACCAGAGCTTGGAAAAGCTCAGTGGTTTGGATGTGTTCCAGATTCACACATGGACTGGGCTAATCACCCACATGGGATCTCTTATCAAAACTCAGCAGAGCTCTAAACCCAGCTTCCTGCAAATGTTTGGAAGAGGGCCTGGACCTCCCTCCCCCTTTTAAATTGCTATTTAAAATCCCCCACATGGAGCTGGGGACTGGCGTTGCATCCCATATTATGGGATGCAATATTGTTGCATAGGACTCTGTTACATGTCATTTCTCAGCATAACCCTCAATCGATTCTGGTTACTGAACAATGCAAATTAACTGCTGAAAGGCTTAGGTCACCTCCTGGCCCCACGAGACTCAAAGTCATCCTATCTAGAAGGTTGAAACTCTCTCATCTGGCATCCTTGGGACTTGACTGATGCCAAATGAGAGAGTTTACTGGACCACAGGAGTTCACTTGTCTAGCAGCATCACCAACACTTCCACTGCTTACTGGGCTCTTAGGAGACATATAGGGGTAAATTACAGCTAAATAACAGCACAGAACACTGAGAGCCAGGAAAAGTGGCTGGAAACAATCTTTATGGGACCACAGGAAACTTGGCCACCCCCTTGATAAGTAGTTGTCCAACTAACTAAAATCACACCAGATTACGGATACTGCCAGCCAAGAGACTTCCAGATGAGAAAGGTTCAGCCTGTATTATGAATAACCTGCACTGCAATCACCTTAAGGGGCCCTACCAAGGATATGGACCCCACTGTGCTTGTGATGTACCAACAAGCATGAGAGGGAGACTGCCTCATGACTGCACCATCTAGCTTCATAAAAGCACACAGCACGTGAACAAAACCAGCAGGTGGAGACAGCACGAGACCAGGAGCTAGGTGCCACTCCCAGACCTGGTCTACCCTTGAAATGGACCATCAGTATTGCTGCACTGGCATAGGTCAGCAAACCCTACTAGCATCACATGCCTAAGATCAGTGTCCAAGCACTTTGCCCAGAATGGCTTTCCCCAGTTCACTGAATAAAATAAGCTATAACAGCACAAGGACTTTTTTTTGCCAGTGTAGTTCAACACTTGCAGCTCTCTCTCTCTCTCTCTCTCTCTCAGGGACAAACAGGGTCACCAGTGACCAGACAGCTTCCACAGAGCATGGCACACTTATTTTAGAATAGACACACCACAGAGAAAACATCTCAGAACCCAGTAAGTAGCCTAAGAGCATGGTAGGTTACCATGCACCAGCCAGCTTCCACATGGAGACCCTGACTGGTTCTATTTCTGCAGACCCATCCATCAGTGGTACTTCCAAGTTTTTTCTTTTTTCCAAAGTGTGCAGGAATTCCCCCTGCTCTTGATTTTACTTGATGGGGAAAACTTATGGACCACTTTGACTCTTGTTGACATATTCATGTTGCTCACTGGAGAGGACAAGACGTGGCCGATGTGCAAAAGAAGCTAATCTGTACTGGACCAAGTCTACTGTCTCAAAAGGGTTATCAAAACAAAGCCAACCTCAGTCACAGCCAATCTGAAAAGCTGCTTCTGCCATTAAAGTATGAGAGAAAACCAAGATAACAACCTGCAACCAATAATGTAAATCCCAGAGGAGATTTGAGCTATGTGAATGAAAAGCATTCCTCTTCCAGGGCTTGATTTGGCAAGCCTGGTGGAGACACATGAAATTGACCTACCAGAAACTCTCCCACCGACCTTCCTCAGTGAGGATGGCCCGGTAAGTCGATTGCAAATAAGTTGATTTTAGCTATGCAATTGCCATAGCTAGAATTGCCTATCTGTAATTGACTTACCTGCCTACTGTAGCCCAAGCCTTGTGATTATTCACAGTGAAATAAATGGGACTACTTGCTGAGTAAGGGACTAGTCAGGTTGAATAGGGCATCAGAATCAGGGCACAGACCAAGTGTTAAGTATTATTAATATCTGGATGGCAGCTGGTTTCAAGCGGAGTGCCCCAAGGCTCAATTCTGGGGCCAGGGTTGTTCAGCATCTCAATTAATGACCTGGATGAGGGACTGGATTGCACCCTCAGCAAGTCTGCAGACAAAACTAAGCTAGGGGAAGAGGCAGATACATTGGAGGACAGAGGCAGGGTCCAGAGTGACCTGGATTAATTGGACGACTGGGCCAAAAGAAATCCAATGTGGTTCAGCAAGGAGAAGTGTAGAGCCCTGCACTCGGGACGGAAAATCCCAAGCATTGTTATAGGCTAAGGACAGACTGGCTAAGCAGCAGTACAGCAGAAAGGGACCTAGGGATTATGGGAGGATGAAAGGTTGGGTATGAGTAAACAGTGTGCCCTTGTAGCCAAGAAGGCTAACAGCATGTTAGGTTGCATTAGGAGGAGCATTTTGAGCAAATCTAGTGAAGAAGTTATTCCCCTCTGTTCGGCACTGGTAAGGCCACATCTGGATATTGTGTTCCATTCTAGGCTGCCCAGTGTAAAAAGAGTGCGGATGTGCTGGAGCAGGTTCAGTGGAGGGCAACAAAAATGATCAAGAGGCTGGAGCACAAGACCTATGAGTAGAGGCTGAGGGATTTGGGCTTATTTAGTTTACAGAAGAGAAGACTGAGGGGTGATTTAATAGCAGCCTTCAACTTCCTGAAGGGGAGCTCTAAAGAGGATGGAGAGAAATTGTTCTCAGTGGTGACATATGGCAGAACAAGGAGTAATGGCCTGAAGTTACAGAAGGAGAGGAGTAGGTTGAATATTAGGAAAAACCACTTCACTAGAAGAGTGGTGAAGCACTGGAAAGCGTTGCCTAGAAAGGTGGTGGATTCTCCATCCCTAGAGGTTTTTAAGTCCCAGCTTGACAAGGTCCTGGCTGGGATGACTTTGTGGGAGTTGCTACTGCTTGAAGCAGGGGGCTGGACTAGATGACCTCCTGAGGTCCCTTCCAGCCTTATGATTCTATGGCTATTCCCGAGGGAGTATGGTGGAGGAAACTGTCTGCTCTAACAGAAGAGAAGCTGATGTACACCCAAGAGGCACTAATATTACAGGGGTTATCCAATGCCTAACATGTAAATGCACATCCATCCGAGTTGTGTAACACTGCAGCCAAAAGCAGAAATATGTTTCAAGATGGCAGTGAGTCAGGGACACGATGCTAAAAATCTCAGTTTGACTACAAACGCCCAGAGTTTAATTGTACAGACATGTCATGTTTGCATCAACCTCAAGAGGGCTCTACCACCATAAGAAAGAACAGAGTGAAACACTTGGCAACACAGATTACAACTCCAGCAGCAACCATAAAATACAGTTGAGTAAAGTGACCTTATTAAGGCCAAGCAATTATATATGGGAAGGGTGCGTAAGATCAGGACGGCGATGCCTTGTAGGTGAAGCCAGACATAATATCGAGAGATGTAAAATGTCCAGCCACAACTTAGCTACTAAAACAGTGACAGCAGAGGATAAAATTGAAAGATTAAAAAAATAATCAAACTGTGCTAGGTGTGAGTGCCAGGGAGTAAGTGTTTATACAGGGAGGAAGAATGCATAAACCAGATGTGACCACGGAAGGGGGTTGTAAGTTGCTCACACTCTGAGTCAGCTAATAGAAGTGGCATCGCTGAACAGGAAAGCATTTGCTTCCGGCCACAGCAAACAATGGCACTTTTTTATTTAGTTATTCCGAGTGTAAGAACTGAGCATATATGGGAGTTAGTTGCAGGTGGCAAGGGGCAGAAGCAGCATTTAAATAGAAGGAAACTGAGGCACATTTAGCAAAACACAGTCAACCCAAACTGACAGGGTGGAATGCTGTGCACATGCCCCATCAACAAATTATGAACATATTTGATGCTGGCAACAAGGTCACCAAGAGTTGCCTGTAACAGCTCAATAGAAAGAGAGGGGAGCTGGTGCACCACTACTAGATCCCAGTTTTATATTGGTGCAGCTTCACTGACATCAAAGGGTCTCCAGTTTCGCCCTTGTAGAAGTTCATTAATGGTGTCACCCTGGAGTAACACCGCAGGGAAGTCCAGGATTTCAGAAGGGCTTATTCTTAAAATCTGTAAAAGAGTCAGCAGCAAAGTTTGGAATAGCAGACGTTTATCACTGATATGATAGTAGAACAGAAAGGCCACAGCTGAGATCAGTGCGCATTATGCTAGCCACTGCGCACGCGCGCACACACACACACGCGCGCGCGCTCACACAAGGTGCCTGGCCTGGCCCAAAACCAAGTAAATAAGAGAAAGCAGAGTGAAAGGAAAAGGCTGTGATTTGCCCACAGTCACACAGACTGGAGGACAGAAATAGAACCCAGGTGCCCACAAGACCGCATGGACTCTGCTGGGTTTCAAAAATGGTTTGGAGCTCGAGAATCATTAGGGAAGTTGCAGTGTTTGTAGGGCAGCTGGAAGAACACACAGACTTCACTGGGCTGTGGGCAATGGAGAGGCGGGGCAGACTCAGCTTCAGGACCCCCAGAAGGGTCAAGGACTCAGGCAGAAGGGGCAGGGCTAGGGGCAGCCAGCCCATACTGCTGTGCGGGGATCTGGCAGCAACGTAAAGGCCCTGGGGTGCGGGTCACTGCCGTTACTTCAGTAGCAGCTGTGGAGACCCAGAACCGCCCGACCCTTTTAAATCACCAGGACCCAGAGCAACTGCCCCCTTAGCTCCCCACATTTGTGGTCCTGCTCCACTGAATTCTTGTATTTGTTCCCTCCACCATTCCCACAGCAATCCATCGACAGCACCAACAGCTTTCTGGGTCCTATCCCCAGGGCTGGCAGGGCACAGAGGTCTCCCTCCTGAGGCCCACACATAACCAGGCTCTGGTAACTCAGGTCCGCTCTCTTTTCCCTTGGCACTTCCTTCCTGCCTCTTTATCAGCCGTGGGCACATTGGGGCCTTATCCCAGCCAGCTGGCTGGCGTGCCTAATTAGTCCCATCTGCTTTTTCTGGTGAACTAATCAACAACTGAGGGATCAGAACTTAGGCCCACCTATTCCCCACCCTTCCCCGCAGGCCATAAGCATCAAACAGGACTGTGGTCCCCCAGGCTTGGCACACTTAGAGGTGCCACAAAAACAGATGGACCAATCACGACAGGTTGGGTCATAGGAATCTCCTTGGGGTTGATCCTCAGGATGCTCATCAAGCCACTACTTTCCTGTTTTCCTGCCGTCTGGGGCTCCTCATCACCCTGTCCTGCTGAGCCAGAAGTTTTGGTCTCCCCCAGCCGAGGCCCAGAGTTGGGGTTACTGTCCTCATGCAGAGCAACAGGGATGCTGAACCAGTTCAGCTCCACAAGGGCTCAGCACCCAGGAAACCAACCCAAAAAGGGACCAAGCCCCCAAATAAATCTGTTTTACCCTGGGGAGAAGCTTTACACAGAGAATGCTCAGAAGCTCAGCCCCCTTTGGCAATGAAAGAGCTATGCAGATTGGTTTCTCCCCCCAGGTAACAGTTATTTACACTGGACTCAATAATAAAAATGTATTTATTAATGAGAAAAAGCAGAGTTAAGTGACTGCAAGTGACAACAGCCAGCATGGGAGATGGCTGGGGGTGCAGAATCTGGGGAGATGGCCCAGAATGCAGCACACAGGGGCTTTGATGCCCGTGTGGCACCCTGGGCTGCAGGTCCTACAGTCCCTTTCATAATCTGGCCCTGTCTCCAGGGACGGGGTTTTGTGCCACCACCACAGAACAGATGAGACTGAGGGGCAACAATGCCCTCAGTCCACATGGTGGCAGGGGATTGATTAGGTGAGATGGCCATTCTCTGTGCCGTACATCCTCTTACATAAAGTGTGCATTTCGGTCCCAGAGAGCACAAGCCACATGGGATGTTCTCATGTGTCTATGGACTTTATTAAATGCAAAATATGCTGCCTTAATTGACAGTGAAAGTGTTTGGTAATCGTGTTAGATCCCTGCCAACCAAATCAGAAAGTTACATTCCAGTCCAGCGTTCTGAGGCTGTCAGATAATTTACTATAGCCTGCTACTAATCACATTTAAATTAATAGGAACTTCTTATATATTGTGCAGCAGAAGAGAACCTTATTATACCACCATATTTGCCATGCAGAGTAGTAGCTGTGTCTTTGATATGGATCCAACTTGATATTCCCAGCACCAGAGGCAAATGCAGAATGGAAATGGAAATCTGTAGAAGCCACAAGTTCTCTTTTCTCCTGACGAGTGGATCTAAGCCAGTGGAATATGAATTCTCTTATTATTATTAGCTTGGTTTCCTAGAAACATTGCGCCTTTGATTCAAATTATTTGTCCTCTTACCCCTCTACTTGTGGCAGAACCAGGTACTATGGCCGCATGCTTCTCTGTAGAGAGAGGGGATTTGGTTATTTCCGTTAGGGCCAGATTGTGTGTCATCCCAACCTGGCCTCACAGAGGAGTAAGGAAGAATATGATCCATCCACACACACTCTGCTTCAGGGCTCCCCAAATCTTCAGTCTTGGTGGGAGAATGGTGGAACTTCAGGTGCTGCATAGGGGCTACTCACCTGCACTGAACAGCATGTAGGGAGGAAACAGAGGCCTTGTCTCCACCACACAATGGATCAACACGGCAGTGAACAATCCACCAGCTGTCAATTTATTGCATCTATTGTAGATGCAATAAATCAATATCCAAGCTCGCTCCCGTCCATGCCTGTACTCCACCAAGACGAGTATCCAACGGCAATGGGAGAGCAGCCCCCACTGACCTCTGCTGCATGCATGATGCTGAAGTCAGTATGTTGACTTCAGCTATACTATTTGCAGAGGTGAAGTATATCACTGGTGCAGCTAAGTGTAGGCAAGGACAGAGTCCTCGGTTTCACACCCAACACAACAGCCAGCAGATCTGAACAGCTCAGTGGGGGGAATAATTGCCACCCTTTCCATGCTGCAACAAATTATTTTTCCTGAGAACTAGGAAGGAGCAGGATAGAATTACGAATTAGACTGAAATGTGACAGGGGAGCAGGTGTGGGAAATGAGGTTACACCTTAGAATAGTCCCAGTAAGAGGAAAGTCTAAGTTAGAGCTACTTGCCTCCAGATCACCCTGTGTACCACCACCAGACACAGCTCTGTAAGAGCACTGGAGCGCTGGGATGAAATTCTACCCTTGCTGAAGTCAGTGCTAAACTCCCATTGACATCAATAGAGCTAGGATTTCACACTTTATTGAAAGGGCAAAAAACAAGGTGTGTCCTTGATGCTTTTTGTGGATATGGCCTTTTTCTTTTGCCTGGGACTTTTTTATGGCACAAGAGAAGCTTTCCACACCCAGGCATCACAGAACTGTGCAGTGACCTCATGTGAAGCCACAAAAACACCTCATAGACTAACAGCTATTTTGGAGCATAAGCTTTCGAGGGCAAAGACCCGCTTCGTCAGATGCAATGTAGTAGAGATTCCAGAGGCAGTTATATCTGCAGCCATTCCAGCTTAATTTTATGGGCTGAACTTCATGCCTGGAGAATGAAATGCGCCACTGCTCCCTTTTCTTTGTAAGCAAGTTAAACGGTCATCAGTGGGACTGCCACAGCTCTGATAAGCCCCTGGAAGAGTCTCCTCGTTAACAAGAGTGTGCACAGCTGGAAGCATGGATTACACTCTCAATGGAGAGCAATCACATGCCTAAATCAATTGAGGAAGTCTGGAATTATTTAACTATGAGGCTACTTTTGACCTTGGGGAGTGGAGCATCTGTCTACTAGATCTCCTTGCCATCAGCTTTCATTCCAAGTGTTTCTATATGCACAGTGGTAGCAAGAGAACACTTTGCAATCAAAATATTTTTGTATGTTATATCACGTAAAAACCAAGGACAATAAAAATCCTAATTTTGTTCATGCAACATAGGTCAGTTTTTAAGGAAATCAGATATACAACAATTAAGCAATTACAAATAACACAAATACGAATAATAACACAAATACAAATACAAATACAAATAATACAAATTACAAATAATAAGTTACTTCACAAGGCTGCCATTTGATCTTAGTCTGAATTCCTTAGTATTTCTAGCTTCATAAGTGCCCTTTGTCCAGATCTGATCTTTAGCACTTTCCTTCTATGACTGTGTTCTTTTCCTTTGACCCTTCAACCTATCAGACTTATGGACAACATCAGATATAAGTTCAACAGTGCTGTTCCAATTTATCCAGGGTCTATCTAGCATTCTTTCAGTCTTCCACATCTCGACCATCTCTCAGAGTTTCATTGGGGCGGTAAAACAAATGTATTGTAAATTATTAAAACTAAAATAATGTCAGATGTACAGAGAAAATACCCCATGGAAAGATGGAAATTTGAGCCAGTCATATTATGTCATGCTAACCAAGTGAAAATCAATATTTTTTTCCTCATGGTATGTGCTTATATGCAATATCACTCCAAGGACAACTTCCACTCACTCCATTGGAATCTATGTTGCACTTATTCTCAGTAACTGGCCCTTGCTAGTAACAGAAGTGTTAACAGTATTCATGAAGTGAATAGTGGACTCATGTTTGCCAAATGTTATATAAAATTAGGAGTAAATTGCACTTCTATTCTTCATCCATTAGCTTAATAAATTTTACTAATATCCCTACAAATAGCAACTAGATTCCTAATCTAAGAGAAAACTGGCAGAGTCAGTATGTACATAGAAAATATCAATTAAAATGTTTTCAAAATGGCATTTTCAATTAACATGCCAAGTTAGTAATTACCACCTGAACCTTTCACAACAATTTATAAAGTAAATAGCAATTAAGAATGCCATTTATTCATTAAAGATCTGCAAACAAAACAAAATACACTTTTTGAAGCTTATCCCAAATTGTTACACACCTGCTTTGGAGAACATGACTTAGTGAGCAATTTTGGCTTCATTTAGGATGTGGGTGTACATAACACACAGACTGCAGTAGCACTCATATATTCTGTGCCCAGTATGAGATCTGGAAATGACTCATGACTCCATTAGAAAGAATAACCCAGAGCCCATATTAAATGTACTAATAGCTTTGTATTTACTCAGGATAACAGCACAATTATCCCTTGTCAACACCAAGCACTTCTCTCAGGGGAAGATTAATGGTGACATGCAAGATCAGCATGTTAAATGAAGTGCAGTTGAGAGCCATGTTGCTAGAGTTAGCAAAAGAGCTGGCAAAAGATAGGAGCCCTCCTATTAAAGCACGGATAATAATACCAGCCTTGCTATGGGAAGTTCAGATCTCAAAATCAAGCAATAACTCTGTGGCAAGGCACAGCATGAGGAACAATAAAAGACATTGTTAAGTGGGAGCAAGGTGTGAAAGAAAGGATGGGTAATCCTGGGAGATTGAGCTCCACCAAGGAAAAGTAGATCTGAATGGGAATCATAACTGCAGCCACCTGCTTGTGAGCACCCTGCTGTGGAAAAGGGGTGTCACGTAAAGTCCTTGCCTGGTTGTCTGGTAATTCACTTGCTCCCTGGGTCACTTCCCATGGACAGTGCCTTGTCTGGTAATCTTTAAGGTTCTGAGGCTCGGAATTGACTAGCCCTATCCACAGTGCTACCTGTTCTTGTATGAGGCTTGTGGGCAATCTTCAGCCCACTGGACCTGGGCCTCACCCAGGTTGAAGTTCAGATTGCACTCGGGGCTGTCCGTAGTGCTGCTGGTCTTCCAGTCAGCATAGAGACCTGCCTGAGTCAAGCTCCCGTGAGCAACTGTTAGGCCCTAGCCCAGCAGCTTCTTTTATATCCGCTTACTGGGTCCTGATTGACTGCCACAGAGACAGCCACTCAATCCTGACAGAAGGACCCCTTTTCTGCTCCTCTTGCTGAGACGGGGTGTGTCAAGGCCTCTGCCCTCCTGCAGGGGGCACCAGAGCTTAGTCCACCCCATCAGAGAAGCACAGATCCTTTTGCTGATGAAAATTAATGCTTGATTACATTTAATGTGCATCTCTAATATGGACACACAGGAGGAAAAATGAAGGCTCGATAGTACAAAGTTTATCTTAAAAATCTAGCGCTGTGAGGCATAGAAATACGGTGGCACATCTACTGTGAGGCAATATTGCTGGCCTGATCCCAGGCTCTCAGTTATTAATTAGTATTTCACTCACACCTGCAGGCCTTAAATGGGAGGAGACTCCACTGTGCCAGACACAGGCAGCAGAAGTCCCAGCTCCTATGTAAATCGGCAAGGGCACAGACAGGGCAAGCAACCTGCCCACGCTGCCCAATCTGCCCACGCTGCCCACGCTGCAGGTTAATGTCAGAGCTGGGAGTCCAAGACTTCCAAATCTCCGGCCTTTGTTCTATCTGATCCACCTTCCTGCCCTGATGATGCCACAGTGAGCCTCAGAGCTTGATTTTTTCTAAAAACGTGTCTCCAACTTTTATCTCTGAGACACCCATGGCCATCGATACAGCTGCTGGCACCACCTTCTCCTGGTGCCAATGTTAGCACTGTTCTTTGTTTTCCTTGATGAGGGCAGCAAACTAATGTGCGTTCTTGAGGTTACTTACAGCAAGGTAGGTAAGGAATAAATTATGGACGGTCCCTGACTGTTTGGCTGCATTACAGTTCTGGCTATGCCGAGGAATCCAGTTACAACACAGATGCACTCAGAGCACAGTTTAATTTTGCCCGTGTTGTGGGAACAAATAAGTCTATGTCCCAGCAGTTCTCAAACTGTGGTCAGGACCCCAAAGTGGGTCATGATCCCATTTTAATGGGCTTTCTGCGGTTGGCATTAGATTTGTTGGAGCCTGAAACCAAAGCCTGAACCAAAGCTAAACCCAAAGGCTTCAGAGAGGGGTGATGAGGGTCACATTACAGTCCCTCTACCAGGGACCGAAGCCACAAGGGTTTGGCCCCCCGTCCTGAGTCGGTGGGAATCAGGATTTGCCTTTGATGGCCTCACCTAATATAGCAGGGCATGGGCTGGCTCAGGCCTCAGTCCTCACTCCTGGAGTTGTGTTTTTTGGTTGTCAGAACTGGGTTGTGGCACGGTAACATTTGAGAACCCCTGCTAGATCTAGTCACGCAAATAAAACATAATTCAGACAATCCAAACCTCATCCAGAAAAGGCTTCACACCATACTATCAGGAATTCCTTTTGCGTCTTTGAAAGGATGTTAAAACTGAAGTTACAGTTTGACTACCTCTAACTGCTCTGTGGCTTACATTTTGCTACCAGGTGTATCAGAAGCTTCTCCCCAAGACTTTTTAAACATTAAGGCTACAGTTACACTACAATGATCTGTTCACAGAAGTCACTGTTGGAAGAGATTTCCTGACAAAACCTGTCAACACAGTGCAGCCACAAACAAGCCAATCATTAGAGCTCTCTGTTCTGTCGAAAGAGTGGCTGGACTCGACAAAACAGGCACCTGGAAGCACAGCAGACAGGGCTGCCATTGTTCTGAACGCCATGTCTGTCAAGAGGAGGGTCCCCCAGAGCATCCACACAGAATCTGTTGACAGCAGCATTATGCCTCTTGGCTGAAAGGCAGAACACTGCCAGTGAAAACGCTGAGTTTTGTCAACAAACTGTCAACAAAATGCATTTTATGTGTGGATGTTCCACCAGTTTTGTCAGCAAAACTCTCTAGTGTAACCATAGCTTATGAAATATAAGCAATACACCACTTCACTGAAACTGGAAATATCAGGCAGTTTATTACTACTTATCAGACTTGGTTAATTTGTTTCAGTGATAGTCCCTTGCTAGATTACTGTCAGCCTAAGAACTTTCTCAACAATGTAGAGATTGAGGAAAATGTAATCTCAATTATTAAGAAAAATGTTCTAAAGTTTCCTTTCCAGGTCTTTTTATTGCTTCTATTAGCTGTTAGCCAAGCTACTGGATTTTCCTGTGAAATACAAACCTTGACATTATTAAAAGCAATGGTGTCTCAAGGCACAGTTGCTCTTCCTCCTTTTCTCTGATTTCTTCTCATCGGGGAGGCTCGTCTGCCAGATGACCTCCTAAAGGCCCAGCTTCTAAAACCCAGTGCCTGTTATCTTTGACAAACTGCAACAGTCTGAAACAGCTGGAAATCAAGCTTCAGTCTTAAGTGCAGTGATAGCTAAACACAATGTTCTGAACTTATATTTCCTCATGTGACTGCTGTTGAACATATGTGACCAGTTACTAGTTACTAGATAGCAGGTAATTTTCAGTTTATTGGGAGCAATATAATTTTAATCTCACACTGTGCAACCCCTCCACTCCATGACAGTATTTTTCCATAAGAGGTAGGCAGCACAGTGTGACCCAAATGATAGTGGAAGTTCAAGAGAATATGATCTTACAGATAATTCTGTAACGTGTATTATTTTGAATTGGTATGTCACCAGGATTTATGGTCTTTAATGAGATTGAGGGCCCACACTGCAAGGCACCATACCAACATTTTATAAGACACAGGCTATCCTTAAAGAGGAGTGTGAGCCCTACTTTACGGGTGGGGACTAAGGTGAAGTGAATTGCTCAAACTGTCATGCAGGAGATGGCAGAGTTGGGAATTATACCTAAATCTCCTGAGTCACAGCCCAAGGCTTTCACACTCAGAGCAGCCTGCCTCTTTTAAAGCAAAAAGGACATTAACCAATGAGAAAGGGGTTACAGAGTCTGAAGTAATGTTAAATTTAAATTTGTAACCCGGTTCAGTACCATGTCATTATCTATCAGGTAGATTTCAGTCTTTTGAAAGAAGTGTTCATATTTTCTAAATAAATAAATTTGCCAGCTTGCCTAGCAACAATCTCACACATACAGGGCAGCTTTAGCTCAAAAGAAAATGAATAAGAATGAGGAAATGAGTAAGAATTCAGAGCAACTGATGGAAGGGTGAGGAACTGTACAGCGTGGCATCACACTGAATGAGACATTCAAAGAGAAAAGCATTGTGTTTGTCAGGACTAACCGGAAAAATTAGAGTGTAAGAGGCAGATATTTTAGTGACAGGGTGTCCCTGTGGTTAAATAAAGGAATCTATAAACACAGATTCTTCCAGAGAAGAGCAGCAAGAATGATTAAAGCTCTAGAGAACATGAGCTATGAGGGAAGATGGAAAGAACTGGGCTTGTTTAGTTTAGAAAAGGGAAGACTGAGAGCAGGCAAGCTGGAAGTTTACAAGTACCTACAAGAGTGTTAAAATGAAAAGGGAGAAAAATTGTTCTCCTTGGCCTCTGAGGATAGGACATGAAGCAATGGGCTTTAACCTGCAGCAGGAGAAATTTAGATTGGACATTAAGAAAAACTTCCTAACTGTCAGGGTGGTTAAACCCTGGAATGAATTGCCTAGGGAGGCTGTGGAATCTCCATTCCTGGAGATATTTAAGAGCAGGTTAGACAGACACCTTTCAGGGATGGTCTAGATGGTGCTTGGTCCTGACATGAGGGCAGGGGACTGGATTCAATGTCCTCTTGAGGTCCCTCCCACTTTTAGTGTTCTATGAATCTATAATCTCACCCACGATTTAGCACTTAATGACTAATTTAAAATCTGAAATGTAGATAATCCCAAGAAAAGAGGAAGAAAATGCATCACAGACCTAGTAATCTGGAAGAACAATGAGAAGAGTTTGCCCATTGTTAAATGTCTCTGAGCATCTCTATTTCTTGCTTATGCAGTGTTAGAAGAATCTCAGATTCAGAAAAGAAGATGCTGAAGTATTTATATAGATGACACTGCAGACCTTCCACACATGAACTGTTATAAAAACCTTTGCATACCAAAAGGATTCTTGGCTACTAATTAAATTCAGGAAAAAACACTTAATCAACATGACATTCATTACTTCTTGTTACGATAAAATGGGCCTTGCGGCTCCTGGCATTGATTTTCTGAAAATATCTGCAGACTATTAAGCTTGGGCAAATGATGTGATTCTTATAGACATGCTTTCAGACACAGTTCTGATTTTTTTTTTGGTTTGTTTTTGTTTTTCCCCTCCAACACCTATCAGTTCTGCCCAATGTCAAACAACAGATATGGGTGTCACAGGCCAAACAAGGATAAA
The DNA here is from genome assembly GCF_033958435.1 of Carettochelys insculpta. Lineage (NCBI taxonomy): Eukaryota > Metazoa > Chordata > Testudines > Carettochelyidae > Carettochelys > Carettochelys insculpta. The sequence continues at coordinate 20,295,735 of NC_134157.1, forward strand.
TGCAAAAGCAGGTAGATATAGAGGGATGCTCTTGTGGTATATGCCCACATTTGTCCTTTCTACAGATGTGATTTCTCAGTGGCTTTTAACCAGTAAACATCAATGATACATTCCTGTCTTACATCGACAATAAATTGTTACACTCAGTCCCTGCTCCTCCCCTCCAACATCTCAACTGGCCATGCTTCTGCATACAGTTGCTTGAAACAGCATGTAGAAGAGGATTACAAGAAAAGGTAAATTAGAATCATGCTGCCAAATTAGTTAAAAGGTAGCTAAACATAAGAGTGTGCAGCCCCCTCCTGATTTCACTTCAACGTCTTTCAGGTTTTGTCCTTTGGCACTGGTTCAGATAAAAATAAACTCACTAACATTTGTTTTATTGCACAGCTTTACTATATTCTGATTGCTTTGAATGCCTGCATGGTAACAAAGTATCAAAGAGTCATAAAACAGAGTGCTTGCCACACCAGATCAGAGTAGGGGCCTGTTTACTATAGCAACCGCTCCCTGAGAGTAGCCAATGTCAAATCCTTCAGAATAAGGTGCAAGTGTGCAGTTAGGATCTGATTCAAAATCTACGTCAACAGAAGGGCCTTCATACAGCAACTAACACAAAGAGGAAATTTCTTCTCTATGGCTGTTAGCAGTTGGTTTATACCCAGCAGCATGGTAATTGTGTCCCTTCCAAATGAAACTGAATCCAATTTTAGGTAATTGTTGCCATCCATATTTTTATGCATGCCTGTCAAAATAATATGATACAATGGGTTCCGCAGAGTACCTATGAGTCATGTGAACAAGATTTTTTTTTTCCATTTCAAATGTGCTGCTTTTCATTAAGTATCACCTCGGCTTGTGCAGGGTAAGAAAAGGTTACCTTTGAGCACCCAACTCCGTATTGTTCATGATTTTCAATACTTTCACGTCTCTTCTTCTTGTCTCTTGCTTCATTTACCACTGTCTTCAATCAAGGCATATTAAAATTCTGTTCTATTACTGTTTCAACCAGTATGCTTGTTTGGAGGCTTGTTGTAACCTCACCCCCACATCTCTTTTTAAAAGTCAGTATAACATTTGCTACCTTCCTATCTGGTAGCTGATTTCAATAAGAGTTTGCATATTTTTGTTACCAACTCAGTCATTGCATCCCAAAATTTCTGCAGACTTTTAGATGCAATTTCTGATCCTACTGCTCTTTAATTGAGCTACTTAATTATTTGCTCCAACCTCTTCTCTTCTGGTGCCTTTATCTCTTCTTTCTTACCTAAATCCAGTGAAGATGTCTCCCCAGTGTCTGCTGTGGTGAAGTTGGATTACTAATTCTCCAACCAAAAGAAATGTTTCTAACAACACAAAGAGCTAAGTCCTGCCTTCCTTTCTAAAGCAGGGAATCCATAACCCTTTCCTGTTGATGCTGCTTCACAGGCACCATCCTTTTTTTTAAAAAAAATTTTATATTCTGAGACAGATTGCAAAAAGGCAGATACTTATGATACTAATCCTTTAACTTTGCTCTTTTAAATAAAACAGGTATTTCATTCCACTGAGTGTTTGCTATTCACATGCCAAATCTAAGACCCAAGATATGGCCTGCATACAACATTATTTAAATTGTTCACAGTGCCAAGTGCTAGTCTCATAGGGACTTTTCATCAGATATAAAACACAACACTCCTGTCAAAATTATATCAAAGCACTTCAAGGCGTATATTTGAACTGCTCAGTATTTATGACTAACTATAGAAATGCCAAAAATGTTTCCCCACTTGGATCTGCTAGTCTAACTCAGCTAAACATTAACCTTGTTTGAAATAGGCTAATTTACCAGCCAAAACTACTCTAGAGAGCTTGATTCATCTCCAAGATACCATGATCATAACTCCCTTGAACTGAACTTGGTAGCAGAGAATAGAATTTTCATAACCATTCCACAGTGGCCTAATTCTGCTGCCACAGAAGACAATAAGAGCATTGACGTGACCCTTGGTAGGAGAGCATGGATTCTTGATCTGAGCAAGAGTGGCAAGACTGGGCACTATCAAAGAAGTTAAACTTTTCCAGATACTGAAAACTCCACATTGTATTTCCAGGTTGAGGTGGAAAGCCAAACAACTGGGTAGGATAACACCAAAAGCAAGAGACTAGAAATGTCTTGAAAAACAGAAGCACCATTCTTGAAAACGTCTAAATCTGAGACATTTGAATCCAGACTAAAACAGAAACTAATGGCCAATGCCAAGCAAGAAGAGAAAATAAACACAAAATTTGCAGTGACTCTTAAATTAAAGTATTTCAAATCCATTACAGTTATTTAAAGCTGAAAAAGTAGAACCATAGTACTCATCCTTCTAACAAAATCAGTCATTTTTTTAAATATATCTATTTTATTGTGTGACAGACTAATTCCAATCATAGCACCATTTTCCCTGAATACAGCCATGTCAACAGACATGATACGTCTATATCAGTTTTAAGTAGTGTCTTTTAAGGGATTTGAGTTTCAAAACACTGCAAATTAAGGAGTATTAATTCTTAAGAACTACCAAGTTTTCTTATGCAGCTATTATCCAAGGGAAATTGTTTCAATTGGTTATTTAAAACATAATTTGTGAAATTATGTTTATTATACACAACCACACACCTTTTCAATCATCAAAATATAGTTTGCTCTCTCTATATATCTCTAGCTTGATCCATATAATTTCCACAGGTTTGAAAGAATGCTTAGAAAGAGATTTTAATTCCGGGGGACACCCAGTTACACATAACTATTCAAGAATTAAAAACCCTGCAATGTAAAATTTGCTTCAACATGACAATGCTAGCTGTTTCGATATTCAACTAACTTGTGGGAAACAAGGTACAATATTGCAGTTTACCTCCTAGCATTTCAGCTTCTAGAGTCTTATTCCATGAATGAGTTTCACTGGAGGGCAATTCCCTATTGGTTTGTGTTACCCGATATCCCTAAGGAGACCCCTTACATCTTATGTCTTTTCTTCATTTTGATTTAGCTTTGCAGCCCTGTTCATAAGTCACGGCCGCTTTCAAACGCAGTCCAAAAGGCCCCATCCCCGACCCAGCCAAGAAACAAACAAGTTTGCAACGTCTCTGGGAGTTGCTGGCCACTGCTCAGTTCAAATCAGCATCCTCGCGGTGGGTGGGCAGATAGGCCCTGGGAGCTGAGAACAGCCAGCTCTGTAATCTTCAATAAATAGGACCACTCCAGCCCTAGGCAAGCCCCTGCTTAACCCCGTAGCCTCCGAGAGCCAGACCCCCACAGGAGCACCCGGGGAGCGAGAGAGCGAGCGCTGCTCCTGGTAGATCCCTCCAGATCTCAGCTCTCAGGGGGTCACCGAAAAGGGCAAACTCCCCCCACCCGTCCGCCCGCACCCTGCGCTCCGCTGCTCAGCTAACTACCCCCAACCCGCCCCGGGCCAGCCGCTCGGCGGCGCTGCCACTTCCGACTCCCTATGACCGGACCGTGCCGTCAGCACCCTGGAGAGCTCCCGGGGCGCCGCCGGTTCGCAGCACCGAACTGCAGCCAGCGCCCCCGCCCCGCGCCGGGGACATGCCCTGGGGCCAGCGCCCTCTCCCGCAGCCCCCCAGAGCCGGGCCCGCCCTCCCCAGCCTACGGGCCAGCAACTCCCCAGCCCGACCCCCCCAGGGAACCAGCCCGCCCAGCTCCACTGTGCTCGGGACCACGTGTCCTGCCCCATGGCCTCTGTGCCAGCTCCGTGCCCCGGGGACCAATCCCCCCGCCGATCACCCGGCCCTGGGGCTACCTCCCGCTGAGCTCCCGGCCGTGGGGCTACACCCCCCGCGCACACCGGACCCGGGATTAACCCCCTCCCGCCCCCCAGCCCCGGGACTAACCCCCCTCCCTCCCCCCAGCCCCGGGACTAACCCCCCTCCCGCCCCCCAATCCCTGGGGCTAACCCCCTCCCGCCCCCCAGCCCCGGGACTAACCCCCCTCCCGCCCTCCAATCCCTGGGGCTAACCCCCTCCCTCCCCCCAGCCCCGGGACTAACCCCCCTCCCGCCCCCCAATCCCTGGGGCTAACCCCCTCCCTCCCCCCAGCCCCGGGACTAACCCCCCTCCCGCCCCCCAATCCCTGGGGCTAACGCCCCCGCCCCCCGCGTCCCCAGCCCAGGCCCCCCTACCTGTCGTCGTTCTGGAAGGCCTGGTCCCCCAGCAGCAGGTCCCGGAAGCGGTAACGGGGCGGCAGGGGCAGCACCTCGGACTCCAGCTCGTTCATCTTTAGCGAGGCGATGTCCAGGATGACCCCGCTCCGGCCGCCGCCGCAGCCCCCGCAGCCGCCCGGCGACGCGAGCCTGCCGGAGAGAAGCGGACTGATGGAGCCGGGCTGCAGCCCCTGCCCGGCCCGCACCCGCTCCCGGCCCCGCAGCGACCGCGCCGCCCGGCCGGCGGGGCCGGACTGGCCGGGGGGCGCGGCCTTTCCCCGGCCGGACTGCGCGGGAGAGCCGGGCCCGGCCAGCAACGAGCGCAGCAAAGCCAGGGCGGCGCCCTCCAGCCCCGGCCGGGCACACTCCGGTGCACCTGGCCCTGGCTCTGGCCCGCGTTAGCACGGCCGCGCTGGCTGGGGAGAGGGGCGCCGGCACTGCAGGGCAGCGGGAGGGCTCTGCCCGGCCATTGGTCATTCAGCAGAAGCCCTGGTTCTGGGGCACTGGGGAGGGGTGTGCTGCAGCCGAGCCTTGCCCCAGGAGAGAGAGAGAGAGAGAGAGAGAGAGAGAGTGAGTGAGTGTGTGTGTCCGCCCGCCACCAGGAGGTGTGTGTGTGAGAGAGAGAGAGAGAGGGGGGGGGGGGGTGTCCGGGCACCACCAGGAGGTGTGTGTGTGTGTGTGTGTGTGTGTGTGTGTGTGTGTGTGTGAGAGAGAGAGAGAGAGAGAGAGTGTGTGTGTGTGTCCGCATGCCACCAGGAGGTGTGTGTGTGTGAGAGAGAGAGAGGGGGTGTGTGTGTGTCCAGGCACCACCAGGAGGTGTGTGTGTGAGAGAGAGAGAGAGAGAGAGAGAGAGAGTGTGTGTGTCCGCGTGCCACCAGGAGGTGTGTGTGTGTGAGAGAGAGAGAGAGAGGGTGTGTGTGTGTGTCCGGGCACCACCAGGAGGTGTGTGTGTGTGTGTGAGAGAGAGAGAGAGAGAGAGTGTGTGTGTGTCCGCATGCCACCAGGAGGTGTGTGTGTGTGAGAGAGAGAGAGGGGGGGGGTGTGTGTGTCCGGGCACCACCAGGAGGTGTGTGTGTGTGAGAGAGAGAGAGAGAGAGAGAGAGAGAGAGAGAGAGTGTGTGTGTCCGCCCGCCACCAGGAGGTGTGTGTGTGAGAGAGAGAGAGAGAGGGTGTGTGTGTCCGTCCGGGCACCACCAGGAGGTGTGTGTGTGTGAGAGAGAGAGAGAGAGGGTGTGTGTGTGTGTCCGGGCACCACCAGGAGGTGTGTGTGTGTGAGAGAGAGAGAGAGAGAGAGAGAGTGTGTGTGTGTCCGCATGCCACCAGGAGGTGTGTGTGTGTGAGAGAGAGAGAGGGGGGGTGTGTGTGTCCGGGCACCACCAGGAGGTGTGTGTGTGTGTGAGAGAGAGAGAGAGAGAGAGAGAGAGTGTGTGTGTCCGCGTGCCACCAGGAGGTGTGTGTGTGTGAGAGAGAAAGGGGGGGTGTCTGTCCGCACGCCACCAGGAGGTAGGTGTGTGTGTGTGTGGCGGGGGGAGTGTATGTGTGTGTGTCCGTGCACCACCAGGAGATGGGGGTGTGTGAGAGAGAGAGAGAGAGAGAGAGAGAGAGAGGGAGTCACGTGCGTTGGAGAGCTAGAGTTACACACACACACCCCCCACAGGAAAGGAAAAATAGACTTTTGGGAACATGGCTTGGGGATAAAATGGGGGAATGAAGGTGATCTCCAGCTGGGAACTGCTCATTGCATGACACAGCCACTAAAGCAGTGGGGTTGCTGACCCTACAAAGTATAAGAATGTCAGAGTGGGTCAGACCAAAGGTCCACCCAGCCCTCTGTCCTGTCCTCGGACGGTGGCCAGTGCTGGGTGCCCCAGAGGGAGTGAACAGAGCAGGGACTTATCAAATGATCCGGCCCCATTGCCCATTCCCAGCTTCTGACAGAGGAGAGTGATGCCATTCTTGCCCATCCGGGGCAACAGACATTGATGGACGTGTCCTACAGGTATTTCTCTAGTTCTTTTTGAGCCCTCTTAAAGTCCTGGTCTACACAACACCCTCCAGCCAGAAGTTCTCCAGGTTGAGGGTGTGGTGTGTGGAGCAAAATTTTTTGTGTTGGTTTGAAACCCTCCACCTATTAATTTCAATTGGTGGCCCCTAGCTCTTGTGTTATGGGAAAAAGTAAATAGTTTTTTCCTTCTTACAGTATTTACTCTTCACCACTAGTCATGATTTGATAGACCTCTATCATATCCCCACTCACTCCTGTTTCCTCAGCTGAAAGGTCCCACACTTTTTAATCTCTCCTCAGATGGCAGCTGTTCCAAACCCCCAATCACTTTTGTCTCTTTTCTGAACTTTTGCTAGCTATCTTTTATGAGATGAGACGACCACATCTGCATGCACTACTCAAGAGGGAGTTGTACCATGGGTTTATATAGCAGCAACAAAATAATCTGTTTTATTCTCTGGCCCTTTTGTAACGATTCCTAACATTGTCTGCTTTATTGACTGCTGCTGTGCATTGAGTGGATGCTTTCAAAGAACAATCCATAATGACTCTGAGATCTCTCTATCTCTCAAGTGGTAATAGTTAATTTCATCCCCACCATTTTATACATATATTTGGAATTATGGGAACAACCAGAAGTCCTGTGGCACCTTACAGACTAACAGATATTTAAACATCTGTTAGTCTATAAGGTGCCACAGGACTTCTTGTTGTTCTCAAAGATACAGACTAACACAGCTACCTCTCTGATACTAGGAATTATGGGGTTTTCCAATATGCATTATTTTGCATTTACCAACTGATCCAAAGTGCGCAGAAGTTAAAAGAGAAACTCCCGTAGTCTTTGGTTCAGGTTCTGGGGTCACAGGATATGTAACATATAGGAATACAACAGAACCCCAAGCACGTGGCTCCAAATAAGCATATATAACAAGACAGCTGATTTTTGGCTGGGATGGCTGACAAGGTGCAGAAATGCACTACACCTTCACACTCTCTCACAACCTTGTTTTATGCCAGCAGTAGCTCAGAATCCTCTAAGACAACTTGCCTGTTTACTCAATTATAGGACTACTATATGCCACAGTTCTTAAGGTTGTAGAGGAGCAAATCCCTTATATTTCTGCAGAATGCAGCCCAAAAAGTTAATTGAACTCATTTCTCAGCACTATAGCTCAATGTCTTACTGACTGCATTTATGACAGCAAGTGCTATCCTTTAATTATATGCCTCTGTAAACAAGGGCAGTTGAACTCTTTTTACCTGTTGCACACAATGAAAGCCAAAATCTATACCAACTTGCACTCTGCACCTTGGGCCTCAGTAGGGTTATGTAGGGGGTATAAACTGATTCAGAATTTGGCCTAGTGTATTGAAATTGATTGAAGTAAGAAGCCAAGCCAAATTCCACTGAAATCAAGGAGTCCCTCTGGATTTACACTGGCATCAGAGTAGACATTGTTCCAACATCTTTTATCTCACAATGTAAGGAGTGATCTAATTACAATTTAATGGCAAAGCCCCAAGCTGATACTATCCTGTTTGGGGAATATTTCTTGGGCCACATCCTCTCTCTGTTTAATAATTATAGGGTGAAATCCTGCGCCACCCTCCCCCTCTCCATGAACCCAATAGAAAACCTCATTGATGACAATGGGGCCAGGCTTTTGCCAGTAGAACAGATGCTAAGGGAAATATCCAGGGGTACTGAATTTTTCATCTCTACCTATGATGGTGCACACAAAAACAGGAGTCAAAGCTCTCTTTTAAGTCATGGAAGATTACAACACCAACTGCAGAGTAAAGGGCGAATTCCATTGAACAAGTTCCTGTTTAAAAGAAGATGCCATATGTTCCCTAGAGAGCATACAGACTGTTTAGGCTCCAAGCCCACACACTGGGCTATGCAGAAATGGAGCATCCCACTACTTAAATTCCAAAGAGCTAACAAAACCCCAAGTCCTGCATGTGAGTACTCCCCTTGAGTTCAACTGGGATAGAGAAATGGAGGGGTTACTCACGGGTATAAAGTTACTTATATGGGTGTTTGCCACTCTGAACCGGTGCCTAGACTAAAAAGCATCTGGTGCACCAACACCAGATAACCCTAAAATCTTTGGAGATCAAAGGCCCAAATGGAAAGTAAGAGCTTTGCAGGACCCTATCTTCTGTCAAACAAAATCGGTAGTTGACCACAGCTAGCTGGAGATAAGATAATCAGGGGTTCATGGTACACTAAGCTTGCCGAAACTGTTTTGAAAGTACAAAAGTACAAAAACTTCAGCTGTGGACACAGAAATTTCTCTTGAAATATAAAAGCTTAAATTTAATTTTTAAAAAATTCAGTTAGTTTTTGTAAAACTTCTTTGTCCCCTCTAAATAATCACTCTTTGCCTGAGACTTCCTATGCCAACATTGTAAAACAAAGCAAATATTTACAGTTGACCTCCATACATCTTTAAGAGATTATAATGACAATGCAGGTATAGCATTACCTCTGGAAACACAGAATTATGTTTTGCATTTGTGTATCAGTGTTTGTTCAAATCTACATAAGCAGCTACATTTTGAATGTCCATGTTTCAATTTGTACTTGTAAAAACACAAGGAAGATTAATATTTCCCATGAGCACAGCATACCTATTTGTTCTGGTTTACATGAAGGGTCACCAGAAAACCACTCACTCTCTCTCCCTTTCACATGCACACACACACCACCCATTGAAAAGATCTTGTTAAACAGTGACTTTCAAGGTCTGTGCATTTCACTCTTGGAGACAAGAGAACTAACACAATATAAGAGCTTTCTAAACCAAAGGATAACCCTGACAAGGACCATTGCATAACATTCATCAGTATAAGGAATTTATGTCTGTCTTTCCACAAAGTTAGGAATTTCAAGATGTTGGGATTCACAAAAGACAAATAGCTTTTAAAGTTAATTTCTGCAGCATATAATTGGAGATACACATCTCCTAGAACTGGAAGGGACCTCGGGAGGTCATCTGGTCCAGTCCCCTGCCCTCTTAGCAGGACCAGGCTCCATCCCTGACATCTATTTGCCCCAATCCCTAAATGGCCTCCTCAAGGATTGAGCTCACAATCCTGGGTCTAGCAGGCCAATGCTCAAATAACTCCAAGTTATTAGAACTGTAAAATCAACGTGCCCCAGACAAGAATATTTTATAGCCTAATAGACAAACAGCAGTGGAAAATAACAGGAGTTATTATTATTTAATTTCAATCCTTGCTTCCAGAACCATGCGCAAGTTCGAATTTTTGCTGCATGCAATATAATGAGTTATGACATCTATTAGTGAGATACTGCCATTTTGCTCTGAATGTACGCAGTCTGCTTACTTCCCAGCAGTGATGAGCTGACAGAGGGACTGGGGGTACAGTTCAGTGCAGTGAAGTGTTGGGAATGAGGAGATGACTGGCCTGGAGCTAATGTGATCAGTGAGAAATTAATCTGTTTTACTGGAGATCTGGAGCTAGACACAGTCAGTCAGTCAGTCAGTCATTCTCCTCCTGTTGTAAACAAGGAGGATATTTTGGAGTCTGACTTACGAGAAAGCTGACAGCTGTATCAGTCTTGGTTTTCTTCAATAAAATTTCTCATGCGTAGGCTGGCAGAAATTCTGCTCTGCTCTTCTCTTACTGTATGGGGAATGCACAGCTATGCTGCTGGCAGCACTACCAATAGGGACAGAAAATACACACAAAGGAGGAAAGACTCCATCTCCTGGAGGACTCCGGTGATTTGTTTGACTTTGCAGGTTGCTCAGCACCTGCCAGGATCATGGGCATTGCTAGGACATACTCCTAAGTCCGCAACGGTGATTTAGGGCCTGTATCCCAGAGAGTGTCAAGGGCCTTCTCCTTACTGCTATTAAATAAAGGCACTGCTGGCTCCACAGGACACAGTCTAAAGTGGGAGCAGAAAGCCCTGAGCACCTTACAGTACTGGCCCCCTCCAGGAGAACTAGAGAACAGAAGGAACATGGGATGTTTCTTCTTTCAAACACCACTCTGGGCTTGTATCTAAGGCAGCTGCCTAAACAGCCCTCGGAAATGCACCAAGGCTTAACCAGCCTTATCTTACTGGGACAGCATGTACTATCCTCTAGCCCCGCTCCCTCCCCTTTCCATCTGCTGCCGTCCAAGAAGTCTGGGAACCTCCAGCACAAAGCAAGCTCCCAATACTGATCCAGCCCAGATCTCCTTGGCCAAAGCAGAACTGCTGGCTTTGGCTTCAGCTTCTTTCCTCTGCACATTCTATACAGCGTGTGTGGCAGGAGGCGGGGTATCTGTTGTCACCCTACAGCCCACAGAGAGACCAGGCTAGCCACCCATGACTGATGATGGAGCAGCAGAAGTGTCCGAGTTTGGAGCCAGACCACCTGTGCTCTGACCCCGCCAATGACAAACAAGGCTTTGTGTCTGCAGCACCGTGCTCTGTTGAGGTTGGATTTGCTGGCTTGGCTGGCAGGGTGGCTGTGCTAGGAGCTACCTGCTAGGCATAGTAGGTGCATTCTTCCAATGTGTGCCTGGTGGGGTGGGATGTAAGGAGCTCACTTCCACATTCACAAACTGCCCTCCTTGTGGCATTCCAGGCCCTGTCTCCCAGCAGCTGCTGACTCTTCAGGACATGTCCAAATGCCCTCAAAAGGCAGGAGAATATTCTCCTGGGACTGCCCATCATCAGCCACAAGGGGCCTCTGCAGTCCCCAGCCCCACTGACATCACAGATCAGCTCATGTAACTCTTCATCAGTGCTTGGCCTTCTCCTTTCCCTGTGCAGAGAGCATATCTTTCACAATAGCTGGGTGAGCCGTGGGACAATCTCTGGGGTATCCCTCAGAATGGCCAGACCCGGCTTTAGAACACAGCGGCTGCACTGACCTCTCTGAGAAGCAGCCAGCATGCGCACATGCACACAAAAACCACTTTTAATCAAAGGACCACGGACCGGTTTGTCTGCAAGGCAGGCGGCTGTCTTCCACCTTTGTCTTCTCAGAAGGAAATACTAGACTGACCCCTCAGGTAGGGTCTCCTTCCAAGGCTCTAAGTCTCTTCTGCATCACCCCTCGCAGCCATGGCCTTTCAAGACGGCTTCTCAGAGCACCCACTCACTGTGGGGTATCTCCCTGCACTACGGTGCCAAATGGTGACCCGTCTTTTGCTCTTGATGTCAATTTCAGCCAACACGTTCCCTAGACAAACTGCCCTTCTGGTTTTTCCCCTCACAGCAGCCACACCAGTGGGACCACAGATCGCTCAGGCTGTTCCGATACTGAACAGCAGCAGGAATATGCCGTCACCTTTCCCCTCTCTATCTTTGTTTCTAACTTCTGCCATTCAAGAAGTATGGGTCTTGTAGTAAATGCACAGGACTGGGCTCAAGTGACTCACATTCCATCTTCAGCTCTGCCAGTCCGTATGTGCAAGCTTGGTGGAAACCATTTCTTCCCCCTGGATCTCAGTTCCCACCATCGACGAAATGAGGATGGCACTGCCCTATCCCGTGAGAGGTGTTTGTGGGGTGCTCCAGTATAAAAGCAAAGAGGCCAGCATCCTGCAAGCACCCACAGTGAGATACACATCAACTGCACATAGAATGAGATTCACACCAACACGCCAACCCTGTCCTCCCTTCACATGCCTAGCCTGATTTCCAAAGATGCTGAGCTACACCAGCCCACCTCAAAGAGCCTGGAGGAGCTGCAGATGTTCAGCACTTTGGTACACTAAGCCCGGTGAATCTGGGACTTCCTGGACTAGCTGCTTTCTTCGTTTCTCTTCTCCATCATCACAGCAGTGGCCTCACTCATTTTCCACCTACTCCTATCTCACACTCCTGGGTAAGAGTACGTTCTCCAGACTGGCTCTCTCCAGAAGTCATAATCAGCCCTGACCTCTCTGACGCACAACGAGTTACTCAGGAAATTCTCCCTCCCACCCCTTTAATTTTCTGTATGTTGAAAACGATACATACAAATCAGCATCGTTCCTGGCTTCGTCTCCCACAGCTCTCATGGTTACCTGGTTACAGTTGCTTTTCCCCCTTCCTTTTGCGCAAGAGCTCTGTGGGGGGGTTTCTCAGTGGTCAAATGCGTAGGGGAAACACGTTCCTTCCCCATTGTTCAGCTGGCACCGAGACATCACCCTCCTCCTGTGTAAGTGACATTCGTTAGCTAAAGCCATCAGTGCTGGCTTCTGCACAATGAATGGAGCCAGGGCAGGCATGCCAGAAGGCAGTGGGGGTGCACCAGCCTAAACATGACAGAGAAGCTCAAGAAAAGTAGTGCGTGCACACACAGAGAAAACTCATGAATGGAAAAGTCCAATGTAAAACCTGAGGCAGCTACAGCTTATCCCCAGCATGTCACTTAGAAAGACACTGACCTCGGCAGCTTTCTGGGATTGATATTTCCACAGGGCTCACTGCACAGGGAAAAATTCCTTTCAGTCATTTTGGGCACACGGAGGTCTTCTCTGTCACGGTCTTGGTGGGACATGTTCTTCCACCTCCCTTTTCGTTGTGCAGAATGAAAACTGCAGTCTCCATGTGCCTGGAGCTCCTCCGGTAGCTGGAGCCCTGAGCTGTGCTGTAGCTATCCCGCTTTGTGGGCTTCTATTGCTGTCCCACAGCACGGCAGAGCACTGAAGCACAGGAATGCATTCCACAGTCTTCTCCTCACTGCCTGATGGCCCTAGCAGCCTCCAGTGCCAGGCAGGGCTCTGTGTGTTGACAGTTGCAGCTGTTTGTGGAGAGGAGAAATTTACTTCTCTCCTACCAGTTTCTCTGCCAAGATCCAGAATTTGCCTCTTCTCCCATCACCCAGCAAGTTCTGGACACTGCACGGCATGGCCGACATGGGAGCACAAAGGCTGTCTGAGCAGAGGTGTCGGCATCAGGTGCGTCAGTGGCAAGGCAGCTGGGGCTCAGACAGCTCTCTGGTGCAGAGCGTGCACAGAAGTCAAGCCCAGCGGTGGTACTTGCAGGCGCAGGAGCCAGAACGCAGAATGCCGTGCGGAACGCTCTGGGCTGCCAGCAGCCATATGGAATTCATTCGCAGGGTACAAAGCTCTGAATCCACACAGCCCAGATCCAAGCATCACACAGTGGTCAGCAGCCTCCCCGCCCCCGATGCCTGTATGCCGGAGCATATTGGGAAGGGCTGTTCTGATGAAGGCAGTGTGGCCAGCTCCAGCTTGTCAGAACTTATATGCAAGCCATGGAAGAGCATCAGCAGCCAATACCCATGGCTTCCAAAATAATACTTAAAAGGGAAGGAAAAATGTCTTCTCCACTGGGCTGTCATGAACCTGGAGCCAGTTTATAGTATTAAGAAACTAGCTAGACCTGAAAAGTGCCAGGATTTTCAAGCCACACGGATAGATTACAAACAAGAAGGGGGTGGGGGTATCGGAGGAAATCCAGCACCCTCTAAGGCAACTCCACCGGGCAATTAAAACAACGGTGGCTCTCCTGCCTCCTGCCCAATTCGTACATTCTGCATCTGTTAAGGAGGGTGAAACAATAGAAAGGTGCAGATTGAAAGAGGGATTTGCTGATGACCATGGAGCTGCAGAGAAGTCCACCCGTGCCTCCATGCGACTGCTGCCGCCTGCGCTCTATTAGCAGAAATCTTGAAATATTTAAAGAGCCATAATTAGGGCTGAATATTAAAAGCTACTAAGCTTAGCCCCTTGCACACTTCAGGAGAAGTAATGCACTCATTCTTCAGGGACACCTACTGTCCAAGTGATAAGGTAATTTACTGCACTGTTGCGGCAATTAGGATCTGCCGAGGAACTTCATCAGCCCTGATGTCATTGTACCCGAGCATCTCCACAGCACTTGGGGATTTTCTCTCCCAAAGGCCCTATGAGGGAAGAACATCTCACCACCAGGCCTGCCCAGGGTAGGGAGGAAGCAACCCTCAGGCCCAGCCTTTCGAAGGGCCCCAGGTCTCAAGTAGCAGCAACAAAGACTGGAGGTCTGGGCCTCTGAATTGCCATGGCAGTGCTGCTCCACACTGCTGTGAGGGGGGTCAGCCAGTGCCCCGGTCTAGGCAATAATGCTGAGGGCTGAACTCCTTAGGACCTGCTCCATCCAGGCTGTGGAGCTGGTCACCTCCCACTTCTCTCCGGAACAGCTGTCGCCACCCCAGCTCAGCAGGGCCATTTTGCAGGGAGAAACATGAGGCACCAGAATTGTCCAGAGAAACCTCTGGTGAAACGAGAACCACCTGGATCCCAGCCCAGTGCTTTATCCCCCACAGGCATCCTTCCTCCCCAGCTCACCATGCAATCACTCCTGATGACAAAATGCACCTCCCTAGAACCTGTCATTTAGTGATTGACACATCCAGCACCACAGCATTACAACACCCTCATCTCAAAATCCTTCACAGAACCAAGCATCAGAGAGGTGGCCGTGTTAGTCTGTAGCTTCAAGAACAACAAGAAGTCTTGTGACACCTTATAGACTAACAGATATTTTGGAGCATAAGCTTTTGTGGACATAGACATAGATGCATGAGTGGGGGGGGACTTCAGGGGGGTATTTAAAGAGTGGGGTCCCAGTAAGAGGGAGGGCCAGAGCTGACAAGGTCTATTCAGCAAGGAGGAAATGGCCCAGTATCAATAGCTATTAGCTCCCCATTAGACTCTGACAAAGGCTCACATCCCCCTGTCTGATCTGACTTTGCTTTTTCCTCTTTTGATAAGTACTGTTGATACTGGTCCATTTCCACCTTTTTGAATAGACCTTGTCAGCTCTGGCCCTCCCTCTTACTGGGACCCCACTCTTTAAATACCCTTCTGAGACCACCCCACCACTCATGCATCTGACGAAGCAGGTCTTTGCCCATGAAAGCTTATGCTCCAAAATATCTGTTAGTTTATAAGGTGGCACAAGACTTCTTGTTGTTCACACAGCCAGTAATCATAGAATCATAGAATCCTAGGGCTGGAAGGGACCTCAGGAGGTCATCGAGTCCAGCCCCCTGCCCAAAGCAGGATCAACCCCAACTAAATAACCGAGTGAAAGGAAGTCATAGGCACTGACTTCCCCTCTGGTGTTCGACACCCCACCTCCATGCCAGGCCCTGTCCTCACTCCACCCCTACCCCCCGCAAACTACCACCTCTGTGCAGCCTCTTCTCACCCCTGTTCTGCCCCACCTCCATCATTCCGCCCCCTTCTCCAAGCCCCTGCCTCGCCTCATCCCACAAGCTCTCCCCATCCCTGCTCCTGCTCCCCCACCTCCCCCTTCTCAAAAGTTTCAAAACTTCCACAAATCAGCAGTTCAATGCTCGGGAAGCACTGGGATGGTGTGAGAGGGGTAGTTCAGCCGGGCCATGGGGGACAAGATGTGAGAGGGCTTCCTGGACATCTCTGTGTGCTCAGCACCCTCTAATTTTCCCCTGCTCCAGCCCCAGAGCACCCATGGAGTCAGCTCCTATGATGTCAATACAGGTCGCCCCTCCCTGGTCCAAATAAGGAGTTTTGCTGGACCAGGGAAGATGAATGCCCTGTCTATGGCCACCCTGTGCTGGCCCTGGCTGTGGCTCACCACTGCAACCAGTCCCTTAACCCCAACCCTGGGATGTTTTACTTTGGAAAAGAGATGACCAAAGTGGGATATGATAAAGGTCTATAAAATCATGCTTGGGGTGGAGAAGGTGAAAAAGGAAGCATTATATGTCATTTCTCATAACATAAGAGGTAGGGGGGTCAAATAAAATAAGCAGCAAGTTTAAAACAACAACAAAAAAAAGGGGAGGGGTTTCCACACATCGGCCGTGTCTACACTAGCCCCAAACTTTGAAATGGCCATGCAAATGGCCATTTCGAAGTTTACTAATGAAGCGCTGAAATGCATATTCAGCGCTTCATTAGCATGCAGGCAGCCGCGGCACTTCAAAACTGACGCGCCTCGCTGCCACGCGGCTTGTCCCGAAGGGGCTCCTTTTCGAAAGCACCCCACCTTCTTCGAAGTCCCCTTATTCCCATCAGCTCATTCCGACCAAATGCATGAAATTGAACCCCAGAAGATCAACCCTGAGCAGGTCGATCTTCCGAGGAACATAGATATGGCCTTTCTGTGTTGGAAACACCATGTATAATTTTCCTGTCTGTTTGGCTTAGGCCACTCTATTATCCTCGATCAACCTCCATTCATTCCAAATGCTCATTCAAGGCTGTGTAATAGATAAGCCCTCTTTTCATTCCTGCCTTTGACATACATTTTATGTGCCTGTGGCACCTTAAAGACTAACACATGTATTTGGGCAGAAGCTTTCGTGGGCAAAGACCCATTTTGTCAGATGCACCTTCTTCGCATCTCTTGAAATGGATTTGTGCCCATGAAAGCGGCTGCCCAAATAAATCTTAGCTTGAAGGTGCCACAGGACTCCTTGCTGATTTTGCAGATACAGACTAACATGGCTGCCTTTCTGATACTTTTTATTTGCCTATTTAGCCTTAAAAAGTCCCTTCTGCTGCCACTATGGATATAAGAATGGCCATACTGGGTGAGATCAAAGTCCATCTAGCCCAGTATCCTGTCTTCTGACACATGAAATAGACCTATCAGTCGACCCCTGTAGGTCTTGCTATTGTGAGGAGTAGGG
Organism: Carettochelys insculpta; assembly: GCF_033958435.1. Classification (NCBI taxonomy): domain Eukaryota; kingdom Metazoa; phylum Chordata; order Testudines; family Carettochelyidae; genus Carettochelys; species Carettochelys insculpta. The sequence goes on from NC_134157.1 coordinate 20,312,573, forward strand.
GAGAAATGCTCCCTCCAACCTTCCTCAGTGAGGACAGCCAGGTAAGTCGATTACAGATAAGTCGCTTCTAGCTACGCAATTGCCTGAGCTAGACTTGTGTATCTGTAATCAACTTACCTGCCTAGTGTAGACCAACCCAAAGTCGTTTAAAAGAGGTGAATGACCCAGGCGCTTGGGAGAAATCAGGGAAGAGAGTTCTCTCCAGACCGCACAGGCAGATGCTGGGGGGCAGCAGCGGCAGAAGCTGTGAGGCACGCAGAAAAGAGGAGAGAAAAAGGGTGTGGCTCTGCCGTTCCCCAAAAGACTCAAACTCCGACACCACTGAAGTCAGCAGGCTGAACTCTAGCTGCTCTGTCCTTTCTGCTGACTGGCTCCCACCCCTCCAATACTAACCCCTCAGGGCAGCCTAAGAAGTGCCTGGGAAGAGGCACCTGCACGCAGGCACCCAGGTGGAACTGCTTAGGTGCAAAACCATTATGCAGCGCTGTGACCGCGTGCAAGATGCCTTCCTGCCCCCGCTTGTGCCCAGCAGCATTAGGGCGAATTCCCCTCATTATCACAGCTAACCTCACTAGACGTGCCAAGGGAGAGGGGCTCATAGCATTAGCCACCTCCTTAAGGAGATCCCAACATGGGAGATCTGCAAGAGTCTCCAGCCTCAGCAGTACCTGTATAATTGCTGCAGAGATAGTGGTAGCTGCTCACAGCAGAGTTCAGGTATATTTACAGGCTGGATGCTTGCACCACCCCCATCTCCCTTCAAAGGCTCGGTGCAGCTCCGATCCCACACCGAAGGAACACTTACAGAGAGCAGATTAATGCCCCTTTGGGGGAAAAGACAGTTGTTCTGTGGATGGATAAGAAGCATTAGGCAGCACTGGAGCAGATATTGCGGGAGGGGTGGAAATATAAACTAGGGAGCACCTGGTCCTTAATGGAAGTTGCGGGTGTTGTCCTGCGACTACTTCAAGATGCATACCCAAGGGGCTTTGGTAATTAGCAAACAGGATAAGAGCAATTATGAAAAGCCTCCTGAACAGTAAACAACTCGGTTTCAGCCTATGCTCAGAAGCATTTCTTAGTAGGAGAGAAAGGTCTAAAGGTTAACCCCAGTGATATGGGGGTTCCTGGATTCAATTTCCTGCCCTGCTGAAGTTCTGGAGTTGCTGTTTTAATTCTCAGCCTCATGGCATTTGTGGTCCAGGCCCATCATGTTATCTGAAGACAGTCTGGGAAGGGAAGAAGGAGTCAGTTAATTTCTTGCATTAGAGAGATGGAGCCAAATGACTGAGCTTTGGAGGCATTTGAATCAGAACTTTTCCACTCTGTATATTTTATATAGATAACCTGTGACCATATTGCCCAAAGATATCTACCAGGACTGGGCTCTCATCATGCTGGGTGCTGCACAAAACATGGCTCTCTCCCAGGGACCCTGGAGCCTAAAAGTGAAACTAGTGCATGAACAGTTGCCCAAGGACGCACACAGTGCAACAGCTGTGAAGAGACCCCAGGTCTCCTGACTTCTGGCCCAATGCACTAGCCATTGAAGGACACGATCTCCTCTGTGTACTGTTAAATTACCAGCCAATCATCCAAACCTCAACCTCCCAGGAAAGTTAATGACAGCGTGAAGCAAGTGCCTAATACAGTTGATCAGAATGACAGGTGTACAATAGCACATAATGGTTCATTCACAATCATTATAGTCTATTGTATAAATATGCAAATGTAGTTCAATGCAATTTAACTGATCGGTTCATGCAGCCATATTTTCCTATGGCCACTTTTCTTCATATGCCTGTGTGTTTCACCCTCCTTGGTCAGATTGGAAGGGACTTCTCCGATGTTTTCATTTTTGCAGCTGAGTGGAACTCAGCCGGAGTAGAGACAGCTTGCAAGCAAGCTAATTAGAGCCAATTAAAATTGAACCAATTAGTGACCTGCCCTGGGACTAAAATGTTCCTGGCACAATTCACTCAGCTCATTGTGTTACAGATCTGCATAGAGAGGGTCACTCTGGTATAAATTGCTCCGACACCTCCCCGCACATCAGTTCTCCTTGGTCATATCCCTGGATAAGACTGTCACGGTGGATATTCTGTAGATCATCTATAACCAAAATACAAACAGCATCAAAAGTGATACATGTTTGAGTCACCAAAGGGCCCCACTGGATCTCCAGTCCTGCAAGGATCCCTCTGCCCATATGCAACCCCTCTGAAGTTAATGCTAAGTCAGCACATGCAGACCTCATTGAAGGATCAGGGCCTTAATCAACAATGACCTCTATAGACTGGTATCAGAGAGGTGGCCATGTTAGTCTGTAGCTTCGAGAACAACAAGAAGTCCTGTGGCACCTTATAGACTAACAGGTATTTTGGAGCATAAGCTTTCATGGGCAAAGACCTGCTTCGTCAGATGCATGAGTGGGGGGGTGGTCTCAGAAGGGTATTTAAAGAGTGGGGTCCCAGTAAGAGGGAGGGCCAGAGCTGACAAGGTCTATTCAAAAAGGTGGAAATGGCCCAGTATCAACAATACTTATCAAAAGAGGAAAAAACAAGTCAGATCAGACGTGGATATGAGCCTTTGTCAGAGTCTAATGGGGAGATCCTAACACCCAGGGCAGAGAAGCTGCCTTTGTAAACTGCAAATTTGCAAATAAGTTGCAGCTCACAGATTTCTCTCTCCACTTGATTTTTGAAATTTTTTTGTTTCAGGACTGTCACCCTTATATCTGCCACTGAGTGTTCAGAGAGATTGAAGTGTTCTCCTGCAGGCTTATGTACATTACCGTTCCTGATGTCTGATTTATGTCCATTTATTCTTTTATGGAGAGACTGTCCAGTTTGTCCAATGTAGATTGCAGTGGGGCATTGCTGGCACATGACGGTATATTTTATATTAGTAGATGTGCAGGTAAAGGAGCCCCTGATGATATAGTGGGTGTTAGGTCCTGTGATGATGTCACTGGTGTAGATATGTGAGCAGAGCTGGCAGTGAGGACCGCTGCAGGAGCTGGTTCCAGGCCTAGAGTCACTGGTTTGTGATTTGTAGTGGCTGGTGATAAGCTCTTTTGATAAGTACTGCTGATACTGGGCCACTTCCACCTTTTTGAATAGACCTTGTCAGCTCTGGCCCTCCCTCTTACTGGGACCCCACTCTTTAAATACTCCTGTGAAACCCCACCCCCCATCCCAGTCATGCATCTGATGAAGCAGGTCTTTGCCCACGAAAGTTCATGCTCCAAAATATCTGTTAGTCTATAAGGTGCCACAAGACTTCTGGTTGTTCTCTACAGACTGGGTGTTTTCTGGCACTTAGCTGCTAACTGGAGGCATTCACAACTCAAAGCAAAGCTACAGGCTAGTAACACATCCAGGAAAGGCCTGACCCACAAGCACCACTTCTGTGTTAAAATAAATCTGCTTTTTGGTGAACTGAAAGCCCACCCATTGAAATGCAGGCTGCCCAGTGCACAGCACTGGGGCTCTGGGACCAGGCCCTCTTGAGCAGCTAGAGACCAGTGCAGTGCATGGTGCCCTCCTGCAAAGGGCCTTTGTTCTCAGCACGGCATCTGGTTTGTACTGAAGCCAATAGGTTTGTATTAGCTCTTTTCAAAACATAAAGACCAGGTGTGATGTAGTGGGGGATGCGTGTGTGGGGGGAGGGGCTCACAGAGGGTGTGGGGCTCCTGCTGAGGGTAACCTGGTGACCAGGTGACACCTCTGGACTGCAGACAAAGGAGGAGGTGCAGCATTATCCGGTACACTCCAGTCAGAAGATAAGAAACAAAAGGACCACTAACTGGAGTTTAACAAGGGAGCTTGGAGGCAGAATCTAGAGTGGCAGAGAACCAAATACACTTAACATGCTTTAAGCTAAGACCAAAACTGCCTAGTTAAAAAGGAATGATCAAGACAGGATCAGCTCTAGGAGTAACAAGAGAATGCAGGTAGTAGCTCTGGCAAAGAACTGTAATAATATAGGAAGAGGCCAAAAATCAATATGAAGAACAGTTAGCCCAAAATTCAAAAACCAATAGCAAAAAACTGAGTAGATCAGAAGCAGGAAGCCTGCTAAACTAACTCCCTCTCAGAGCTTTCAGCAGGTAGTGGACGTGGGGGGCAGAGTTTGGATGGGGGAAGGGCTTGGGCTCCAAGCATCCTGGGTAACATCAAAATTTCTGCAAACCTGCTGTCTCTGGCCCTGGCGCAGTGTTTCTGTCCCACTCAACAGGCTTGTCTCTCTCTGTCAGCATGTACAGATGGGGGCAAGGAGCATCATGTCAATGTCTCTAAGTTGCAGATCTCATGTGCGACCTGTTCTAATAAGCAAAGGGCACTGAACGTCAGTGAATAATAGAGGGAAATGGAATGGGGAAGTGCTTTCCCTGCCCAGGCATGTGTGTTCAGATTTACAGCAAGGAACAAAGCTAGGAAGAGGTGGGAGTCTGGCTCTCCAACCTATATGTAAAGCCTGGAAGCTGCAGGAGAAGAATGAATGGGTCAGTCAGCACTCCAGCAACCTCTCAGACTGATTTTAAAGCAGCACTATTGGACTCCAAAAGGAATCCCAGGCAGCCCTTGAAGACCAGGAGTGGAAGAGGTCACTGTCATGAAGAATGGAGAGTGTGTAAAATATAAATATGGCCAATAATGAGAGCCCTGACAAATTCACAGTCTACTTTGGTCAATTTCACAGTCATGGCATTTTTAAAATTGTAAATTTCATTATTTCAGTGAATTAAATCTGAAATTTCAGAGGGTTGTTGGGCACCTGACCCAAAAAGGAGTTGGGGGCTTGGTAGATCAGCAGCAAGGTTATCGTAGGGAGGTTGCAGTACTGCTGCCCTTATTTCTGAGCTACTGCGGTCAGTGGTGCTTCCTTCAGAGCTGGGTCATGTCACCAGCCACGGGTGAATGGTGGCTGCTGGCTGTGAGCCCAGCTCTAAAGGAAGATGTAGCAGCAGTGCAGAAGGAAGGCATATTATGCTATTGCCACCTTTACTTTTGTGCTGCTGCCCGAAGAGCTGGGCTCTCAGACAGCAGCTGCTGCTGAGCATTGCTTGCAGAGCTGAGTGCCTGGCCAATAACCAGTGGTGCCAACAGCTGACACAGGCCACGGGGCAAGGTGGGAGGAGGGTCCAGCTTCATGCCCTGGAAGGGGCAGGGCCAAGAGCAGTCAGCTCTCACCACCACTCAGACCATGGTGCTTGCTCCATGCCCTCCCTGCACGCCCCGACAGCTGCACACTGCCAAAGCAACACTTTCGCAGCAGTTCAAAGGGAACTGGAGCTCCAGCCACAGCCACTGCAATTGCCCCTTTCCCCCTCCACGACCAGCAATCCCACCAATAGCTGCCACTCTCCAGCCACCCACCTCCGAGAGCAACACAAAAACAACTGCCTTTTGGGTCAGAATCCCCAGTTTGAGAAACACTGGCCTCCCCCATGAAATCTCTGTAGTACAGGTGAAAGCCCACAAAAGACCAGATTTCATGGTCCATGACACATTTTTCAGGGCCACGAATGAATTTGGTAGGGCCCTAAATATAACCACTTGGAGAAGCGGCAGCATCCTACCTTGCCATTCCTTTACTGAAGCTGCTGCAAGACCATTCTGGAACCCAGTCTTCTAGCCAATACGTGTAACGCAGTGGAGCACATACCAGTCACATAAATCAATCAGAGGGAAGCCTCAGAAACTCTATCCCAGAGATATACATGCTTCTTAGGAGGTACTCCCTTTCCAGCCTTAATATCCCCATCTACTGGCAAGCTCGCTGCCACATCAATATCAGATGGTTCAAGGGGTCTTAGGCATGACTGAGAAAACCAGCTCAAGCAGAAAGGACCATAAATCCTCTTTATCTCGGATTTACAAGCACACTTCTGCAATGAGTGACCTTATAATTTTGTGGCATCCTTGACAGATAATCCCCTAGGTTGCAATTATTTCTGAAGCAAGAAGAAGCCAAGATTCCATTCCAAAAACTGAAATGCAGAATCCCAGGCCAAAAGAAAGAGAAGCTGACATGTATTTTTAAGGTGCAAGTAGGTAGTTCAGCCTGGAATAAACAGCTAGTTACTAAGAAATAACCAGTCCTTTTTTGTAAAAGAGAGAGAGAGAAGCCAGTATTCAGATGGCTTACCACCATCACCACCTCCACCACTCCCTGGCCAGTCCTGCAGCTGGGGCTGCTGAGTAGCCAGTACTCAGTACCAGCAAGTACTGGCACAAAAAAAAAAGCACTGGAAATAACAGTGTTTAATTCAGTGCAAGTTCTGCCAAATTGACTTTGTCCCACTCTGAAAATGCCAAACACACACCAGGGAGCGTGCCTTCATCTGAACTATATATGCTTTTCATAATCTATGCAAGACCAGCTGCATTATGCCCCAGAATGTATAATACACCTTAGTGAAAGAAGGCTGGCTTCCCAGGAAACACCTGTATCTCGTTGAAAATCCCAGACACCACAGCAGAGGGAAAAGGGATACTTTCCAAACTATCCTTCACTTACATGCATGAACCTACAAAAAAAGCTGCTTTGTCCTGCCTAACACTCGGGCTCTTGACACAGAACCAATTCCAATTTAGATAAATAATCTGACTAAAGTACCAAGTACTGGAGGCTAAGTGGTCTAGAGAACAGGGCACCAGAATCTATTTAAAGACCATCTCCCAGTAATTTCTGCATCAAGTCCATAGTTTCTGTTTGAACTATAGCAGATCTTTCAGAAAGATGGTCATTCTTGACTTAAAGACTTGAGACTTAAAGACTGGGGGACATAGTTTAGATAAGGGCTCAAGAACACAAAGCATTCCTGGTCTAACCCTGCCATGTCAACAAAGGGAACAGTGATTTGCAGGGGAGCTGCAGGATCATTTCCTTGCTGTTCCACAAATAAGAGGATGGAGCAAGGAAGGACCCTGCCAATGTTTGATCTCTGTACACAGTTACCCAAGAGTACTTACCTAAAACCCAGGCTGGCAAAGACAGGCATGTCGGGTCAGGAGGGCGCCCTCTTCTCCTAAAACGTCTTGGGTCTTTCATTCCCCTGTGTGATGGGGTGGGGTCACAGAAAACAACCACTAAGAGAGCAGGCAAACTTCTTCCTCAGGTCCATAATTAGCCTTGCTTGGCTGAGCAGGAAACCTGCCTAATGAGGTATGGAGCATTTTACCTGAAGGACCCTGCTTTGAATCCACCCTGCCCACTAATGACCAAGAGTGTGTTTTATGGTCGATGCGAAATTAATGTAGTGGGTCGCCGTAGAGCTCATGGCGGCCAAGAGGAAAAAGCCAACCACAGCCTGAATTCGTAAACACATACATCAGAGACCGAAAAAGAGAAGATCATAAAAGAAAACTGCCTTCTGCCTCCTAGAATCCGGCCTCTGAATGAGGGTTAAGCACAGTGAAAGGGCACTTTGCTATTGATAGAGGGTCAACTCAAGGCAGCTTTAGATCACCTAAACTCACTTCATGAAACCAAGCCAAACCCAAGAAGGTGAAAACCTAGCACATGTTTGAATCTCACCTTCATCTGTCCCTCTGGGGAAACAAATCCCATTGCAATCAATAGCACCATTCTCAAAGGTGCAGTTCCAGTCATTCTTACAAGCCTCTCTCATTGCTGCTCTGGGAACTCATTCTCACACTGTGACTTCGGAACAGTTTGACTCTGTCTCTACAGCTGAACTCCTCCACAGCACATCCTGTTCCTCCAGCTAACGTTAGTGTCTATACCAGCCCTATCCTATCCTTCCTAACTGAGCGCAGGTCTACTCCGCATATAAATAGTAGCATCCAATATTCCCAGAGATGTATCAGCAAAATCCTTCGGTACAAACTGTCATATACCTTCTGTAAGAGACTAAAAATACGTGAGTAGACATGAAAAAAGCTAAGTACATCTAATGCAAAGATACAACCTTCCTAAACAGCTTCTGCAGCCAAAAAAGTCTCGCCTTCACCACCTGCCACAAGCGTCGTCTTGTTCCACCTTTCTCGTCTGGAATAAGCCATATGCACTGGGAGGTAACATATAGGAAAGTCAGCTCTCCAACTGCGTGAGTCATCCTCTCACTCTGATTTATACTTGTGCGGGTTATTTTTGAGTGAGCCCTTCCTTGCGGCTGCTCAGTCCTCTGCACAACTTACCCAGGTTCCCTTATATGGGCAAGAAAGGGAAGAGAGTTTCCAGCCCAGAGGAGACAGCCAGCCAGTGGAGTGCGCTGACTGCCTCACTGTACAAACATTTACATCTCCCATGAGACAGGAAGGCAAAATGTAGGTTACTTCTTGCTTCTGGGTGCCAGGGAGTGCTGAGCAGGATGTTCGTGGGCATTACATAGTTTACAAGCACACTTACTATTAACTCCTTGGCTTCTCATTGAAAGAATCTCGCAGAGCAAACACCCTGGAGATATATCACTGCAATGGGCTTTTAATCCCATTACTGGTGCACAAAGAGGAGCCAAAAATGGATAGGGACACACAGAGGCACATGAAAGACAGCATTTGAGACAGACCTTGGGAGAGAATACAGTGACTGAGTAATCCTGCCTTGCTCCTCTTTTTCCTGATGTTTCAAGGCAGTGGGAAAGAATCTGGGCAGGTGCCTGCCCTTAACCTTCATGGGGATGGCACAGCCAGAGTATGTTGATGCTGGGGGACATAGTTTAGATAAGGGCTCAAGAACACAAAGCATTCCTGGTCTAACCCTGCCATGTCAACAAAGGGAACAGTGATTTGCAGGGGAGCTGCAGGATCATTTCCTTGCTGTTCCACAAATAAGAGGATGGAGCAAGGAAGGACCCTGCCAACGTTTGATCTCCGTACACAGTTACCCAGGAGTACTTACCTAAAACCCAGGCTGGCAAAGGACAGGCATGTCGGGTCAGGAGGGTGCCCTCTTCTCCTAAAACATCTTGGGTCTTTCATTCCCCTGTGTGATGGGGCAGGGTCACAGAAAACCCTTTGGGATGGTTCCTGATATGTTGATCATGACACTGAGACCCACTTTTTTGCTCTCTGGGGCTCCCCACCACCCTGTCCTGCTGAGCTAGATCCTCTGGTCTCCCCCCAGCCAATGACCAGGGTTGGGGGTACTGCCCCCCTGCAGAGCAATGCAGATACTATTAAACCATACCTCGGGGTGGATGCAGTTCTAGGGCATAGCAACCAAGAAATCCAATTCCAGAAAGGCTCAAAATCTCAAATAAATCTGTCTCTCGCACAGGGAGGGCTCATTAGATAATCCCCCTTTATCAACGGAAAGTGCTACATTTCTGCCGTTTTGTTTTGTTGGAGTACAGACTAACATGGGTACCTTTCTGTTACTATTCAACATGCAAAGCACTACATTTAGCTGTTTGCAATGGAGATCCAAAAAAAACTCGCTCAGATCCAGATAGGCATCACCTTTCTCTCCAAATGCAAAAAGATGGACATCGTACCCAAGGGACTGACAGTGAAAAAGCCATTACAATCAACATACTACACTGATTATAGTGAGAAGCTATGCCACACACTGTCTAAGAAACTGAGAAACCACTTGATCAGTATCCTGTACAGCAAGCAGGAAGGGATCAAGAATGACTCCTCTGAACTTGAAATTCTCATCAATAATTAAGCTTCCATGCAAGACCCCACAGAGCGGGACTTTTCCTACACTGGATAAGAAATCTATAAAAATACTTCCACTCCCTACAAAAAAGAAAGGACAATAAACTATCTAAATTACTTCGTACCTCAGGATACTACCATTATGACACCTATAAGACACCAGATAATATTGTTAACCTTTCAAGCTACAAATTCAACCCAGCTGAAGAGTCTCTCTTATCCCGGAGTCTTTCTTTTTGTCCCACCACTTCCACGAAACTAATACAATCTTGTGGTGATCTTGAGGTCTTCTTTTGTCATCTCTGTCTAAAAGAATACCTCCAACATACCAATGAGCATCAGTCTGACCCACTAGATCCCCCCATGTGGACTCCCCCGATGGACATAGTGACAATCTAGATTTCTATATACAATGTTTCCACAACCGTGCACATACTGAAATTCTATGCAAACAACACCACATGAAACACAATCTCAGCTATGCTGAACACTATACTGTCCAGAGTCTCAAAAATAACTCAGACATTATAATCAGGCCAGCTGACAAAGGGGGTGCTATCGTCATCATGAAGAAGTCAGACTATGAACAGAAGGCAGCTAGGCTACTGACCAACACTACATTTTACAGACCTCTCTCCTCTGATCCCACTTTGGAATTCCAAAAGAAACCACACCTGCCTCTACTTGAGACCTCTACTCTCAGACACACCATCTGAGCCCCAACCTGGAATATTCTATTTACTGCCTAAAATCCACAAACCTGGAAACCCAGGACGCCCTATCATTTCAGGTACTGGCACCCTTAGTACCGGTCTGTCCAGCTCTGTCGACTCCCTCCTCAAACCCTATGCCACCAACACTCCCAGCTATCTCCAAGATATCACTGACTTCCCAAAGAAACTACAAAACATCGGAAACCTTCCTGACAATTCCATCCTTGTCATCCTGGGTGTAGAGGCTCTCTACACCAATATTCAACACGGAGATGGACTAAAAGCTATCAGAAATACCATCCCTGATGTTACCACAGCAAATCTGGTGGCTGACCTCTATAACTTTGTTCTCACCCACAATTGTTTCCAGTCTGGGGACAATTTATACCTCCAGATTAGCGCCACTGCTATGGGCACTCGCATGCAAAGTTCTTCAGATGTGGAATGACCCCCATTAAAGGCCCCTCACAAGCCACTCCATCACAATAAGTTAGCCACACCCCCTGTCGAGGTCTTCCCAAACATTTGGAACACAAATATGTAGACAATACTTATAATTTCAACTACGTAAGTGATACCTGCACAAAAAGAGGCTCTACAGACCCACTGGGTTACAACATTAAAAATGATAGGTCACAAGGCACATTTTGTCCAAAGCATTTCTGAGTCATGCATGTTTATATTCATCACCCACTTTCCATAAGTCCCAGGGGCTGGGAGGGGTCCACCACACCCTATATATTCTATAGCCAACACAGCAGACAAATACACTCCAGCATCTGACAGGGATAATGAAATCAAAGGCCCTTTGCTCCTAATGTGAAAAAATGCAAGACAAAGTGAGGCAGGACTGCCTTTTGGTTGTGTTTGTGCAGCACCTTGCACCAGGTGGTCCTGGACCATGACGGGAGCTCTCAGATGCTGGATGCTGCATGGAAACTACTTAAAATGCCATAATACAGGCTCCAACTCAATACATACCTCAAAGGGGAAAAAACAAGAACTCCCCCAAAAAATCCCAAAAAACCTACACCACCACGACTAAACAGCAAAATAAAAGCCGCAATTAGAGGCAAAACAGCCTTCTTTAAAAATTGCAAATCAAATCCCAGTGAGGAAAGCAGAAAGGAGCATAAATTCTGGCAAGTGAAGGCTGAAGTAAAAGGAGATTTAAAGAGCAACTAGCAAAAGACAAACGAAACCAAATCCTGCTATTCGTTGTTGTAAGTACATCAGAATCAGGAAACCCGCCAGTCAGTGGAACCAGTGGACAACAGAGGTGCTAAAGGAGCACTCAAGGAAGGCAAGGCCTTTGCAGAGAATCAAAATGAATTATTTGCATCAGGACTGGAGGGAAATCCTCACACTTCAACCATTCTTTTCAGGTGATAGATCTGTGGAACAGTCCCAGACTGAGGTGTTGGTAGAGGAGGTTTTGGAGCAAAGTGATAAATTAAACCAGCGGCTCTCAACCTTCCCTGACTACTGTACCCGTTAAAGAGTCTGATTTGTCTCGTGTCTCCCCCATTTCACCTCACTTCAAAACGTACAAAATCAAAGTGTCACAGCACAATATTACTGAAGAAAAACCCTGTGACTCTGTCCTTTTTGCCATATAATTCCAAAATAAATCAACTGGACTATAAATGTTGCATTTACACTTCAGTGTATAGCATATAGAGCAGTATAAACAAATAATTGTCTGAAATTTTAGTCTGTACTGACTTCACTAGTGCTTTATTTATAGCCTGTTAAAAAACTAGACAGTTATCTAGATGAGTTGATGTGCCTTTTGGAAGATCTCTGAGTATTTCCAGGGGCACAGGAGCACTAAATTAAATAGAATAAGCCTCTGGGATCAAACGCTATTCACCCAAGAGTTCTGGAGGAACTAAAAATATGAAACTGCAGAACTAATAACTTTGGTATGTAAACTTTTAGTTAAATCAACTTCTGAACCAGAGGACTGGAGGATGGCTAATGAAATATCTTTTCTTCAAAAAGAAAGGCCGCAGAGGCTACTCTGGCAATTACAGGAAGGCAAGCTCATTTTAGCACCAGGCAAAGAGGAAACTCGACATGGCAGCAGGGAACAGGGCTGGGATGAGGGAGACGTGCAGCCCTGTGGTGGGGAGATGGCTGGGGAACCTGGCTGGGGAATGGACCCTGCAGGAAGCCCCACAGCAATAGGGAGTCCACATGGGGCAGGGGAGCCTATTGGGCCTGCCAGGGAGTATGGTTGGGGCATGGATCCTGCTGGCAGCCCAGCTGAGGTGGGGAAGCCCTACAGCCCTGTGGTGGGGAGCCAGGGCATGGAGCCCCGCAGCGGGAGCTGGGTCTGAGAGCCTGGCTGGGACACAGAGCCCTCCAGGAAGCCCTGCTGGTACACAGAGCCCCATGGCTGGGAGTTCCATGGGGAGCCCTGGTCAGCAGCCCGGTGATGGGGAGCCTGACAGGAGGGAAGCCACCCCCAGCAGCCTGGGAGCAGAGAGCTGGTGTTGGCCAGGAGGGGAGCCCAGCCAACAGACTTCTGCATCCCCTGCCCAGGACAGCCCACATGCAGCAAATCCCCTCGTTTGGGCCACTCAAGTCCCGAGTGTGCTGGATGAGGGAGGTACAACCTGTACATAGTGGACATCCTACTCTCATCAGATATTACCTTTGTGGTTGTGCAAGAGGAAAAAATAATAGCAGGAAAGAATTAGTGAGTTGTTCACATCATCCAGAGTTCAGGCCCATTTACAGATTACACACTCAGTTGCAATGGCTTGAAAATTAATTACTTCCAATTCAATATTACTTTTTCTTCCTCAGTTTAATATTTTGAAAGTAAACTGCCCTACTGTTTATGAGCAGATGTGGATATGAAGAACTAACTGGATGGCAACCAGAGAGGAGGAAGGAATAGCTCAGTGGTTTGAGCACTGGCCTTAATAACCAAAGGTTGTAAGTTCAGCCTTTAAGATGACCATTTAAGGGTCTGGGGAAACTTAGATTTAAAAAAAAAAAAATTCTGTCAGGAGTGGTGCTTGATGCTGCTGAGAGGGCAGGCGACTGGACTCAATGACCTCTCAGGGTCCCTTCCAGCTCTTTGAGATATGCATGTAGTGTGACAATTTCCCCTGTGGGTCCCTGTGCTTCATGGCAGATCTCTGTTTTGCCTCAGAGACTCACGGAGACTCCCTATCTGTCCACGCCTTTCCAGAGGCAGGTGTCTCTGCTTAGCGAGACATCCTCATCGTAGGCAAGCCCAGAATGGGGAGGACAAAGCCAGTCCCTTTGCAGGTCCGCACCTGCTCCAGTGGAGTAATCCACTGGGGAAGGGTGGGGGGAGTCCAGACCAGACCTCTACCCCGGACTGTGGCCCAGGGTCCCTAAGAGGACAAGAGGCAGCTGGCAGGGCCTTCACCCTGCCTCAATGTAGCAACCTCACCCTGGGCCACTTCACCCACCGCTTCCCCGTGGTACCCTCTGCCTCTACTTCTGTTCTTGCTCCTTCCAAAACCTTCCCCCCTGCTACCAGGAGGGGAGCCTTTTATAGGGAGCACGGGGCCTCAGCTGACCATGAGTGCTGATTAGACTCAGCTGTGGCTGATTCCTAACAAGGCCACAGCCGCCTGCCCTAATTGGGCTTAATTGGGAAACAAAAAGGCATTAGCCCACCACCTGATATACCTTCCTTCCAGAAGGCTCCTGCAGCTTCCAGGTAGCAGTCTGCCACTGTAGGTACAACACATCCAGACTGCCTTGTCCAGTTAGAATGAACATATATGCAAACTTACTCTGCCTAATCATCCAGTCATCCAATGAGCATATGGCAATTTGCATAGCAGTGCTAGTAAACGTTCGTACCAAGGAGATCAGAATGGATGGAGGAGGAAAAGGTAGAATGCACCAAGAACAAGCTCCCATTCCAGTGAACATGTTTGCTGCTAGAAGATTTACCCAGTGTTGCTCAGGGCCTTAACTTAATTTTTGTTTTTGGGACAATAAAATGAAAACATACAGGCTTCATTTAAATCACTGCTCTGGGGTGGGCTGTCCCTGGAAGAGAGGACTGCCCCAGCCGTCTCTCACCTCAGCAGCTTGGGGCCAGGTGAGAAGTGCCTCTCCATAGCCACTGCAGCTCCAGCAGGCACAGCCAGGAGAGAGGTGCATGTCCCCCTAAAGGGTGCCTGGGGGTGGGCATCTTGGAGCCAGGGCAGTCCTAGGTGGAGTGTGTATCCCACACCCACAACCTTTCACCTGCCTGGTGATTCTGTCTCTTTTCTGCATGGTTGTATGAGAAGCAATCCCATTCCAGGCACATCTCATTTCTCTGGCTTAACCAAGCCCTGACTTTGCTTTCAGTCAAGATAGGAGGGGAAACGGTATACCCAGTTTGGTGGTTCTAGTGCTTACCATTTTGCAGGGGTTCTCCAACAGACACACAGACAAATTCTCTCAAATACATAGGAGACCACATACCCATACAGAGTGGCCTCGTCTGAGGGTTTCACAGCTGAGCAGTTTCCAACATACACACCATAGCCCCTCTGTTTTACAACACCTTATACCTTGGCAAAAAAATTGCTCCGAGCAAAAGCCCGGCATGTGAAATCTTTGGCCAAAAAAAAAAAAAATGCTGCACTTGCCCCTATTCATGGATTTTAACAGCTGCTCTTCTCTAAAGTTGTGGGAATGTCCCCAGAAAGATAGTTACTTGGGCTTTTGGGTGGGTTCTATGTTGTTCAGATATTGTAGATCAAATAGCTCTTTTATTTAAAGCACTACAGGTCATTATGTCATAACATGGACCAAAGCTTTTAATTCACCATTCTCTGTTGACTGTGGCACATGGGTAATAGCAACTGTCTCCTAATGACTCCAAGGTCAGAGTTAATATGAAGGATCTCAAGAGATCTCCCTCTCCATCTATATGTAACAGTAT
This sequence comes from Carettochelys insculpta, assembly GCF_033958435.1. Taxonomy (NCBI): domain Eukaryota; kingdom Metazoa; phylum Chordata; order Testudines; family Carettochelyidae; genus Carettochelys; species Carettochelys insculpta. The sequence continues at coordinate 20,327,851 of NC_134157.1, forward strand.
TCCAGAATAGCTTGTATCAACACTGAAGTGGATGTCTGAGGATGTTTATAACCTAAGCTAAGAACCTCCACTAAAATAAATCACACTGCACATTTTACAAGAAGGAGCTGAAAGTATTTCATACACTTTGTTACACAAATTGTCTACACTGGCACTAGCAGGATGGCTAAAATCCTTGGATTTTAAAAAGCATCACCTTGCAAACTTCAGTGAGCGCTGATCTCCCCTTAAAAATAACCCATCTTTCTGTAAATGAGTTTACAGAAACAGACCGCTGTTTGTTCCAGAAAAGTCCAACTCCTTCCTTCCTTTTTTTTTAATTAAATTTAAAGGCAAAAAAACTGTCCTCATTCTGCCCTAAGCCAACAAAAGCCAATGAGCTAACAGCTAAGATGGAACCTCTGTTGCTACCAGGTAGCACTGACCCCCAATCTGCCCTCTCTTACACCTACATGACCTCCTGAAGGTGATGTAACTGCCAGCAAGAAGTTTACACAGGTGTAATAAAGAGTCACCGGGGGTGGGGGGGACTGTGTGCGTCGGCATCTTTGCAAAATAAACCAGCAGTCCTGTAGCATTTTAAAGACTAATTAACTAATTTGTTAGGTGATGAGCTTTCGTGGGACAGACCAAGTTCTTTAGATCTGGAAAACCGAAGGGTAGAATTTGTACCAGAGCCTCTATGGCTGACCTGTGACTGGAGCTCCTAGGCTCCATTGTACCCTCATACAAATAATTTTTGTCCCACAACATCTACAGTTAGTGGGGTCCTTTTCATAAGGATTTAGAACCTGTGGGAGATTAGCAAGTAATCAGCTGCAGTTCCTATGCTAATATTACCTGTGCTCATCATACAACAGGACCAATTCCTATCCTCAATTGAACCCATACAATGCCTCTGGCTGCTCTTAACTGCCTTTCCCTGCCCCCAGTTTCAGCAGGCCTTCACAGACATAATGGAGTGCAGGATTTGATGCTCTGCTTCTAAACTCCCTTAGATCTTACATTTTCAGGAGTGGGGAGAGGTTTTGTTTAGGAGGGGGGGCAGTGTTCAGTTTATTTTAAGCCCTGCCAGAATATAGCTAACAATCAGTTGCAAATCTGAGGCTTAGAGGAAAAAAATAATGGTGACATCTCAATCTTTCACCCAGATTCTCAGTGTTAAGTAAACAGCAACTTTCCATTCCACTACCTCCTTTCACCCTGTAGTGCTTTCTTGACAGTTCTACATGAGGGATCACTTCTCCAGCCATTGAACTGCAGCCATCTCTGCTGCAGAACATGGCAGCTCTATATATATTTAAAAATCAAAAAAAGTTTCTGTGTCTAATATACAAACATAAGATGGCAACTCTCTTCTTTAAACAGAAAACAGCTCAGCCCTAGCTACAGGACAGCAGGCAATGCCTCCACAATATTAACACTAAAGGCAGAAAGGGATGGGAACATTTTCTACAACGAAGGCAACTTTTGCAGCCCAGGATAACGGTTAGCAGCCAAGAAGCTGTTAGAGCCTTAATTGCAATCCTAGGTGCCTCATGCATGTCCCTCAGAACATGCATGTTTTCGGGCAGGTTGTTGCAGCAAAAGTGCTTACTGTTAGGGTGTGTGGAGGACAGAGCTTTTCTGCCTCCTCTTGCAAGCCACATGCTGGATTCTAGCTCAGAAAACATTTGGCTTAAAAGACAAGCCAAACAAACTCAATGTGCCTCTAGCAGGGGCTTGCACATGCCTTACGACTCGCTCCAAGGAGATCACCTGTGCTGCTGGTGAGTGAGGGGCAGTGTTTCTCCACAGCTGGTCCCTGGACAGGCACTAGACCCTCAAATTTCCCTGAGAAAGCTTAGCAAGGTAGCAAGCCAGTCCTTGGTACCAAAGAGGTTGAGAACCACTTAACTAGAGAACCAGGCATGGTTCTAGGGACAGCAGGAGTTCTGATGCAGCTTCCCAGGGTCACTGCTCCCCCATCCCCTGAATGTCCAAAAGCAGAAGGGAAATTGGGTGTGAGGGGACCCGCATATAGAACGCTAGGGCTGGAAGGGGCTGCAAGGGACATCTCGCCTGCCCCCCGTCCGCAGTACTACCTGTGGGAGCTGCCATCATCGAAGACGAAGGTCTGGTTAGTGTAGCACTTGGAGCACACAGGCACCCCCCCAGCTGCCAGGGCTCTCCCATCCTGCTGCTGAGCGGTTGGCTTGTAGACCCCCTGAAGGCTCCTCTCTTCATTCGAGAAAGGCATCTGCGGAGCGGCAAGGGTGCCCAGCCAGGCGAAGTGGAGCCAAGCATGGGAGCGCTGTGTGGCTGGAGGCTGCCCAGGGCTACTGTTTACAAGAAGAGTCCACTTGCAGGAAAGCCATTGCCACTGGTCACTGACACGCCGTACCCCCTTGGCTGGTAGGTTTCATGGTGTAAGCAGTGCCCCTGGCCACAGCTGTTACAGCCCCAGTGTCCTCCTTGCCTGGGTAACTCCTCAGAAAGAAACACGCAGCACAAAGTTGAGTCTCATTTACATTTTAAAAATGGACACCAGAAAACCCCAGTGCCGGGAGAAGACTGACTTCATTTCCTTACATGCCAGAGACGATGGTCCCAGTCTTTGCTCTAAAGCTTGTCTCCCCTTTCCCCTGAGGTCTTGTGGGGAGCTGCAGGCTCTGGCATGGGAGAAAGTCCATTGCAAGCAGCTGCTCGCACCAGTCAAGGCAGGAAAGGAGGCGGGAGATGCCAGTTTGCTCCTTTTTCCCTGAAACATTTGTGGGTTTTTGTTTTTTTTTTAAACAAAATTGATTTTTCTCCCCTCCTGTTTTCACAGCTTTTTCAGAGGCAGCTCTGTCTTGTGCACTGGCGCCATCTGCAGACCACTGTGAGAATCAGGTAGGCAACAAAGCCAGCATCCCTTTGCCATGTCTGCCATGAGAGGACCCGTGGTCTCTCTCAGCACAGGAGCAGGGGCCTTTCTAATATATTAACAGCTGGTTCTGATAAATCTGCCCCTCACCATGGTAGGCTTTATTTGCTGCTGTCTCTGCAGGGATGGAGAGTGGCCTGCCTCTGGGATGGAGGTTGGTGATGGGACAGAGGAGTGTGGAAACCAGCACCATTTTGTCCTGCTTTCGGGAGAGTGTGGAATGGCATTCACGGGGACAGCTGAAATCTGGAGAATGGTTCTCCCTGGGGTGCTGGGTGAGCTTTTCCAACTAATTACAGCCAGCAGAGTGTAATGACGTCTCCATGCAACTGTACTGTCCTGAGAAAGGTGTAATGACTTCTATCCTAGCCTAACACTCTGGTTAACATACCTCTCCCCCTTTTCCCCCCATAAAAAGCTGCTGAATTCCTGCGGAACATCTCTGCCTTGCTGTGGGATGGAGAGAGGGCTCCTTTTTGAATCATGTGCCTTCTGTGAACTCTCAGGCTCCACAGCTTAAAAGGCAAGAGAAACCCTGGTAACTAAGCTACTTTCTCTGAGGAAAAGGATTAATTTAAGGACACCTTCCCTCCAGTCAACATTCTGATGAACATGAACTTTATCGCACAGCTCTATCCAATGTACTGACACTCAGGGGGCCAAGCCACCTTCGAGAAGTGGCTCAGTCGAATTAAATTTGCCTTATCTAATAAATAAAAGTATTAGTCTTTAAGGCGCTTTGCTTTGTTTTCTTAAAATCAAAGTGGGTTTCAATGCAGTCATTATGCCTGTGAGAATCTACTGAAATCAGCAGGTAGCTGAAGCCAGTGGCATTGCATAGTTGCAAGTGAGGGCAGAAATTGGTCCACTAGTATGAAGAACATTGATATTAGCATGGGGATTGTGGCTGCTTACATGGTACCACTCAGATTCTATCCTTGTGAAAAGGGACCCTGCTACTCTGCATGCTGTGGGACAAATATTATTGGTATTAAGGTAGCACCTAATGGCTCCAATCGCAGAACAAAGCTCTGCTGTGGTAGGCGCCAGGGAAACACAAATCACTAAGATGGGCCTTGCCCCAAAGGACCTACAACTGGAGATTAATCCCTTCAGGGAGGAGCATGGAAAATCTCCCAACTGGACATGAACAGCTGCAAGCCAAAGAACGTTCTAAAAGCTGCCGGCTGCTTGCTACCGGTGTGCTGGCGTGAAGCGCAGGGAGCCATCTGGCACGATGCATGGCGACAACAGGGGAGAGCGTGGCTGTGCATGGAGGAAGATGGCAGCAGGGAATCCTTGCTGTCGAGGAGCAGGAGTTCCAAAGCCAAGCGAGTGAGAGAGCTGGAGAGACACAAGCCGGTGGGGAAGGAAAAGGAGCGCTGGGGTGTTTGAAGAGAACATAAGAACAGGCAGTGTCCTGTCTTCCGACAGTGGCCAGTGCCAGATGCCCCAGGGGGAGTGAACAGAACAGATAGTCACTGAGTGACCCCTCTCCTCTCATACATTTCCAGCCTCTGCCAACAGAAGCTAGGGACACCATTCCTCCCCATGCTGGCTCATAGCCATCCATGGACCGAACCGCCATGAACATACCTAGTTCCTTTTTGAATCCTGTTCACAACATCACAAGAGGTGAGAAAAGCAAACAGGACAGTGGCTGAGAAAGCCCGTCCCTTTGTCTGGTCACCAGAGCAGGGGACAGGGAAATGGGATGATTAGGTTCTGGTTCAATCTCAGGAATAAATAAGCACCTTCACCTCCTGGTGTCATCTTCCCTACCCACAAAAAAGGGGACTAAGGCTGGTTCTCTTGCTCTCCCAGGAGTGTGGGTGAGTTCAGAGCTATGAGATCCTTGGGAGCACAAGAGAGGACGAGCAATGTCCAGTCTGAACCACAGCTTGTTTAGAATAAGACAGAAGCCCTCACAGTGTTATTGTGGCTCCACAACCACCAAATGACCCAAGCAGCTGCAATAACAGGTCTTGCTCCCACCATCTCAATATGGTTACACCCAAAGAAAAAGACTGAGATGGAGTTAGGCCCCCTAGCACACTCTGTCAGGACTGTCGGGCCAAGGGAGCAAGTTCAAAGGTTGTGAGTCTGCCACTGCAGATGCCCAGCAAACCTTGTATCTCCTACATAAGCAGATGCTCTGCCAGCTGGCACATCACAGCCCATTATATCTGTGGCAGTGTCCCAAGGGTAAAGGAAGATCCTGAAGCGTGGAGGGCTTTTCATTGTCAGTTAATGCCTGGTGCCAAAGATGTCTCACGTCAGGAGACAGCCAACTAATGTTATTGCAACAGTGCAGGGATCGGCAACCTAAACAGCAAGAACAGCCATTTTTTCTGAATTTAGTAAAAACCATCAATAATTCAAGAGCCACAGTGCATGTGAATAGGAGATGGTCCTTAATAAATACAGTCAAACAATACTTCTTGTAACCCGTTTTAAGAACAGCGCACACACAATGATTTGTAATGCAATACATGTTTACTGCAGGACATTCAGACTTTTACATATTCTATTTCCTTACACTTTACGTGTGTGTTTGTACCACTATCCACCTGACTTTCACTCCTGAACTTACTTTAATTATGCTAAATTTACATCATGTTTAATTTCAGTTTTCCTTCTTAAAAAGTGTGTTGCCCCTCTCAGCTGGAATGCCATAAGCTTCTTTTTTAAAACCAAGACTTTATTAGCTACACGAACAAACTTGAGATCCTGTATCATATCCACAATGCACTGCACATATTAAAGGGGGAATTACTCAGCGTTTCGAGTTCCTGTATCATTTGCTATTTCCATAGGAATTGTTCGTTATTGGGCTTTCAGACATTCACCCTTTTTAAAAAAAAATAATCAGGAAGTTTTGGTTACTTTTTTAACTTTGCAGTTATAATATTGGGAGCCACAAAGACATCCTTAAAGAGTCACATGTGGCTCCCAAGCCACAGGTTGCCAACCCCTGCAACAGCGTGTCAGAGAAGCAACAGCAGCCCTGCCTAAACCTCCCTGCATTGCCTTCATAAAGGTCACCTGGGATCATTCACTCACCTCCATCTTGTCCAGGTTCAGAGCAGCAGCTACCCATCATGAGTGAGAATTCTTCATCCTTATTCCTGGTAAGGCAGCCATCCCATACTCCCAACGTGTATCAGCCACGGGATCCAGGGAAAACATTCACCCAAATGCTTTTGGGTTGAATCTTACATTGTCTTCCTTTGAGCCTTCCCCTTTTTATGGGCTCTCTGACACTAGGAATAATGAGAGAGAGAAGAGAAAGAGATTAAAATTCTGTGGCCAGTCCAGCCACGTGAGACCTCCTGCCCTGTGGTGCTTTTATACATCTTGCCTGATGCTTTGCTAATAGCGACAATATGCTTCATTCACTAATTGCCTCCCATTATGAAGCGCCAAATGTTAATGTGCTGCTCTGGAAGAAGAGGAGGTGAGTAACACAACAGCTTATTACCATGCACAGTGATAACACAGAAGCAGAGGCGGTATTATTTCAATTGGTGACAGAGGGGATAGTTAGGTGAACAAGAATGGCTGGAAACAAGCTAAAAAAGAAGCAAAAGATGAAAAAAGCTTGTTACTCAAATGTGGACTCTCAAGTCATCAGGTCAATTACATAATGGAATGACGTCCCATGGCAGATGGCTTAGGTCTTACTGAGAAACCTTACACGGATACCGGAGCCAGCAGCTCTAACTGGATTTCAGTAAAGTTTTAATATAACATTTAAAACTTGATGCAGCTCCTGTTGAAGTCAATGAAAAGGCTCTAGTTGGTTTCACTGGGAGTTTAATCAAGCCGTTTGTGTAGGAGGTCAGAGGTCTATGCTGCAGAAGTCAGACTAGGTGACCCAGCTGATGTGGTCTGGTCCTCCCTGCTACAAATTACCCCCACAATAATTTTTGACTGTGAAAAATCTCATCTTGTACAAAGAGGCCTCTTGGTCCAGTGAGCAGAGCACTGGCTTAGGACATCTGGGTTCTGTTTCCAGATCTGCGACAGGGTTGTTGAGAGTCCCTGGGCAACCATGTTCCCCGAGTGCTTGTGTGCCTGCCCCGGAGACATTCAAAGGCCACCCAGCTGACTGGCAGAGCCCTTACAGCTGGCAGCATGTGTTTCTCATGATGGTGTACATCCACACCTGCCTCGATGCACATAAAATGTATTCTCCGTATGGATGGAAAAAAACAAGGCAGCACATTGCTGGACAAGACCCATTCCTGCTCTGTACCCCAGTTTCCCCATCTGGAATACAGCAATGAATATGCTCCCGTCATCAATTAAATGTTTTGAGACGTAAGGACAAGAAACACTATTAAAAAAATCTAGCTTTATTCTCTCTCCGTCTGAGATTTTCTTGCTGTCATTTCATTATTCTCCCCCATTGTTATTCTTTCGCTCTGAAGTGTGTCAGGGCTTGTGTGAAAGATGCTCCTGCAGAGTAGGCTGTGTCGTTCTGCAGTGAAAGAGCAAACGTCCTTCCAGCTTTTCATTTTCTGGCACGTTCTTGTTGCCTTCCGCCAGGTCACCCTTAGGCTTCACTGTGATCCCAGCTTTCAGAATCCCCATGTAATGCACTGTTGCTAGGCACAGCCCATTCCATTAATATCTTTAACCTCTCAGCAAGCGTTGGCCTGCTGCCCAGACCTCAAAAGACATAATTTAGTTAGGATTCCAAAGGGAAATCACCCAGTGACCTATAAGAGATGATTACACAACGGGACGTGCTAATAAGATTGTAGTGTATGCAGTCCACACTAGCAATGCTCTGACTCTGGGCAGCAGAGCATGGTCAGTACGTGAGCATGCCCCTACCCGCGACTGTCACTCACACATTGTACTGAGCAGCCATAGAATTCATTGGCCCATGCACCATGTTGTTGAAGAGTACAGGTGCCCTGGTGTACAGTCCAATCTGTGTGAAGGGCAGTGCATGGATGTGGTACAACGGATGGAGCAGGAGATGGAGTCAGCCTGGCTCCCAAGGTGGTTCAAGGAACAGAGGCAGTGGGTGTGGGGTGGCATTTAAAGTGTTCTGCTGGGAAATTGCAATGAAAATGGTCACCATCTTTGCTCTGTCAGAGGCACAGCTCCAGTCCAGGAACTGCTTTATTTCTGCCAGTGCAGTGAAGGAGTAAAGAACCTAACAATGAGGGAGATCACCTGTTCCAAATAGGAAGGGAACCTGAGACTTGCTCAGTTAGGCCTCTCTTAGAGGGAGAGAGGCTGATCCTCTGTCCAGGTGGGTGGGGTGGGAGAATGTTGGGGGAGGCAGGACTGAATTATTACTGTAGGCTGAACCTCTCTAATCCAGCACCCTCAGGACCTGAATGGTGCAGGGAAAATTTGCCGGCCAGCAGAAGGTCAATATTGTCCAGAATGCTACTAACATTTCCACTGCTCACTGGGCTCTCAGAAAACATTTGGGGTAAATTACAGCTAAATAACAGCACAGAACACTGACAGCCAGGGCTGGTGGCTGTAAATACACTTTATGGGATCATGGGAAACTTGGCCACACCCGTGATAAGTGGCCATCCAGCTAACTAAAATTGTGCCAGATTACGGGAGGCAGCCAGACAGGAGAGTTCCAGATTAGAAAGGTTTAACCTGTATGAATAAAATCTTCCAGGGGACTCACTGAGCAATCCAAACCCTCCACCCCAAACAAACCAAGGAACAAAGGGGAAGGAAATGATGAATGACAAAATACCACAGGAATAGGAGATAATGACACCAGGAAGGGAAAGGCCGCATCCCAGGGGATTAAGGTTAGGATCAGAGGAGGGAACCCTCCCTGGTACAGAGTAAGATTGAAGGCCATTTGGTTTCCTAGGCCGGGTTTAGGGTCAGTAGGGCTGCCCTAGCTAACGAGTAAGGGAGGAGCTGCCTGAGCCAGGATTAAGGTGTTGGAACTTGTAGGGCTTTCCAGAGCAGAATTAGAATGTCAGATGTGAAAAGTCTCCTGGAGCGAGGGCTACAGGTTGCTGCTCGTCGTTTGGTTGTTTTACAGACAAAACCAATATTTATTTTCAAACTGCCCTGCAGCCCTGCACTATCCCCTGGCAGGACGGGCCCCTTTGTCACTGAACAAAGCAGTTGTCCTATACGAAGAGATGTTAAATGTAATATCTAAAAAAAATTGCCCCCTCGGTGCTCCTTGGTGTGGTGTTGAGAAAAGTGTAGTAAATTAACTCCCATCTCAAAGGCACAGATAGACAGTGACCTGGGACAGAGCTCAGCCTCTGAATGCCCAAATACAGTGAAAACTTTTAACTCTGCCATAACTTCAGCTCCAGCTTCATTTCTTTACAGGAAGATGTGAATGGAGCTACATTGTTTATACTTTGATAGTGAAGACTTACATGACTCAAAACCAAATTGTGTGCTTCATTGGCCAATGGCCCTGATCTACCAAAAATCATGCACATGCTCAAATTTTACCCTTTCTGTGAACAGCTCCATTGGAGACAAAGGGTAAGAGGACCTGGGACTTCTTACAGTACACAGAGATTCATATGCCGTATGTCTTTGCATTATTGGGCTACCACATGATCTCATCCACTCTTCTGGTTACTTCCTATTTGTTACAGTCACTTGCAGAATGCTTGAAGACAAGACATAGATCACAAAGTTCCTTAGATCAGGGCATGGCCTGTAAGACTTTGTACAGTGTAATCAGGCTGTGCTTCTTATAAGGTTTGCAAGTTTTGACTGGATGGATTTCTAGAGGTTTCATCTCATGACACTGTCTTTCATTACAGATGAGCCTTTAATTTCTGGAGACTCCAGGACAATCCTAGAGCAGTGGCAACTCTACTTATGACTGGCACCTTGAGGCCTGACCAACATAATAAACAAAACCAATTGACCAAGCAGAGAACAGAAAATTATTCACGTTGTAGAACAGACTGCAAAAATATACAACCTACAAAGGAAAGTCTCCTCGTCTTGGAAATGGTTTTCTAAAGAACCATCTAAAAAGGCTTATATCCTAATTTTGTATTAACATGTTAATGGTAATCTGCATAAATAATGTCAGCTGGTAGAACAAACAATTAGAAGCAGTCACTCTGCACACTTTAACATGATTTTGAAAGTTTTGCCACCAAGTAAGTGAACTTTAGATGGTTAGTATTCAATTTCAGTCAGAACCACATGACCTACAGTGGGGATGAGACTGCCATGCATACAATAATCAAATATTTTTGTGATAGGCTGGAAAAACAGGATCAAATTCTGTTCTTAAATGGCTAAGCAGGCTGCTCTGTGAAATTCCAGTGAAATTAGGCCTTAATCCTACAAACACTTGTTACTGGTGAAGTGTTTACTGCTGTGATGTGTCCTCTAATTAACTGTTTGCAGAATTGGCCACTTAGCTTTCATATAGTCTAAAGCCACAGAAACCAACAGATTATTAGTCTGACCTCCCATTTAGTACAGGGCCCCAGCACCCCCAGGTGCATCCCACTGCTCTTTCTAAATATAGTCAATGCTATCACTCTTCAGCCTCCAGGAATGTACCCGGTTTTCAAGATCTGTTCAAAATTAACATCAGTAGAGATCTCCCAAGTCAGCTCTTTGAGGACGCTTGGATTCTAGTTATCAAGGCCTGCCAGTTTTTAAAAAATGTATTCATCTCTACTAGATGTTGTTTAACACCTTCCTAAATTACTAACGGACTGGGAAGCATTTCATCTTCACATTACCCATTACATAAATATTTACCTACTTACAAGTACATAGGTTAATTAATGTTTGCAAAGCACCCCGAAATTTCTAGATGGAAGGCACTATTATATGTACACACTATCATTCCCCCATTTAAATTATTTAAAGTTCTCTGGGCTTCTGGGCGTATTTCACTTTGGGCTGTAATGATTCCTACACCTATAGATTCCAAGCATTACTCTCAAAGTCTTTTTATTAAAATTAAGAAACTCAGAGAGCCTCAGAGAACAAGCAAAATGCATGTGGCAAAATCACAGTTCAAAGTCTTTACAGAAACAATTCAAGCTGAGGCATAATGCTGGATGCACTCAACTGCCTCATTAGAAAAGGTCTTTGAAACATTAATGATGGTACAGTGTCTTGTTTCTGAACAATAGGCATCTCATTAATAGAATAAAAAAGGCCACTTGTAATATTTACTTTGCCCACTCCATGCTGAGCCTCTTCTTTTCAATTTGCTGCCATATCCACAGCTGTGTGTTTCTTTTCCATCAGAAAAGATTGGCTCCCTCACACCTTCAAAGATGCAGTTGAAGGAAAGGCAATCTACAGACTCTCGATCCCCTTCTGCCTCCTCAGCTTTGGGGTAGTAATTAATCATTTGTCCCAACTCACAACCAATCTGGGATTTTGAAAAGATCAAAAGCATTTTAGCAAATACGCAGAGGGAAAGGAAAACAACAGCTCTACGCTGGAGCAAACCAGCATGTCATAAAAACACAAACTCACTCCCAGGACACTTCTCCCTTGCCTGGATGTGTTTCAAGACAGCACAGCGCAGCAGTAGACAGACTGTTCCATGGTATGTACTAGACATGCAAAATCTGGTTTAGAATTAAACAGCTCCAGCTGCTAGGAAGAGAAACAACCAAACCTGGGATCTTTGGACACGCCAGTCAAAACTGCACAGTGTTCTGTGACTTCCTCTATCCTGCGCTGCTTAATTATTTACTCGACCCTCTTTTCCCCTGGTTGTTTACTCCTCCTACCCTTTGTTCCCCACATTGGCCCCTTCCCCACCTCTTCCTTTCCCTTTTCTTCACACACATTACAAAACTTGTTTCATGTCCTCTCTGGACTCTAGGGTGGGGAAATTATCCCCATTTTATAGATGTGAACTGAGGCACAAGTAATGAAGACCTGGGGCTTGAGTTTTCACAATGCTTTGCATTCTACTCTATACATCTAGCACTCTACACCAGGGATCAGCAACCCCCAACAAATCAGCAAACCCCCAGCAAGACTGGCATGCAGGCCAATTTTCACCAGCAGGCGAGACGGGAGCTCAGTCATGCCCCACCTCCCCCTTGCAGTCAGGAGCTTGCTCAAAGCCATGTCACCTGTGGATTAACAAAAGATCAGCTAATGCTACCAACTGCCACTCAAATGGTGAAGCTCTGCATCTTCATTATGAGCGAAGCTGTTGTAAATAGGACTATTAGTGACTTTAAAAAGTGTCACCGGCACTCAGACCATACATAAAGGTCAAACGTCAGTACTTCCCCACAGAAAGTTTGCTCACCCTGGTTCTATATGGTCAAAGCACAGCTCCCAGTAAGTTCTTTTGCAGTGCTGCAACTGCTCAGCACTTGTGAAAATCTGGCTCCAGGCACCTCTAACTGGGTCTCCAAAAATGAGGAACACAAGCACCTGGAAAAGCTCTGGGTTAAATGACTTGCCCAGCAGGCTGAGGAGGAACTAGAATTCAGTTTTTTTGCAACAGTTCCCCACATCGTTCACGACACAAACGTCTGCAATCCATAGTCACGTCTGCACAGCAAAGTTATTTCAAAATAACTTTGTGAGCGTCTACATGTCTAATTTAAAAATAGCGGACAGCTTATTTTGAAATAGGTAAACCTCATCGGAGGAGGAATAATGCTTATTTTGAAATAACTTATTTCAAAAATCTCTTCTAGAATTGCTTATTTCGAAATAACCCTGATTTCAAAAGCCCCTTCTTCCTAAAACCAAATAGGAAAAAGGGGTTTTCAAAATCAGGGGGTCCTTTCGAAAGGCCCCCAGCAACACAGGTGGCTTGCTTTCCGAAATCAGCACTTTGAATCACACGTGGCCACCATTACGCTAACAAGTCACTGCATGTTCATGTCAGCACCTCATTAGCATCTTCTGAACTGCCTCAATAATATGCCCCTTCCGAAAGGGAACGGTAATGTGGCCACAGCCACTATGATATATTTCAAAAGAGGGATGCAAATAAGGGAAACGAAAAATGCAAATGAGTTGCAGAATTACATATCTGGTGCCTCATTTGCATATTCTTTTGAAAGAAGAAAAGCAGTGCAGATATGGCTTTTTCAAAAGTAAACCTCATTTTTTAAAGAACCCTTTTTCCCTTTCTTTAACAGAAACTCTTTCGAAAGAATATGCAAATGTAACACCAGATATGTAAATCTGGACCCCATCTGCATTTTCAATTCCCCTCATTTGCAAGCCTCTTTCAAAAAAGGAATGCAAGTGTAGACACAGCCACTTGGAAATAGGCACTATTCCCTGTCTTCACAGCCCCCTCTAGAAACAGGCACTATTCCTCACAGAATGAGGTTTACCAGTTTTGAAATACGCCAACCACAATTTCAAAATTACTTCGAAATAGCAGTAGTGCGGTTTAGACGCTCGCACAGTTATTTCTAAACGGCAGTTGTTCTTTCAAAATAACTTGGCTGTGTAGACCTCCTACCCTGGATCCCTTTTCTTCCCCTACTCTTATAATCCACCCTTTCAGCCTGTCTCTTCCCCCACCCCGACCTTTCCAGTCTTACTCTGCGCTCTCTTCATTCTTCCCCACCCAACTTGCCTTAGCCCCTTCTCCCAGACCCATTGTAGCTTGTCCCCGCCCATGCTCTCCAGCCTATCCATGCCCGACGTCACCTTTTTGCATTCCAGTCTGCCTTCTTGTCTTTGAAACCAGCAGAGGGCCAGGGAGAGCACAGATAAGAGCTGCTCTCTCCTCTCTCAGTTACGATGCCCAGGGTCACCTTGGTAGCCAGGAGGATCAAATGGCAGGAAAAAAAAAGCCTGCCTGGCTGGAGCACACCCTGTAAAGACAGAATCTTGCTCTCCAGAGCATGTCTGAACTGATATTTTTCAAAAGATTCTAGCTTGCCTAACGTGGATGAATTTTCATAGGGCCAGTAAAAGGCACATCCCTGGTCCCAGCATGACACTCCCCACGCACACTGCCAAATTTCATGGCCTTGCTCCCATGTGTGGAGCTAGAGCTTCTCAACAAATGAATCATAAGCATTTTTTTAACACCAGCAAAACCTTATATTTTCCCCAGTCATGTTTTTTTAAATGGCTGGACTATGTTTGCTGAAACCAAGAAAGTCACTCCAAGGCATCCCCTTCCTATAGAAAACTGCTGTGCAAGCAGCTACAGTTTGGCAAAATTATGAGCAATTAAAAAGTGCAGGAGAAAGAAAGGGTTAGGTCAGTAACTATAGACATCACTGCCTGCTTCATCAGTGGTAATAGCCCAAACCCCATGTAACGGGGTAGTGATTTGGTTATTGCAGTAGTTTGTATGGGGTATTGGTGGTATAATGTCAGAATGTAATTGAGAAGTGTTCTCTAATTTGCCTACCCTCCTGGCTGCAATCAAAGGTATGGTACCAGTCACTGTACTGGGATGAATGGGTGTTTCAAATTTTGTATCCCTGGAGACTGGCAGCCAGGAGGTTGCATGGAGAACCAGCAGCAAAAAACAATGGCAACCATCCCCACCCTAAAGCCAGCACTGGATTTCAGATGTCAAAAATCTACACATCATCTTCTTCCTTGCATGTTGCCCCTTTATGTCCACATATGCTGCTCGGCTCCTGGTCTCTTGTTTTCTCTGCTCCTTTCTGTTGATCGTCCAGCTTGCGGCCTGAAAGTGAGGCTGTCCCAAGGGGAGATCGTGTGCTAATCCAGTTTCAGAAGGAAGCATCCCTGGGTGTTGGCCAACTCCACAGCCACAAGCAGAATGAAGCCAAGGACAGACACAGGAGGGGAGATTTTCCTACACCCTGCCACTCATGCCTGCAAACTGTGGGAGCCCAGGAGAGAGGGAATCTCTGAGGGGCTTACTCAAAAGCCAGTCTCTCTGCTTGTCCAGTACTAGAACAGCAACAACCAAGAAAGATTCTCTCCAGCTAAATGTTTCCCTTAAAAACAACAAACTTCTAACAAATCTATGAAAGCTCTCAATTAAAAAAAGCCCCGAAGTGATTAACAGCGCAATGGCCCTGCTGGAGGCCCATAGAGCAGGGAGCCATTGTCCTGCTCATGGTGGTTGTCCTGTTACTTCGCTGACTTTGAAAAACACCGTAAGGAAGGGCGGGTTGTTACATTAGGCTATAAAAACAGCCTGCCTAGCTGGACTTAAATGGCAATTAGAAGCAACACAGCTAAGGTTATGACATGTTGTATATTATGGAAAAACATGTTATGGCTGAACAACTGAGAAACAGGCTGTAAATCCCCAAGGAGCACTTTTCTGGCCTGAATCCCCTGGCAAGAGAAACATGGACCATGGCAGGGAAGATTATTATAGGTGCATCCTGTGCTTAGTCTGCATAAGGAACTGAACAGCCATCTGATGCACACACCACTGTAAACATCTTCCCACGTTTGAGGGGTGAAAGGGTGACGTGGCTCCACATGGGAGATGATCAGGGAATCATAGAACAATAGAGCTGGAAGAGACCTAAAAAAGCCATCAAGTCCAGCCCCCTGCTCTAAGCAGGACCAAACCCATGAGATCAGCCCCGCCAGAGCTTTGTCGAGGCGAGACTTAAATACCTCCAGGGATGGAGACTCCCCCACTGCCCTGGGTAGACCATTCCAGTGCTTCACCACCCTCCTAGTGAAAAAGTTTTTCCTAATGTTCAACCTGGACCTTTCCAACTGCAACTTGAGACCATTGTTCCGTGTTCTGCCATCCATGACCGCCGTGAACAGCCTCTCTCCAGCCTCTTTGCAGCCTCCCTTCAGTAAGTTGAAGGCTGTTATCAAGTCCCCCCTCAGTCTTCTTCTGCAGACTAAACAGACCCAATTCCCTCAACCTTTCTTCATAAGTCATATGCTCCAGCCCCCTAATTATTTTGGTCGCCCTCAGCTGGACCCTCTCCAGTGTATCCACATCCTTCCTACCTGCAGCTAGTTCACAAGCTCTTCCCTGCAGAGTGCTGTTCAACTCTAGGCTGCAGAGCTGTAATTATTGAGGTTAACAACCCCATCCCTATTTATTTTTGGTTGCTGTAGCTGGTTAGCCCGGAGCAGTACAACTGATGCATAAATACAGGATCATAGGGTTGGAAAAGGCCTCAGGAGGTCAGCAAGACCAACTCCCCTGCTCAAAGCAAGCAGGAGCAATCCCAACTAAATCATCATGAAACACATCAAATGAGACATGTAGTTTTTCTTCTTAGGAGCTTTTAGCTAAATGAATTTGAGACAGATGTCTAAGCTGTGTTTTGCTCCAGCAAAACAAGCTGCATATGAGGTTTTTGGTATCAGTGTTTCTTAAAATGATTTCAAATGTATTTGCTGAGATAACCTCATTTCTCTCTCCTTCAGCTCCTCATTATTAATGGAATAGGTAACTGGCTCTAGAGTTTTATTTTTAGCTTCAGGTAAGGATCATGTTACTGCTAAAAAAGAATGAACCAGCTAGATGTATGGCTGTTATCAAGAGCAAGCTTTGGATACAGGTTCTTGATACCAGCTGTTTCTACACCTAGGTCAGTTTACTTGTCAAGGTACTTTTCTTCCTCAGTATACTAGCTCAGTTTTCCTGCTCTCTTCCTACAGAGAACTACTTAAACTAATGTTCTGCTTCCTTCCCCGACATTATAGCTTAATGCAGTTTGAGCAATACTCTCCATATGTATAAGGCCTTTTGATCAATCTCAGAGAACTGTGATATGGATTAAGAAATTCAAGACAAGTAACTCATCCAAACTCAGCAAGCCGATAGCAAAATAGCATATTCCCTGCTCTAACCACCACATTTTGTTCCCCCTACAAGATGTCTTTCGGTAGAACTGGTGCTTGTTTAACAGGAAGTGATAGGCTATTTTGCGGTGGACAGTGACATTAACAACGTTTTCATTTTGCACTGGGTTTATTTAAACAAAGGGCTGGCAATTTAACTTTACCTACATTGACAAGCTTGCAATAAACTCACTTGTTTGTAATGTTAAATATTTTAAAAGTCACTGCCTTTTGAGCTTGTTACTCTCATAATTAAAGTGTATTTGGAACCTTTTGCTAAAATTATTCAGAAAGCATAATTATTGTAGAAAGTTAGTAAGCAAAGAGTAGCTAGAGCCAAAGATAGATAGAATATTACCTGCGCTGCTCTGAAGAGTGCCTATCATTTTTAGTCCTAGGTTTCTACTGCATAAAGACAGACAATTCTGCCAAACTGAACAGTGGATTTGTGCCATGGATTAGCACCCAACCACTTTGCTCAATCATACTGATTTGTGACCTGCACTGGGATTTGACACCATCTCTCCGGAAACAGCAGAGTGAATCAGCAATTGAGTGAAGGGAATGACATTTCTCATGTAAAGTATTTCCCAAGCCTAGCTCAGCAAACAGTGGGCCACATCCTGAGAGATGCTAAGCAGCAGCATTGAGGTGCAAACACCCCTCAGCAGCCAGTGAGGTGAGTGGGAGCTGAAGAAGTCTAACTGGTTCCAGAATCACACCCATGTTTTGGGCCAAGGTACGAGGATGGGACTTGTGCACTCTTGTTTGAAGAATTTATTCCAACATCACCATAGCTGTACGAGTCATTGAACTGATGCACTATCAGGAGGAGAGAAGCTGCCCTAAAACTCTCCTACTACACAAGCCCTGCCTTCTTCCCTCCCCTTCCCAATGAACTTAGTACCCATAGTGACTGGGCCCATGTACCCCCTGGACCCCATTCCTCTGCTCAGTCCATGGTCCAACAGTGTGGGGCTTGATTGCCCTTGCCAGGGTTCAGGCTTTGGTCCCTGGACTCGTAGGGCCGTGGGTTTAAACCCCCCGGTTTGGTCAGACTGAGCCCCCAGTCTCCTCAGCCTTTGGCTGAGCCCTGAGGTTACCTGCAGGAGCTGCTCACTGGCTCTGGCGTTACTATTAGTTGTTTGCACCTCTCTCTAACTCCCTCCTTGCTTGTTTGAATCTCCACACTGCTCACCAGCCTCCTCCTCCAACTCTTTCCCCGCACCCTACTCGGGGGGGGGGGGGTGAGATTTTAAAAGGCAGCCTCAAGTGGGAGTGGCTGTCCCTAATTGATTTACAGCAGCCTCTTCCCCAGCTGTTCCCACTCTGCCTGTTTTGAGCTGATTTTCCCCTTGGAAGTGGCTCCCCTGGCCTCACCCTGTCACACCATGATAGGATTAAAAGCCATGAGTAGACCCCAGTCCACAGAATCATCCAACATGGCCCCGCTCCCCCCCTTCTGGAAAGGGATTGTGGATCTGGCCCTTAGATTTCACTTACAATTCATTACAGCAGTGTAAAATGTCTTTGCATTTCAGATCCTAGTCTAAGCTCAAAATGCTGGACTCCCTTTCTTTTCCCTGCACCCATGTTGAGCCATGCACTGAAGAATGGTGGTGCAACATTCTTTGCACCAATAATGAACCAGAGTGGGATGAAAAAAAACACAGATCTCCACTGGCCCAGTGCAGAGCACAGAAATCCTGAGGCTACTGTTAGCTGAACTCTCAAAAGCCACAGAGGAGTAGCCACGTTAATCTCACTCTGCACAAACAAAGAGTCCTGTGGCACCTTTGAGAATAACCGATTTATTAGAACATAAGCTTTACTGGGCATTAGATGAACTGGGATGGAAATTACAGAGGCAGGGATATACATATAACAACAAAAGAAGTACTTGTCAAGCATAGGACCAATGTTAACAAGTCTAATCGAGTTGACGCACATCATTTGTTGTGGAAATGACTATCGAGAGACAGCAAACTGCCCAGGTAGTGTGTTAACCAGTTAAAATCATTGCACAGTCAACTTGCTGAGAAAGGTCAAAAGTTAGCTGGTTTTGTGAAAAACTTTAAAGGTGAGGAACACTGTTGTGACAATAAAGAAATTGCCTCCTTCAGGCTGGATCGGTTCCCTCGCACCCTGGCTGGCCCATTAGGTTATGCCTCAGACAGCATTGTGGGGACAGGTTTTTTATTATTATTATTTCTGTGTATGGGAAGAGAAAAATAAACTTGTGGGAGGCAATGATGATGATGACTCAGAGGCATCAAGAAAGGAGGGGAAGTAATTTTCTGGGGAGTTAATTAGTACTGTTGGCAAATGCAGATTCTCAGCCTGCCTCAGTTCTTTGGAACTGAGCAACTATTCACACAGGGATGGTTTCGTTAACCTCACTAATTACAGTGTAATTAATTCCTATGTGGGCTTACAGTAAAGCTTACCCAGCCATCAGACCATCTTCCCACAAGGAAGGAGCCACCTGAAGAAGGAAAGCTGATGCTTGGCCATCATGTTTGACAGGAGAGGGAAGTACCATCATCTTGCAAAGAAGGGGAAGGCACATGAGCACTCGGCTTTTGTAGAAGTACAAAGCTCTGCATGGACTCTGAGCCTGGAATGCTGAAGCTTTGCTAGAAGGAAAAGCCAGTGGAACAGTTCCTCAGCTGGGCACAGATCTCTAGTAGCTAACAATCGCAGCAGCAACCCAAAGAGTTCTCTTCCGTCTCCCTAGGCAGAGGCTTTACAACATGAATTGCCAAACCACCATTTACCTGCAGGGTCCTATGGAGAATAGGGGGCTGGAGGTAATGGAAAACTCATATTTCTCTTGAGAGAGAGGAAGACATGTTTCCTCAAAGTCATACACCAAGCCTGGCCAGCAGCCTGGGCCACTCCCTCAGGTTAACCAGGTCTGTGAACGTCACTGTGAAGCAGGTATAGATTTTCTTGTAGGAAGCAGCATCTCTTCCACTGTTGCAGCACCAGTTCCACTCTGTGCCAATACTGCAAGGTTAGCTGACCTCAGTACACCTTACCCACCGGACCCCAACTGGCAGCGGCACACATATAGAAATGAATAGATATTAGCACACAGTGATACATGGGTTGTTTGGTGGGTTTTGCTTTGTGTGTTTGTTTTTCTTTTTTTTTTTTTTTGTTACTGAAACATCTCTGTTTAAAATAAATAAAACAAATAAATAAATAAAGTCTGGCCCTCCAGAGAATCAGAATAGCATTACTCTAAAATAAAGGCAAGCGTGTTAAACAGCTGTTTGCAAAACAAAAAAAACGAACGAACAAGAGGGCATTTTTCTTTGTTAAAGTTAAACAGAAGAAGAGAATGGGGGCAAAGGTTCGTGGAGAGCTCCAGTAGGTATTATTTATTTGTTCTATCACAGGAGCACCAAGAGGCCATGCCAAGATCAGGGGTTCCAACATACCAGATGCTGAAGAGAAATTAAGTGACTTGACCAGGATCATGCAAGAAGTTTGGAGCAGAGCTGAGAACCCAGCCCACGGCTTAAGGACTAAATCCAGAGCTTTAACCATGTGGCTTTTCTTCTCACTGAACAGCTACACTCATACCCTGATGTCTTCACTACCCAGCGGATAGATCTGGTCAGGGTCATTCTTCTGGGGTTGATTTCATATGCTTAGTGGGTGAAATTGAACTATCTGGAGTCAACAGTTGACCCCTGTATGCCTCAATACCACAAGAAGTAAGGGTGGTCGACAGGAGAGTTTCTCCTTTTGTGCGGATGGCTAGGTAAGTCGATTGTAGATAAATCGATTCCAGGTATGCAGTTGTCATAGATGGGACTGCATCTCTATGATCGACCTTAAGATCTAGTGTACACCTGGCCTCAGTATGAGGGGATATGTTGCAATGGAAACTCATAAAAGCTCATTCTGGCATAATGATCAAAGCATGAACTCTTTAAATGCAGGCTCACCTTCAGACAGCAAGATGCTCTACCATCTCTATCCCTTTGCAAATATCTAGAAAATAAGACAATGAGTAACAGCACAGATGTGTCAAAAGCGAATGAGGTCAAACCAGCTGGACAGCTTGTCTTTGACAGGGTAACAAGCCTTATGGACAGGGAAAAGCAGTATATGCGGTACATCAAAACTTTAGCAAGGCTTTTGATGCAGTGTCTCATGGCCTCCTGATATGTAAACTAGGGAAATACAAACTAGATGGAGCTATTATAAGATGAGTGTATAACTATGTGGATAACCATTCCCTGACAGTAGTTATTAATGGTTCACAGTCATGCTAGAAGGGCATAACAAGTGGGGTTCCACAGGGATCAGTTTTGGGGCCAGTTCTGCTCAATACCTTCATCAAATATGTAGATGATGGCATAGAAAGTACGCTTATTAAGTCTGAGGATGATACCAAGCTGGGAAAGGTTGCAAGTGGTTTGGAGGACAGGCTGAGAATTCAAAATGATATGGGCAAACTGGAGAAATGGTCTGAGGTAAGTAGGACGAAATTCAATAAGGACAAATGCAAAGTACTCCACTTAGGAAGAATCCATCATTTGCACCCATGGAACACCTCAGCTGAAGTATTGTGTCCAGTTCTGGGCACCGCATTCAGGAAAGATGTGGACAAATTGAAAGAAGTCCAAAGATGAGCAACAATAATTGAGGGAAGATTAAAAGAATTGGATTTGTTTAGTCTAGAAAAGAGAAGATTCAGTGGAGACAACGATGATAATTTTCAAGTATCTAAAAGACTGTTACAAAGAGGAGGGAGGAAAGGAAAGAAAACAAACATTCTCCTTAATCTCTGAGGACAGGACAAGAAGCAATGGGCTTCAGTTACAGCAAGGAGGGTTTAGGTTGGACATAGGAAAAAAATTCCTAACTGTCAGGGTGGTTAAACACTGGAATAAATTTCCAAAGAAAGTTGTGGAATTTCCACCACTGAAGATTTTTAAGAGCAGGTTCTGCAAATACCCGTTGGGGATGGTCCAGATCAGGCGTGTCCAACCCGCGGGCTGCACACGGCCCTGGACAGCTAGTAATGCGGCCCCACAAGATCGTAAACTTGTAACATTATTATGTGATTTATATACATTAACTATATTATATACATTATGTGAGGCCCAAGACAATTCCTCTTCACTCAGTGCAGCCCAGGCAAGCCAAAAGGTTGGCCACCCATGGTCTAGATGGTGCTTTGTCCTGCTGCGAGGGCAGGACTTGATGACCTCTCCAGGTCCCTTTCAGTTCTGTTTCTATTTTAAAAGAAAATGTGGATCCAGTCAGCTCCAAATAGATAGTTCCGTTGTTTAATGTTAGGCCATCCCCAGGCTGTAGTTAGTTTATTAATCTGTGGGATGGAGGGTCATTAACCCAAGGGGTTTCCAGAATGATTCAGATTAACAAAGCCAAGTTGTAAATGTAATTGATTGTGTGCAAGAGCAGTTAATTGAGCAGCAAGAGGCTGATTTAAATAATCAATGTGGCATCGATTTACCTAAACTTGTTGAGATCCAGGTCAAACGCTTTGATGGAAGTTGTAAGTACGATACCATTAACCCTGCTGATGGCTAATGGGTATTAGCTGTAGCAGCTTTCAGCTAAACACAAATTCTCAGGTTTCAGAAATGAAGATGAAAGAACAAGCCAGGAAGGACTTCATAGACTCATAGAACACTAGGACTGGAAGGGACCTTGAGAGGCCATCGAATCCAGCCCCCTGCCCCAATGGCAGGACCAAGTACTGTCTAAACCATCCCTGACAGACATCTATCTAACCTGTTCTTAAATATCTCCAGCGATGGAGATTCCACAACCTCCCTTGGCAACTTATTCCAGTACTTAACCACCCTGACAGTTAGGAACTTTTTCCTAATGTCCAACTTAAACCACCCTTGCTGTAGTTTAAGCCCATTGCCTCTTGTTCTATCCTCAGAGGCCAAGAAGAACAAGTTCTCTCCTTCCTCCTTATGACTCCCTTTCAGATACCTGAAGACCACTATCATGTCTCCCCTCAATCTTCTCTTTTCCAAACTAAACAAGCCCAATTCTTTCAGCCTTTCTTCATAGGTCCCATTCTCTAGACCTTTAATCATTCTTGTCGCTCTTTTCTGGACCCTCTCTAGTTTCTCCACATCTTTTTTGAACTGCGGTGCCCAGAACTGGACACAATACTCCAGCTGAGGCCTAACCAGCACAGAGTAGAGCGGAAGAATGACTTCTCATGCCCTGTTCACAACACACCTGTTAATGCATCCCAGAATCATGTTTGCTTTTTTTGCAACAGCGTCACACTGTTGACTCATATTTAGCTTGTGGTCCACTATAACCTCTAGATCCCTTTCTGCTATAGTCATTCCTAGACAGTCTCTCCCCTTAAAATTAATCTGGCCTCTTGGGGCTTAAGCTCTCTAAAATATTTTCACACTGTGAACCAAAACAAAAAGGCGGGTGCAGGGGGAAGAGAGCAGCGTGTCTGCTCATTTTTCTTTCATCCAGGGCAGAATAAATTTTATGCACACTAAGGCAAGTGCAGATGTGCACCACCAACAGAAACAGATGCTGCCCACTGTGAGTGACTGTGGCCGCTAATCAGCTGGGCACCACCTGAATCTCTCCTCGGCAGCCGCCCAAGCACACTGCTGACAGGGACAACTGGGGATGGAACTGTGAAAACTAGGCTTAACTTAACCTTTTTATATGTCAGTTTCCTTTGTAAAGTTCTCTGAGATCTTATGATTAAAAAAACCTTTTATCAGAGTAAAGTTATATTATTTTAGCAACAAAACAGTTTTATTCATGAAAAAAATGCTTCATTTAAGAAACTAGCCTGTATTTGAAATAAGACACCTGCATGGAAGATGGATTTAATAGCATATGGTATGGATCTAATTTAAGGCAACGAGCAAGAAATTAGGGTGCAAAGTGGGATGCTTGGTAGATTGTGGAAATTCTCATAAGAAGTAAAAAACTTGCTACGTGGGCTGCTTTTCTGGCAAACTGATTTCTCAAAAAGGAGACAGTCCATCAGGAAATAACTCACCTTAAAGAGCTGGCAGCCTTGGAAAGACAACTTAACATATATCGCACTTGCTATCAGGCTTACATTGCAACTCGTATTTAGCAACGTGCTTCAGTTGTGGATTGTAACACCTATGGAATGAAAAGAGTGCTTAAAGTAGTCTTTATCAACCAGAAACTGATTGTCGACACTGTCATTAAACTCAAGTAGTAACAACCATCGCCTAAAGATGCAGGAGAGAGTCTCTTTTCCCAAGAAACCTCTAAGCAAAGTGCAGTTAAATGCTATAAATATGATTAGAAAAGCATGTTTTCAGCTCAGCCCTGGCCACTCACTAAACAGAAGAAATATTTCCTTTGTCTATTTTAAATATACACATTTATCTTTCGTATGGCAGCAGTTTTCTTTGATACCTTTTTTAAAAAGGACTTCATTTTGCATTAGAAATAATTCTAAAGATAGCAACAAATTCTGTTTTTTAAGCCAACTTCTTCCACTAACTCCCCATCCAGCTGGAGAACTGTATGTTCAGAATTGTTTAGAGGGGCCATTTGTCAGTTTTAGGTGTGGAATTTACATGTTTGCTGACTGCAAGTAAAATCTTTTTCACTGTCTATATTTTGCTATCTAGTTGACTTACCACCCCAGTTTTAAAAGTAGAAAATAGCTTCAGATGTGTCAATTTCTACCCCATTCTACCTACTAGTTCTTATCCACTAGCAATATGTTGCAACGTTTGGAGTGTGAGTATAAAAATTTATTGCTTTTTAATTATCTATAGTCCATGTATGACTGGGCAGTTGCGCAGTCTCTGGGTGGCTCAGATTCCCATCTAGAAATGGTAATAACCCTTTATTTTCTCTGTCTTGTCGATTTTGATTCTCAGTTCTTCTGTACTGTCTATTACTCTGCATGTACTTTGTGAGCATGGTCACCCAATCACATCTGAGCACTTTAAGGGCTACAGTAATGCCAATGGAAATAAAGGTGCAGCATAGAGAAACCTGAGATACAAAGAGATTGCTCCAACACTGCCACATATTAATGAGTTTACCTGTTAGTTGATACTTACTGAGTCACAGAAATAAAGTGAAACAAAGTAAAGGCTTTCAGGTTCCAAAGCAATTAAACAGAACAATTAACATCATCCTGCCCAAGCCAAAACAGCTTTCAAACATGACATCAAAACTTTCTAGAGCCGTGTCTACACGTGCACGCTACTTCGAAGTAGCGGCACTAACTTCGAAATAGTGCCCATCACGGCTACACGTGTCGGGCGCTATTTTGAAGTTAACATCGACATTAGGCAGCGAGACGTCGAAGCCGCTAACCCCATGAGGGGATGGGAATAGCACCCTACTTCGACGTTGAACGTTGAAGTAGGGACTGTGTAGTCGTTGCACGTCCCGCAACATCGAAATTGCGGGGTCCTCCATGGCGGCCATCAGCTGAGGGGTTGAGAGACACTCTCTCCAGCCCCACAGCTCAATGGTGGCCACGTGCAGCGGCCCCTTAAAGGTCCCCTCCCCCTCCCTTCCTGTGCAGGAAGCTGAGGGAACGTGCAGGCGGCAGCCCAGGCATGCGGCCAGCCTGCACGTCCCTCAGCCACCCAGAACAGGGCCAGCACCTGCCATGGCTGCCCGGCAGCCCCCCAGCGCCCCCAGGGGACCCCCCCCCAAGGGGAGCCAGAGCAGCCAGGCGGGCAGCCAGGCTGGCAAGCGGCAGCGGGGCCCCTCCTGGACGGAAGCCAAGCTGTGGGACCTGCTGGGGCTCTGGAGCGAGGAGGAGGTGCTCCAGGTAATGGGGAGCAAGAGGAGGAACGCGGATGCGTTCGCTCGGCTGGCCGACGGCCTGGCTGCCCGGGGTCACCCTGCCCGCACTCCTGATCACGTCAGGAGTAAGGTGAAGGAGCTGCGGCAGGGTTACTCCCGGGCCCAGGATGCGGCCACCCGATCTGGGGCCGCCCCCGTCACTTGCCCCTTTTACAGGGAGCTCAGGGACATCCTGGGCCCCCAGCACACCTCCTCTCCTCCGGCCACCATTGATACCTCGGCCGACGAGCCCCAGCAGGCCCTGCAGCCGGAGTCTGCCCCGGAGGTAAGCCCTGCACCCCAGGGGCCCCCCCTGGAGCCCACTCCCAGGCCATCGCGGCAGGAGGAGGAGGGGGGAGCTGCTCCTCTGCAGAGTCCGGGCGGCAGATCCTCCTCCTGCCCTCCCGGAGCAGCAGCCGGGCGTCCGCCCCCCAGGGATCTCCGGACAGTGGGAGTGGACTGACAGGTATGTACCCCGCTCTGGTGTACACCCCCAGGGTTGAGGGGCGGGGGTAATAGATATGTGCCCAGGGCCCCCCACATGCCCACGGCCCCAAGGACAGCAGGGCCATGTCCCTCACAGGAGTGCATCAGCCCCTGCCCCCGCCCCCAGCACGACAGTGCCATGGCCCATCCCCGGGACAGGGGGGAGCGGAACCTCGAGGGGCCCCCGGGAGGAAGGGGTGGGACACCCCGCAGCAGCAGCAGCAGCAGCAGCAGCAGCAGCATGTGATGGAGTGGGGGGAGTGCAAAAGGGAGACCCAGGCTAGATATGAGCAACAAGCTGAATAGCTCCCAGGGGCAAACGATGATCCTGGGGCTACAGCTGGCAGGTGACACCTCTGCCCTGAACAAAGAGGAGGGAGGAGCTGAGCTGGCTTTGAATCGGGGCGGGGGCCACAGGTAGAGGCTAGGGGAAGGGAGAGCTGGAAGGCAGCCAGCCTGAGAAGGGGGAAAGCTACACCCCAGAGGAGCACCCCTTGGGGTCTTCTCCCCAGGACGGGTTGGAAGGACTGTCTCTGACTGCTGTGCTGTCACTCCTGGGAGAAACTGGGCATCTGTAGCCTAAGAAACCTCTCCTGTCAGACCCTGCTGAGTGAAGTGAGAGTCACTCCCGCCAGGGGACAGGGTGCAGTGCAGAGGGACCCCTGAACCCTATCACAGCAGCATCTCCCGGGGACGGGGATGGGGAACCTGCAGCACAGGGCTGGGGGGACAAGCGCCACGGCTCGGGGCCCACACTAACGCCTGTCTCCATTCTTCTTCCCCACCTCCTGTGTTCCACAGCTGCACCATCAGAAGGACCGGAAGAGAGCGCCGGCGAGGCTTCAGTGGTCCCGGAATCCCCTCCGGGGCCATCGCTCCAGGCCAGCCCCTCGGCGGAGGACCGACTGGCCCCACGGCGGGCAAGATGGCGGACCCCGCAACACCACACGGCGGCGACGGACCCCCAGCTGCTGGCCATCCATCGCCAGCCTCCACCTGCAGGAGCGGGCACTGGCCTGGCGCCAAGAGGCATGGGGGGCCTACATGGAGACATTCAACCATCTCATGGCCTACCTGGCCCCCCGTGCCGCGCCGGCCGCCGCAGTGCCTGCCCTGCCCGATCCACCCGCCGCACCACCTGCTGCTCCGCTCGTCGCCGCGCCGGCCGCCGTCGCCCCGCCACCCGCCACCGAGGGCCGGAGCGCTGAGGGACACCTGGGACCAGCTGAGACTCACCGGACGTATCTTCCGGTCCGCCCGGCCCCCAGCCAGCCCCAGACAGGGCTGCGGCCGAGGCGGGGCTCCCGGCCGCCCACCTCCAGTGCTGGACTATAGGGGCATGGGGCCCAGGACATGCCCCGCCCCTTGTATATAGTTGGACTTATGTATTTGTGCCCCCCGTTTGCCCAGTCCCCCCCCATGTAAATAGTTCTCCCCGTCCTTGCAATCCCTGGTTTTCTCTTTTTTGTTACATGTAAATATATGGAAACTTTTTTATTATTCACTCTTATGTTATGGTTTAGTTAGTAGGTCTTGTACATAGTTTTGTCGTTATTAGTTCAAAAACCAGTTAAAAAAAGAAAACCAGTTTCATTTTACCAATGAGTGCGTGCTTTTATTTGTCCAGGAGAAGTGGGGGGGCGGGGGTGTGCTTTTGGGAGCTCCGTGGTGTGGGCGTAGGGGCAGGGAGTGTTGTGGAGGAAGCGGGGGGGGGCGCAGTGGGGGGCCTGGAAGAGTTCACCCCGCGGCCTCCTCAAAGTGGGCCCGTAGGGCCTCCCGGACCTGGGTCCCTTCGGGGTCCACCTGGCGACTGGGGGCAGCGGGTGGCTGCACGTCGCCCCTGCCGGCTTCCACAGCCCAGCCCTGAAAAAAGGCCTCCCCCTTGCTCTCCACCAAATTGTGCAGGGCGCAGCAGGCACCCACAATCTGGGGGATGTTGTTGGGGCCCGCATCCAGGCGGGTCAGGAGACATCTCCACCGCCCTTTGAGGCAGCCAAATGAGCACTCCACCACCTGGCACGCGTGGTTCAGGCGCTGGTTGAAGCGCTGCTGGCCGGCAGACAGATGGCCCGTGTACAGGTGCATGAGCCAGGGCCGGAGGGGGTATGCCGCATCTGCGATGATGCAGAGGGGTATGGTGGTGTCCCCCACAGGGATCTCCCGCTGGGGGATGTAGGTCCCTGCCTCCAGCCGGCGGCACAGGCCCAAGTTCCGGAAAACCCGGGCGTCGTGGGTGCTGCCAGGCCAGCCCACATAAATGTCCTGGAAACGGCCCCAGCTGTCCACCAAGGCCTGGAGGACCACTGAGTGGTAGCCCTTGCGGTTGATGTACCGTTCTCCACTGTGTTGCGGGGCGCGGATGGGTATGTGAGTCCCATCCAGAGCCCCAAAGCAATTGGGGAAGGCCAGCGTGGCAAAGCCCACGATGGTGGCATCTGGGTCCCCCAGCCTCACGAGCCTATGGAGGAGCATGGCATTGATGGCACGCACGACCTGCAGGGAAAGCACATGGGAGAACACCAATGAGGGGTGAGCAGGGTGTGCGTGGTCCTGCCCTGCCCTCCCCTGCCCTGCCCTGCCAGGGCCCACCTGCCCTCCCCACCCCATGGGTCCTCTTACCTCCATAAGGACAGCCCCGACGGTGGCCTTGCCGACGCCAAACTGCTGCCCCACGGATCGGTAGCTGTTGGGAGTGGCCAGCTTCCAGACAGCGATGCCGACCCATTTCTGCACTGTGAGGGCACGCCGCATGGCGGTGTCCTGGTGCCTGAGTGCGGGGGTGAGCCACTGGCACAGCTCCATAAATGTCTGCTGGCTCATCCTGAAGTTCCTGAGCCAGCGGTCGTCGTCCCACTCCTCAAGCACCAGCTGCTCCCACCAGTCGGTGCTGGTGGGGTAGCTCCACAGCCACCAGCATGTGAGGCGGGGGGGGCGGGGTGCTGCAGGGTTGGGGGTTGAGCCCTGCTCCGCTGGGGGCCGTTCCTCCTCCGGTGTAGCAAGGAGGTGCTCAGCTGCCTCCTGCATGGCATGGATCAGGGCAAGCCCTGCTCCTGCCGGGAGGGCTGGGTGGACATCTGGCTGCTGCTGCTGCTGCTGCTGCTGCTGCTGCTGCTGCTGCTGCTGCTGCTGGGGGTCCATGACTGCGGCGCCCGGGGTCTGTGTGCCTATGGCTCCTCAGACCGCGTGCTGTGCAGGCTGAGTGTGTCTGGGAGGGGCCCTTTAAGGGAGCGGCTAGCTGTTGCCCCGGAAGCGCTAGTCCGCCCTGTGACCCTGTCTGCAGCTGTGCCTGGCATCCCTATTTCGATGTGTGCTACTTTGGCGTGTAGACGTTCCCTCGCAGCGCCTATTTCGATGTGGTGCTGCGCAACGTCGAAGTTGAACGTCGACATTGCCAGCCCTGGAGGACGTGTAGATGTTATTCATTGAAATAGCCTATTTCGATGTTGCTACATCGAAATAAGCTACTTCGAAGTAGGCTTCACGTGTAGACGTAGCTTAGGAGACTCCGATTCCACTGCTGTGTGTCTCAGGGCCTTAGTTAACCTGTGGGAAGAGAGATTGTTTAGGCTCCAGACTGTCCGTTTCAGGGATAAAAGTTCACGCTCACTTCCATTTATCTAAATGGGATCAAAGTCTTTCCATTAACACTCAAGGCTTTTCACTTTTGCAAGCTGAAAAGTGAGAACATAGTTATCAAAAGCATGCGAGTTGCATATTTCATTAGTCTGAACCATGGATTTGCAGGGGAGATCTTAAAACAAACTAATCCTCAGACGCCAACACTAATCTGTATTTTACTGAGAATACTTCCTCAGATTTTGAAGTAGCTCAGACCGATGATTTAGATAAACTGAACCGTCACACCCTAAAAGTTCAACATGCAAGCAGTAGAATGATGCTCCCATGCATAATCTTTCAGCTTTCAGCAAGTCATTTCAGACCTTGGACATGAACTGTACCTTAACATCTGCTTTCCTCTCAGTCAATGGGGATGATGCCTCTTTACAAAAAATGGAAAAACTTGCAAGGAAGAATGAAAGTTGTTTAAAATTACTGCCTGACATGCAAAGCATCTAAGTTAATTGCTACAAAGATTTTTAGAACTGCTGAAGAACTGTAAAATAAATATCAGAGAGTAAAAGGAAGAGTTAAGACTCTCGTGTTTATTTTCTACCATAGAACAAAAAATGTCTGACTTCCAACCAACAGCTGACCTGGAATATCATTGAGTGCCTGTTTTCTCTAAGAGCAAGTGCCGCTTTTGTTTCTAATGTGCAGCATGATTTGAATGCTTAATCTGTAGGGACATGCCAGAATTCAGTCTTTGGAGCTATTATTTTGTACCTAACATGGCAGATTTTCCATTGCACAGATTTAAACATGTTAGCCCTCCAGACCCCAACATTCCTTAGTCCTTCTGTTCCAGTCACCTGTTTCCTAGCACAACACTTCTGCAGGATGCAGGGTAACCTCTCCACACTACTGAGGCAGATTGTAGCATCATAGCTACTGACTGCGTAGGAGAAGTCATCCAGAGGAGCCATTTGGACACCACAGCAATGTCTAGAGATAGATGCCAGCATTTCCTCTGTGGTCCAGGGGATTAGAACATTCCACACCCCTGCTATTGTCACTGGTGATCCAGCCTCCAACTGGAAAGAGACTGCCTGGCAGCAGATGGATAAATGGTACTAATGGTGATTAAAGTGGTCTGAGAATTAAACAACTAAGGGAGTGCAGAGACTGAATCAAACCATCCAGCCCTGGAATGAATTTCCTGCCTTCTCCTTTCACTTCTTTTTCCTCCCTCTCCTCCCCGGCCCCAACAAACTCCCAGCTCACACCGCCAGCCTGATGAACCATAGTACAGGCCGTGAACATACCTTCCAAACCACCGCTGATCTGACAGTCCTCACTCTCCATTCCAAGGGAAGCACCCTCTAACATACAGCGCACAATGCACTTCACACTCCTATCTTGTCAATGCCGGCTATCGACAGGATACGTACAGGACATATGCACCTATTCTCCGTTGGGGGCTCGCTCCAAAATTTTCCACATGTTACTCCACAGGACTCTGCCTTCCCCACACAGCCAGCCTCCCTGAGCAAGCACCCACCCCTGCCCCCCTTACTTGTAGGCTTGAGGCTGTCTGAGTGACTCCTGTGAGCAGAATAGAAGGGATGCAGGCTGCTGGAAGCTGGGTGAGGCTGTGAAGCTCCTGGGGCAGGAGTTGGCCCCATGGCAGCTGCAAGGAGCAGCAGTGCTGGCCACACCACTGTCTTCCCAGGTCCACGGCCCCTCCAACGTGACAGCTGGGCAGCAAGGCCAAAACTGAGCGAGTATGGCTGGGATCTGACGCACAGGAGTTGCAGCGCTCTTCTGGTTTGGTTCCATGCTAATGGAGGGGCCAGAGACCAAACAGCAGGGTCTCTGTGACCCCCATGCAGCAGGTGGTTATGCCATTCACTGAATTTGGACCCACCATCCATCGCAATGGAGGGACCGCTGAGCCACTGTTCGGCACCCCGAGTGCAGCTGCAGGTGACACTGTTCTCCATTTTTGAATGCAGAGCTGGCTGTCTTGGTCACCCTTTCTTATACACTTAGAACATCCCCATCCCCATCCCCATCCCACCTAGGCTCCAGATGCACAGCTTTCAAGCTATGCTATCAGGAGACCTCACCCACTCCCAAAGGTGTCACTGTTGTTTCTAGCTGTCATGGGGACTATCACAAAGGAAAATAAAACACCCCATAAAA
The DNA here is from genome assembly GCF_033958435.1 of Carettochelys insculpta. NCBI lineage: Eukaryota > Metazoa > Chordata > Testudines > Carettochelyidae > Carettochelys > Carettochelys insculpta. The sequence goes on from NC_134157.1 coordinate 20,359,595, forward strand.
ATGCTGCAACACTAAAATTCTCTTCCCCCAGTTAAATGTTACTGATGCCTCCCCTGGGTAAAGGCACAGAGACAAAAATATTGCTTGGATCTGGGGCTTTGGACTGGGTTCTGCTGATTGTGTTCTACTGTCCCTGGGAGCCACTTCACCGACAGGTAGGAAGCATTATCAATTTATTGACTTAAGTCTACAGCATTTTCTGAGGGGCCACCAGAAGCTGTTTATTGACAGGCCTGAAGCAGAACCTTTGCTTGGGTTATTAAATTACTGTTGCTGCTGCTGCTCTTTGGAATGATTACTACAATCACAAGGCAATTTAAAAGAAATGATTTCACAACTGAGTACTGCAAACACTACATTGAACATAATTGGAACCAATTGCAATGGGGATGATGCAGTTGTGAGGCTGATTATTAATGTTTTATAAATACGAAAATGAGAGAGCCAATTTTTTTGTAGAAATGATTTTGAATGCTAGCATTCATTTGCTCAATAAAGAGTTTATGGGGAGCTGGAATTTCTGCAAGGAGCAGCACAGGTTTTCAAAACAGATTATGATTTTTTTTTAATGGGAAAAGATTTTTCCATTAGCTGCTTATTTCTAGAGACAGAATTTAATGCATGCTTTTCTGCTGATTGCCAGTGTGCCAAGGTACTAGTTGAAATTTCTCTTTTTTTTTTTTTAAGCTTGAGCTATTAGGTGCAGCCATGCCAACTCAAATGTAAACAGTATTTAGAACTAGGAAATCTCCATTTTAAAGTGGATCTTCGTTAAAATAATAAAGCTGCTGCACACACTTTGCCCCTTCTGATAAAAGGAAGGGGAACTAGAAATTAAACTTTTCACATCCATTTGTGAAAAGTGGACTTGTGATATGTGGACATATCTTTTCTGGAGACACTATCACTGGACCTAACCAGGTTATTCACAAAATCAAGGGCACATTCTCGTGTTCCTCAACTAACATCATATATGGCATCATGTGCCTACAATGCCCAGATGCTTTGTATATTGGACAGACTTCAAACTCTCTGAGACAAAGAGTTAATGGGCACAAAACAGACATAAAAACACTCCTGATCCACAAACCTGTTAGCTGGCATTTTAATGGAGTGGGCCATTCTGTTACCGACTTAACAGTTTGCATGTTACTGAAGAGGAATTTTCACAACACTCTTCAAAGAGAGGCTGCTGAACTCTTTTATATTCAAATTCAACACATTAACACATGGCTTGAACCGAGACTGGAATTTTCTGGGTCACTATGGGGCTTGTTTGCATACTTGGCTTAATCTAATTCTTGGCTTCCCCCCGACTTCTGCCCTTCTATTCTCTGATTTGCTCACCTTGATGATTTTTTTCTGATTTGTCCACCCTGATTACTGTTTTTGGTTCTCTTTGCCTTAAATATTGAGTCTGTTCTGGTCTGGCTATGGTCTGAAGAAGTGGGTCTGTCCCACGAAAGCTCACCTAATAAATTATTTTGCTAGTCTTTAAAGTGCTACTTGACTGCTTTTTTGTTTTGATAGTCTATAGACTAACATGGCTTTCTCTCTGTTAAGATTATTTTATGAGGGTCACACTATTGCCATCCTTACTGCTGTACTGCTTCTTGCACAGCTGGGCTCTTAGTCAGCAGCCACCAATCTCTGGGCACCCAGCTCTTAAAGCAGCAGTGCAGAACTAAGGGCTTGTCTACACTTACCAGAAGATTGACGTTCTAGCAGTCAATCTTCCCGAGTTCGATTTTGCATGTCTGGTGAAGATGCAGCAAAATCAACCTCTGTGGGTTCAACCATCAACCCCTGTATTCCAAGCTACCCCATGGAGTAAGGATCATCAATGAAAGATGAGAGAGACTCAGTCTTCACGAGGGAAGTAAGTCAATTTTGATACGTCAATTCTAGCTACACAAATGCCGTAGCTCGAACTGCGTATCTTAAATCAACTTTTTTTCCCTAGTACAGACTTACCCGAAGGGTGGTAATTCCATCCTAACTTTTGGGCTGCTGATTGTGGTGGTTCCACCTTCAGAGCTAGATTTCTGGCTAGCAGATACCCCTCTCCAGCTGCCCAGCTCTGAAGGCAGTGCTGCTGCCAGCAGCTGCACCAAAGTCAGGGTAGCAATACCACAGCCTCCATACAATAACTGCGATTTCCCCACAACCCTCTTTTTGTGCCAGGACCCCTACAATTACACCACAGTGAAATTTCAGACTAAAAAGCTGAAATCATGAAATTTACTAACTTTTAAATCCCATGACAACAAAATTAATCAACATGGACCGCGAAATTGGTAGGGCCCTAATTATGGGCCACCTCTTTACTTCAAGAACCTGGGACAGAGACAAATTTTTAGAGCAGATTAACTAACTGCATTGGGATATACTATCTTCTTGCAACACTCTTCATTATGGTCCTTCATTCAGAGTTGAAACATCTGCCCAAGAACTATTAGAGACGTTCCAGTTCCTGTCTGCGAAGCGATCTGGGCATTTACCCACCTGCACGAGCATTCTTTGTTATACTAATCAAGAACAACCCAACAGTTCAGACAACATGGAGACAATATCTCTCCTTTAGGCAAATCAATTACAGGGGAGAACTGAAGGATACTTAATACATTGCATAAAACGACAGAGAATGGCTTAAATTGGCTTATTTCCGCTTGACATCAAAGGGAGTTGAGGCCTTTCAGCACCTCAGAGGATGGTCATATTAGAAGTGGATAGTGATGCAACCACTCAGATAACTCTTGCAAGCACACCTTATTAAGCATCCACCTTCAAAGTGCTACAGCACTGGAATTGTGCTTCTAAGACAATAACCTGCAAAAAGAAACATGCTGTTTAAAGAAATAATCTGCATTTGCCACCCAGCCCAGGGTGAAACAAAAATCAAAATTCAAACTGGCTAAGAATGAAATTGTTACGGGAGACTTAAGAATCATTGGAACCAATAATAGCAAAAGGAAGAAAAAAATGTTATGACACTTGTTTTCAATTTACCATCACTGAAATATATTTCCTTTCTTTACTGTGTCCTCCAAAAAGCACATTCACAAATCATTCTGAGGTAGGAGAGTTTCTGAAGTGCTGATACACAAGACCTCACCACTTTTCCCCACCCATTGACATTGGCATATACTCCACTGAAAATCCCAGCATGAACTGGGTCACACACCGTAATAACTGCATTGACACCAGAGGAGTTACTTGCCCTAGTGAAGGAAGCCAGGTTATGGTTTTGCAAAATTTTAACCAATCAAGAGCAAGACTAGAGATGGCTCTAATCTTAAGAGAAAAACTGTAAAACAGAATTAATCAAAGTGGACTATTTGTCAAAACTTTTCTAATTTTCTTAGGAATCGTCATTTTTTATTTTAAAATTACATAAGAAGAGTTCTGACCAGGCCTAGCATGAATCTGCTTTGTCACGTGCTTTTAGTATGTTTACAGACTGGACGCCATATGGTACACTCAAGTTCTTCTCTTTCCTTCCCCAGCCTCACCCCCTCCTCTCAGCAGCAGCTATAGTTTCACAGATAGCTACAAATTACTGAACATAATCTCCAAAAGGAGTCAGAGTCTGGACCCTCTTCATCCATGGAAAAACTCTTAGAAGCAGGATGAAGACACTAGCAACGCGGCAAATGAGACATCATTTGATCTGCCCCATCTGCTCAGTAGGTGCCGCTCTCATGCTGTTCAGAGTAAGGTTCCTAATGAAATTCACGTGACTGACTTTCATCCTGCTGTGGTTTGTATTTTGCCCTTTCACTGCACTTATTCCCAAAGAAGTGTTTTGCTAATGGCTGTTATGGAAATTGCATAAGCCTGGCTCTGTCACAGGGCTAGCCATGGAGACTCATGGGGTCTAATCCCAGCACTGCCACTGCTGTAGGGGAAAAGTTGCGGTGATCAATAAACACATATATGCCATTCTGTAAAAGTCCAAGCAACAACATGGACTACAGCTCGACCTCCCTCCAAGTGCTTTCCTGCTTTTTGGTGTTTTGGCAGAAAAACTAGGCAGACACAGCACCTAGGTTCTGCCCAGCAACAGCAGGTTGTTTAAGCGCTGTCCCTGGAGTTCCAAGGGGCTGCCCATCTCAGTGGCAGAGTCTGCAGCTGCTTAAAGGGTACACCAGTACCATGCCACTAGGTTTCAGTTGTAGGAGAGTGAACTTTCCTGCACACAAAGGGGGTGAGTTGCCATCTGCCACTCCTCCTCAACAAGGAAATACACATACCCCACAACAGCACAGGGACAAAAATGGGACGACTATTGCCGGAGCAGAACTGAGTCTGATCGCTGTCACCTGAATTACATCTGAAGATGGAATCAGAGCTGTCTTACCGCCAGAAGGGTCCACCAGCTGCAGGATATGGTAGGGAAATGTTCCTGTAGGCTGGGTTCTTTTCAGCCAGGCATAGCAGTCAACACTGCCTCCTTTATGCATTTACAGAAGTCATTTGTGTCTCCTATCACCTGTAAAACTGGGCAGACACATCCCCTCTAGAAGGCTAAAATAAAGTTTATAGTGTGCTTTGAGGCCCACTGATTAAATACATTGGATAAGTGTAGACTACTATCTCTGCATCAAAGACAGAGAAAGAACGTTCCTGCTGCCTTAGGCAGGGCTGAGAAGAGATTCTAGAAGAAAACCCTGGTGGGGTTCAATACCCAAGATGAAAGTTATTAGATACCAGCCCTTTGAGTCATTGCTCTGAGAGCTAAGATGAGTCAGTACAGATATTTGTGGCTCTGTGTCACAGGAAGGTAAAACTGCTGTAAATATATCCAATTCCTCTTAGAGGACTGAACTGAACATAAAATTAAATGACATGGAATCATCTCAACCCAGCTGCTACCAAACACAATACCTGCTGCTTCAACCTTCAGTTTATGAGCCTCATAGAGCTGAATTCCAGCAAATTGATTCCAGAAGCTAAAAGCCATAAAACCTGGGGGATTTCCAAACCAACTACATCAGGCTGGTTAGAAGCAGACATTTGCAAAGCAAGTTACCAGTAGGCTCTATGATTAGCATAAAAACAGCTCTACGTAAGTTGTAGAGGACATTACATACTGCCAAATGGGAAGAATAATTAAAAATCAGGAGGAGGTTTGAGGTCACCAGTGCATTCAGACAGGGAAGTTCTCACCTTATATTTGCTTCCCATTGCCTGCTAAGTGGAACATTCTGAATCCACTGTGCTACACTCAAGGGTTTCTGGTGCCCTAATCATTGTTTAAGCCCAGATAGTAGGGCAGGAGCCATTTATTTTACGAGCTTTACCTTTTACAAAGCAGAAATCGTGTTGGTGGCTGAGCTTTAACCTCCACGGACACCACTGTACCTGCACATTAAGGGGCACTGAGTCACTGGGGGAACCATCTTTCAGACGTGACTTAAAGCAGACACAGACATTCCATCCGGGCTCCTCTCCTTGTGTTAGTGACATTCCCGTGAAGATCTTGTCACTGGTAGCTCCTCAGTGGTGACTCTGCCTATCGACCAGATCCAAAAGCAGCTCTTCAGGGCTACGTCTACACGTGAAGCCTACATCGAAGTAGCTTATTTCGATGTTGCGACATCGAAATAGCCTATTTCGATGAATAGCGTCTACACGTCCTCCAGGGCTGGCAACGTCGATGTTCGACTTCGACGTTGCTCAGCCCAACATCGAAATAGGCGCAGCGAGGGAACGTCTACACGCCCAAGTAGCACACATCGAAATAGGGATGCCAGGCACAGCTGCAGACAGGGTCAACGGGCGGACTAGCGCTTCCGGGGCAACAGCTAGCCGCTCCCTTAAAGGGCCCCTCCCACATACACTCAGCCTGCACAGCACGCGGTCTGAGGAGCCATAGGCACACAGACCCCGGGCGCCGCAGTCATGGACCCCCCAGCAGCAGCAGCAGCAGCAGCAGCTGCTAGAGGTCCACCCAGCCCTCCCGGCAGGAGCAGGGCTTGCCCTGACCCATGCCATGTGGGAGGCAGCTGAGCACCTCCTTGCCCCAGGGGAGGAGATGCCCCCAGGGCAGCAGGGCTCAACCCCTACCCCTGCAGCACCCCGCTCCACCCCCCGCCTCACACGCCGGCGGCTGTGGAGCTACCCCACCAGCACCGACTGGTGGGAGCGGCTGGTGCTTGGGGAGTGGGACGATGACCACTGGCTCAGGAACTTCATGATGAGCCGGCAGACATTCCTGGAGCTGTGCCAGTGGCTCATCCCCGCACTCAGGCACCAGGACACTGCCGTGCGGCGTGCCCTCACTGTGCAGAAACGCGTCGGCATCACTGTCTGGAAGCTGGCCACTCCGGACAGCTACCGATCCGTGGGACAGCAGTTTGGTGTCGGAAAGGCCACCGTCGGGGCTGTGTTCATGGAGGTAAGAGAACCCACAGGGGGAGGCCAGGGCAGGGCAGGGGGGCCAGAGCAGGGGGGCCAGAGCACGGCAGGGCAGGCCAGGGGGGCCAGAGCAGGGCAGGGCAGGCCAGGGCAGGGCAGGGCCACGCACACCCTGCTCACCCCTCATTGGGGCTGTCCCATGTGCTTTCTCTGCAGGTTGTGCGTGCCATAAATGCCATGCTCCTGCACAGGCTCGTGAGGCTGGGGGACCCAGATGCCACCGTCGCCGCCTTTGCCACCCTGGGCTTCCCCAACTGCTTCGGGGCTCTGGATGGGACTCACATCCCCATCCGCGCCCTGCATCACAGTGGCGGACGATACCTCAATCGCAAGGGCTGCCATTCTGTTGTCCTGCAGGCCTTGGTGGACAGCCGGGTACGTTTCCAGGACATTTACGTGGGCTGGCCTAGCAGCACCCACGACGCCCGGGTTTTCTGGAACTCGGGACTGTGCCGCCGGCTGGAGGCGGGGACCTACATCCCCCAGCGGGAGATCCCTCTGGGGGACACCACCATGCCCTTCTGCGTCATCGCAGATGCGGCATACCCCCTCCGGCCGTGGCTCATGCACCCCTACACGGGCCATCTCTCCGCTAGCCAGGAGCGCTTCAACGAGCGCCTGAACCGTGCGCGCCAGGTGGTGGAGCGCTCATTTGGCCGCCTGAAGGGACGCTGGAGATGTCTCCTGACCCGCCTGGATGCGGGCCCCAACAACATCCCCCAGATTGTGGGTGCCTGCTGCACCCTGCACAACCTCGTGGAGAGCAAGGGGGAGACCTTTCTGCAGGGCTGGGCCGCGGAGGCCGGCAGGGCACACGTCCAGCCACCTGCTGCCCCCAGTCGGCAGGTGGACCCCGAGGGGACCCGGGTCCGGGAGGCCCTGCGGGCCCACTTCGACCAACAGGCCGCGGGGTGAACTCTGCCCAGGCCCCCTACTGCCCGCCCCTTCCTCCCCCACACTCCTGCCCCAACGCCCACACCATGGAGCACCCCACCGCCCCCCCGCCACACTTGTCCTGGACAAATGACAGCACGAACTTGTGGCTGAACGTAAATTTTTTTTTTCTGGCCGAACCTTTTTTTTTGGGGTGTAAATAAATATGTGAACCACAAACAGAAATCTAGGTACAAACGTTCAACCAAAGCAATATGTACAAAAATAAAACAATCCAAAGAAACAACTGTGTGCCGTACATAATAAAAAGAAAACCAGGGAGGAGAAAGGGGAGAACTATTTACATGGGGGGGACAGGGCAAACGGGGGGACCAAAAAAACAGGGTCCAACTATATACAAGGGGGGGGCCACGTCCCGGGCCCCTCGCCCCTATAGCCCGGCACTGGGCGTGCCCGGCCGGGAGCCCCGCCGCGCTCGCAGCCTGGTCCGCGGCTGGGTGGGAGCGGGCTGGACCAGAAGGTATCGGGGCCGGCAAGTATCAGGTGGCTCCAGGGGTCCCTCGGCGCTCTGGCCCTCGCGGGTGGGTGGTGGGGCGACGGCGGACAGGCCAGCGACGGGCGGAGCAGCTGGGGGTGGGGCTGCAGGAGCGGGCAGGGTGGGCGATGGGTCGGCCGGCGCGGCATGGGGGGCCAGGCTCGGACTGGTGTAACGGAGGGCACAATCAGGCTCCATAGTAGAAATTGATACAACCATTCTCTTGAGGATGCATGAGCCAGAAGAGAATCAAGCTCCACCACCTAAAGCTTTGCAATCCTGCAGGAACAATAGGTATAACTCCCTCCCCAACATTTTTTTTGTTTTAACTTGCCGAAGTCAGCAGGTCCGAGCGAACGTGCCTAGGAAATAGAACAGAGAAAGATGGAGTATAACTGGACCTCTTGCTTTAGTTTCCCAATCTACAAATGGGGACAGCAACACAGATGCATCCACCCGAGAGATGTGCTCTGGGGATTCTCTAGTTAATATTTGGACAGTGCTTTGAAGACAAAGTGCTCAAAAATGCTCAGAATCATGAAGCTTCAGTCTTTTCCTTGGCTCCTCTCTCCCCAGCTTAGTTTCTTGCATTTACAAGCACTAGATTGACATCCCCTAATTTAAAACACTTTCAATTTTTCACTCTCCTCCTCCTCTGCAAACATTGTCTCACTCTGCTCTAGACTGAACACACAATAGGCCTAATTAAACAGCAATTAACAATGGGGGGGATGATGAAGGCATCATTCACTACGGCACTTTTGGGGAGATCAAGCAAGCAATCAGCGCAGCTTGTTACAACATGAAATCACATTTCACAACATGGGGGTATTTTAAGGCTGTTAACAGTGGGCATGTCATTACAGCCTCACTCCCACTTGCCTGTGCATGTCATAACCTTAAAGAGGGGCACTGCCATCAATGCCGCTGGATCTCAGGCAGCTTTTAGAAAGCACAAATCATCAAGGCTTCTGAGCACTCCCCAGAAAACCCCCAGCACCTGTGGGAAAAGATTTCTTTCACATTCCATGAGGCTCAGACATCTCCCAGAGCCGTTCCATTCATAGGGCCAAATCAGGAAGGATGGTGTTGAGGCCATCTGACAGTTCAGTTAGCAACAGTGAGAATCGAGGACAACGTAAGTCTTCACTGTCCCGAGCAACTGGGTATTCCACTGCATTAGCACAAAGCAAAATACCGACCACAGGCCTGATCCAGGCTGCCAAGCTGCTGGACCTAACCTGGGGGCGCAGTAATCTCAGTCCGGCTTCCTGCTGGCCTCACCCCCCACCCCACACCACTCAGAAAAGTCGGTTGCGGTGCCTTTTTTGTCTGAACAGCTGCCAGCCTGGGGAGAGGGAGGAGAGGCTTCATGCACCGCCTCCACGCCCAGCACAATCTTGCAGCCCCCGTTGGCCACTTTCCAGCCAATGGGAGATGCCTGTTTAAGGAACAAGTCACACTTGAAGTACTCCACACCTCCTCCCTTCAGCCTCACAGCTGTTCACAGATGTGCATGGCCCTGCAGCCGGCTGCTCTGAGTGGCTTGCTTTGGCATAGGCCAAGAACTTGCTGGGCTGCTGACCAGCAATCATCCAGGTGAGCATCTCCCAGCCAGAACCTGCCTCTGGCATCCCAGCCTCTCTCCACCAGCCCTCTGACCCACATCCTGCACACATATGACCCTCCCAGACCTTGCACCCCAATCCCCTGCTGCAGGTCCCAACCTCCTCCTACCCAAGGTCACAACACAAACCCCTGCCCAATGTCACCACTCCCTCATTCACCCAAAATCCCTCACCCCCTCCTGCACCCAGCCTCCATCCCAGACCCTGAACCTTCTCCAATAATATCGTGGAAGAATGTGACCTTGACCACTTACCAAATTCATAGAGTAGCCGCTCTCAAAAACTACTGCCTACCCTTTCCACGAAGGAAGCCAAAGGCTTGCCAGGGGTCTACTAAGTCTAAGCACAGATGCATTGAAATGGTCCAAATGCCAGCCATGGAGGCCCAGTAAACTATACAGTGAAGTCAAACAAAATCCAGCAGTGACGGGGTGAGCAAGAACCCCACCCAAATATCAGTTCTCTCCCAATCTGATGGCCCAGCCACACCATTGTAAACAGAGCATCAGCAAGAAGAAAAGTACTATCGGCTGGAACCTCTCTCTGCTTTTTCCATAGACTTTTTTCCCTTCCCCATCCCAGAGACTGTTGAAAAACAGTTGGGTCATCCAAAAAAATATGGAGGGCAGAAACCTGACCTTTGCTACAAGCTTTGGAAAGGTGTAACAGGATATCTAAGCAGAGGAGCAGTTTACAGCTGCACTTGCATTTGCCACTACAGATTTATGGAGACATAATCTAGTGGGACTAGGCACAGATTTAGCCTCCAGGAATTACCAGATTGCTAATCCTGGCTCTGATAGTGATTTACCATGCACTCATAGGCAAGTCACCCCCACTGGCAGAGTTTCCTCATCTATATAACAAGGAATACTATTGGCCTACTCCCAGGGTACTTGGTGAGGGTAAATTTTTGCAAAGCATTATGAACTATAGCAGCCAGAGAGTTGCCCCAAAGGCAGTACTAAAAGCTACATCAGCACAGGCAGAAGTGCCTGACCTGCACTGGAATGTCCTCCACAATGTAGTTCCTAGGGAAGAGGTTTTCAAACTCCTTGGGCTGTGTATCTCTTTTCAAATCATGCAACCTACCACATACTCCCATCTGAGATAGACTCATAATATACCTATGATAATAAGAGGGGGAGAGGAAAGGACTGTGAAGAAGATGACTGTGGGTCATCCACCATTACATGATTATTTTCTAACATACCCTCTGACCCCAGCTAACCCTCTTTGAAGCCCAGGGCAAAAAACCCTGCACAGTAACAGGACTCACGATGATTATATAGTTAAAGAAACTCCCCTCTAGCACGAGACACAAGCCCTAGGGAGATGGGAATACATGCCATTTGTGTTATAAATCTAGTGGCGTTTTGGGTGGTACTACTTTCCTAGATGGGTGATAACTCTTCTCCATGCATGTAAGAGGTCGTATGACATCTTAGCTTTTGGTTTTTTTGGTCCAACTTCTTGTGAAGCCAGAAGCTCACAAACCACCCTGCAAAAACAAAGCAGTGGACACCATCCAGAGCTCATAAGCAAACCACCAGCAAAGCAGCATGTACACCTGCTAAGAGAAACCATATTTTTAAAAGGAGAAACTTCAGTTTGGAAGGACTTTAATTTTACAAATGAAAAATCCCCAACTTTGTCTCCTACACCCAACCCTGCAGGATCCTCTTTGCCCAATGTTTTGGCTATCAGATGCTTTCTGCCTGTATATCTGCCCACTACTCCACTGCCCTAGCAGCTTTCACAGACCTGGCTGCCGGGAATCTGGAAGTCCTTGCAAGTTTCATGGGGATCAAGTGCTGGAAATGGCTGCCTTCCACCACTTCATGAAGGTTGCCTGACTCAATTACCATGCCTGCTGATGCCTTTATACTGCTCTTGGTGACTTCAGTGCTTGCCACAATAACTCTTCTAACTTCCCATTGTTTTGCAGGCAGTGAACTTCAGCAGTGTCTGTATGCCAGGCCAAGATTAATAAAGCAAAGGCCCTGTTACACTCATTCTTCAGCAACTAGAGAATCAGCAATCACTGAAGCCATTGCTAAAATGTAGCCTCTTCTGGGGTGAACACAGCAGCTGCTTAACAAGGCCAATATTACAGAGCTGTTTATGAAAAAAGTGCCATTTCATATTGGAACTTGAGTGAATTTAGTTTGGCAAAATGTATGATAAACCCTCTGGCATTTGGCCAGTACAGGATATTAATATCCCCGCTGACGAAAAGCCATGGGAACTTCAAGGACTTTGCCTTTTAAAAGATCCTTTGTCCCTGTGATGCACGGTCAGCTCGCATCAATTCTCTGGGAAAGCACGTGTGTTCTAGTTGGGCCAAACACAAGTTACTGGGCTCAGTAGAAGGGGAAAAGGGCAACATCTCATAGCTTGTGCTATATAGGGTATCAAACCGGGTGAGAGCTCAAGCTCCAGTCCGAGCATCTATACTACAAATAAACAGCCCCTTTAGACTGAGGGGGTTGGGCTGAGTCAGCTGACATGGGCCAGCAGCAAGCTTTTCATTACAGTGCAGACATATCCTCAGGTACTTTACAGCTACCTTGGCAACAATCCCAGCCAGGCTTGCTGGACTTGGATCCTTATAGCCTAGCGTTCACAGGAGCCAGACCCTGCGTTCCACAGCCTCACACACTACCACATTCTCTGGCCCAGGTAACTAAGCTCCACTTAACTTCCCTTTCATCTCCAGTCCTAGATACTATCCCAGCCTCACAAATCGATGGGGTCTTACCTTTGCTTTCCATTTTGAGAGACTTTCTGCTTTTCGTTATGAAGCGCTGCTCTCTGCTGGTCACCTCTCAAAGCACATGCCAGTTTTTTTTTTTTGTTTTTTACAAGTTCATAGGGACATATGGCACCTGAATAGCAAGGAGGGCCGGAATGTACATCTCTGGTGCTCACAAAGGCACTTGGTTTAGATTCCAGAGACTAGAGGAGATTATGAAGGAGATACTATTTTCTCTGCAGGGAATGTTCCAGGAAGTCTTGGATTTGCCTTCCTCACCAAAAAAATCAAATCGATCCACCCCAAATCATAGCCAGTATTTTGTGTGTGTGCAGGCATGCCACCAGGCAGTTGGAAGAACACACAGGAGATGCAGACCGAAAGAATCCCACCATCAGACAGTGAAGATTACAGAGGCTTAACACCCAGAGGATATGTCAAGAGTGGACCTGCGTCTGCAGGGGTGGTGGTACCTAGTTCATGCTTTACGCAACAACTAATGCTATGGGAGGATTCAAGTTTTTGGAAGATTTGAAGCAAACTAGACTTTTGAAGAGTGAAGAACAGTTAAGATTTTTTAAAAATAGGGCTATTTACTTTTGTTTGTTTGGGTTTCTCTTCCCTCAGGAGCAGCCTGAGCTTGAAAATGCCATTAATTTTGTTCAGATGGCATGACTGAGAAACAATACCTTTTAACAATTAACTCCCTGACAATACTCAGAATCAAATTCCTCCCACGGATGCTACTCTCGCTGTCTTCATTAGGAACTGCTTCCATGTATCAGAGCATAAAATTTGGCTTACAGTTTGGAATGATACCTGCAGGCATTCACAGGCTGTAGGAAGCCTGAACTAGCTCGTATCCATCCATCCCCAATACGTGTAGGGCTGAGAAAAATGGACTTTGCAGAGGAAGTTGCAGCACCCCAAGTTGGCTATGACCAAGATATAAAGGTTGAATATTGTTTCCCCTATGAAAATTATGCCATGAGCACGAACTGCTGAGAGTTAATTTCTAGATCTTATCAAACAGCAGAAATGCAGAGCCCTGTGAGCCCCACTCTGAGATATCAGCTCAGTATTACATACCACCTTCTCGGTCACCAGTACCACTGTGTGTTAGCGGTACAGCCCACGCTGGTGAAATAAGACAGGATCACAACACCAAGTAGTAGAACAGAAGCTAGCACTACACTTGGTTATGTTAAAAGCTCCAGGGGCCAGTAATGACAAAAATTGAGAGCTTTTCCACCAAGTAAGAAAAGCTAACTGCAACATTAAGCTATCCTCACTTAATCTCAGACTAGGAAATGTAAAGGAGTCCCTTTGTTTCTGAGGCTTCGATTGGCAGCAACAACTACACAGTAAAGCTTAGAAAGCAGACAAGCAAATCTTAATGACCACTTCATCTTGTTTACGTAACCTAGCACCAATGCTACAGAATTTTCACAATACATTTCCACAATAGCTCAATATGCCTTTCATGAACTCATCCTCCTCAAACCCAATATTGATCACAGAAATTGCAGCAAAATAAAGTAATCATGTAGAAATGATTGCCTCTAAACATAAAACCCATACAAGTTGGCCAAATATAAATACAACATTATTGTACTAACACAAGTGTGGCTTGGTCTGCTTTACTTTAACAATTTTTTTTTTTAAAAGGATGGATGTGCCTTTTTAGAGGGCACATATTTCTATTCAGGTCCACCAACCCTCCGTGCATCAGAAATTAATAAAGGGAATGGCTAGAATTCTAATTACTTTGGGGGTTATGCAGCTGCAACATGCTGATTGCTCTGGATTGTAGTTCCTTCCACAATCCACGGAAGTAAAAGGTACAGTGGATCCGGTTACTGGCAGGTAACCTTAGCCTGATAGACCTACGTACATTGCTGCTGCTTCGGTTTCAGACGTGGAGATATTGTTTATAAATGCAAAATATAGCTCATCTAAAAAGGGTTCAGTTATCCTGACAGCACATAGAATTCACTGCTAACTACAGGTAAGTGCTTTTTATCATTCAGCTACGGTACAGTCTGTGAGAAGACAACTTAGAATTGTGAATGTTACAGTCGGTCATCAGCTGCAATAGTGCTAATGGAATATGCCGACTCCATCCCACTTACTAATTAATGTGCCAATAAAAGTTATGGGAGAGTTTAGTTATTTATGCTAGAAACCATGACTACAAAAAGCAAGTCCATATCTACTAAATACAGCTTGTACAATTGTGTTAACCAAAGAGATGGAAGTCTAAAATGATAAATGACCTTTCCAAGGTACATGGTAAAAGCCCCACCCTTGGGATATTTAAAATGAGACCAGGCAATACATTAACAGATATGCAGTAGGATGCAGTTCTAATTAGTAGGGAGATAGAAATTGACCATTTCATCTAGACTTTCAATTTTAATTGCTGACATTCTCAATGAGAATGAGTCTCTATAATTAAACAAGTCACAGAGACTTTCCTATTTATTTCACAATTCTTCAAGTTACAGGGCATTTAAATGTCAGAGACACTGCTGAATAAAAGCTTTTAAAATGATCAAACTCGCTCTGGAGCATGCTGTGTAATCTCTTGGGTCATTAGAAAAACTGGCACAGAACAAATTCAGAAAATATTAGCATGTTAATGTATGTTGCTACGGTTTCCATATGCTGAACAGAGTGGGCCTGACAGACTAAAGGGTGTATATCACTTTTTATATATGGATTATTTAGCCCTTCATAAAATGTGGGTGTCACTATGTTTCACAAATGGGAAAAGTGAAGACCAGAGAATAAAAACAATTTGCCCAAAATAGCAGAGAAGAGAAACAAACTGTCGCGACACCACATTAGTCCAATTGTCTTCTGAAATGATTACCTTTATAATCAGTTAGCAGTAGAACTGAATGTTCCTCTCTTCTCCAGATGATGTTCTGCAGACTACGGATACATCAGTGGTGTTTTATTATATTCAGCATCATGCTTTTCCACGCTTTGCTCTTTGGAGGAGATTTGCTGGAGAAATACTTTCTACATTCACTACCTGTCACCTACACTGACATGAAGATTCTCAAGAACAGGGAGAAGGCCCAGAAATTAGACATGGAACCCCTAAAGGCCAACATCTCCAAGTCTTATATTATCAGTAGTTCAGAGGTGTGCTCAGATCAAGAGGTATTTCTACTTACTATTGTGTTCAGCAGTCCAGCAAACAGGACAAGGCGTAACCTGATCAGACAAACATGGGGTAATGTTACAGGCATCAGGGGATATGCTGTGCTTACTTTGTTTGCTTTAGGAAAGCCAGCTTCAGAAACCATCCAGTTAGATATCAGTGAAGAGTCTCAAAAGCATGGAGACATCATTGAAGGAATCTTCCGTGATTCTTCTGAGAACGAAACGCTGAAGATTGTGATGAGCATGGAGTGGACTGTAACATTCTGTTCCAATGCAAGGTTTCTTCTCAAAACCGATGAAGAAGTGTTTGTCAACATCCCAAGTGTGTCTGAATACTTGCTTAATTTAGGAACACATTTGGAGGATATTTACATTGGAAGGGTAATTCATCAAGAGATGCCTGACAGAGACCCTCAAAGCCCAGGCTTTGTTCCTTTCAGTCAATATGAAAAAGAATATTACCCAGATTACTGCAGTGGAATGGCTTTTGTCATTTCCCAGGATGTTGCTCAGAAGATATACGTTGTTGCCAAGGAAACATCAATTTTGGTTCCTCCTGATGTCTTTGTTGGAATCTGTGCTAAGAATGCTGGCATCGCACCCATTCAAAGTTATAGGTTCTCTGGGAAAAAGCACGTGAGATACAATCGATGTTGCTACAAATTCATTTTCACCTCTTCTGGAATGGAAGATGATGAGCTACCTAAAGAATGGAGGGAGATAAGCAATGGAAAAGATTGCACTTTACTGGAAACTTATTACGGGCTGGTGTCCTGCAGAGTGTTAACCTACTTTGACAAGTTTAAACATTTTAACCTAGAAACAGTAAAAAATGAGGCTTTGCATTTTATCAATTAAGACATCTTTGTGTGTGAAGAAACTCTGTACTTACCTTTACCTTTCAATTCTTTTAGGCTACTTCTACACTAGAGTGATCTGTCAACAGAAGTTGCTCTTGGAAGATATGAAATATAGATTTTTCTAAATCAAAATAATTTTAAAGAATTGTTGTGTATTCATTAATTTTTCATGTCATCTAGCTGTCTGCATCTCTATGCAGCAACTACCTCTGTAGTTCTGATCAGATTTAACGAGTGAGGCACCATTCAATCCCAGATTACTTTGGAAAATATTGGAATCATATCACGCTCCACTGAAATGTAGTTACCTATGTGTCTGTTTGACAGTGTAGGACTAGAATGAATCCCATTGAAACTACCAGGGGAACAGTTTGATAAGCAGATTTTACACAGGAAACTCAACCTAACTGTCCTGTAAAACTGCTCTGTATTTAATGATCACAAGCAGTTACTGCCTCAGTTTACATTTCATTCAGGAGACATGGCTTGCAGAAGCTGTGCCCCCCAACAACATTATGGGGGTCAGCACTGAATTAGTAAGAATTCTACCTAATGACTGCAACTGCCTCCTGTGAAGCTTTAAGTTTTCTTTTAAAGTCCCTCATCCAAGTACTAACCAATCCAGCTCAACCTCTGGATGCTGACAAGATCACAGCATACTGTAGAAGGGCTGTGATAGGCACACTGCATTTCCTGTTGTATAGAGAAACTCAAAAACCTATTGAAAAATTCTACAGATTTTTGCCATGTCATAAAATATCTAGCTATTCATACCACACATCCACCCAGAATAAAACAGATTCATTACATCATATATAAATGTACATACTGAACTTTGGCTCCTATCAAATTCAACATCAGAAACAGAAATAGTAGTAAGGATTTTGTGTGAGGTCCAACCCATTTTCATAGAAAAATGCCAGTGTAATTAACACGATTGTGTCAGTTTCAAGTAACCCAAGATCACTACAGATGAGGCATAATCCAATGGTTGACAGAAAAGACTCAATGCAAGATCTCAAGAATAAAGATGGACAGAATAAATAGTCTTCCCACATCCCAGCCTATGCATAATTTACAGATGAATCTCAGTCACAGCCACAGCTCTGCCAAACTGGGGCACCCAAGCAAATCAGACTATAAAGGTCTCTTTCCTGCAGACTGTCCAGATAAAATATTGCAGGAAAAAAGAAAAATCAGAGGAGACAACATGAGGATTACTGAGGATGAAAAGATGGCAAGTGAGCTCTGGTTTTATTTAAGCAGGGATGAGAAAACACTTGCCAAAGACTGTTACAAATATAGTTTGCAACGGTAGGAAAATTAAGGCAAAATGCTTCTTGCTCTTTCTGCTCTGCTGGTGGGAACATGAGCAAAGCAGTCGGGAAATTAGTGGCAAAAGAACTTAATAAAGTGATGACAGTATAAAGCAGCTGGATAAAAGCTGTTTAGCTATGTTATGGCAAGAACTGCACTTATACCTTGGACTTAAATTGCCAGTTTTGTTACATTTGTCTCATATGACAAGTTGGTAAAAAAAATTCCAATGCAATTGCTTTGACAGAAAATTGGGAGGTCATCAAAATATATTTCAAGGTAAATCTGCTTTGTGCCCAGTAGTAGTAGGCATCCTTCAGTCTACATAGACTATGGATCGTGCCCTCTATAGTTTCAATTGAGGACTTCATTTACAACATCTACTGTGACTATGAAGACCCACACGAGAGTGACAGTCCTTGCTGCATCTCTTGCAGATGTGGTGGGTGTCTGGCAAGTCCTTAGTGTGCTTTCTGTGTGCTCGCTTCTCCTCTCCTGGCTGTCTGATCCTCACCTCGCCCTTCTGAAGGCCCTTGTGTAACCCCTGCCTCCAACTGCTGCAGTTGTCTGCTAGTTCTTCCCAGTTGTCCAGCTCGATGTCTACCTCTCTGAGGTCTCTCTTGCAGACATCTTTGTAGCGCAACTGGGGGCGTCCAGGAGGTCTTTTGCCAGAGGCTAGCTCACCATACAGGATGTCTTTTGGAATCCTTCCATCATTCATCCTGTGGACGTGGCCAACCCAGCGGAGCCGACGCTGCCGGAGGAGGGTGTGCATGGTTGGGATTCCAGCTTGCTCGAGGATGGCGGTGTTGGTCACTCTGTCCTTCCATGATATTCCCAGGATGCACCTGAGGCAGCGCAAGTGGAAGACGTTCAGCCTCTTTTCCTGGCGGGCATACAGGGTCCAAGTCTCGCTGCCATAAAGGAGGGTGCTGAGGATGCAGGCTCTGGGCCCAAACCATTTTTTAAAATGAAGCCAACATTTTCTGTAGGTGGGTGTTGCGTTTTTTTGTTTGGTTGGTTATGTTTTTAATATTTTGGATCAGTGGTGTCCAACTGAAATGTACCCAATCGCCACAGCCTGTCCCACTCCCTCCCAGACAGGCCACCCCACAACCCACGCCAGATTACTCACTTGGCATTAGCCACCCAGGGCCAGAGCTGCTGGTGGTGCAGCTGGAGCCGTCCAGGGCTGGAGACACCTGAGGCCGGAGTTGGCACCATGTCTGTAGCTGCCTGGGGCCAGAGCCACACCAAACTAGCCACGCCACAGCTGCCACCACTCGCTTGGCCCACCATGTGGTTCAATGTGCACAGAGCAGCCAGAGAGGCGCTCCACACGTGCGGCTGAGACCTGCACTTTGACACATGAACAGGGAGCCTACTGGACACTGCAGTTTTGCACAGTGAAAGGGCACCACTCTCCTTTCAAGCATGCATTGTGAACAGTGCTAACAAGCAAATAAAGAGTGTGTGAAAGAACACATTGATCCATCATCTATTAATTCAGCGCCATTACTTCAGCGAGCAGGAATGTCAAAGTTTATTTTGGAGCATTTAAAATAAGAGGGTTGTGGGAGTTTGCACTTTATTTAGTGCTTATTTACATGGGAACAAGTCAGAAAATTAAACTCCTTGATGGACAACTTCAGCACTGAAGTGACCTTAGTTCAGTTTATCTTATTTCACTTTGAAGTGAATTAACAACTGAATTAAGGCCATTTGAATTCTGAACAAGAGTGTCTACCACTGGGCTTTAATGCAGTTTAACTAATTCACTTTAAATTCATATCTTTAGCTAATCCAGTTTAACTTTATTGAGTGCACCTATGCTGATAAACTCTTAATCTGAGATTTTGCCAAGTAATTTTCCTGATTTTTTATTCCTACTCCCTATATTATATCAGCCATCTTCTTTTCGTCTTTATGTATTTGCCATCTATTCCTTTAACCATTGTGGAGAAAAAAATATACCTCATCTGTGCACATGATATGCTATCAATACATGCAAGCCACATGGCTTTGAGAAAGGAGTATATAACAGCGTTGGAGTGACTCATGGTGACTGACTGAAGGATAAGTCTCTCTGCATTTGTCAGAAGGGAGAAAAATACATATGCAAGCAATGTTCCCAAACACTGCTATACACAGTAGTTTTCACAAGTGACAAATGCACAGGCGCGCGCACACACACACACACACACACCCCACAAAAGGGAACTGTAGAAAAACTTACTGAAATATCAGTATATCACTCAGATAGCTACCAGCACAGAAAGGCCATTTAATATAATCAAGTTAAACTAGCAAGCCCAAGCAGAAAGTATTTTTACATTCTTTTCAACATAGATTTTCATATTTTTACAAGTCCACCCCCCACCCCATGCAGGGTTTCTGAGATTTTTTTGGTAACTATTTTCCATTGACACAGCATAGGCAATACAGTTAATACTGGCCAGTGCAGTCTGTGCACTTAGAGGTAATATCTGAGGTGTTTATTAAGCACCTACAATCATAGGATCTAGGTGCCACTATTGGTCTAATCTTGATTTCATTTTTTTTTTTTAAGAACTCCTGTTCATAAAGAATGACACAGACATTGCATAAGTTATTCTGCATCTCAAGTGTATATTTATCATTACCTTTCCTTTCACACCTCCTGACTCTGTCTTTTCCAAGTCCTCTAGCACCTCATCTCAACATTAAAAGTTCCTACACCAAAACAATCACCTGACAAAAGACAGTTGGATTGCGTTTTCTCTGAAGCCTAACACCATTTCTTCCGTGGCTCAGCAAGAAGTGTAATGCAGTACAACCAAGGCACCCAACTCACTGGCCCTGGTTTGGAGGGCAGGGCACTAAGAAAGCCACTTCTGTACAGACCTGCAACTTGATATTTGTATTTTTTCTTCCTTTGGTTACCCTGCTTTTATTTAATACTGATTTTATTTTTCACCACTGGACTACAATAGTCTAAATTAAAGAAGAAAACAAACAAACAAACAAACCACAATAGTCTTAATGTGTGGCCCAAAGTACATAATGAAGATAGCAGTGGCCCATCTAATCTGGAATCCTATCCTCTAGCGTAGTTAAACTGTACTTCAGAGGAACGTCTAAAACCTACATGGTATAGCAAATTATAATAGGCTATAGCCATGAGTTACTTCCTCCATGGCTCAATTTATGCCTTTATACAGATAGAATTTAAAAGTGGTAACATTTAAAATTAAGAGGCCAATTTTTATCAGAAGGACAGTAAAATTGGTTTAATTTTTGATTAGGCAAACAAATTCACCCAGAGACTGTGGCTTATACAATTTCTTCTTAAACAAATCTTAATCACAGTACAGAAAACACGTTCCCTCTCCCCCCAAAAATAAGCTTCCAATCTGGTTTATCACTCACTTTGCATCAGACCATGTCTTTAAAAAATTAATATTTTTCAAGTTTGTTTTCTCCATAAAGATGTAAACAACATTCAGAATTATTCTGTCATACATGACTTGCATCCACCAAATCAAACTAGGAGAAAACAACAGTTCTGTTAGTACCATATCTCCTGTAGGCATAAAAGCCCAAATAAACTTAGTATGGCTGTAATAAACTACATCACAGATAACTGTGATCAATTAATTAAAAAGTATACTCTCCATTCAGGTGTCACATGAGGAAGAAAAATTTATTGTAGCATCTGATACTACGAAACTACTTTTTTAAGCATGGTTTGGTGAGACAAACTTAACGGTATCACCAACTGTCAGATGCAGTTTAAATAGACACCAATGATTTCCACAAAACAAAATGCGTATCAGATGTTGATGTAGTTATCTCAGTCAATTATACAATTAATGTTATTTCAAATTAACATAATATACAGGAAACAAGTAGCATGATACTTTAAGATATGATGTTCCCTATAGTTGTGAGAATTACTCTCCTGACTCTTAGTTATTTTCAGATTAAAACAACTGAGTCAATTGCTTTCTAAAGTTTCTTTCTTGAGGTTAGAGCCCCCTAAACTGGAGCCACTTTGGACCAAACACTACTCCAGTAATACTGGATTGCTAAAAAGAAAAAATGCAGTAACACTGATATTATTCTACCCCTTCGACAGCAGTAGTAGAAACAGCCTTAACATAATAAGGACCTTCATTCAGATAAGCTCTCAGCCTTAAGTAGTACTGATTTCCAAATATTTCAGCTATTGTTTTGGAATTCACAAGTGCCTTAACCAGTTCATATTTAGCATCCTTTGAAGCTTTGTCAGGTTCCACAGATCTGTCTACAATATATTCCACAAATCCTGGACTGTCAAGCATCAGTTTCTGTGCCCATGGTTGGCTGGCAATAGCCTAAACATCAAGAAAAGAAAAATAATCAAGTTTGGATTTTTGCTACTATGCTAATACAATATATGGACTGTTAAAACTACAGTACAGGATGAGAACACAACAAAAATCAAATACGTACTTAGGGCAACCAGAAGACAGAGTCTAGAATAATGCATTACAGCTGTTCAACCAAACACCAGTATTTTAATAATGGACAGAGATTCTAGAGTTAATC
The DNA here is from genome assembly GCF_033958435.1 of Carettochelys insculpta. NCBI lineage: Eukaryota > Metazoa > Chordata > Testudines > Carettochelyidae > Carettochelys > Carettochelys insculpta. Next base: position 20,381,747 of record NC_134157.1, read on the forward strand.
TCCCCATTTTATATTGTACGTGAATTAGGGATCATCAATTTTGTGGCACCAAACAATAAGGAAAGACTAAAACTTAATTCAATTTTAGTTTACGAGAGGATGTAAGGCTCAGTTTGCATGCTACTTGGGTTTTGATCTGGTATAAGACGACTGAACACCAAAAAAAAGTTGAAACCTCTCTCACTATTAACTACAGTTTCAAGATTTATTTGCAGAAGTAACTCTACAAAGATAATATTTACACACATTATAAAAACTAGATGCTACAACTAGCAAGGGTATTTACAATGTCTAGTCTTTTTTTTTTTTTTTTTTTTAAAAAAGGAAACTTACGGTAAATACTCTTAAAGCCCCACAGTGAAGATCAGGGAATGGCTGAGTACTAATACTCCTGAAGAGTTCCAAGGGGTGGCTAGATAAGGCACCAAACCAAGATTCAGTCATTCCTAGAAGATCCTCTGTCTGTTGGTCTGGCTAAACATGGAAAGAAAGTATGAAAGAGGCTTTTTTTTTTTTTTTGGTGATGAATTGTGATGAATACTTTTTGCAGTTTTAATATTCCTTCTCAAGGGACAAGGAAATTATAAAGAAAAAAAAATTAAGAACTCAGTCACCTAGCCAACATGTTAAACAAAGAATTTTAAATATCAAATTTACTTTAAACATGTATGCACTTCATTTTTTGTATTTCATTCATTTTGGAGGGTAGAATTGTTTCCACTTTGATTCTCTGGAGTCAGAACAACACTACTAATGGAATTCACAAGGCTGCAGGGAAAGTCAAATGAAGATGCTTCTTTCAAATGAAAAAAAAAATCTTGAAACCATTTCTATTTATATTAAGTGTGTGAGTTATGCAACCTGAATATTAAACTTTGGTCATTTATTTTGACAAAGTCCCTTTAAGCAACAAATATTACACTATGTGCACTTCCCTTTTCATTACATACCTTTCCTGAAATTTTGAAAGCCAACAAAAATAAAAAACACAAATAAAACCCCCCCACAATTTTAAAATCTATGATCCACGCAGACAAACTTAAAAGAAAAAAAGACTACATTGAGAAAAGCGACAATTTCATAGAACTTTACTTTCTGAAGACTCTGAAGAAAGCCATTATTTAGCTGAAATGTTATCACGTCTGCTAAACATTCACTTCACCATTGACAAATTCGATATTTTAAATGATAGCTTAAACAGAGTTCATTATAAAAACAGCAAACTATTAAGAAACATAGATTTACCTCTACAAACACACAATAGTGTCATTTCTCTACATTTTGAGAAACTTACTGGCAAATAAAGAAGAGATGATATGGCATCCAAACATCGCAGTCTTAGCTCTGCAGGGGCATTCTTTGCCTGGTGCCCTATTCTATTTAACAGATGTTGAAATCTACTCCCTTTGAAAATAAAAACATCAAGATATTTCCATTTTTCACGTATACTCCCAGCATACTAATCAAATCTCCAGTAACTTCTGTAGTATATATCACGTTATATTACAGTAGACTGAATTAAATGCTAGAGAAGCGCACTGGGATTCACAACCTTAGCATGAGAAGATCTTCAGATACTATACTGACAACACATACACGATGTTATCTTTGAATACAAATTTTCACAAAACTGTGTTAGATTTGAACCAGTACTGGAAAAAGTTGTGTCTCTCATTTTGAATTCTCTGAATCACTTTGATCACCATTTCATTACATACTAAAAGAAGTTCTATAGCAACCCAAAAAAAAGGGATATCAGAAGAGAAAAAAGTTTATTCATTCATGTCTGTAGGCAAATGATGAATATTACATCTGTATTTTTTTGTTCTGTTTAATAGACCATAATATCATCACAGAAGAAAGATGAACATCTCCTAAAATTACAGGGACTTGCATTATGCTGTTCACTGTAATACCAGGAATTTTAGCTGTCAGCCCAAGCTGCAGCTCTGACACTGCCAAATATGTCATGAACATGGTCTGGTGAGAGCCATTAATGCTATATATATTAAGCTCCTCTTCAGAGCCAGTAGAACCTTCCTCTTCCAACACTCTTCCACATTCTACTAAAATTAATGAGAGATTGTGAAAGGAAGATTACTATCCTGGTGCTTTGCAACTTTAAAACAAACAAATCTTTGGTAAGCAAAAACATGTTAAGGTTCCTTTCCCCACTCCTGAGTGTAAAAATCCCTGAGTAAACTCCACTTTGTCTATTATAGTGAAACAATTTGATGCCAACCAGTTTTCTGTAAAACTTGTTTTCCTTCCACATTTGATCCCAGGATTCCAAGTGTGTCCACAGCAACTCCAATCATGGTCGGGTCATGACCTTCAGCCATTCCAAATACTTTTTCCATAAAGATGGGATATCGTTCACAGATTTGCTGTGGGCTGTCTACAATAGCCAGATTTCCAAAAAATTTCACAAATCCTGATAAAAGCAAAAGAAACATTCGACTGAAAGAAAAAAAATAACTTTGGTGACATAACTTCAAGTCAATAACTAGGAAAATATAGCAAAAAATTTTATCTGAATGACATAATTAAAAATGTGTTGGAAATAAAATTGTTCAGATTTAAAGAGGAGACAGAAAAAGACAGCACTAGACACAGCCAGTATTTTTAAAACAAGCGTGTACAGCACAAGCAGAGGCAGTGCAAGCTACTCCAAGTTCAAGAGTCATCTAGAGAAAGATACCAGATTTTAAGTATTTTTAACTGTCTTAGACTGACATGCCCCTTTGGTACAGTAGGACTTTGCCCTAGAAATAAAAGAGGAATTAATTTTCCATCTTTTACTTGATTCGTCATCTCTCTGCTGAAGAAGTAAACATACAATGGGTTCCTTGTTTGTGTGAAATATACTAATAAAAGTTCCACACTCATAGCTGGATGGTAGCTGAATTTCCGATCAAAATTGCAGGTGCTGAATATTCAAGCATGATGTAGTTCATTCATTTTCCCTATTCTTTTCCCAACCACTACCTATTTTTAAATGGTGGACCTCCTTAAGAGAGTCATTTTCAGGCTAAAAGTAATATTCTAATAATTTCCTTAAATCACTACCACCTGATAGTATTAAAATTATTTTTCATTATTTATTATGTTGGTTTATTTCACTGATCTTGGATAATGAAAACAGGTCTCATTTCTGATTCTCAAAAAAAAAAAGAAGATTCACTTTCAATAGAAGTTCAGAATATTTCTATTAAAAAGGGACACCCCAACTGTAAGAGAAACAAAGTCACTTCTATCTGAAGATTTTATTAAAGACTTTTTGCTGCAAGTAACGCCTCAGATTACTGCAACTAAAATATTATAGAAAAATGTATTGGTTTGCTTTTAACGCTGTATGCAAAGTTTTGTAAGATGCAGAGTATCTCCTGTTTGTGCACAAGTTTCACACAGCAACGAAGATCAAAACATACATTTTAAAAATAACAATACAATTGCTAGTTTGTGTGTGGTTTTAGAGGTATTCTGAGTAATTGACTACCTCCAACTATTAAGGTTTTAAATTGACAGGGTCCTTTTTAATACCTTGTTTAACAAAATAACAGCTATGCTTCACCCTGTGCCTACAATACCTAACAGTAGCCCTGTAACTTGTATCTTTTCTCAGTCTCCTTACATGAAGGAGACACTCATGTTTTAGACCAGTGTTTCTCAACCAGGGCCAGAGGTCTTCTGATGGTACATCAACTCATTTTGATATTTGCCTAGTTTTACAAATGTCTACATAAAAAGCAGTAAATGTTGATACAAACTAGAAAATGTCATATGATGGCTCATTTATAATGCTCTGTGTGTTATACACTGAAATTTAAGTACAATACATTTATATTCCAAACATTTTATTTTTATGGTAAAAATAAGAACGTTGGCAATATTACAGTAATAGCATGCTGTGAAACTTTTGCATATTTATGTCTGATTTGTAACAAAACAGTTTAAGTGAGCTAAAATTTGGAATACACAAGATGAATCAGACTCTTGAAAGGGGTACAGAAGTGGGAAAATACTGAAAGCCACTGTTTTAGACTACTGAGAAATATTTCAATTATATACCTTTATAACATTCTTACTATCAAAAATACACACTTCTTGTCAGAGCAAAAGGTTTGACGCCCTTGGTTTAACAATTCAATAGAGGTGGACAACATTACAAAAACAGAGAATAATGAATACATAACATCACCTGGCAAATAGAAGCCTGAGAAAGGATCAGAGTCTGCACCAATTATTATATTGGAAATCTTATCAATGATTCCTTGCTGGGCAAGATATTGGCGTCCATGCTTCGTGTATGCCAGTGAGGTCACCATCTCTATACAGGTAGCTCTATAATAGATAAAGAATAAACACACTCACCTGGCCTCTCTTATAGCCTTTTTAAAGTAACCTAAATAATCTCAAGAGATTGATTAAAATTTTTTTTCTCTTGATCTTTCACAGTTGCCATTTAAAGGTAACATGACCCTAACATTTATATTGCAATGGCGGTACCCCAAGACCACAATCAGGAACAGAGTCCTAATACACTAGGTACAGTATAAACACAAAGACATGGCCATACCCAAAACAGAAAAAACAAAAAACAAAAAAAAAACCCTGTGTTTAAACTAAGTGCTAGACTACTTCCAACTCCATTTTTAAAAGCAATTGACCTGATTTGTAGGGGTGAGAAGGCAGCCTGCATGCAACTAATTAAATGATCAAACTTTAAGATAATCAAAGTGAGAACACAATCCTGTATCAGAATCAAATTTAATCCATATTTTCAATGTCTTATTCTCTCCTGCACAGCCTCTTGTGCTGCTTTAGACTAGCGAATACAAAAATCAAATAAAGGTGACTATAGCTAGAATTTCCTTCCCACTTCCCAAATTAGAACACAACTGTGATCTAATGCTAGTTAAATACAGTAGGATAGCAACAGTCACGAGGGTTCAGTGCTGAGAACCTTATCAAATGTTGATTTTCGCAAATATCTGCATGCATTGCACAGGTGGCTAGGGCACTTCGTGGCAGCTACAGAAGCATAAAACGGGCAGCTACAGCTCCTCACACCACACACTGGCGCCTCGCACTATGCAGCAGCAACAGCAGCACTGGGCAGCTATAGTGCTGCATGGCAGCAGCAGTGCAGGGGATCACAAGCCACTCACAAATAACTGAATCTGATAATGTTAAATTCACAAATGTTGCAACCTTGCTGTATTTCTTATGGATTCTTGTCTGCAAAACAATTGTAGTCAAATTTGCTTTTGAAAATCTATCAACATACCTGACCAGCACATCATCTCCAGTCAGTTCTCCAATTAGCTCAGATATTAATCCACTGTTTGCACAGTAATTCAAAGAATCTGCAGACACGGAAGAAATCTCAACAACTAACTAAAAAAAAAAACATAAGCACAGGAAGGGGCAGATGTATAAAAAGATGAGTGTGATATTTAGTATTGGTGTTCTGCACTATGATTATAAAGTTGTATAAACCTATACATGTTACATATTCAAAACAGAAGTTTTGCCTGAAACATTACTTACATCCCTCCATCATGCCCTAAAAATCTTGTTGCACTGATAAATAATTTTCATCTTGCAGTATATTTGTTTGCTTTCTTCCTTCATCTGGCATTGTACCCTTTGCTCCGGTTTAAAATGCCAGCTGCCCACTCACTCTTTTTTCCTCCAATGTTTAAACTTTGCGACTGCTTCTTTCCCACCTACTTCCTGAAATTATACATCTACTCCAATGCATCTAGCGCTCACCATCTTAATCAGCCTCCCCACACTCCACCTTGCCAAGAACTCATTTCCACAACGGCTTTGAATGCTAAAGCACAACAAAGATTTACTCTGACCATTTTGTTCTTTTTACTTAAAGAGATGCATCTGAATTTTTATTTGATATAATCTACACCAGCCCCTTAACAGCCTCCAGCCGACTCTGTTTCAAAACCACTGCAGGGATGACATGCCACGGGGAAGAAAAAGAAAACTGATTTATAATTTCATGAAAAATTATGGTGTACTTTCCCACTCCCAACCCATTTTTCTTTCCTTCAGAAATGCAAGAAGTCTGCAAGTCAGATAAAAATGAGATACTTTCCATCTCACAAACACACCATTCTGAATTTCATAGCACTCTAGAACTGTGGAGTCCTATAATTTAAACACCAAAAACTATATTCCTCTTACCTCATATACTCTGTATCGTACAATATCACTGGTTGCCATGACATTTTTCAAGTCAACTAAAAATCTGCTCCCAAATAAAGCTTCCAGCCCATCTTGAGTCTGTGCTATTCTCGACAATGATTTGATAGCCTACAAATAAAAGCACACATTTGTTATAACACAGACATACTCATGAAGTGGAGGAATTGATGGTAAAGTTAAAAAAGACAAGGGGTGTGTCTACACTAGAAACTAACTTTGCAGTTGACGTTGAAGTTAAAAGCTACATTGAAGCAGCCAGCAGAGAGTCTGTACACATTTTCCCTCACTTTGAAGTTAATCTCAAGTCAGGAGCCCAACTCTGAAGTCCTTACTCCATTCCCAGGAATGGAGTAGTGCCCTACTTCGAAGTAGGGTGTGTGTGTATGCTCAACTCTGAAGTTGCTCACTTTGAAGCTGTACTTTGAAGCAAGCAACTTTGAAATTATTTTTGTAGCGTAGATACAGCCAAGAAGAGTCAGATGACCTCCTCTTTTTCAATAGACTAAATTGGGGTCAGCAACCTTTTTCAGGCAGAAAGCCAAAATGTGACCATTTGACATCTGTATATGGTCCAAGTGTCAGTGATACTTTTTAAAGTCACTAATAGTGCTACTTATAACAGCTTCAATAATAAGTAAAGATGCACAGCTTGATCCTTTCTGTCTTTAATCCTCCATCCAGCCAGTTTTTTTTTAAATATCTAAAAATGTGTGGGATTTTCATACAGGTTGGACCTCTCTTATCCTGGATTCTCTTGTGCAGTAACATCCCTCCTCCAGCAGGGCAATGGATGTTGTTGGACCAAAGGGCTCCAGCTGTGCTGGGTGCAGCAGAGCCCTGCTCATTACAGGGAGCCCCACTAGCAGCTCGCTCTGGAGAGCCCCAATACCAAGAGCCCAGCAGGGGTTCGAGAGCCCCACTATGGGGAGCCCAGCACCAGTTATGAGCCCCGCAACTGGGAACCAGCTGGAGTGGGGAGCCTTGCCAGCAGCCCCACAGCCGGGGGAGAATCCAAGCCAGGGCCCCTCCCCAGTAGCCCCACAGACCCAAGCCTGGGCCAACGAGGACCCCAGCCAGGGAGCTTCACCAATAGCCTCATAGCTAGGGAGAACCCAACCGGAGCTGGGGAGGGAGGGAGACCCAACCAGGGACAGAACAGACAGCAGCCCAGGAGTAGGGAGCCAACCGCCCATAGGCTCCAGTTGGGCTGGGAGTCACGGGGCACAGAGTCCTGCCAGCATCCCCAGGAACTCCAGCCAGGGCCGATCTGCAAGGCCAGCGGAGATGTGTGGGGCCAAGTGTGACCCACAGGTCCAGGGACCAGTTGGGGCACACAGCCCCACCTGCAGCCCCAGGGAACATGGCCAGGGTGGGCCAGAGTAAACCACAGCCTAGCCCAGGGGTAGAGAGCCAGTTGGGGCAGGGAGCCCCACTGGCAGCCCCTGGCAACCCCCCCCCACCGCCAGCAGGAGCCCCACAGCTGCCCCTCACAAACTCCCAGCCCTGCCTTCAGTGACTTTCTGAGCTTCACATGGATCAGGCAGGAAGCATGGAAGAAGTGCAGGCACTGTGTGTGCCGCTCACCTGCTCCTCTTTGCTCCTTCACTGCATGGGGGTAGGACATGCAGGGCTGAGCTCCCTGGCATGCCACTGAAAAGTGGCTCGTGTGCCAATCGTGGCACGCATGCAGGGGGTTGCCAACCCCTGGACTAAATAATACATTACACATCTTAGAGCAATGCTTTGTCAATGGGAAAAGACTGAATATTATTGGTCTCTGCAAGAGTGCTAGGTATGCTGGTTTCTGCTGAGGACAAATCCTCTAGGAATCAGAGACCAATCAATGCACATCACAGAAGGGAGTTAGCAGAAGGCAACAACACTGGCCTATCAGAATATTTTACCTAGAGTAACTTCAGAACCAGTCACTGAGATGGTTTTGGGAGTTTTGCCCCGAGGCTAAATCCTGGCCTCCCCAGCTATCCAAGCTCCTACTTCTCTTTTATCCCAGCATAATTAAGGCTGCTCTCTCAGATACTATAGATGCAACACATAATACTTTCACCTTTCAATTACTGTGAAAAAGGAAAAAAAGGAATTTATTTGCCACACTTACCTCTTTAGCTACAGCTATTTTCTCTCCACCGATGCTATAAATGATTTGTCTTAATAATTCAGGATTATTAAGGATTTCTCTGACAGCATCTGAATTTTCAACTATTCTTCCAACCTAAAAGTTTAGTTGAATATACAGTATTAGTCTTTATCCAGCAGTTGCAAAACAGTAACATAAAAAATGTTAACAAGTCTAAGTAGAATTTCTAACTTGAGTTTACATGCCAGTACAAGATGGTGCTTTTGTCCTGATTTGGCACTGGGAGGTAAAGAATTAAACTGCAATACAAGTAGTTAAAAAAATGGTAACAGATTAAAACTAGCCAATAATGATCAAAGATCTACCTTATTTACTACTTGAATATCAGCTTTACAGTCCATACCTGAGATACACTAAGAAGTTTAACTGAATCGTCAGGATGAAAAAGTCCTTTCTGAAGTTCTTCTCTGAAGTTTTGGATTACATCCACTGGATCCAGCGCCTGAAGAAATCGCTCCAAGATAGAAACGCATAAAGCAACCTGTTCTCTGTTTGCAAGGAAAGGAAAAACAACCATTAGCTTAGCGGTCCCCAAACTTTTCAGGGTTATAGTCCCCTTACCCATGCCCACGCATACACAACACCAGACCAGAACAGGGGCAATGCAGACAGGGGTAAATGGCTGGCGCCACAGTTAGGGCTGGCAGCTAGGGCCTAGGGCAGTGCTCCCTGTGGGGTCTGGCCCAAGTCTCAGATGTGCCCCCCCTTAATGTTCCTCTGTACCCCAACTTGGGGTGTACACCCCAGAGTTAGGGACCTCTGTTTTAGCTAAAAAATTACCCAAACCTCAGAATTTAATAATTTAAGTTAAACAAACAAGTCTGTAGCTATTTGCCACCAAATAAGCTTTATCACCACTCTCAATCTTACAGAGCAGTCCGTCTTTTGCTATTATTACTGCTACAAGCCTAAACACTTCTAAAACAAGCTCATGCAGCTCTTCTGTTTTCTGACAGTGACCCCTGCAACAGCATACATTCAGAACCTAAGCAGCACCCCCCATGTGATTTGCAAATAATGACCAAAGATGCCAAATCCCCACCTCCTTAGGGAGCATCATCCCCATATTACAGATGGGGAAACCACGGCAGAGAGACAAGAGATTTGCCATCGGACAAATAACGATTTTCAGGGACGGAGCCATGAACAGAAGCCACCGGGCTGTGGCACTGCTGGGCTCTGCCCACCGCACAGTGACACCCTGGTGGAGCAGAACCCCTCCGCGGCTGCAACTGCAGGTGGCACGGCAGCCCCGTGCAGCCCTCACATGGCGCTTGCACTGACAGCCAGCGCCTCCCTGCCTCCCGCTGCTCGGCCCCATCCCATTTCCACCCGGGCAGCCCCCCGTGCACTCAGGGGCACGCGTCGCCCACCCCGAACTCCAACCCGACCCCCGACCGCGAACCTGTCGTTCACGTTGAGCAGAGCGAAGAGGCCTCCGAGGCGGATCTCGGGCGCCTGCTCCCTCAGGGCGCTGAGCGGCAGGGCCTGCACGGCCATCCGCAGGGCCCGCAGCTCCTCCAGCGGCTCCTCCAGCCGCGACACCCGGGCTAGCAACTCCAGCGCCTCCGCCGCCATGTTGGGAGACAAGCCACCAACTGAGAGCGGAGCGAGGGGCGGGTAGTATCGCGAGAACGCCCCACAGGCCCTAGCAACCACTCCAGGCGTAACTAAGAGGTTCCTTTCGCGTCCGCATAAGTGTAAACAACATGGCGGGCCACAGCGCTTTGCTGATTGGCTACAGTAAGGCTGGGGGCGGGACTAGACTGGAGAGGCCAAGCGCTGTTTTTTTTTCGAGCGAGGCCCTGGTGTAGCTGGGCCGGGCGGGGAGGGGAGAACTCGGGTGTCGCGTAGTCACTCCGGGGTGTCTGACTCCGCCTAAAGGGTGCAGCCTGCAGTGGCTGCTGGGCGCCCCTCACAGCCCCACTTGCAGCAGTGGCACAGTGCAACAGTCTCGCAAATAGGAGAGTGACATGAAGATGTGTTACTCGTTACTGGGTGCCCGTCAAGCACAATGCCCTAGTTACTGCCTGGGGCTGTTGCCTTATGTCTTCACAACAGTGATGTCCCATAACACACCTGTCCCAGCTTCTCTGGCTGCAAAACTACATGCCCATGTTCCTTAGATTTCAGAAATAAGAGTAGGGACTAGCCTGAGAAGCAATGCAATTGCCTTGCATGATCTCAACCAAACACAAAACAAGACCAGCAAATAGGATAGCTGAGTATCCTCACAGCAGGCTCCACAGCCAGTTACTCACATCCTTCTGGAAAGTCTTTTCCTAATAGGTAAGAAAATGGACTGACTGAGTCGGGCCCTTGAAGTCACTTCTCAGATCTGCCACATACATCTTGTGTAACCCTTGGCCAAGTCACTTGCAGATAAAATTCCAGGAATTACCATTAGTTTGAATTGCTCCTGTTTTAGGTGCCCAGCCTGAGACACCTAGTGCCCAATTTGCTCTGGCATTGACTACTCATTACCCCAGTAGACTTCCATGGGAGTGGTGAGCAGTGTTCACTGTTACCTGTGCACTTGTGCAGCCACTCAGCAGAGATTTAAATGCCACCCAGCCAACTAGCTGAGTGCCCACAGTGAGGTTTTTATTTTTGTAGGTGGTGCACAATCACACAAGCCTTAGCACCCACAACATTTATTCTGCACATGGATGGAAAAAATCTACATATGGATGGAAAAGATTAGCGGGAACATGGCTGGTGAGTACTCCACATATCTAACAATCTGGCTCCAGATGTCTCCAGTTGGGCAGCCCCATACTGAGACATCCAAAAACTTAGACTTTAACCTCCCTTTGCCTCCATTCCTCATATGAATGGCAATAATAGCTCCCTTTGTCATATAATAGTTGACACAAAATAATTAGTTTGTGCTGGGCTCATGTATTCCAGTGATGAGACCCATGGGAGCACAGCACAAGGTAGGTATTTTGACTTGTACTCTAAGCTGACCTTTGTGGCTTCACCCTTCAGATGATGAGCTGTGCAAATGTTGGTTTCTGCCACTTTGGCCATGTCTACACACCAGTCCTGAATTAGAGCATCCATGTAAGGGTTGGAGGGTCATACACATGGCCATATTGCGTCAGACCAATGGTCCACCTAATCCAGTATCCTCTCATCCAACTGTAGCCAGAAGGAATGAACCAAACAGAAACCATCAAGTAAACCTTCCCCAGCTTCTGATAAACAGAGCTTAGGGACACAATCTCTGCCCATCCTTGCTAACAGTTATTGATGAACCTATCCTCCATTAACTTATCTGGGTTTTTTTTAACCTTGTTAGTGTCTTGGCCTTCAAATCTTCCTGTGGCAAGGAGTTCCATAAGTTGACTGTGCATTAGGTGAAAAATATTTTATTTGTTTTAAACCTGCTGCCTATTAATTGTATTGGGTGACCCTAATGTCTTGTGTTATGAGAAGGAATAAATAACACCTTTCTTATTTATTTTCTCTGCATCAATCAAGATTTTATAGACCTCTATCATAGCACCCCTCAGTCATCTCTTTTCAAAGCTGAAGAGTCTCAGTCTTATTAATATCTCCCCATATGGAAGCTGTTCAGTACACGTAATCATTTTATTGAATTTTTCTGCACCTTTTCCTGTGCCCTTTAAAATTTACACATATTCACTTTACACTGTTTGTTGATTCACCTTAGCTTTCCTGAGCATCTCTGTTTAGACAAGCCCTTAGATTTTCTGCAATAAACCCCATACTGCCTTCAGGCCACCTTTTTCTTCCACTCTGAAAGCTAAACCCTAACATTTATTTTTCTTACAGGTTTAGCCTGTCATGCTCTGGCTAAATATCTGTCAATATCAGACTTCTGTAGCATTAAGTAATGAACCATTTTGCACAGCCAGACATGTTTGCACTGAACTTAGAATCACAAGAAAGGGCAACATTCATCCAATCTGGCTGAAGGAGCTGGAAATTTTGTTATCCTGGAGCCAAATAAATTGTAAGGCTCCAGCAACATTTCCTTAACTGACTTTGGAAAGAAGAAGTCTCAGCTATGTGATCATCTCCATTAAGACAGATTAAAATTAACCCCCTTTTGTTTTAAATTGCTAATTTTTACACTTTGAACAGTATTATTAACCAAAGAAGTTCTGATAAACATAACATGAAAATGTTTGAGTGCTGAGACAATTAGATGATAAATATAAGCAGGCTTTGTTCAGGAAAACCCTACAAGCAGGAGTGGCAGGAGAAAGGAGAGTTCTCTCTCCACAACCATGGAGCATCAATACAGTTGATGCATGCTCTGCTCTCCAGGTACTTGGATATTTTGACTTGTGGAGTTACCCTTGGCCTAGTTCAGGGGTCTGCAACCTGTGGTTCCAGAGCTGCATGCAGCTCTTTAAGGACTTCTTTGTGGCGTCTGACACTATAATTGCAAAGTAAGAAAAAAAAACCTCCCAATTATTTTCAATAAATGGTGAATGTCTAAAAGCCCAAAAATGAACAACTCTATATGGCAAATAATATGTGATCTCAAAACATTAGATAACTCCCCCTAGTGTCCTCCAGGGAGAGAGAAGGTTGGTGAGTGGAAGTCAGGAAAACAGTGCTACAAACACACACGTAAACTGTGAAGAAATAGAATATATAAAAAGTTTGTGAATGTCCTACATTAAACATGTATTGTATTACAAATAATTGTGTGTGTGCTGTCTTAAAATAGGGGTTACAAAAAGTACAGTTTGTTATTTATTAAGGACTGTCTCATACTCACATGTAGTGTGGCTCTTGAGTTATTGAGGGTTTTTTACTGAATTGGAAAAAATGTCTCTTCTTGCTATTTTGGTTGCTGACCCCTGGCCTAGCTGGTCTGAGGCAACATTGCAAACTGGGCTGCAGAGACAGGACCTTCCTTATACAGTCTTGCAACACTCCCTTACCACATCTGTGTAGTCTGACAGTTCTGTTGCACTGAGGATGGTCAGTGCCTGCAGAAGAGTGTAAGAAGAAAATGTGTCATCTTTCAATCTACATTGAGTAAACCAGGCAAAGGAAGTTTAGCAGATACCTGAATGTTTCTATTTTGTTACGAGTTTGCATGACCTATGATATTAAATCTCTCTAAAAGATCACTAATAATATCTGAGTAATTTGGACTTCATCCTTTGCCCAAGAATACAGACATCCTTGGAGATAGTAATAATATAATTGTAGACTGTTTTGATCTAACGCTAGATAAACTACTATGCTAAAAAAATTGTGATGATCTGCTGATTAATGCAATTTCTAGCTTGAGAGACCTGACGATAGTATAACACAGAGAGAGTTTGAAGTAGCATGGCCATCTCTATTCACATACAGCTGAATTCTTACAGGCCATTGTAAAAAAGTTTAAGGCCTAAAATGCCCAATATTGCATTGCACTTCTGTAACACCTTCTGTTTGAGGGTGTCAACATGTTTTAAAACATTTGTGACTTCAGCCTCAAAGCACTCCAATGTGGAAATGGAGAAACAGAGTGGGTAAGTGACTTGCCTAAGGTCACCAAGTAGTTCAGTAGTAGAGCAAGGAAACAGCTGGCACATTCAGCTTTCTAGCCATAGCTACATGTCTTCCAGAAAGTTTTATGTTTAAGAAAAAAGTTTTACAGAGCCAACTTTTAGAAAGATTTTTAAAAATAAATCAGTCAATGACTTAAAATTAATTTTAAATGTACAATAATCTCGTGCAGCGTAAAATCAAAACACTTTCTGATGCTTGTAGATGGAAATGAGAAAATGAAGCTGACTAGAGATAAAAACAATTCAAGTGAGTTGTCTCAACAGACTGAAATGTTGCAGATAAAGTGTGTGTTAGATTGTTAAACCTAACATAACTTTTAAAACCCCATAGGGCTGTTAGCAAGTGAAGCTGTGATTAATAGCTAGGGAGAGGGTTTTATTTAAAATGCTTAGTTTTGTGCCCTTTCAGCACGTTTCACCCCCCCCCCCCCACACATTCTATTATATTAATCTGGGAACTAAAGACGTCCTGGTTTTATTCCCATTCAGATAACTCATCGATGGGCACAATAGGCTTTGGGCAAACAGTGTCAAGACCCCCCATCTTCTAACTGGAGAAATATTAAAATAATAAAAACCAGAATACTTACCTCCATTGTAATGGTGTTCTGAGGATTAAATATTTGTCCAACCCCTGTTTGCTTTACTCCCCCGAGCGGTGTCAGTGGCAGGACTCCCACGAACGCAGAAGGGGGGTTTAAAGGGATCCCAGCGGGGGATCCAGCCAAGCTTCCCGGATAGCAAAAGTCCTGTGGAGTCTTCTTCAAAACCCGAAGATTAGGGCTCTGGCCCTGGAGCTGCAGGCAGGGCTTGGCAGAGCGGCGGGGGAGGGCTGGCCCCTTTAAAGCGGTGCATCAGCCTAGTACCAAGCCCAGGCGGAGAGCAAATCCCAGCTATAGGAACCAACTTGGTGCTACGCGGGAGCGGCTCCAGGCCCCGCTGACTGCAGCAGCAGCCGGGGTTGGGGCGTGCACTGCGAACAGCCCTCGGTGCCAGGCGCGCCCCGGGCTGAGCAGGTGGAGGAGGGACGCGCTGGCCGCACCAGCCTCGGCCCTGGACTAGGATGAAGGTGGACTGGCTAACCCAGCTGTCGGCCGCCCACAGCTGCTCCCGTCCGGGATGCTTCACTTGGCTGCTGGTAAGATCGAGCCCTTCCTTGCCACGGGCTGCAGAGCCCCGCGTGAGCCTAGGCAGGTTGCAGAATCTGCACGGGACAGTGCTCGGGGAAAGGCGATTTCACCTTGAACGATCCTTTCCCTGGGGCAAGGCAGGTCGCCCGCCGCTGCTCCGTTCAGCTCCCCGGGCTGCAGCGCATAAACTCGTCACGCATGGGCTGCTGTGTTAGTGGGTAACTTCACAGCTGAGGAACTTTTCCCAGGCACTAACTGCAGACAGCCCAGTGCAGTTCCCAGAAAACTTCTCCCTGTCGGTGGGAATGCTGCAGAGATGCACCGAGCACATTAGCAGAATGCAACGTTCTGTTCTGAGGTCATGCGGACCCAGGACAGCTTGTGCTTCCCGGGTTTAGGAAGAAGACCCGTGCAGCTACTGATCTGTAGGTAGCCACATCGCGGATGCCCCTACTGCTAATTCATGGGTGATGATGTAGAGAGTGTGGGGAGAGACATTGACATGAAAGAAGAAACACAGAGGGAGAAAACATTCCCATGGGGACATTTTCAGACCTCTCAGGGGGAAGACAATTTTTAAAAGTTTCTTTGGCCAGTGTTGAGCAGGCTTCGGCCTACTCAAGGTTGCCAGGATGGTTTGGTTTAGTGATGCATCAAATCTCAAGTTGCTTATTTAAAGAAATATGAAGGTTGGGATTTCAAACTCAGATACAAGAACAGTCATTGGTTTTGTTTTGCAAAGCCCAAGTGATGAGATTTTGCAAAACTTCAAGTGTCCTGGATTTGACAATCACTTTGCAGTCTCATTTTTTTGAGGGGTAGTATAATAATAATAATAATATATGGAGCTCTACCTATCTCATAAAACTGGACGGGACCTTGCGAGGTTATAGAGTCCAGTCCCCTGCACTCACAGCAGGACCTATCACCATCCATGAGAGGTTTTTTTTTAACCCATTTGCACCATATCCCTACATGGTCCCCTCAAGGATTGAACTCATAAGACTGGGTTTAGCAGGCCAATACTCAAACCACTGAGTTTCCCCTACTGTATGGAATATTGGGGTAGCTCCAGGCTCAGATATTAGAGTGATAAGGTGGGGAAGATAATATTTATTGGACCAACTTCTGTTGGTGAGAGGGCCACACTTTGGAGCTACACAAACCTGAAGAAGAGTTCTGTGTAGCCTAAAAGCTTGGCTTTCTCACCCACAGGAGTTGAGCTAATAATACATATTTCCTCCCCCCTCTTCTCCCTTTAATATCCTGGGACCAATAAAGCACCAATAAATAGGGTGATCATCCGTCCTATATTTGGTGGGACAGTCCTGTATTTGGGGACAGTGGGGAGGGGGAGAGCGCTGATGTCTGCCGCCTCCTTCTTGGCTCCTTGGGGCTTGGTGGAGCCAGGAGAAGCCATCACTTTCTCCCCCCGAACCCCCGCCATATTTCTCTATCCCGTATTGGGGACAGGGCGATATGGTCGCCCTACCAATAAAGCTGCATATTTTTCAGTGAGATATTTAAAATCTCTCAGTTGTGACTTTTGCATCTAAGTCCTTGCAAGTGTTGACAGTTCTAGTGAGTATTCCAATTAATCACCCAGCTATTCAGACTTTTCAGTTCAGTTTACCTTCATTTCTTAGACAGACCTGAGGAAACAACACTGATGCACCAGATTTCTTGCTTCTTGTCAAGAAAGCCAGGAAGGTTGTAAAAACATTGTATTTTTATTTACGAATATTACTCACTGAGGCAGCCTCATGAGATGCACCTATAACTTTCAAGAGGGCTCATGACTGCTATGTTAAACAGAAGGAAGCCCGTATTTCTCCTCGAATAAGGGGGATGGAAGCTCTGCTTTACTTTGTCAAATACCTATTCCAGAATTGTCTCTGTTTTGATCTAAAGCTGACAAAGATCTTTTAATTTCAGCACGCACACAACCAAGTTCATCCCTTGGATACCTCTGTAATTGGATGTCATTATTTCAGGGATGATTTTTGACCAACAAAATGAAATATGCAGCAGCGGTAACAGTGGAGACTGCTGGATTTCCATTTTGGTGCTTTTAAATCAGTGATTATAACAATCATAGTATGCCAAAATTGTGAGTCACTTATGAATTTCCTTCTGTAAATATGTTTTTGTTGTATTTCTCAGAAAAGAAGACAAAGGCAGCAATTCATTTTATAGTGAATTGGTTAAAAATAACGTTGCATAAAAATCTGCTTATTGTCAATATCTACTGTGCAGTTTCTCATGAAACTTTGATGAGCCAAACTGTATATCTTTATCTTAATTGTATATTGAGTTCACTTTTACAGCTTTACTTCCCTTCAGTATTAAGTCTGAAATAATAGTTTGTACTGAAAGCTAGTTCAACATGTTCCTGGTTTTGTTTAAAGGATGGAATGTAATTTATCCCACCAGTGAAGTTTTTTTTATTATTCTAGTTTTTTAAAAGAAATTAGAAATGTTTGTGTTGCACAGTGGATTTTTTTTCATACTTGCGAATTTTGAGTATTATACTTACTAAAGCAGGTGCCCTGTAGGGACTCTTGGGTTTTCTTCTGGTCCCTGAAACTGACTCATTTGTGCACTAATGCTGGAATGAACCAATTGCTGGGAAAGGTTTATTAGAGAAACCATGTTTAAAACAAAACTAAATTAATAAGTTTGTTTTAATAATGTCAACCCAAAGAATAGGGACTTTATGCTTGGATCATACGTAATGTGCATGCTTGAGATTTTTTAATATAAAACCTGAGTTTGAAGGGCACACTTGATCTGACATTCTCACCATTGTATTTTGCATTCTTTAGGTAATAGCTTTTTCTTTACTGATGTACCCATTGCTGAAGAGTCTAGGTCTTCAGCTGCACTCTGCCATCACTGGCAGCTATATCTCTGGAACCCATTCTATTGCTTTCATCAATTGTCCCAATGAACAAGTTGCAAAGGATATTGCAAGGTACAGTGTCACTTGCATTGTTGCTCTGCTTAAATAATTCAATGGCTTACTGGCATAAAGTAATGGGCTGTTTGTTTCCTTTTACAGTAGTTATTTCTAAGGAAGAAGGACATGTGTCCCTTTTCTCCACTTGACATGCTGTCTCTCTCCTACTCATAAATTAATTCTCTCCCACAAATACCTCCACAGAGTAGGAGCTCAATCTTTTATGTACCCCCCAAAAAAAATTCTATATAGCTGGCACAGAATGCAGTTGCCTGCCTCCTACAAGGCCTGAGCTGATGTGAGCACATCAAACCTCTTCTGAAGTCCTCCTACTGAGTTCCAAGCTATGTCTACACCAGGCAAAGTAAGCAGAGTGTAGGTATGTCAATTTTAGCTATGCATTTGCCATAGCTGGAATTGCATTTCTGTACTCTGCTTACTTGGCTGTCCGTACTGAAGAAGGTTGATGGGAGAGTTTCTGCTGTCGACCTCCCTTACTCCTTGCATCTCACTTGGAGTACAGGTATCAACTGCAGCCCTCGAGAGGTTGATTTTGTGTGTCCCTACACGAGGTAAAAAAAAAAAAAATCAAATCCCAGAAGATTGACCCTGGGCTAGTGTAGACATAGCCTCAGGATGTTTCAGATATCAGTTTAAGTTCTCAGATCTAATTCTCAAAGCACTTCATGGATCAGGCAACCACCATGACAGCTCAGCTCCTTTGAGAAAATGCAGATCATAAAGCTTGACAGCAGTGCATGAGATTGGAGGGCAAATCATTCTGGGCTGAGGGCATCTGTCTATAGAACAGTGTTTCTGGTGATATTAGGTGAACTCGGAGCGTGTCTGTGTGTAGGAAACATTGTTAAACTTTTCTCTTCTAAAAGGCTGATCACCATGGCGAGAATGACATTTACAACACTGAGCCTGAACTAGCCAGCCACTCCTGCAGGAAAGAAATGTCTTGTCAACCAACCAATCCAAACCAGAAACACACCAACTAGCCCAAGCACAGCTTCTACCCTAGAAAGGGTGACGTATCAGAGACTCCAAGGAAGTCCATTAGGGATTTTGTTACTGATTTTATATAGAAAGTGCTCAGATGCTACAGTAGTGAGAGGGAATATAAAAGCTTAAGGTAGAGGAAAGAAAGAAGAAACATATGCCAAAAAAGGGACAAAATCTGCCACTCCATACTCCTACCCCTTCTAATGTGTTGTGCAAGGGCTTCAAAATACATCTAGGGTTTTTTTTAGATTTGCATGATAAATAGTTCACAGATTCCTAGCTGAATGGCTGAATAGCTTTTCTGTTTGGAATACTGGAAATGTTTATAGTGGACCATTAAGTTTCCTGCAACATCTCAGACCTCTCTTCCCTGCTAACACTGTTTGCCAAAACCTCTGCCTCTTTTCTGTCATAGTAGAGATCTCAGCTGGCAATTCATGAAACAATAGGCTACTAAAAGGCATTTTGTGTTACCCGTAATACTGCAACTGTATGCGATGCATTGTCACTTGATGCATATGACAGAAAAGAATAACTGTGCATAACTGGTGAGATGAGAATTTAGTCTCTGAAAATGCTTCGCAGGAGCAACTTTGCAAACATTTTCTGTCTTTGTTCCTTTTATTTCAGGGAAGGAAGAGGAAATCAATCACTCCCCGCAGTTTATGCCCATTGCCATGACGTACAAGTAGTTTGCTGACATTCTTAGTAGTAATGAATTAAAGCGGGGCGCAGAGGAGTTTGGATTAAGTGAAAATGGGTTCATAATGACTAGCTCTTTAGATGAAAGCTTATTTTCCAAAAATCCATTAGCTGCTATTGTGGATGTATTTATCTTTCTCCTAGATTGCTCATTGACATACTTCTTCCCAGCCTCAGATTACAAAGTATTTTCTTTGCTGTTTGTAGAAGCAGAAAAGGGTTTCAGATTTTGAGAACTGCTCAGCTGCAAGCAAAATACTATTTTGAGGGATAGCAGGTAGAGCATGCCATAAGCAGAGTGACCCTCTTGACTATTAAAATTGATATTCATTAGAAATCTGCCAGTCTTTATAAGATGGAGATTTTGCTACTTTAAGAAGTTGAGATTTGTGAGTCCAGCAGGCATGAGCTGGCTCTGAAGGTGACCTCACAAATAGTCTAAACAAAAATAAAGGGGAGTGACAATAAGACTGGGTGACACCTGAATACTCCATCATCCCCCAGTTTTGCCTGGTATCTATATGCATCTATTTCTTCACTTTTCTGCTTATTCACATTTCATTCGAGTACAAGGACAAGTATACACTAATGCTCAGACAAAGAAATTACACATGAAATATTCAACCCAAAGCTATCATTGAAGTGTCCAGCTGTATTTTTTCCTCTTCCAGCCAAGCTGCCAAACAGGTGGCTCCAGAAACTGTTCCTCTCCAGGGACAGCCACCTCTGTCATGTTTGGGCATAAAGCTTTGTTCTGTTTCCCTCAGGGTGTCTGACTAAGAGAGCAGTGCTAATGTAATACTAGTGCTATCAAAATATAAATTAGAGTGTAATCTGATGCTGGTAGGAGACAAAAATAACAGATTAGTGTAAATGTAGCACTTTTATTGCTCTAAATTATGCCAGATAGAAAGCAGTCTGAACCAAAGTCCATTGAATACCACTGGAATCAGACCTATAATTCAAATACAACATTTTTTTAGTATA
This sequence comes from Carettochelys insculpta, assembly GCF_033958435.1. Classification (NCBI taxonomy): domain Eukaryota; kingdom Metazoa; phylum Chordata; order Testudines; family Carettochelyidae; genus Carettochelys; species Carettochelys insculpta. The sequence goes on from NC_134157.1 coordinate 20,402,462, forward strand.
TTAGACTAGCACAGCTATCTCTCTGTTACTATCAAAACAAAAAAGCAGTCCAGTAGCACTTTAAAGATGAACAAAATAATTTATTGGGTGATGGGCTTTCATGACAAAGTGGGTCTGTCCCACGAAAGCCCATCACGCAATAAATTATTTTGTTCGTCTTTAAAGTGCTATTGGACTGCTTTTTTGTTTTGATACAAAAATTCGTTGTTTGCATTCAAAGCTTAGCCTACTTTCAACACATAGTGCAAAGAAATATAGGCTCAAAGAGCTAGCTCTATGTCTAGCTTCTCCCAATTGTAGCACATGTGCCCATTTTCGTTTAGGTGGAACACCGATAAAAAGTAGTATTTTGTTTTCTTTTAAGCAACAACCATATTTTCAGTAACTAAACACCACATTTGCAGCTAGGATGAGCCACTTTAAAGGTGGAACCAAAAACCTTTGGTTAGATTTTTTTGTTTGTTTTTTTGTTTTTTAAAGACAAAGAAGAAAAGTATTTTGCTATATAACAGGCATTTTTAAATGCCATGTCTACTGGAATGTGTCCCTCTGAGTGTTCTTGGTTTGTGCCACTCACCAACACTTAAATATTCCTTAGCAACTGTGAAAAATCAAGCACGAAAAATTGTGTCATGCTGTCTGGGGACAGGTTCTCTCCTACAAAAGCTTTTTGTGTCTACTTACAGATGCTTAAGTACTGAAGAGCAAAACATTTGATGTGCATGACCCATAATTTAAATGGCTTCATAATGAATACCCTTCTGCAAGAAGTTATATTGTATTCCCAGTCTTAGTCTATATTCCCCAGGGACAAGTTTCTGACTTGCTAATTTGTAGTAAGAATTCTGGATCAAATCTCTGCAGGTGGGCTATAAATAGCTTCCTTGAACTGACAGTATCAGGAGTTTCTTATTCCTTCTCTACTGTTTATCAGCGTTCTAACAGAAGATTGTGCACAGCTGGTCCTACTGTTTTTCCTTTTTCATCTGACAAAAATGGATCTTCACTTTCCTGCTTCAGTTTATTGTGTGACATAAACCAACCTTTGTTTCGTTTACAGCCCTACTTGCATCAGGGATGGTATTTATTAATTTGTGCTCCCTCTGCTGGCCAGCTGGTGGCCACAACTAAGTGAACTATAAAAGCTTGGACAAAAATTGGCTCTTTTGTTTTAAAAGATTTTTTTGGAATCCAGAGGACATTGCTCTTTAGCATAGAACCAAAGATAGCTTTCAGCATTATTGCAGGGAGCTCCACAAAAGCAATATTACTCACTGGAAAATGGACACCCGTTACAGAGATGCCACCTGGATACAGGACTAGTGCCCCACAGTTCACACATTCTAATCCCAGCTCTAATAGTGTCTCCCTGTGTGGTTTGGGGTAAATCACATAATCTGGTGGGACCAGCTTCTTTGTCAATAAATTTGAGATGGGGAGGATTAATTCTTACCTACTTTAACTGGTTAAAAAGATTACTTGGTGTTTTTACAACAGCTTTTAAAGAGCAGAGAGAAGTAACGTTATCACAATCAAGATAGTCCCTTGAAAGCTATCTCAACTTTCTGTCATATGTTATTGGTTCTTCAGATCGCTAAGATAAGACAAGACAGTATGGGCTTGCCTGGTTTACACAGTAAAACTGAGTCAGTTTCAGCCATTCACTGGCTTGCATCATTTTTCCCCAGTGAGATACTCTATGTTGTGTGGGATTAAGGCACAGAATGGATAGAAACTTAGATCCTTAGGCTACCTGCTCATAATCACCCTGCATTATTCCATTGGTGGGTGGACAGAAGGTTATTTGACTATCCTGTTCCATGTGGCTCCACTCCTACCATCACCCAGGGCTGCCATCCCAGCTCATTTCCCTGCAGTTACTTCTGGGAACCAGCATGGCTTGGACAGCAACTGCCCTTTTGTGTCTTGCGTCTCTGATGCCCAAAGGGAAGGAGATGCTGTGCCAGGGAGGGGATTTCTCCCCATTTCATGGCAGCGTTCTCTGTAAGATGAGCTCTTGGGTGGCCACTCAGGAGAGACTCAGGTGCCACCGATCTGATTAGCAGAGCATCACAACCACCCAGATTCAGCAGCGTGTTTCTATGGGTGATGCATATCCGCACATGCCTTGATGCACATAACATTTATTCTGAGCATGGATGGGAAAAAAACTAGAGGGAATACCGATCCACCGGTGTGTTCCTTTTGTTTCCTGCTGCTGGGGAAGAGGCCAGTCTGTGGTACTGCCTTTTAGCATAAAGGATAGTAACAAGCTACCTTCATTGTCTCGTGGATCTGGCTGTGAAATGAGTGGACAGACACAGGAAGCCTAATGACAATGTGAAAAGAAGCTTAATCTCCAAATGAGAACCCAGGTTATATAAATAGCTTTGATTTATGGGTTGGGTGCCAGATATGAACCCTGCAGTTACATAACTGCCTACTAGTAGCGAGGTCTGCATGTCTTCAGACCACTGACGTGTTACTTGTGGTCTGTACTGATTTAGGTTACACTTTTGGGGACAGCTTGCCCTATGATGTTATACAGTCCTCAAGCTAGAGGTGGTATTTTCACAGCTTGTGACATGAAATCCTCTTTTAAGGATTGAAGATTTGCTAGGTGGTAGGTATGATTATGAATCAAACTATAAAATATAATCTGGATGTAAGGGTGACATTTTTAACATACTGAAAGCATGAGCAGTTTTGTTTTGTTTGAAGTAGCTAGTCATGTAAAAACCATCAGGGTTGGTTTAACCACCAAACCCACTGAGGGTTAATTCCTGCAACTGATTGGATTTATTCATTTTTTCGCTATTAAATCCTGCCTCCTTGCTTGGAATTTTGAGGCTGTATTTTTGTCCCAAGTGTAATTGCTGGGACTTCAACATTTTCATTGCCACAGTAGTAAGTACAAGATATGGGGTAGAGTTTTAAAAAAAAAACAAACAACCTAATTACAAGCCTAATAGAGCCATGCCTGCCTTCAAGGGACATTTAAGAGTTTTGAGGAAGCGGGTGCAAGAGAGACAAGATCAATGGTCTCTCCAAAAGCAGAGGCTCCGGTGAGGCACAATATTTGACCTAGTCAAACCCTCTTCCTGCCATCCCCCACAAGTGCTTCTGTGTTCTTTAATCATTCAGATATCTTCTGCTGGCATCCCAGATCATGCATGAGCAGCCCTGCAACAATAAACTGGTTCACAAGAAAATAAGGGAAATGTCAGGAAGGAATGGGTTTGAGTTTCACTTATTTCTAACAGCATATTTGAAATAAAGAGGTCCATATTGTTATGCCTTTAATGCCTTCAGGGATTTTAATCTGCTGTGCAAGTGAGAAGCAGAGTCTTGCGGTGTGCATTTGTGACTGGGAATGAGGGACTCAGCCAGAACCTCTGGTCTGAGTTGTAATTTCTGCCTCAGTTTCCCCTCTTGTAAAATGGGGATAGGGCTGATCCATCATGTGGATGGGACAAAGGTGCGTTAGCTAACAGTTAAGCCTGCCACCTGCGCCAGGCAAGTCTTGCCTATTACCTGAACCTTCAAGGAGAGGGACCTTCCCTCTGGTTTACCCAATAGGAGCCACACTGAGCTAGTCTCAGCTGGAAACTGATTAAACAATCAGTGCTCATGCTTCAGATGCCGAGGCTTGGCCCAAGAGGAAACAGCTCAAGGTTAACTTCACAGCACAAGGTGGAGGGTATGGGGAGAGGAAAAAGCATAGTTTATTTACAAACTCACCTTGTCTGTTCTGTTTAGGGCCATTATGGATAAAAAGTTGGCTGCCTGCGTGAACATCCTGCCAAAGGTCTCGACCATGTGAGTTGCACTGAATGTTCCTTGAAAGGAGGAACAAATGCTGTTCTCCAAATGGAGGCCTAAGCCAGGAAGAGCAAACCCCAGATGAGGGTGCTCAGACACCTACTGGCTCAGCACTTCTCAGGAGCAGGCCAATGAAACCAGGCAGGTGGAAGACCATGTTATTGTAGAAGGCTGTGGTGCTTCCCGATTGCTAGACTGGAAGAGTGACCCCTGCACAGCCAAAGTGCATCAAGCATATTAAGGATAGGGGATAGATGGTGGACATGCCTGCCATGGCCATTGGTGTATTGGTTATTTAGGAACAGAAATCTTAGCCAAAAGGATTCAAACCTCTTTCACCATGATTTAATGTGGATGGTTTCTTTCATGGGACCTAAACGTATATTAATGGGTGTCTCCATTCAGAAGAAAGGGGCAGCCTTTGACCCTGGAACAAGGAAACAGACGTAGTACTTGCAGGGATCCTGGGTCTTCCACCTACAGATCTGAAACCTTGTCACAGACATTAATGAGCAATGCCCCACACACCCGGGGTAGGGTGGGAATGTATTAATAACCTCATTTTACAGCTGGGTAATGGAGGCATGGAAAGGTGTAGTGACTAGCACCTGGTGACGCACACAGAGCCAGGGCTAGCACAAAGCTTGTCCATTTCCAGTGCCTTAGCTACAGGAGCTGCCTTCCTCTCTGAGGTCCTGACCCAATGCTCAGTGAAGCTATCCACTCTGAGGCAGATTTCTGGGGGCTTTGGATCAGGCCCTGAGTGTACCACACAGCTCCAGATCTGTCTGGGGCCCAATCCCTGCTTTCCTGACCTGGCTGGCAGAGCTGAACCGCACTGCTTAGAGCAGAGCCTTAATTCCTTAATGCTCCTCCTGCTCCACTAGCTCCTTGGCAGCCCTTTGCTGACCTGCCCTATCTGAGGAGGCGTCTCTGTTCCTGCTTTGACCGCTCTGGCCAATCTCAATCTGGGTGAGGCCACTGAATCTGATTCCTGCAGAACCGTCCTACTTAACAGCTCCTCTCTTTTGGGAATGGTTTGTGATATGACTGGACCCTTCCAGTCACACAGGTACACATCTCCTCCTTCTCACGCTGCCCGAGAGCAAGATATACGCTACGTAGACCTGGGCAAACAGCTGGGCATTTCCTGGGGTCCTAAATACGATTACTGCATGATAGATTGTCACGTCAGAGGGCGGCTCTGACACAGAAGTAATTTAAATGGCTTACAGGCACCTCGCAGCGCAGTGAGTCTTCTCACGCTGGGGTTTGCCAGCTTGGATCAGCAACAAGCTACTAGGTTTTTCCTCGCTCTGTCTGCCTGAGGCACATGCCTGCAATCTGTTCCTGAACGCTCTGCCCTTAGTACATGGTTATAAATCCCATTAGCATGCTTGGGAAGCTAGTTGCTTTGCCTGTAAATAGCATGCCAGGACTTCGTTGCCTGGCGTGCCCAAACAACCAGGTTTAATTCCCAAACTTGTAACACGCTCTGCCTGGGCAGACCCCTGTGCCAGCAGAGTGCACCACTGACCTCAGTGGGGCTCCACATGGACGCAAGGGTCCACCCATGCTGGATCAGGGCTGTACTGAGCCCAGAAGAAAGCTTTTCACCAACAATTGGTTGAGCCTGAGACTCCAGCCTGGTCAGTCAATACCACAGCAAATGGGTAGAAGCCATAATGCATAAAGAATGCATTAAATAATGCATATAAAGAAATGCAATAAATACATAATATACATAATGCAACAAAGAAATGTCCTTGTAGCATTGAACTGGCAAAATCAAACACCATACCGTTAATACCTAACTCTTATATCGGATTTTCTCTTCAGGTGATCTCAAAACCTCCGTACATTTTTATGCTGAGACACTATAAATAGGGCTGCAGTCACTGAGGCTGTTTGTGTCTTTTTTTACATATAGGTACTTCTGGAAAGGGGAAGTAGAAGAAGCCAGTGAAATACTTCTGGTAAGTGTCCAGTGCTGTATATCCAGGAGAGAGAGAGAGACCTTTCAAAGAGGTGCCCAGCACCTACATTGTATATGAACAGAATGAGGATTGATGAGGTTGATGCCACAGACTGGGAAAGCAACACTGAACCAGGGAACCAGCTCAGGGCAGTGATAGCCAAGAGTTGATGCCATCTGAGGACTGTGCAAAATGGATTCAGGGGTTCTCCCTCCAGTTCCTTGAGGGTAGGGGTCCACATTGCAGAAAACCCCAACAGAGAGCCCCTGGCATCAGTGAGGCACAGTAGGGTGAGCTCTTACTTTGGGAAGGTGCCATTCAGATCAGAGCACAGTACCTGGTAAGGACAGGGGAAAGCATGTATTTTAACCAGCAGTGCTGGCAATCCAGCATTTCTCTGCACGCAAGTTGCTAAAAGCACCAGCCTCATTATGTTAGCCACTCTCCGACGCATAGAATGACCAAGTCTCTCATTCTAAAGAGCTTACTGTCTAGTACACGAGGCAGAGGAAGTATTACTCCACCTGTTATACACACCAGCTCGCTCTTTTCTAATGCTTTTCATCAGTAGAACTCAGAGCACACTACAAAAGGACATATTATCATTACCTCCATTTTACAGATGGGTAACTGAGGCCCAGAGCAGTGATATGACTTTTCCAAGGTCACCCAGAAGGACAGTGGAAAAAGCTGAGAATAGAACAAAGGTCTCCTGTGTCCCAGTCCAGTTCTCTATCTACTAGCTAGTGGCATTCCCCACATGCTGTAGGAAGTGATTCATCAGACACTTTCTGCAGATGGTGCTGGTGTTTTTCAGACATCTCCCATGGGAATTTGTTTGAATAATTTGCCCAGGCCATAATATGGCCTAAGTGAGTTTAATTCCCCCAAGAGAACGAAAGTAGATACTGTCAGTACTAATGTGGAACAATCATATTGTGAGAACAATTCAGGTACAACTGATTATATTTCTCTTTACACTCTCTTTTTCCTTTATAGTTAGTGAAAACAAGGACCTCAAAAATCAGTGAATTGTCAGACTACATCAGGTGAGGCTCCTGCCTGTTGCAAATGATATCCCTCCCCCCAGCCAAGAACTACATTTGCCAGCTGTAACTCAGCCAGCCAGAGAGTACATTTACATGCTCCCAATACCTAGGTGTAGTCATTTAACTCTTTGACTGCTACTACATATCCCAAATGAGTCCAAATATCACAGACACTATATCAATTCAAAGCTCACAGTAAAGTAAAAAACTGGGTGAAATCCAGCTGGTTCCCAGTGTAAATTGAATCCACCTACTTCAGAAAAAGGTCTCCAGAGTTCACCAACATGGATAGGTCTTCAACTTTTGTGTTGCAACAGGAATTCACAAAATCAGTGCAAAACGAGCTGAGACAGGGTGGTTTGGTCTTAGTTGTACCTTGAAGGCAGTGCTTTTCATATGACATGAACAAAGTCTGTGGAACTCACTGTCACGGGATATCATTGTGCTATCAAAATTCAAGTATATGGACCTGCTGATACAAGTATATCTAAGACATTATAGTAAATAAAAAAGAGCTTTGAAGAGAATATCAACCCTGATGCTTCCAGGCTTAAGGCAACATCTTAACAATGGGGAGGGCAAGGGAGGAAGACTTTCCCTTAGAACAAGTTAGCCGATGACTGTCTACTTCATGGTTTCTCACAGCTTTCTCTGAAATACCTGTCACTGGCCATGGTTGGAGACAGGATCCCAAGCTAGGTGGGCCAATGATCTGCCTCCCATGTGAATTCCTGCATGTGAAAGACCCCCTCATGCCCAGACACCACGATATTATCTCACTCCCCTTCTTCGGGTCCAAAGAGCTCTACAACAGATTATCTTGCTTCAGTAACACTCACCGCCCAGGAGCTGGTTTGCTACAAAAAAAAAAAAAAAAAAATAGTGCAAATAATCCAAACAAAAATCCCCAAACACATCCACTTATCCCACCCCCAGCCTATAGTCCTTTGAAACCCCCAACATCTGGCCCATCAGCATAAGATATGCCAGCTTCCAGCATCTCCCACAACACCAGGCACTTCTTCAGTCCTCACCTGTCCTCCTGCCAGCACAGCCATTCCAATCCTTCCAGCCACGTCACTCTTCTCAGTAGAAACTCACCACCCACCATTTCTGCATTGGGAGTTCATTTTCCTCAGGGGAGCAGCCACTGTTCGCTGGTTCCATTAACCTCTCACCTCAGAAAGGACAGAAGGTAGGCCCTTCCATTGCTCCCCTGGCCTTTTGCCCCTTCTGCTTCCAGCTCTTCAGCATACAGCCATCAGCCACTCCCCCAATGGTCTTCAGCATCCTCTGCTCCTTAGCTTGAGTTTGTAAACCAGCAGTCAACTCCATATGCTGCTCTTCTGCCTTCAACCCATTCCTGCCTTCTGGCCTTTTCTCCTGTTTAGAGAGATCAGTAGGCAAAGGCCTCTGCAGCCAGCCTCCCTAGTCATCAACCCCACAGGGTCAATGAGGATCCTCCCACAGGTGCTACCCAATCCATTTAATTGGTCAAACTGATTCCAGGTGATCTGAACAGAAGAGCCACAAAACTGGCCTAAAGACAAGCAGCTTTCTGGGAGTCCTTCTTAGCACTCCTCCTGGGAACTGAAAACTCCATATTTTGGGGGCCTGTAAGTAAAACTGAGCTTATTCCTACACCAGAAATGACCTGTTCCCATTGGGGTGGGGCTGTGTGCTTTTTCCATTTTAGATCCATGCATCCTTTTGAAATTCCTGAATTTATCAGCCTGCCTATAGACCAAGGAAACCCCCTGTCTTTAAAATGGATTGAAGATGCTGTCCCTGATGATTAGCTGGAATGCATCAGTCTATCCTTCTCCAGACTTGCCCAACACTTCTTACCTGCCTGAGGTAGAGGACGTGTGCTTTGCTACTCTAGTTTTGACTCAGTACTGGTGGGAACGATGCCTAGACACCAAAGGGTGATAAAACCCCAAGGGTCTGCACAAGTGCCTGGGATCTGGAATTTGATTCCTTTGTGAAATACAGTTTGTGTGTGTGTAAACCTACCTTCTATGGATCATTTAGCACCACATCATACATGAAGCCTGAAGGGGAGAAAGGGACAAGTTACTCAAGGATAGTTCCAAAGTGGTGATCAGCAGGACATGCAAAGGGGTGTGTGATGGGATGTGAGAGCCTGAGGGGGGGGTCTATGTCTGTTTATAGGACCACAGGGTGAAAATGCCCTATAGGGCCCAGGCAACACAGTCCATGGAGGAGAACCAGAATTCCACTCCCCTGGCTGTCAGAGGTTGGCTGCACTGCAGAAGAAGCATATGCAGCCCCAGTGATCGTGAGCAGGGGAGGGTTGCCACAAAGTGGGGGAAACAAAGTGGGGCAGCTCCGGCAGAACGCTCCATCCCACCTGCCCAAATGAACGTAAATCAGGATGGAGCAAAACGCTCCTTAACGCACCAGATCATATGGTCCTCTGCTGTGATGCACGGTTTGCAGCAGCACATTGCTTTGTGTCCTGACAAACTCCAGGTGGTAGAGGCAGTGAAAACACAGCCAGCCATTCAGAGCGCAGACTACGGAGCACTGCTGAAAGGATCCCAGGCAGCATGAACAAGGACCCCCAGGGATGGGGAAAAGGCTGAACTGGAGGAAGCAGCTGACAGTAGCCCCCTGCGTCTGGGAAGAGCATAAATGGTTAACGTTCCCTGGAGCATACAGTAATGCCTAAAGGCAGCAGGGCATCACCAAGGGCCTGTGTCGTGCTGCCCAACATTGCCAAGCAAGGACAACACACCGACGTACCTGGTCCCAACAAGATTCCCTCTGGCTGAAGCAAACACTTTCTCCCTTGATAGTGTGTAACCAGCAGAGGCCCCAGACTTACCCGGTGCTGCTCAGGTCATTCAGGGCAGGGGACTGGCCCTGTGGTGGGTCAGGGCAGAGGATGGGGGATGTTAGTGCAGATAGTGGGGGGATGTGGGAGTCAGGGCAGCAGGTAGGGATGCGGGATCAGAGCAGAGGGAGGGGAGGTCTGGGGGCAAGCACCAGGTGAAGATGGTGGTGCAGTTGCCAGCTCCTCTGGGGGAGTGGAGGCCCCTGGCAGGGTTCTTCCAGAGGGAGGTGGGGGCAGGGCTGCGTGGGCTGACCTCTGACAGTGCCGCTCTAGAGCTGCTGCTGGCAGGCTCCTTCCCCAGCCTGGCACTGCAGCCGATGGCTGGAGAGTAGGATCTGGGGGCAGAACATGTGAAAAACACCACACGCCCTTTAACAAGCACAAGTGGGCAGGGTCATTGTTCTGTGACTTGACCTAAACCCTTGTTCTGCAGGTGGAGCATAGGTCATCTCCCCAGCTATTCCACTTCACTCTGTCTCAGGATAAAACTTCTAGCTGAGCTCAGCAGTACCCCAGCTGTTGTCCTTCAGTCTCAGTAGATCTTCTCCACCTTGTCTGAGGTCTTCCTCTTTTGCGATTTCCTTGTGGGTTCCATAGCAGAGCTTGACTGTCTATGCTGGATGATGGCTTTCTGAGAGTATGGCCTTGACATCCCAACTTCTTTCTTCCTCAGCCAAAGCAAAGGTTTATTTATAACTGGTCAGGTTTGTACTCTGAATCCTATAAGTTGCCTTGGACTTTTATGGTGAAATAAAATGTCCTAGAGCAGGGAGATTTTAATGGGTGAGTCATTTAATAGTGTGACTGAGAAAATGCTCTAGGGCCCTTGGTTGAGAAAAGAGCTTTGCAACAACGTTGTGGAAGAGCTCATGGTGTAGTCAGGCACCTGTCCCACTAGGATCTAGAGAAGCACTGGCCAAAACTGAGAAAGCTGAAAGCTGGGAGTGAGCCTGGTGTACCAGCCTTACAGTGTGTCCAGGCTGGACTGGGCTGTGGAGACTGAGCAGGGCAGGGTCCAGGCACCCGTATGACACGAGGCCCTTGTTGCTGTTATCCTGGCTGCCCCTGTTCTAAGACCTGTGAGAGTGTCAGACTCCAGGGCTGTCAAGACAGCAGCTGAAGTGCTTTAGAACTACTTCACTGCTCTGTAAGGAATCACCCCAGGCCCATGTTACATAAAAACACAAAACCATGAAACAAATTGCAGTAATTTCCCCCCACCCTTGTTCCTGAAGTTCAAACTGGCCATGAGCTGACTTGGATTTACACTCTGCCTTCCTTGTATTCTTTAAATGCAGCATGAAAGTCCAGCTCTGTAATGGTTAAAATGCCTCAGCCTCGTTCAGTTCAGTGCTCACATTGGCTCCCCTTGCCTAATGATCCAGTTTAAAGGATTCTTCTCATTTCTTAGCCTCTGGGACCAGAGCCCACTAATCCTGTAACAGTACAAAGTGCTACCGTAAACCACAGGCTTCCTCTCCAAAAGACTAGGCACAAAGTATGCATGGTACAACACTGTACGATAATCCAGGGCTGAAAAAAACCTCTTTAATGTGCTTCTCCAGGCAGCTGATGGAGTGCTAGCTCACACACCACCCAGAAACAGGGCTGTTGTGTCTTTTTCAGAGGATATGTGATGTCATTGTTAAGCGTAAACAAAGAATTCCACCAAGCTGAGACTCACATCTTTCCACACTGGCCTTTGTTTTACAGTTAGAAAAATACATGGTCATCAGATTGAAACAGCATACCTGGTAATACTGGCCCCTTGTGCTCCTGGAGTGCTGTCAGATTTCACACCCACGGAGAGGGTGAGGCTGGTCACAGCACTATCAAGAGCTCCTTGGTGATACAGGGAGTGGTCCTAGGAATTCAGTGGGTGGCACATCTTCCTCTGAGTTATGCCATCCTCATGAGAGTGGGACAGCTGGGCTGCTGCTGTTCAGAGATCAGAAAACCAAGGGCTGACAACTTGTTGTAATTAAAGAGCCCACAATCCTTTTTGTCTGAGCCAAATTCCAATCTGGGTTCCATCTGGTTCTTTGTGCCTCCTGCTGCTTCTGTTGGACTGTTGTTGTACTATGTTTGTTTCAAAAGTATGTGTTCATGAGCTGCTGGCTGTAAATGCATGGACACTTTGTAAAATGCCATCTGGAAAAAAGACTTTCTAGCTACTTATCTCCCCAGGCGGAGTAATCTGAGGTTAATCAGCTGTTGATTGCTAGAATAAACTGGCTTTTTACATTCTGGCTCCCTCGGTATTCCCTGTAGAATAAATTGGACACAATGCTTGACAAAGCACATGGACTGCTGTTGGACATGGTGGAAGGAATGCTAGGAGCTGGGAGTCCTAGTGTCTTAAGTGCAGAACACAGAGGCCATCAGGTTCACTTGGACAGCCAGAACCAAGATGGTGAGGACCAGAAGGATGCCTCCCACTGATTTTATGTCAAAGGCTGAAACAGAAGGTGGATCAGGGCCAGGCCTTCACACTGACATGAAAGCAGGGTACAAGCAACCATTTCCTCCACAGGGGCAGTTTCACCAGATTTGCAAACTGGAGGTTCATCCACTGGGTCCCACTCAACTGTGCTCCACTGAACAGAGCTGTCTGCCTTCGGACTTGGGAAGAGCAATGCAAGAAGTGTGGCTATGCCAATGAAATGCCACCTCATGTCCTGTGCAGATGTAGCCCCCATGCCAAAGCCTGGCAGCTGTGACATAATGCCATCCAGGATCACCTGGTCAGAGCCATCCTGCCACCACTGGGGAAGGTCACAGCGAACTCTGCCATCCCCAGAATGGATGGACAGCCAACTGCAACTGGACATATTCGTCACCAACAAGCAGCAGAAGATTATCATGGTGGACATCACAATGCCCTTTGAAAACAGGACACTGGCTTTCCACAAGGCCTGATTTTGGAAGCTGGCGATATACGCCCCCTCTGGCTGACATCAAGAGCTAGGGGACTACAAAGTCTAACTTCACATGCTAGTTGACGAGGCTCTGGGTGGATGGGACCACCCCCCCCAGTAACGAGTGAGTGCTGAGAGAATGTGGAGCCAGACAATGCTCTTCTACATTGGTTCGGCAATCCATGGCATCGGCAGCCATCAGGTGGTCGAGAGACATCTACCTCACCAGGCATGGGCAGTACCAGGAGTGCTGATGGGGGGTGGGGTGCAGCCAGGAAAGTAACTCAGACGCTTCTCCGGTCGACTGTATTTTCCGGTGGGCAGCCTACCCTAAATTCTGACTTACTGTGAGACAGTATCTACTTACTGATATATTTGCCTTCCACTGCCAAATCTCGGTGAAACTTCCAATGCATGATGCACCCAAATACTTGATTGTAAATATCCAGTTTTGTGAAACTTGCATACATATCTATGTCTATATAAGAGCGCAGCTCTCTGTCCAAGAGCCCATCTATCTATGTGTCTGAATCCATTTGTTCAAGAACTCTTCCTCTACCATAAAGACTAGGACCACCACATGTGGCATGCAGCTTCGTCTTACCCTAACGTAGAGCACAGTCAGGGTTTGGTTGTGCCAGGAAAAGGGAAAGTGCCTGGAATGGGAATGTTTTCCAGAACATGGAAAGGGAAGAGGAACAGAGAGGAGAGAGGTTATACTGCAGAGTGGCCACTTCGGGGCAGCCGCACCACCAGGAGACAGGCCAGCTGGGGACATAGCTCCACATGGCTGGACACTGAACCTGGTAAGTTGCCCTCCCTGCCCCAAGCAGTTCTGGATGGGGGGAGGGAGCAAAACTCCCCCCAGCCACTGGCCCCACTGCCCTACAACTCCCATACCAGATCCTCACCCCACTCCCCCAGGCTTCAGGTTGGGGAGGGTGCTGCAGGCTTGGGTTGCCCCCTGCCCACCTGCAGGCCGGTGGGGCACCAGCTGGAGGCCAGATCCCCTGGACCACCCCCCCCACACACACGCACTCTCCTGGACAGGTTGCAGGGCAGGGATGGGCAGCTGAATGCCAAGGCCAGTGCCTGGAACCCAGCTGCCTTACCCACCTCCTGGGCAGGCTAGAGAGGGCCTGTGCAGCCCCAGCCCACCTGATGGAGCTGCCATCCAGAAAGTGTGGCCCTGGCTGCCCCCAAGGGGGACCAGCCAGCCAGAGTGCAGGCCCAGCCCTCTTCTCCCAAGGAGGAGCTGCTGCAACAGCACTACCCTCCTGCCCAGGTAAGTTACCACATCTTCGCAGGCCCCTGCTCTGAGCACCCCCCCACACCTTCCAACCACCTGCCCTGATTCCTGCATACCCCCATCCCCAAGGACCCAAGCAACACCAGGTACATCTGCTAGTATTCTACATGTATCATAGGACTCTTAAGCAAAACTTTTACCAGTAGATAGTCCCAGCCTGACCACCAGCGGCACAGAAACTCTCTCGACTGGTGCACTAGGTACAGTTTTAAGAGACTCACTTCAGTGACATTTTCACAGCCCTAGCCCGAGCAGCTGTGCACTTCATAGAGTTCACCCCTAGATGGCAGCATGCCATTGAGCAGGAAGCTATTCCTCTCTGAGCCGTGTACATAGGGTGTTCCCTTCATCCTTTATAGGCCCATTCGGACTTAAAATTTCCCTGCATGGGAATATAAAAGAAACTCATGAGCTAGGCAAATAACTATCTATAAAAAGCAAGGGTGGTGGGTCTTAGCACCATAGGTAAGTGCATCTCAGTTCATGGGATCAACTAAAATGCCCCCCAGGGACACATAAGCCGCGTCTACACGAGCCGGCTACTTCGAAGTAGCCGTGCCAACTTTGAAATAGCGCCCGCCACGTCTACACGTGGCGAGCACTATTTCGAAGTTGAAATCGACATAAGGCGGCGAGATGTCGAAGTCACTATGCCCAACAGGAGATGGGAATAGCGCCCTACTTCGACGAACGCGTCCCGCAATATCAAAATAGCGGGGATCGCCATGGTGGCCATCAGCTGAGGGGTTGAGAGACGCTCTCTCCAGCCCCTGCGGGGCTCTGTGGTCACCGTGTGCAACAGCCCTTAGCCCAGGGCTTCTGGCTGCTGCTGCTGCAGCTGGGGATCTATGCTGCAGGCACAGGGTCTGCAACCAGTTGTCGGCTCTGTGGATCTTGTGCTGTTTAGTGCAAGTGTGTCTGGGAGGGGCCCTTTAAGGGAGTGGCTTGCTGTTGCCCGGGAAGTGCTTGTCCGCCCTGTGACCCTGTCTGCAGCTGTTCCTGGCACCCTTATTTCCATGTGGGCCGCTTTGGTGCGTAGACACTCCCCTGCAGCACCTACTTCAATGTAGTGCTGCCCAACGTCGATGTTGAACGTCCACGGCGCCAGCCCTGGAGGACATGTAGGCTACGTCTACACGTGCACGCTACATCGAAATAACTTATTTCGATGTAGCGACATCAAAATAGCCTATTTCGATGAACAACGTCTACACACCCTCCAGGGCTGGCAACGTCGACGTTCAACTTCGACGTTGGGCAGCACCACATCGAAATAGGCGCTGCGAGGGAACGTCTACATGCCAAAGTAGCCCACATCGAAATAAGGGTGCCAGGAACAGCTGCAGACAGGGTCACAGGGCGGACTCAACAGCAAGCCGCTCCCTTAAAGGGCCCCTCCCAGACACAGTTGCACTAAAAAACACAAGATCCACAGAGCCGACAACTGGTTGTAGACCCTGTGCATGCAGCATGGATCCCCAGCTGCAGCAGCAGCAGCCAGAAGCCCTGGGCTAAGAGCTGCTGCACGCAGTGACCATAGACCCCCGCAGGGGCTGGAGAGAGAGCGTCTCTCAACCCCTCAGCTGATGGCCGCCATGGCGGACCCCGCTATTTCGATGTTGCGGGACGCAGATCATCTATACGTGCCCTACTTCGATGTTCAACTTCGAAGTAGGGTGCTATTCCCATCCCCTCATGGGGTTAGCGACTTCGATGTCTCGCCGCCTAACGTCAATTTCAACTTCGAAATAGCGCCCAACACATGTAGCTGTGACGGGCACTATTTCGAAGTTGGCGCCGCTACTTTGAAGTAGCGTGCATGTGTAGACGCAGCCGCAGACACTATTCATCGAAATAGCTTATTTTGATTTTGCTACATCGAAATAAGCTATTTCGATGTAGCATCCCCATGTAGACGTAGCTATTAGCTGAATTACAAAAAGTCTTGTGGCACCTTATAGACTAACAGATATTTTGGAGCATAAGCTTTCGTGGGCAGAGACCCCGCCCGCACCTGAAGCAGGTCCTTGCCCACAAAAGCTTATGCTCCAAAATATCTGTTAGTCTATAAGGTGCCACAGGACTTTTTGGTGTTCTCGAAACTACAGACTAACATGGCTACCTCTCCGATACTCATCATTAGCTAAATTAGTGCTCTTTAAAGACAATTAACAAGCAACTAACAAATTTATTAGATCCTGAGCTTTCATACGTAAAATGGAAGTGAGGATTTATCCACAAATACTCATGACCTAATACAGTTTGTTAGTCTCTAGGGTGCCACAGGACTGCTTGTTATTTGTGAAGCTACCGACTAATAGAGAGGCCCCTCTGAGACTCTTTCCAGATGATGCGTTCTGCTCCAAATCATTAAACATGTCCTGCAGCTGCCCTCCCAGGGTCTGTGAGCAAGGACTGAGGGGGTGGCATACTTGTCCCTGTGCCCTGTAAGAATCTCTGGGAAGCAGCACAGCTGGGGCGGCCGACACAAGGGTGCCCAGGGAGCAATAAAAAGACCCCTCAACCTACAAAGCAGAGGTCAGAGTGCTTGGTGCTGTGCCTTCAATGGACCACTGAGAGCTGCAGGGCTGACCCCAGTCCCCAGGCAGAATTAGAGGAGAGGTTTCCTCCTTCCCCCCGCAGAACCCAGGTTCACCTCCTACACATTCCTGCAGAGGAGGCTATCAGGCCTCAGTTAAACCACACTGACCAGATTACAGGCTCTGCCAGGGCAGCCTAGACACATGGGCATTGCAACATGGGACTGGGGCATGAACACCCTCTGATCCTTGAAGGAAGGGAACAATGCTGACTTCAAAGGGAGCATTCCCTGGAACGGTGCTGATCCATACCCAAGATGCTCTCCAACAGGGAGAGGTGCCGGGAGGCACTTTTTGGACTTGTCCCATATTCAGCAGCCCTGGATCGTTTCAAAATCAGGCACTTCAGCCTTTAAATGTTCCATGTCCCTGGAAGAGTGAATGGAAGAACACTAGTCCGCACCTTGAGCCCGCAGTTCCCTTTTATTCTGGTTACACAGCCAGCCAGCCTGAGACTCTGAGACATACAGGCTGCCACTCTCCAGAAGACCAAAGGCAGAACCCATCAAGGCCATGGCCACTTGGCTTCTGTGCTCAGTTTCTAAGGTTCACAGCCACATGATTAATAATGGACACACTAGAGAGCCACTGATGTTAAAAAAAAATTTTAATTGTACATCAGACATATTAATTACAACTTGAATACAACAAAAGTTGGTTATTTCAAAGCAGCAACTTAAAACCATAAATCTTTAGAAGGTGCACAAAATCATGATAAAATCTATTAGAACTAATGCAATATGTCCTCTCTGGAACAAAACATTTGTAAAAGCTCTACGTTCCCCTCTCTGGAACAGATGGTGGGGGCATGGGGGGAGGTGAAGATGGTGGGGGGGTGGGTTGGTTGGTTGGTTGGTTGGTTGGTTTGCAGGGCGTAAGAGAAGAGCGAACACCCACAGCACAGATGTTCCTGAAACATACAATGGCTTTGCAAGGACTGTGTCCAGAGATTATTAACAGCAGCCCCACCTGCAGCTCCTGGTGTTATGCCCTGTCTATTCTGTCCTGCATCTTCCATGCCTGACAGCAACTGGAGAGGCCAACAAGGGCATTGTAGGCACTCAGGAAAAGGCAACATGCTCTGTGACCATTTGGTGGCAAACGTCCATGAGACCAGCACGATGCACCAAAGCACTTCACCAGCAACAGGGCCCCGTGTGCCACAGGTGTTGATGGAGCAGGCAGAGATCCTGGTCAAAATAGCTCACTGCTCCTCAGTTGTTTGTCTCAAAGGAAACACTGCTCACTCGGAGCTGCAGCATGACCTGACAGTTGAGCAGAACTTCCCATTACCAATCCCATGCACAGAAGCAAGGAGGGGGCTCAGCTTCTGAAGTGGATGGCCCTTAGTGGCTTTTATCTCACAGCTTGCTCTGCCAGATCTCCACAGTCTGCCCAATTTCATTCCATGTCTTCTAAAAGTGGGGTGGGGCAGGGATACAACTGAGAGATGAACAGAGAGGCCGCACTTGATAAGATCAAGATTCATTCATTATGCATCAGCTGATCACTTCATCAAGAGCCAGAGCAGAACAGGTCCTGGGTCCCTCACACACCTCTAAGACAGGCCTCAGCCCCTTGGCTTTTGCTCAGCAAGCCTCTCTCAGGTGACACTCACTGAAGTCAGTGGGAGTTTCAGGTCTTAGCAGGTCAGTAAAGAAGGATCTGACTTTCTGCTACCAGCTTTCCAAAATTAGTTGCTTGCAATTTCAGCCTACACATCTAGTCTCTTACTGATTTAAGATGTTAAATACTAAATGCCTTGATCATGCTAGATGTTCCACAAAGGCAAAACCTTCTGAAGTGAACAAGTAACATAGAGCTCACATCAGTCAGGGTCTTGTCCCTTTCACTTCACCTCTGGGGTACTGCTGGATTTTAAAATACAGAAGGAATGAAGTTACGGTCCCGCCTCGCTCCAAATCACTTGTAAGCTAAAAGCCTCAAAAATCTCTATTATCCTGAGCATGTGCAGATTCAATAAGGGGTCTTTCATATTACCTCTTCGGCTACAAAAATGCTTTCAAAGCACTTACACGTCACACGACATGTAATAGCTACAGTACTTCAAATTATTTAAAAAAGAATCTGAGCTTTTGAAAACAGCAAAAACAAAATCAACGCAACTAGCATTTGTGCTTGGAGGATGCAAAATTATATAAGGCCTCATCCAAACTCAGCTAGTCAGCAGAAAGACTCTTATTGATTCCAGTTGGCATGGCTCAGGCTGCAGAAGACCAAATAAAAGACTAACTTACTACCTTGCACAGAAAGGCCCAAATCCCACACTTGGATCCACAAAAGCAAACCAAGGGGCACATCCTTGCATGGATGAGACGCAAGTTCAGCAGCCAAGTCGGTTACTTTTCTCTTCCAACCAGCATAGTTAGGAGGGTCTTCTAATGCTTTCGCTGCACTTGACTAACAGCCTGTCTACACTTGCAATGCTGTAGCAGCACTTAGCAAAGACACTACTCACACCAGTGAAAGAGCTTCCCCCTAGCATGGCATTTCCTGGACAGGTGCTGGCTATGCTAACAGGAGAAGCTCTCCCATCAACACAGTACTATGTACACTGGAGGGTTAGGGTCAGTGGAGGGTTAACTGCTGCTCAAAGGTGTTCCGTCAACAACTCGCAGGGGTGCCACAAGCATTTGGAAAAATACTGTGATGGTCTATATTTTCTGCTCTTAAAACCAGATACAGTGTTACTTCTTCATTGCTCTGGTACCCGAGTGAATGACTTCATTTTGGTTTTGCCGTGTATGTTGCCGTTTGTTTGTCTGGGTTTTTTTTTTCCTTTAAGACAATTTTCATAGGTGCTCCGCATAAAAAAATAATATTGTTTGGTGTTCCATGTTCTCAAAGGCTATAGGTACACTAAACTGTCAACAAAACTGGTGGAACGTCCACACACAGAATGCATTTTGTCAGTAACACTGCTATTGACAAATTCTGTCGAAAAAAATCTGCGTGGACACTTGTGGGGGGTGAGGGAAAGTAAGCACTTCTCTCAATAGATAAGGCATCCAGAACAATGGACAGCCGCCTGCTGTGCTTCTGGTGCCTGTTTTGTCGAGAGAGCAGCCGGGCAGCCCAGCTGATCTGACAACAGAGCCGAGCACTCTTCCAGTTGGCTTATGTGTATGGCAGAGTGTTGAGTGTAACAAAGCCAAAAAGTTCAAGAAACACAGGTTAGTTACTCTGAGATAAATCTTGAAAAACCTCCACTGAAAGCAATGGAAATACTTCAAATTTACACTGGTGCATCCAGTCAGAATCTGGCCCAACATCTCTAACACTCAAAGCATGGAGCTGTATGCGCCATTCTGGATCTCAGCCATACAATCAACTCAGGCTGCAGAAATACACAGACTATAATTCAGATTTTTTGGGGGGATGGTGGGAAGAATTAAAAAAATCCACAACCTGGATTATCCATGATTTACTTTACTAAAGGATCACATCATTTGACCTTTGGTTTCCAACACAGACCTGTTCTGTTAAGGTGAAATTGTGCCCTTCACTTGGATGTCAGTAGGGAAGTGATGCTTTTATTACAGGAGTTCTATCATGACTTTAAATAAAGGTGGGTTCCCAGCCCCAATAAAATGAGCTTTTCAGTTCATCTTTCAGTAGTCAGGGTATAAAAAATCATCTCCATTGTTAAAACCATGTCCTTCTGGAATTGAAGAATTAGCAAACTATAGTTTGCTTTTTTACCTTTATGAGGTTTAGAATTTTTGCATTTCACTCAGTATGGACAATGAAAGGAGACCTGTCAGTTTCACTTTTGTTTATATGCAGTGCTGTTACAGCTATAATGGTCCCAGTGCATTAGAGCAACAAATGGGGTGAAATTACATCTTGGATTAGACCAACCTCAGGACATCAGAAGAAGACCTCAATATAACTTTGTCTTTCACCAACTGAAGTGGGCCCAATAAAAATTTCATTCTCTTCCCTGACCCTGTCACTTTTGCTTATTGTCAGTTTTGCACTGGGGTCATGGCCACCAGGCTATACAATGTGAATAACTTCTCACTGAATGGTTAAAATTAAAATCTAACAAACATTTCTACTGGCATTAGAGTTTGTAAAAGTACAGATATATTTTAAAACAATCTAGACTTTGCATCTAAGCTACCCGACAATATCACTTTGTTAGACATGAGTAGCCATTATTAGGCAGGCAAACTGAATCCCAGGATTCAGCTTAGCACACTTTCTGAATCCCAGTAACAGAAAACATGGCTCGCCTTCCAATAATTTATTACATTCTTTCTTCTGATTCTTAAGCTCCCGCATTTCCTCTCTCTTCCTTGTCCTGCAAGGCTGCATCTTCTTTTTCCCACTATAGATGCAAGAGCAATAAAAGGACAATGATCATGCAGCACTAAGTAGAAAGATTTGGTTCAGCTGGTATATGTCAGGTAATACAAATAGCATTATGAAGGGTTATGTATCCAAAAGCAGCAACAACAGAAATTCTCTCCCGCTACACAAACAATTCTCTTTTGTTCACAGAGATGCAGCCACTTTCCTTTGTTTTTCTTGGCCTTTTTTTTTTCTTGGGGGGTGGAGGTCCTTATCCACTCATTTGTCAACATCTAGTACAATGATCTTTACAAAAATAAATGCCCATGATTCCATTTCTGTTAGACACCACCAGTGCAAAATAATGCCTCCCTTGTTTTTCAGGTAAGCTCACATTTGTCAGAATCATTCCAAAACTGTGATTGTCAGAATAAGCAAACGGAGCTGCTGCATCATTTTACATCTTAATGTGACGTTAGCATCTGCAATGTAAATCTGTCCTATGGCTGCAAAGGCTGGTACTGAGTGGCCTAAAGGTCTATATAGAAAGATGGCAATTTTGCTTATTTAAAATGATGCACATCCCATTAATGTGTTTATAATGAGGGGTAAACACTGTATAATTATTGCTCGGGCAAGAATCAGCTTACCCAGCATTTTCGATCACCACAAGAATGTAGTTATAGTGGGATGCTGAGACATTACAGAACTGGTTACACAGGTGCTTTCTGCTTTAGTAACAAGACCAGTTGTGTTTGTTGTTTAAGGCTTACATGTGATCATAAGACACTGGTGGACTTAGATGTGGTTCTTCTGCATAACAGCATTTGGTTTTTTGCGAGTAGAGGGGATGACGGTCTGAGTGTTCTATGGACTGGTTTTTCCCTTTCTCCACTCAAACTTCCCTCTTCCCTTTCCCTCTCACCACAACAGCTGCTCCATCAGACATGCGCGTACTCTATAAGCAGGTGGATCGGAGGGGCCTACCATGCTTCTGTGATGCAGCAGCATATCACAATGAAAAGCCATATGACTACTCGCTCTCACTTCCACAACGATGATTCCTTTGGCTTAACCAAAGGGTCCCTCAGGGAAGTGTAACTAGGCAACACCAGTTGTATATACACATGACCAATAAGACAACCATCATTAAAAACAGGGAGTCTATCAGTTTCAGACACCCAATGCCGCAGTCACGGTAACAGGTTGGATGTAACGGTTGCATCTGACTGGCTCTGCTCTACCCTGTCCTAAGTCCTTCACCACTCCCTAGAGATCCCCTGCTCAAGAGTGTTGTGTCGCTTTTAAACAGCGCCTGCACAGCTCACTGCAAGCACAAGGAGAGCTTTTAAAGCTCTCCACCCTCGGCGCATGCCCAGCACGGGAGCTTTGCTCCACCATATCCATTGCCTCCTTTGGTTTAGGTCATGGGTTTTGTTTGATTCAATCTAGCTCTTTTAATTCCAGGAGAAGTTCCCCAGGCTGGTCCAAGCCAGAGGGATCAGTACGGGGTGGTGCCTTCCCATTCCACCAGGTATTGGACTTTCCCCTCCGGAGTCACCCTGCGGGCGAGCACCTGGTACTTCTCCCCGCACACCAGCCTGCCGGCTGCTCCAAAGTAGCTGGTGATGGAGGATTTGAGGTGGGAGAGAGAGGAGTCGTCCTCACTGATGCTCTCCAAGGTGTGGCTGTCGATCCCATCGTCCTGGCGCTCTAGGGCACAGGCCACCTCACTGCTCTCCGAGGCGCAGCCACTCAGGTACGTGCCGTGGTCAGTGCCTTTTCTCTTCCCACCCACCGGTGCGTAGGCTTTAGCTGCCAACTTTCGTTTCCGGCTGCCCATGTTTCTCCTGCTAGGGAAGAGAGAGAAGTGGATGGGAAGACAGCTTGCAAAAGGAAACAATGCAGCAGCCTTAAACAAGGCACATTCCTGGTACTATCAAAGGCTCCTGACCCACGGGGCACTACACACTCAGCCACATAGAGAGCTGGAGGGTGTTTGCTTATGAAACGACTTTTAGTTGGGAGTTTCCCATCCCTGCTGCTGTGAGACCCTATGTGCATCAAGAAGCAAAGTGCCAGGTTTGGACCATGAGTTCCTGTCAGAAACTTAATAGTCACACACTCAGACTACTATAGGTTGAACGTCTCTCATCCACCCCCTCGGGACCTGACTCGTGCCAAACAAAGAGAATTAGCCAGACCCTGGGAGCTCAATATTGTCTAGAATATCACAAATGCTTCCAGTGCTCACTGCACTCTTAGAAGACATTTAGGGGTAAATTACAGCTAAATAACCGCACAGAACACTAAGCACCAGGACTGGTGGCTGTAAATAAACTTTATGGGACCACAGGAAACTTGGCTGCACCCATGATAAGTGGTCACCTGGTGAACTAAAAATCATACCAGATTATGGATGTTGCTGGATGAGAGAGTTCTGAATTAGAGCAGTTCAACCAGTAGGAAGAAAGGCAGCTTCCTGGTTGGGATAACTGCGGGTGAGTTACAGGATAGGTGAACAGCAGGTCCAGTGTTTAGATGTCAGGGCTGGACATCAGGCCTCCTGCGTTCTAATCTTGCCTCTGACTCCTCTCTGAATCGGGCTCACAACTTCTGTAACTCAGTCCCTGAGGATGCTGGAAGGTTGGCACTACATAGTCTTGGAACTCCTAATGTTTACGCGTCACAGAAGACGCCACAGCAGGAAGTCTCAGAGCTTAGGGTAACTGGATCAGGCTTGCAGGACTAAAAGCAGCAATGGGGATGCTCGGACTCTGGTTGAAGTCTGAGCTTGGAAACCTAGCAGGAGGGGAGGGACTTGGTTTGTGGGTACCACCCCGTCCAAACATCTGCACTACATTTAGCCCCACAGCAGGAGACATGTTGACCCAGGTGGAGATTTGCTGCTGTGGGTCTCTTCTTGTAGAACTCCGCTCCAAACTTGGTAATGATGATGAACTTACTTAGGCTTTGACACAAATGCCAGATTCCTATTTGTTTGTGGGACGTGCTTTACCCAAGCACTTCATCAGAGCTCTACACCACAAGAGGAGAGTTGCCAGCAGGACAGGAGATGCCCAGTGGGGATGGCTAGGCAAAGTGGAGGTGTTCAGAAAGGCTGCCCATTCGTGACATTACAAACAACGTCTTCCTGCCCCTACCCACGGAAGGGCATCCATCAACTGCAGGTAAGCCAAGAGCAGTTCATGCTGCTTTTCCCCCTCCACCAAGGAGATGGCAGGGAAAAAACTGTTTTTCACCATTTTAACTGCTGTTCTTTGAGATGCGTTTGCTCATCTCCATCCGAGTTAGGCCTGCACAGCTGTCGGAAGTCCTCCCTAGCAACTACCAGTCGGGTTGGCTGAGGAGCCTCCCTGGAGTGGCACCAGTGGGGAGCCCTGTACATGGCCCAGCTGACCCCGTACCCCTCAGTGCCTTCTTGCTGTCCACTCCACCAGTGGGGCGGGGGGTGGGTTTCAAAGAACAACTGTTGCAATAGTGAGTAACCATTTTTAATTCTTCCAGTGCTTGCTCATATCTGTTCAAGTTAGGCGATCCCCAAGCCAAAACCAGGAGAAGGGGTCGGAGTCAATGCGCAGCTGACCCCAGGACAGCAGCTCCAAAGGCTGCGTCCCCTCTAGACTGCTGCTCAGAAAGAGCTAGGGAGCTGCAGCATAGCAGCAGGTACTTCCCCACACAACAGACCAGCCACCATGGGCAGTGAGAAAAGAACTGAAGGCACATGGGGTCAGCAGGGTCGTATAAAGGTTCTACACAGGTGCCACTCCAGGGGGCTCCCCAGCCGATAGTTGCTTCGGATGGCTGTCCGACAGCCGCACACACCCAAGTCGAATAGACAGAAGCATGCACTTGAAGAACAGGCAAATTCAGGTTAATGACCTCAAATAGGCTCTGAACAAACTGGCCTCCAGCTGGGGCATCAGAGGGCAAAGTCCCCAGTACAAGCCCCTGGGAATCCTCGCTGCCAGGTGCTCAAAGACCACCTGGGCCCAGCTTCTTGGCAGCTTGTGAAGTGATTCAAGGTAACAGAACCTGGGATTTCCTGCAGCCAGGCATGCACAGCTCCAGTAAATCAGCAGAGCAGACACAGAGAGTTGAGCTACACTTGGCACTATTCTGAGCACAGAGCAGCTGGGTGGAGACCTTCCAATGACAGATCATAGTCATCAAGAGCTAACCCTACGTAAGCCAGAGACTGGAAGGGCCAGGTGAAAGTGGCATGAATGAGACTCGTGCCAGGGGTTGGACAAATGATGGGAATTAAAAGAAACCAGCTTAGTGCAGCCAAGATCAATGCAAAAAATCAAAGGGCAAGAACCTGGTCTCAGCCCCTCCCTTTACCTCGATTCATAAGACAGGCTCGTTGTCGCCGAGCCAGATGTGCTGGCAGCATCTGTGGAATCCAGGTCAGAAAGAAAAGTCTGCCCTGAGCTGGCACTGGAAGGGAGAGTAAGAAAGACTGAAGTTAATGCTGGCCAGACTTCAGCCACTATGCAAGGCCAAGGCCTACCCAGCATGTCCAGCTGCGTCCAATAACAGATGCTGGGCAGGAACCGGTTCCAAACAGAACACCAACTAAAACAGGCAGCCTGTTCGGTGACCTTCAAGACTCCCTATCTTCACAGTCAGGGGGACCTGCACAGCATTAGGTAAGAGCCCAGAAGTCAGACAGGAACTAAGTGACCAGGGCAGTCTCCTGGGACTTCCCAAGCTGTCAAGATGGGTCTTTCCCAAGCAAGCAGCAAGGGCTCCTCACCCACCTGCTTCTATTTCCTAACAGAGCAAACAGATTTGCAGTGGGCACCAGGTCATCTTGATTCCATGTATAAATCTGGAGCTGGAGATGGTTCTGGTCAAGCCCCTCAAATCTCTCCCCTCTCACCAGCATGTGAGCATACGAAAAGGGCAACCCCCAGATCACGGTCATGGCTACCTGGCATGGCAAAGCGATGCAGACAGAGAGAGCCAGTGTGGCTTCTTCTGGCCATCAGGCATTCTTGCCCTGTGGGGCAGATCTTCTGCTTACCTTTTTAAGCTCTGAATTTCATCCAGTGTAAAGTCAAATATGCTGGCCAGGTGGTGGTTTGTGCTCCAAGCTGATGTGAAGTCACTCTGCATTGCAAAAAATAGCACAGTCATTAGCTGAAAACAGACGCTGTCTCACTGTGAGCCATCACAGCCAGTGTTTCCTACCCTGTTGGCCTCTGCCTTCCCTTTACTGCACACTGGGCCTTGGACAATCCCTCACAACTCTGCCAAGTGGGCTGTTCTGAGCCAATGGCCTTTACAGGAGCTGAGGACAGTTGGAAGGGGCTGGGCAAGCCTCTTCATTCATTTTCAAAGGCACCTTCCCCACTCAAAATACAAGTGTGTCCCATACCAGCCAAGGTTCCGATTTACCTGGCTCTGCTCTGTAACTGAGAAGCGGTAAGGGCATTTGGAAGGACGGGTGACAATTAAACTTGACACATCTGAGGACGTCAGAGACTTTTACAACAGTTTCAATTCATACACCTTATGCTGGGCAACTAAGAGGCAGAGACCTGACGGGACTTGTTCCAAGTCTCAACATGTCAGTAACAGATCCCAAGACGCTTGATTTCCACCCCGTGCTCGAGAAGACACTTCCTTCTTCCCATCAGTCTTCTTCCTCTCCCTATGGCGTGGATTAAACAGAGAAACCTATTTGGAACTCCCTGCCCAGAATCCCTGGCTACTGGCATCAGAAAGTTGCTTTCTGGCCAGAAGGGCAGACTTTCAAACTGGCACTTTGTCTTCTCTGCCTGGGGAGTTGCACTGGCTGCATCAGATGGAAAAAAAACAGCAAAGCGCTTAAGCTTCCTAAATGTCTATTTGTCGCAGCAGCACAGCTAATGTGCCCAGCTCAGTGTTTGAAAAAACAAAAATAAAAAAAAAAAACCCATCTTCAAAAATTCAACCCTATGACACATCATCATGGATCGTAACAAAAAGAAGTAGTGAGAAACTAACACTGGGAATAGCATCCTCCAACAAGAATTTTGATCTTTTTCTTCTAGCAACTCGCCTTTTCTGCTGTTGGAATTCATGAGGCAGCAAACTGAAAGCAAAGAACAAAAACAAAGCACAATGAGAGACTTCCTGAAAGACTGACTCATGTAACAGGCGTAAGGAGGGAGTGTCCAGACAAGTTCTACTTTGGTTCCAAGCAACCAGGGAGAATTGTAGGCTAGGGAATGTGGTGTTTTGAAAACTATAAAATTTACAAGCAGTCATTTGAAATCCTGGCCTTGTTTGCAGTTTAGGGGGCTCTGAAGAGGTGTGTGAGATCAGTTTGCAGAAAGCCAGTTAAAATAAGGTGATGGGAGTTGCGGCCTCTGTTTTATGGAGCAGCCTGGTTTGTTTCTCTCTGTTTTGGTGCTCTTCTGCTTTCTGAATTCTAAGGAATAAAATAATGTTACATTGCAAACATCCAGCAAGAGAGTGCCTATGTTTTTAATCTAATTTCTCTGTATGCTGTGAAACAGGGACAATTATTAAGGCTGTGTCTACACTAGCCCGAAACTTCAAAATGGCCATGCAAATGGCCATTTCAAAGTTTACTAATGAAGCACTGAAATACATATTCAGTGCCTCATTAAAATGCCAGCAGTCGTGGCACTTCGGAATTGACGCAGCTCATCCAGACAGGCCTCCTTTTTGAAAGGACCCCACCAACTTCGAAATCCCCTTATTCCTATCTGCTAGTAGGACTAAGGGGATTTCGAAGTTGCCGGGGTCCTTTCAAAAAGGAGCCCTGTCTGGACGAGCCACGTGGTGGTGAGCCGTGTCAATTTCAAAGTGCCATGGCTGCTGGCATTCTAATGAGGTGCTGAATATGTATTTCAGCACTTCATTAGTAAACTTTGAAATGGCCATGTGCATGGTCATTTCGAAGTTTTGGGCTAGTGTAGACGTAGCCTAAGAGAATCCAGAAAAACTGCTATACTGTAGCTGCAGGGACAGAACTGAGGAACATGCATATCTCAGGGGACCCAGTTAATTATCATTTCCATGTCAGAGTTTAAGACAGAGGCAGACATTCTGCAGAGGGCAAACTCAAAAGGTTCATGGGGAAGCCAGGTTTTCTTAAGAGGACAGATGCAAAGGAGACGAGGATAGTGGGAAGTGAAAGCATGGACACAGACCCATTTTTATGGGTGTATTTGCTTTTTCCTCTCTTCTTCAGCTCAGAAGCGCAGTTCTCGCCCAAACCTGGTACTTTCTCTGGCAGCAGCTTGCTTGGAGGGTTTGGCGGGACACGAATTCGCAGCCGAAAGATGCATTTCTTCTTCTTGATTTCCTTACCACACAGAAATCTAAGGGCAGAGGATATCCCCCAGCTGTGATTCAGAGCTTAAAAAAAGGCTCACTCAATGGAAATTTTCACCAAGAGCTCTGCCCTCCTCCCAACTCAACAGCAACCCCCAGCAAATCCAATTGCGTCAGCCCTTCCAACTTTCCCACACCTGCTGATGTTGCATCAGACAATCCCCTCACCCAGGCTCACCTGCTTTTGTAGCTGTTGAGTGCATTGAGGAGGTGTGGAGCACGTTCTGAGGCCGGGGTGCCAGTCAGCTGGGATAAAGCATTAACCAAAAGGTGATTTCAGTACGTCGAAGAAACGATCAATGCACAGAGCACACTGTCTAGAGCAGTGTTTCTCAACTTTTTTTTTTTTTGTTTAATAAAGTACCCCTTTAAAAAATAAGAACCCCCCCAGACTTCTCACATACCCGTAAGGGTACACATACCATCAGTTGACAAACATGGTTTAAGGTAATCTGAAGTCTTGAAATGAGTGCCATTCAACCTGTCCAGATTACCAAACCCTTTCCTGGAGTCAGATTGGTGGTTTGCAAACCACCAAATTACACCTCACTTAAAGTCCTTACAAAAACATCACAGAAGACTACGAATGGAAACTTGCTGACTTTCGACCATCCTATTATCAAATAAATGAATTGGAATAGAAATATTGTACTTGCATTTCAGCATAAGGCATTTGAAGCAATAGAAATGAGTCGTTGTCTGAATGAACTTTAAAATGGTACTGACTTGACAAGTGTTTTTATGTAGCCTGTTGTAAAACTAGGCAAATATCTAGATGAGTTGGTGTACCCCCAAGGGTACATGTACCCCGGCTGAGAAACACTGGTCTTGTTAGTTAGCCACTGTGGTTATTCAGAAACTTAAGCAAATGGGGCAGCCCAAGATACAGTTTTCTGCTGATCTAAGCAGGTTGGATCACAAAGCTCAGAAATCCACAACCCACAAGACCCCACGAATGCCAGGATGCGAATGCATCACCATGCTGGGTTTCCATCAGCCAGGTGCTTAAGATGTTAAAACCCTCCTCTTGCTTTGCCCTTTAAAAAAAAAAAAAAAAAAAAAAAAAAAAAAAAAAAAAAAGATGAATGAGGATTGCATTTACTTCCTGCACTTCATTGGGCCAAAGACAGCAAAAGTAGCCTAGTCCATTTCCTGCTGGTTCTCATGCACTGCCACAAGGCTGATGCAAGTGTGTTACGACACAGGGCAGCACTGCAATGATTAAGCAGCTTTTCCCCAGGTTCTTTAGAAAGCTACCAGCATGCTGCCTGGGGGACTCCAGCTGGTCTAGTCAACACTCTCCACCTACAAGACCAGCTTTGCTACTGGACAGAGATGGGTCAGACTTGAATCCATGCCAGGGAGCTGGCAGAATGGGGAAGTACATTGAGTTCTCCATGGCCAAGCAGAATGAGAGGTCAGTCTTGAGAGCTCTGATAATGCCCCAGTTAGGTGCCCTCAGACTCCACAGTCTCCTGCGTCACTATTACCGCAAATTCCACAGTGCTTGGGCACCTGCTACAAACACCTGCTAATGATTTGCTTCTAAGCAGACAACAAACCAAGTCCTACTCAGAGTCACAAACTCCAGCTCACTGTGGCTCTGGGTGGATGTGGTGCCCTCAAGAAAGAGCCAGGCAAAGGCCGTTTTACACTTCCTATATTGTGCCCGTCGAGGGAGCATGCCGATAGGCGGCAGTTGTCAGCTCCTCCCGATAATCCTTTGCAAAGCACCATTCGAGTGCACCCTGTGGTTCCGGGTTCCTCCGCACAGACCGAGCCACCCAGAGTGCAAGGAGATCCGCTTAGCCCCAGGGGATTTCACCATGAGACACACCTGACTTCATCTCTCAGCGTGATGCTTGTGTGGTTCCCCTTTTGCTGTCTCAGCAGACAGGAGTGGAGGCCCCCAGTGAAACCTTGTCCTATTCTCTTTGGAGACAGCATGGCTGCACTCCTGGCTTTCAGGGGCCGTGGGTCCATGTGTCATTCCCCCGCGGACGTCTGTCCTTCCCTCCCAGCTGCTGTGCCAGTTCAGATCCAGGCCCCGGGCATTTACCTTCCCAAGCTGAAAAGGGTCCCAGTGGTGATTCACAAAGGCAAGGATTTCCTCAAAGTCAAAGTACTTCTTTTTGCTCTGCACCCCCAAGTTATAAAGGGCCAGATGTACAACGTCTACCCTGTGGGAACAAAGGACGCAAACGGAGTTGAAACTCCACAGGTCCCACTTGGACCAGGAACGGCTTTCAGATACATTTCACATTTATTTCAGGTTTCCAACACCCTAAGCCTCCCTTTTCCATTACCATGACAGCTGCCTTCTCCCCAGCTCCTACTCCAAGGTACCTGTCAGAGCCCCTGAGCATCCAAGGGACATCTGCCTGGCTGATAGTAAAGCCCCTGTCCCTTCTGCTCAGCTGCCATTCTGCAGCAGTAGAAGAGGTGTCCTCTTCACAACATCCCTGCTAGACATGAATAGAAACCTGGCGGTGCATCCAGCACTGTGGAGAACTCCCAGGTGGCCAGATTGTACTAATCTGCAGCATGGGGTGCTAGCTAGGATGTACACAGACTGCCCCACTGCAGATGCTCTGCAGGTCTGGAGAGTCATAACAAGTTGATTGTATTTGCGCGCACACACAGAAGTGGATTAGAGGAATAACTAGAGGGCTGGGTTGAATCCAGCAAAGGGGAGCCACGAAACAGAATTAAGCGGCTGTTAGGCTGACCTGTTTGGCAAAACCCTGCAGGGTATGCTGACTGCAGGGAGATTTGCCATGTGCTGAAATTAGGCCTCAATTGGAGCATTGTGTCCAGTTGTAGGCACTGCATTTCAAGCAAGATGGGGAGAAGACTGAAAGAACTGGGCTTATTTAGTTTAGAAAACAGAAGACTTAGAGGGGACATGATACCGGTTTACAAGTACCTCAAAGAGCGTTACAAGGAGGAGGGAGAAACATTGTTCTCTGTGGACTCCGAGGCTAGGACAAGGAGCAATGGGCTTAAACTGCAGTAAGGGAGCTTTAGGTTGGACATAAAGGTAGAACTTCCTAACTGCCAAGGTGGCTAAACCCTGGAATAAATTGCCTGCGGAGGTTGTGGAATCTCTATCACTGGAGATATTTAAGAGCAAGATAGACAGACACCTACCAGGGATGGTCTAGACCAGCAGTTCCAAAACTTTTTCTGGTCATGGAACACTTGGGCATCACGGAGCACTCTGTAGAACACTATCTTTTTTACAATCACCACACTAACTAGGAGGAACATTACTAATAGAAAATATTTCATAATAATACTGATTAAATTATTGTATGGTAAACACGACTTAAATAATGAAACCACACAGTAACAAAACGCATGTAAGATAAGTTACAGTACAGTCATTTCAAGAAAATGGTAAAAAAACTGAGAAAATTCCATCCCAAAATTTATTTTTTTCCCTGAGAATGGGGAAGAGACCACCCTTACTCAACTTCAATGGCGGAACACTTTGCCATAGCTCACGTAACACCAGTGTTCCGCCGGAACATAGCTTGGGAACCGCTGGTCTAGACAGTGCTTGGTCCTGCCATGTGGGCAGAGGACTGGATTTGACAACCTCTCGAGATCCCTGCCAGCTGTAGTGTTCTGTGCTTCTATGAAATACCTGTGTCCTGCCAGGCTGGCTAACTCACACAGTGCCAGACTCATTCCTAATTCCCTGGCTTTGTGTCAATTTCAGCCACGTGCTCAGCACTACAATTAAATAAGGAGAAAGGGGGATTCCTGGGTGATCTTGTATTAGCTGAAAAACAAAAGTGCAAGAGGCTGGCAGCAGAGGGTCCTAGTCACATAAACATAAGCCCTGGCTACATGTACATACCTTCCTTCCTGGAAACATATCCCCTGTTGTGTATGGCATCCCTCCATTCCAGTTCTAAACCAGCTGCATGGTGCGGGCATGAAGTAACTGTTTAATGTGTTGTTTCACCCCAGAAGTGGCCATGTTCCAGTGGCTGATTAAACAATGTTTGCAGAACCTTGACAACTCACTGTGTGGACTGTGGGAATTTAGCAGTAAAAACCTCTGTAAAAAGTGTTGTGAGAGCCTCGGATAAGAGGCACCGGAGAAGGGGAAAGTGTTATTTATTCTCTGAACTGGAACGCCTCTGCTATATAAACTTGCATTTCAATCACTTAACTGAAGAGCGACATGTTGCCAGATCGCCCTGGGTGACTTATCTGCCAGCCAATATGTATTTTGGCTCAAGCACAGTGGAGCAAGCAAGCAGCATGGATCCAGCCTCTTCAGGAATCAGTGCCCCACAGCTTGGGACCAGGAGCAGGGTGTGCTCAGGAAAAGCCCTGGGCTTCTGCTGGTCAGAAAAGAGGCTCAGAACAGAACAAGTCAGGGCTAACACAGAGGCAATGATCCTAGCAGCCTGCCTGCACCAAGGAGAGCATGAGAGGCCAGCATGAGGCTGCAGCTCCTGCTCCAGAGGGGTGACAGAGCAGATTCCAACTGACCAGGAGCTCCTCAGGTACGGCGCCAGTGGAAAAGTCAGGAGCCTCCTGCTTTAGGGTGCACAGCAAATCAGCCTTTTTCTGATTAACAGCAAACTTCCATCCACTAGTCCTTAACTGCTTCCACAGACACATGCCCCAGCTCAGGCACCAGGCCTATTTCCCTAGGAGACTGACCCGCTATCCAGCTTGATCGCACAGTGAATCCCAGGTTGGCTTGCACTTGCCCTGGAAACAAGGGGTGCTGGAAGTCAGGCGGGAGCTGTATCTGACAGGTTATAAGTGAGGTGTCTCAGAGCGGCACAACACAGAGATGAGGTTCTGCAGGTTGGGATGAAGGGGAGTCAGCAAAGCTGCAGGAGGAGCCTTGGACTGACTGGCAGGTCAGGACAGAAACATTTTCACACACCCCAAAATATAAGGTAAGTCACAGGGTATCGATTAATGTCACTGGTGTCTGCATGGGGAGAGGATGCCCACGCCCCGAGACAATGGCTGGGCTGCAAAGTGATACAGCTCCAGTTCAATGCTTTGGCGGTGGGGGGGGAGGTCATTAACAGGGGAACCCTGGGGACATCCACAGTCAGCACCATGCCACGATCACTGCTCCCCAGCAGAAGCACCCGCCCTGCCGCATGCAGGAGGGAGTGGGGAGAGACATGAGGCCCAATGGTGCTAGTTATCCAGCGGTGGGTCAGAGGACAGCTGCGCCGAGCAAGGTTCTGTTCCTGCCCCTGAACCACACAGGAAGCTCCCAGAGGAGAGCAACAGGTGAAGGCATGTCACTCCCCCCAGGAGAAAGGAAGTCAATGTCTTCTCTCCAGCCTCCTCCCTGTGCTATCAATGGTTCTTAGCTTTGTTGCTATGTCCTCCATTCTACAGAGTCTCTTAGAGACACACTCCCCACTGCTGACCCCACCTCCCCTCAGCAGCCGAAAGCAGCGCTCCAGTATGGATTACCCAGATACGACTTTCGCTGTGCTGCAGCCTGTACATCTGCTCGGATACAGCTCACCCCAGGGAGTCTCTACCTGGGGTCACATGGAGGCACTTCCTAGACCCTGCAGTTCCAGGGACAGCTGTCAGCCATGGAGCCAGGCCAGCAAGAGAGAAGCCCAGGCAGAGGCAGGCAGCTGAAGCCATCGAGAGCTGAAATCACAGGGTTTTGCCTAGAGCCAACCCCACAAAACAGCAGGCAAACAGCTGGAAAGAGCAGCAGGCAAGAGGCCAGCAGGGGTGGCCAGCAGGAGCAGCAGGCAAGTGGCTGTCAGGTGATCCTGTTCATGGGGCAAGCATCCCCGTGCTGATGTACCTGTTAACTCTGGGTTGGTACGGACCAGACCGCGCTGTGAGAGGAGAGCAAGGTGCAGGTACACTCGAAGTGGGGTGGGGTGTGTGTGCGCGCAGATAAAGAACTCTAAGCAAGGGATGTGGCTCAGCAGGCTGAGCTCAGTGCCCTGCTTAACAGGGTTTTCCTTTCCTTTGCCTATGAACAGTGCATGTGTCACTGTGTAAATTTATGTTAGGCTATTGTTTTTAAACCAACAGACTCCATCTCAGGCTCTGTTTGAGGAGGAAAGAACAGCCTTCACAGGCACCCAACAAGGAGGGCGAGAGCTTGCCCCAGGTTACTGGGTGGGGGCTCCAGCCGGTTTGGTTTAATTATTGATGGAATCCCCTAGGAACTGAACCTGGCCCTTCTGGCCACCACCTGCCATCAATAGGGACTCTAGGTTCCCACCATGATCTCCTGGTCCCAAGGTGACAACTGGCCAACTCTTACCATCTCAAGGGCAGGCGCTTGATGTATTCCGGCCCCTGGTTACACACTGTGCAGAAAAAAACATAAAACCTGAGGAGAGAGAGAGGGGAGGAAGGTGGGGAACACATAAGAAAGGATGTGGACTTGGCATCATCTCTCCAACAGGACAGCCTGAGGGTCTGGTATGTGGAGTGGTAGCCACTAGCCCATCCTCCCCGAAAGGTGGCAGCAGCAGGCTCCTCTGCCCCCATGTGGGGCAGTGACTGGGGTAGGATCCCATCCCTCTGCCCATGCCAGGCAGCCTGACATCTTCTGGCTCTGGCCAGTCACTCCACTCCCCTGGGCAAAGCTCGCAGGCTTCTGTCCCTCCTCCAGACCTTTGGGAGTCAGGCTCCTGCTCCCTTCCCCAGCTGCAGAGGAGGTCACTGCAGGCTCTGTTCAGGCTCTGCAGCCCCCTCAGCTACACCCAGCCCCAGCTTTGCACTCTCCTCTCCCATCACAGGCACTTGTGAGATGCACCACCAATGCCTTGGGGAGTCTGGGCTCAGGGGCCTGCCCCTGCCCTGCTGTGCCATGGCTCAGGCCATCAGGTCATGGTCAGTTACTTCAGATCACCTCACCCAAGTGCCTCACTGCGCTGTGCCGAGCGGTTACAAGCCGCAAGCCAGACCCCACTGCATGGGCTTCGAAAGAAGTGGGGAGTTTCCTCCCCACCCCACACAAGGGGACAAGGACACCTCCCCGTCCCCCAGACAGAAGCTACACAACACACACACAGGGTGTGGCTCTACCCAGTGTTAGCCGGCCACACACAGTGCCCACGCTGACCCCACGGCTGCACACAAAGCTCCCCTGTGTGGCCACAGGTCCCCATGGACACCCAAGCTTGGCCGGCTAGTGCAGGGCAGACTTGCCCCCCACCCCCCTCACTGCCATGCTCTAACTGGCTGTGTAGACAAGACAGTGGGAGAGACTTGCTCTGAAACACAACTTGGCTGCTCCCTCCACTTGCTGGAACCCAGTGGCTCTTGGCCAACTGACCAGCCGGGATTTCAGCTGAGCAGCAACTTCCAGGTCATCTGAACAAGCCAGAGAGCGCGACTGGCTCTGTTCATGTCAGGCTGGTTCCAGCTGCAGCCGAGGGAGAAAATACAGACAGAGCAAAGCAAGACTCTCACTCGACCCTCAGGGATGCACAGAGAACAGGCTGAGCTAGGGAAGGACGTACCGGTCTCCAAACATCATGGGGTCGCTAAGGCACTGCGTGCAGGCCTCGTGGAACCACTGCCTGCAACTGTAACACTGCAGCATCTTCAGGTACCACCTGGGAAGAGAAACCAAGTTTCAAACACTCAGAACTGACAGGAGGTGCAGGGTGACTCGTTCGCCTTAGCAATACATGGTACCCTCCAGGTGAGTGGAGAAAATTCCCCATCACACAGTGCACTAGGCAAGCACTGGGGCAAAGTAAGTGTGCAAAATAGGCGTGCAATGCTCCCCATGTGTGAATGGCAGAATTGCATAGCCCTTTGACAATAGCGGAAGTGATGGTGTGAGGCACAGGGCACTGGAGAATCAGGCCGGCTGTGGATGGCTCTGTGATGGTGCAGGAGAAGGGCTAACCTAAAACAAACCCACTGATATTTACATTAAAAAGGAGCATGGGGGTGCTGGCAGGACACGGAGGGGGTTTTCGAAGGAGGCCCCACTGAACGGCCGTGAGAGCTGGGCACCTGGGGGCTCTGGGAAGATCCAAGACTCTGCTCAGATCTGTGTTTCCCCAACAGTATTCTTCATTCAATTTAAGTGCAGTAACTCAAGCTCTGTGGTTGTAGCCTTTCCCCCAGATCTGGGACCAAGCACACAGACCAGCTCTGCAGCTCACTCCAGCAGGAGGCTCCGTGCAGCTCGCCCCATTCAACATGCAGAAAGCCTGGCTGCAAAAGGCCTCCCTCAGCAGCAATCCAGATGGTTATTTTGGGGAGCGGTGGGGGGGCATTGAGAGGAACAGTGAGGGATTCGCACCAGCAGCTTGCTGCAGCAGCTCCTGGGCCCTAGGGCACAGACCCACAGAAGTAAATCCCCACAGCCCATGGCCTTCCTTCCAGGGAGGGCAAAACCCTCAACAGATGGTTCGGGAGCATGGGAAATGCTACCAATATTGGAACCTGACCCGAGTGCATAGGGTGAGAACTGCCCCTCTCAAAAGAGCCTCCGCGGGGGACTGCCTTCTCCCACTACCTGAGAGAGAAAGGAGAGCCTAGCGGTTAACGCAACAGAGTTGGAATCCAGTCCCAAGCTTCATAACAGATCTCCTCTGCGTTTGTGGCCAAGCCATTAGCTGTGTGATCTATTGCCTCACCTCTGTGGCAGGGATAATCACATGGCCTTTGCCAGTGTTGTCTGTTCAGACTGGAAGATTCAGTGTGTCAGGCTCATCCCCTCCTTAGGGCTTTCCATACCATGCCTGGCACAACAGGGCTCTGATCTCAACTGCAGCCATGAGAGAAAGAACAAAAATAGCCCCAGGAGGCCATTCATGCCAGCTAGCTCCATTCTCTCCCCATGGGCCAAGGCGGGCTTAGTAGAACTCTGACCAGCCCGGCTACCAAGGGCTAAAATGCAGGTGGAGTCTAAACAAAGGAAATGGAAGAGGCCCTCGTATTCTGCCCCTGCCACTCTGTCTCGTTCTCCATGGCTCGGCACAGCAATCAGTTATGGGAGAGGGAGCTGGGTTTCAGTCTGGCTTGTGCACCACACAGAGTTGGTATGTGAGGCCCGAATGCAGCCCTCATAGTTCCCTGCTGCCATTGGGACACGTCTGTCTTGGTTTTGCCAGAGGACCCGGGGGGAGGTCCCCCCATGACAAGCCTGATCTTTCATGGCCCCATCCAAACCCAAGTGGAGTGCAGTAAGTTCGGGGCCTTACTCTCCAGGTCCCCCGCAGTAACAGTAGCACTGCTGCTGATTGGTCCTGTGCAGAGAATCCCATTCCAGCTGCTCCGGGTTGTAGGACAGCACCATCTTGACAGCTTGCAGCGTCTTGGCGATGGCTCCCTTCTTCAGGGCACCCCCTTTCTGCAGGATCAACCAGAGCACAGGGTCAGCACAGCCATGTGCAAAGAAGCTGGTGACTAGGGGTGCCAGCCTGGCCTGACTGAAGACAAAGGACATTTTGTCATCAGCTGAGAGGGCACAGGCTCAGGTCCCAAGTCTAGAAGGAGCATGAAGGGGGTTTGTGGTCTGCGCAGGGGTCTGGGAGTCGGGGTGCTTTGCCACTTGGCTAGCCTGAAGCTGCCCAGCAGGTACTGCCCAGTTCTGTGCCTCAGTTTCCCCACCTGCAAAATGGAGGTCAGACCCAGGTGAGACAAATCCATGAGGGTAAAGCCCAGTGAGCCTCATCTAACAAAGGTACTGAAGTTGTGCTCAGCTGCACGACTGCAATTCCTACCAGATACTCCTGCTGCTGATCACACAGGATGGGTTCAGCCTTATCTGAAAAGGGGGCCTCTTTCCTGGACAGTGCATTGCTGAATTCCCCAGTGCTCTCCTTCCAGTATTTGCAATCCCCTGGTGTTAAACCCACCTGGAGTTCACTTCTGCAGATATTTACTGGCTCGACAGCCACTGCAGCTGTCTCCATTTCTGGGTTCCCTACCGAAAGGTTTCTTAAAGAGGCCCAGTCCACACAGGGCAGAGCATCTGCACTCTGAAAACAGGCCCCTTTAAAGAGCAGTCACTGGGTCCCCCAGCTCACAAGTCACTTTTGAAAATTCAGGCCTTCTTGTCCAAGCCCTCCATTCCTGGTGAGGGTGTGAGCCAGAGTACAGCCTACTGGGGCAAAGAGAAGTGAATACCAGGGAGAGTCCGAGATTTGACTTGAAATTTACATAGGCCTGGCTGTGCTTCCCCCACGGATGAGCCCTGTGGTGTAGAGCATCTCTGCTTTGTAAGCCTGCCACGCGCGGCACTAGTAGGAACAGGGACCACTCGGGGGGCTTTCTGGCCACTGGTATCTGCTGGCAGGGGCTGGAGTGAACGGGAACATGAGGCTGGAAAGGAGCATGCCATGGAGGCAGGGACTACAGGGTTAAGTCCTCCTCCCCTCCCCCTGCCACACAGTTAAAATGGGCAGGTCCTGGGAACAACCATCACTTCTGAAAGTCCTCCAGGATTTTCCCTGGTTATTTCAACCGAGATCTTGACTGAGCCATGACTCCCCCCCACCCACGCACCCTGGCTGCCTTCTGCCAGGCTGGCTGGAGCAAAGGGGTCCCCCTGCCGCGTGCCAGAAAATTCCCTCAGCACAGCAGGTCCACCTGCCAGGCCCAGCCACAGCAAGGCACAGCCAGGGGAATCTTTAGGATTCTGTGGCCAGCAACAGCCTGCGGGGCACAAGGTAGGATGGGCTTGCAGAGGTTGCAGCTGAACTGACGACACCCCAGCAGGGGCAATGCAGGCTAGCTCCCGTCTGTCCCTGTACAGGGACGTCCCCTTTGCCATCAGTCCCAAAGGGTTTCAGCTTCTCCTTAGGGACACTGGGCTTTCCTGCACAAGCCCCCTAAGCGAACCCCAGCAAAAGCCCAGGTAAGTACTGTGCAATCAGCCACTGGCTGCCGAGAGGACGCCCAGCAGGGCGGAGTCTGACTGGCAGCCCCCAGCAGGAAAGGGGTTAATTTATAACACTCACCCGGACAGCCAGGGCAAATATACATCTCCGACAGAACCAGGGTGTCAGCACGAGGCCGTCGCTGCTGCCCACCATGGGGATGTGGCACTGCTGGTGATAACCTGGAGGGGGGAAACCCATCAGCCTACAGTGAGAGCCAGGAGCCTTCTGGGAGCACAGAGACGAGCCGGCCAGTGAGAAGGCCAGATTTTGTGTGTGTGTGTGTGTGTGTGTGTGTGTGTGTGTGTGTGTGTGTGTGTGTGTGTGTGTGTGTGTGTGTGTGTGTGTGTGTGTGTGTGTGTGTGTGTGTGTGTGTGCGCGCGCGCGCGCTGGTGCAGCACAGCTACAAGCACAGCAGCCCCTAAGGGCTGGCCAGAGGGAGAGTAAACGGTATCCCATGGCCCCAGGTGGGTAGCGCCCTGGAGGTCGGCACACATCCAGCACGGATGGTATAGCTGCTGCTGGCAAACTAAAACCACGGGAAACCTGGGGCAGGGGGAGCATCAGCGCACTGAGAAAAAAAAACATTCGCTGCATCCCATCCCCCAGAAACATACACTCTCCTTTGCAGCCCCTCTCATCCTGCCAGATACCCACACATACCCCTGAACACCCCATCCACACTCACGCATCCTCCTCAAACCTACAGCAGCCCCTGCAGCCCACACCAGTCCTTGCCCTGAGCACGCATGCACACAGCTACCATGGCTGCTCTCAGTGGGTCTGACCTGCCCAGCAGCCATGCTGGGGCCCCTGACACCACTGGGAATTCTGCCCAGAGTGGTCAGGCTGTGACCCTGGTTCTCAGTGACTGCTCTGTTTCCACTGTGTCGGAGCGGCACATGGGGCCATAGAGGGAAGGCCCAGCTCCGTACAGGTGGAATCCCTTAGGGCGAGTGTCAGCTCAGTGTAAAAGCGGAGGAGTGGCTCCCGCACTCCTCCCTCCTGGGCTGCTACTCTGAGACAAGAGCTGCCAAGTTCCTTTCGCCTTCCCTCCCAAGCAGTGACGTCATGGCCCTTCCATGCCAGAAAGCACAAGAATGAAAGCTGCCAGCATAGCCAGGGTCAGCCAGGCTCTCTCTCAGCACCAGGCCTGCAGGAGGAAGAACCAGACATCCCGGGCCCCTCTCCATTTTGATCAACACATTAGAAGCTGAAGCAGTTCCTGCCCTGCAGGGGAAGGACGGGGGAGCATCACACACCACTCGTACCTAGCCCGCATTTTCCACAGATGAGGATTTCATTTAGGGGCCCGGATGTCTTTCCCAGGCAGATGTTACACTTCGGCTCTTCTCCAGGGACACCAGCTTTAAAAAAAAAAAAGAGCAAGAGAACATGGGGTTCAGAGATGCGTAATTCAGGCACCCTCTTTGCCAACACCAACAGGAAGGGCGTGCGGAAGAGGGTCAGCCAGCAAGATTTTATTGATGTCCTTAAACACACACATGCACCAAAATAGATGGTTAAAGGAAAGAATCTGGGTGACTCCTAAATTCGTTACCTAGCTCCGTTACTACTACTTCACTAGCTCACCAGCTGTCATACCCTGTGTGCGGACACTGAGGCAGGCCAGACTAACCCATAGGGGAATCCAACCCAGAACCCCCTTGGACACCCACGCATCTTTCCATCTAGCCACCACTTTGGGTGACAGAAGAAAAAAAGTTTTCCCCCCAGAAGGACAGTAGTTTTTCAGCTCATGCACATTCCCCAGGAGGGCTGTCTGCTACACAGCAAGGCTTGCCAGTCTCAGCAGAGACGCTAGTGAAGAATTGACCTGTTGCATCAGAACCAGCACATTTACTTTGCCTTTGTACACCCTAGACTTGGTGCGCGTGTGCACGCACACACACAAAAAATCTCAAGTTTGCTTAGCGCTTGGCCAGAAAACTGGAGTGAAACAAAAAAAATCCATCATTCCCATGACATGCATTTGTGAAGCTACAGCCAAGTATTCAAGAATAGTGCAATGCATAGCTTTTCTTTTTGCCTGTAGCAGAAAAATAATCAAGATTTCTGTACTAAGGAAGGCCAGAAGTAGGCTCTATGGACTGGTCTCACCTCTCTCACCCCAGGGTAAATCCAAAGTATATCCACTGAGGCCTCATCTACACCAGCGATCAAAGTGGATCTCAGATACGCAATTCTAGCCACACCATTAATGTAGCTAGAATCAATGTATCAGGATCAACTTTGTTTCCTGGTGTAGATCAAGGCACTTTGGGCTCAGGCCAACGTTCTTTACTACATGCAGCTGCGTGAAGTACCAGGGTCAATGGTTGAGACCAGAGAGATCGTTTTTTGTCACATCTTCACTGATGCAATGAAATCAT
Source organism: Carettochelys insculpta (assembly GCF_033958435.1). Taxonomy (NCBI): domain Eukaryota; kingdom Metazoa; phylum Chordata; order Testudines; family Carettochelyidae; genus Carettochelys; species Carettochelys insculpta. The sequence goes on from NC_134157.1 coordinate 20,443,957, forward strand.
ACTCTGGCAGATTCAGGCGGGTTCGATGCACTGCCATCAAAGTAAGGACATCCCCTGAGTTGGGCTGGGTGTGAGAAGAGACACAGGCTCTAGCAGCATTTATATATTCAGAGCAAAAAACTCCCATGGACTAAAAGAGTCATGATTTCACCCTTTGCTTTGGGCCAGAAATAAAGACTCGAAACGTTTGTGAGATAACAGCAAGTCATCCCAGACCCCGGGAATGCTGCTAGGCCATATTTTTCTTCCTGTGTCTTCTGGCTGGGCACAGATGTATGGAACGAGGATCCCTGTTCTGGAAGAGTCCATGCCAAAGTCACAATCCTTTGCAACACACATACAGCACACAACCTTCATTTAAAATGACGGCTAATTGCCTACCTTATGGAGTGGAAGCAGAAACAAAACTAGAGGCTTAATTTCAGTGGAAGCTCACCACAAACTTTATTAATATGCATACGCACAAACACAGTCCACAGTCACCCAATGGCAGATTCCATCCCTTGCATGCAGAGGTAAGAGGCTGCTCCAGAGCAAAAACGTGCATCCGAAGTACCAGCAGGGTGTGGTATCTCCCATCACTTCCTGTCCTAAAACTGATGTGCAAGTACTGCTAGAGACACAAACAACTGCTTCACCCCTGGTTCAAGGAAGAGGAAATGAGTCGAATGGGGCTTTAGAAATATGACATGTTACCCCAGGAGTAGAATGGTGCATGGATGTTGGTGCAAAATGCGACTATTTAAAAGCCTCCAAAGTGATTCTGGAGTCTTGTCAGCATTTCTACTCAAGACGGCAAAGAGATTGCTTCTAGGAAAGTGCTGGTCCCCTGCACAGAGCCGGAGGGTGGGAGACAAAGACACCAGAGAGGCTAGAACTATTCAGCTTGATGGTTAACAATGGCAAGGCTGAGCCCTGTACTGACACACACATGAGACACCGGCTTGCTTTCTAGTTCCATTCTCTCATGCCTCAGGCCCCAGTGGCTAAGGATTCTGCAGGGAAATAAACACCCGCTGCCCCCGTACCTCACTAAAGAGCACACCTCCACTGGGACTCCTGACTGGCATCCCTCAACCATTAGGATGAGGTATATCCCCCATGGGAGGAACCAGGCACAATTCACAGCTTCAAACAAACGGAGCTAAAGGATCACACAGGCAGGACGTAAGCCAGAGATAAGAGGCCTTCCAGAGGGTGTGACGCAAGCACCAGCCAGAGCCAAACACAGCTCAGCAAGCTGCCACTAGTTTAGCCAGAACATGCAAACAGGTCTTGTTCCTCCTAACATTTTCCAGCCCGCCAGTCAAACAAATGGCTCAAGGGCGAAAGGAGCTGTTTGTCCAAGTGGATGTTCGTTTTCTCAACAGGCCTGCTTCTCTGAGCTGCACTGAAGGGGTTAAAGTGTCACCTCTGGTTGTTCTTTACATGTAGTGATTCAAAGACATCCCATAGAGCCCAGCCAGGAACAACTGGAGCCACTAGCCAGACCCAGCACATGGTGCATCAGAAATCTCAGCCTGCGAACAGAATGACTAGAGTGGCACTTGCAGCTTCATGCAGCTCAGAGAGGGCCAGAAATCCCACAGACATAGAGAGCTGCAAGAAGGGAAGGCTCAGCAGCAGAGTTCCATGGGGCCTTCCTGAGCTGCGTATGGGGATAAGGGTGGCTGAGCCAAACAGCGTCACACGCAGGTTACACCGAAGCCCATCATATAATTGGCACTCGTGCTTGGTGACCCACAGTGCAAAGATCCCCAGAGGAACCCTGCCCAATGGGCAGCCAGTGCAGGGCAGCAAAGGGGTCAGCTAGGAGCAATAAAAGCAGATGTCCCAGGGCGACCTTTGAGTGAACAGGTCTCAAAGCAAAAGCCACTCCCGGAAAACAAGAGAAGTTGGGAGCGAGGTTTTCAGATTCATCCCTCTGAGCAGAAAGTGCTGGAAAGCAGGTGGGATTTGTCCCTGCCTGTTTAAAACCCCCAAGGCAGAAAAAGAGGCCCAGACATCACTCACCATGCTGAATGTCCTTCCAGAGGACCCAATACTTGGAGTTATCTTCAAAGGTCACAAGGCAGCTCTGCTTGGAGCCACTCACCTGCGCAGATAAGACAGACATTGGGTGCAACTTCATCCCCTTCACTTTAAGCATTTTTTTTTAAAACTGGCTAAGTTTGGACAGCTCTGTGACTGCAGGAACTCATGGCAGCCTCTGGAGGTTAAAGGAGCAGCCAGCTGCCTTTTACTTTGGTGAGAGATACCAAACTCACAGTCCTGAAAACCAAAGTTGCTTGTGTTGCCACCTACCAGGCACTTGGGCAGCAGCAGTGCCCACCCCAGCCTCGGAGTACCATTGAAAGATGGTAGCAGGGTTCCCACTAATTTTTCTATGGATAGAATAAATTTTGTTATGTGCACCAAGGCATAAGGGCATGTGCACCACCAGTAGAAACATATGCTGCTGGCTCTGGGTGCTCTGCTAATCAGCTGGACAGCACCTGAATCTCTCCTGAGCAGCCACCCAAGCACTCAGCTTACAGGGAAAGCTGGATGGGAGGGTATTTGTTTCTACACTCATATAACCCCAGTGCTTCTACTGCAGAGTCCACTAGTGGGTTTCTAGAGGGTGGGCAGACCATTGCATCAGCTCCTTTCACCTGATAGCCATCAAATGAAATGAGCTCTGGTCAGCCCAGACGTGGGCTGGATGAAAACCAGCAGCCTAGGAACAAGTCCCCAGATCTGCCAAACCACTCAGCTGCAGAATTTGTCTTAATCCTGGTAGTTCATCAGGCTGTTTAGCATCTCAGTAAAATCTCTGGGTGTGCCTCACTGGCCGTGTCTACACGTGCCCCAAACTTCGAAATGGCCACGCAAATGGCCATTTCGAAGTTTACTAATGAAGCGCGGAAATGCATATTCAGCGCTTCATTAGCATGCGGGCGGCCGCGGCACTTCGAAATTGACGCGCCTCGCCGCCGCGCGGCTCGTCCCGACGGGGCTCCTTTTCGAAAGGACCCTGCCTACTTCAAAGTCCCCTTATTCCCATGGGAATAAGGGGACTTCGAAGTAGGCAGGGTCCTTTCGAAAAGGAGCCCCGTCGGGACGAGCCGCGCGGCGGCGAGGCGCGTCAATTTCGAAGTGCCGCGGCCGCCCGCATGCTAATGAAGCGCTGAATATGCATTTCCGCGCTTCATTAGTAAACTTCGAAATGGCCATTTGCGTGACCATTTCGAAGTTTGGGGCACGTGTAGACGTAGCCACTGACTGTGGATAGCTTTTGCAGCCCTATCCCCTCTACTAACAGCCATAACACCTTACCAGCATTTTTCACAGAGGGCTCACAGATTGCTTTACCAAAGTCAGGCATGTATTAAGATTTCACCCCCATTTAACAGGTAGGTAAGCTGAGGCACTGAGGGATTTTTAATGTTTTTCAACATTGTATGCTGGTTTCAGAGTCAAGATGAGAAGTTATGAGAAATAAAGAGTACAAATGTTGCCATAAAACTGCACATGAAATATATTGCTTGGGGGTTTTGTTTGTTTGAGGTCATTTTATCAAATCACAATCTGACCTTCAGAACTATACAATGTCAAACTTCCAGCGGTGTGCAGTAGGAAGGGAAGGAAGACACAATTTAGATGAAATTGGACAAAGCCCAGAACTCAGACCACATTTATTTTCTGACATTTCCTCAACCCGCCTTCTTACCCTCTCAAGTCCTGAAAGAGGCATTTAGATAGAGCCCTGCAAATCCACAGATATCTGCAAGTACCTGCACCCGCAGAGGTGGATGCAGATATCCACACAACACATTTTTTGCAGACAGACATTTTGTACCTGCACAGGGCTCTACAGTTAATGCACACCGGCGTATGCGGAGGTTTGCCAGGTTCTTTGGTAACTATCAGGGTTAGCAACAAAAAAACATCCAACATCTGTTGAAGAAGCGACTTCAAGGGCCCAAGACAGTAGGAGCAAAAAATGGGACTTGTATGCATGGAGGGGGAGGTGCGCTTGGAGTCTGAAACCTCCCAACAGATTCACAAGGGACAGTCCCCTGTGAAGTAAACAGCAGGGGTTAAGTGGGGAAGCCCTTACGAAGCGAGCCCAGGCATGTTTGCCCAGCCTGGTGCTGGCAGAGAAAAGGGCATAAGTTTCGCCTTTTAAAAAGCGGCAGACCTATTCGTCCAAACTGGGCCTGAATCCAGATTTGAAAACACCCCAAGTTTGGGAGTATTTTGAAGACAGGATTTGGGTCTCTGCCGTCACTGAGATTTCAGGGAGTGGGATCTGCTGGGAAGCTGAGAGCAAGATCCACATTCAGATTCCATCACCCCTCACCCTCCTATAAGCCTTGAAGCCTTTGGCTTTAGGTTCTGATTCAAGCAGGTCCCTGGTACCCAAGTAACAGAGAACGGCGTCAGACTGAACACAGCTGTGAATGCCCACTTTACCCTTTTGATCTTGCCAAGGTAATAGAGGCCATCCGTCCACCGGCAGAGCACATATTGCCCCTCCGTCAGTTTGACCATTAGATCTTTGTAGCCACTCCTATTCGCAGAAGAGGCGACCACTGTTTGTTGCAGGTGGCTGGCAGCCGCACAGACATCTCGGATGATGGCGTTGCGTGTGCCGTTCTCCATTAGCCTCAGCAGCCGCTGCCAATAAAACACACACTCGGTGAGCCTGCCGTCAGGGAAAAGCTCGTTCCGATCATGCAAACTCTCCACGTGCACCAGTCCCACCATCCTTAATTAGGCAAAGCTCACTCCCTTCACTGGGAGTCGGGTCTCTAGAAGGGCCACAATATAACATAACATATGCCCTTCGGCATAACATAGGATCATTGCTAGGGTGCACCAGCTCTACATGGGGCTCTGTTCCCTTACAGTGGTGATATAAATGGAGGCTGGTGAACGTGCACCAGCTTGGGCTATTAGACCCTCTTTTAGCTCAAGCTGCAGAGATTCATACCTTTAGAGCCAGCTAAGAAAACAAGAGTTGGTTTTGTTCACTGAGGAATAATACAAGGTAAAAGGGATACAGCTAAAATCATAATAAACCAAGAGAAGAGTCCCTCTGGTACCACTCATTTCAGAGGGCTCCATCCAATCTGAAATACTTTGGTCAAAAGGGTACCATTAAAGGGTTAATTATTTATTTTTTTTATTCTGTGGATTTTAAATTCCAACATTTCCCCGCACTTTTTAATAAGCTCCAGAACCCAGCAGCACTGGACCAGCATGAACATTAAACTGACTATAAACAGAAAGTGAAACTGACCATCTGAGTTTCACTCTCCTAGAGGAGTGAAGTGCAAAAAGTAAACAAATGGCATCAAGTAAATTTGATCTTGAAGACTTGGGTTTAATCATCAACGCTCTCATCACTAGTAAACACAGGCAAGATGACATCACTGAGCAATACAAAATTTTCATCTTGATACTGTCTCTTTAATTGCAACACACACTTCTGTCTTAGTTGATGCCCTGGAATAGATTTCAAATATAAACAGCTACATGTGCTTTACCCTTAGGGCTTTGCATGCCAACATGAATATAGGAACCCACCCTACACACTACTAGTAGGGTTTACAGCTTTGCTGAGACAAGTTTTAATGGTCAGCAAGTCTCTCAACTAAAGTTAAGGCAAGTCCATCCAACCATAGCCAAGCAAAACCCACAAAGACCAAGATCACTGGGCAATTACATCCATACCACTGGAAAAAAATGCAAATTGCCCTCTGATTTACTTTCATATTAAACCAGACTGTGATATTAAGACCTGCTTCAGTTTTCCCTTAAGTCAATGGGAAAACACTCAGTGTTCAATAAGAATTTGGTTTGGCCTTTTGTTTAGTAAAATAAGTACTCTTATTATTAGCATTCTGAGTTAGACTGCAAGTCCCCCAGTTACAGAAATAGAAATGCTAAAGTGCAGGAGGCCAGGGCATTTGGAAACTCCCCCTCACCAGTAATGGTGAAATTTCATTTTAAAGGTTTCATCTTCCCAACTATCCTAACTTCCCAAGTCTACGGAACTAGGCCGGAAATTCCTAGAGAGCAGCCTCGCTCGCTCTTGGTGTCTGTTCTCTGGGACAGCACTAGGAAGTGCAGAGAGCATGCAAAAAATAACATCTGAATGGGAAAGAGAGCTCCTTTCTTCTCTGCACCCACAAAAACGTCCTGTTTCAAGGCAAAGCTTCAGGGCATGAATCTGTGCCAGTTCTCCCAGCTCTCCTCACTCCAGCATCTCCTCCCTGGACCACTTGTGAAGTAAGATGCTGTGGGACAAGCAGACTACAGGAATCTGACCCTGAGCTATTATTATCAATTAATCTAATAAGGCAAACCCTGCAGCCCTCACTCAGGAGGCAAACCCTCGGTTATCACTGAATACACTAAATGCGGGTCCATAATCTTCGGGGTGATTTTTTTCCTCACCCAGACACTGCATTTCGCTCCTGTACCGGCACTAGGACTTCCACCTCCAGCCCCTTTGGAGTGCAAGTGACAAACCCCCAATTTAGACTCCCGCGGATAGATCCTATTCACCCAGAGCTGGCTTCCTCCTAGGAGTGACACACACTCCAGGCTCGTTAAGTATTTGCTGGCAAGCCAGGCACCTTTCCAGTGGGTCCCACCCGGAGGACCCCTCGCTGGCTTTCCAGAGTAACGGTGGGAATATCCCTCATTTTCTGGGCAGCTCCAGTTCAGTACAAGTTCTCCCTGGCCCTTCTCCCCGGTGGTAAGAGAAGGGGCTGTCCCAGCCCCCCACCCCAGCGGCACGGGGAGCAAAAGCCTCCACCCTGCGCCAGGAAGCGACCATCTGGCGCTGGAAAAAACGCTGCCCGGCAGAGGAGCAAGAGAGCCGCTCCCGCATTCCAGAGCCCTGAGTCCCCCGCCGGGCCGGGCCCGGCCCCGCAGTCCAGACGCCTCCCGAGCTGCTTCCTGCAGCCCGCATAGGGCAGCCGGGGCGCTTCCCAGCGCAGCTGCGGCGGGCGCCAGGGGGCGACGCAGTGCGGGACTTACCCCGCCGCGGGGGCTGCGCCCGGCCCCGGGGGCCGCTGACGGCTGCAGGCGGGCGGCACCAGCCAGGGCAGGTTCATCCCCGGCCACCTCCTGCGCCCCAGCCCCGGGCGGCGGGGGCCCGTGCACTGGGGTGCAGCCAGCGCTCCCGGACCCTCCCCGCTTCCCCTCTCTCCGCCCCCCCCCGCTGAACGCCTCCCCGCGGTGCGCTCACCTCGCCGCGGGCCGCCCGCAGAGCTGTGATTGGCCCATTCAAACCCCTTCAAACCAAAATCCACTGGGGGGGGGGGGCGCCGCACGGGCCCGAAACTGCAAACCCGGGGGGGAGGGGCCGGGAGCTGACCCGCGGGGCCCAAACTCGCGTGGACGGGCAGCGCCGCTGGGGGGGCTCCCACGCTGGCACCAGCCGACTCTCCCCGCCCGCGGGAGCTGCCAATGTGCCCGAGCCGCGGGGCGGGCGGCGGGGCTACTTCAATGGGTGACCCCCCCCGCCCCCGCAGGGAGCAGGTTCAGCCCCTGGCTGGGGAGGGCGTGTCCGGCTCTACCAAAGAGCCCCCCCCATCCGCCCCCCAAGGAAAGCGGGGGAGGGAGCGTCCTTCCCCCGGGATCTCCAAGCGCAGCTCCAGGCCCCCACGCCACGTCTGCCCCCCCGGACCCCCTTACCGCTCCGCCAACCCGTCGGGCGCAGAGCCTGGCATGGGGGGCGCGGCCGGTTCAGAGCCTGGGGCGAGCGGGTCCCCCCATATTGGCCCCGGGCGCGCCGGCTGCTCCCCGCTTAGCAGCGCTGCAGGCGGCTCCGGCGGGGCGCCATCTTTTTCGCTTTTTCCCGCGAATTATTTACGTTTTGCTTATGTAATTAGCACGGGGCCCCCTCCGCCTCCTCGGCCCGGCTCCCGCCCGCAGGAAGCCGGGCAGCGCCCGCAGCCTCGCCAGCGCCCCGCCGCCTGCATTTAAAGGGAGCGAGCGGCCGCCGGGTGCCCGCGGCGTGGGCAGGGGGCGGCTGCAGGGCAAGCCCACGCCGCGCACCGGCAAGCGCGCCCACGTGGGGGCGCGGCCCCGGGCAGCCGGGGCCGCAGGTGCACCCACGTTCGCGACCCCTCCCCCGACACGCGCACCCGCGCGTGGAGGTGGGCAGGCACAACTGGGGTACCCCTAAAGCGGAGCCCCAGAAAGACACTGCTCTACACGCACAGCCCGCTGCGGCAGCGGCACACATCTGCGGGTGGCCAAACCCAGAGCCACGCAGGACACCTGCACACCCAGGGAGGCACCGGTAGATATTTCACACCCCCGCCCCAAAAATGCACCATCCCCTCTACTCAGGCTTGTCCCGCCCCCTACCTCGGCGGAGTAGGATGGAGTCCCACAGAGGCTGGTGTTTTTTCTCCTTCAAGCATTGCACACGCACCTCTCCTAGAGCTGGAAGGGACCTTGGGAGGTCAGCCAGCCTAGTCCCCTGCCCTCTTGGGAGAGCAAGCACCAGCCCCCTTTTTTTTAATCTATTTGCCCCACAGCTGTAAATGGAACCCCCCCCCCACTGTTTGAGCACCTAACCCTGGGTTTAGCAGGCCAATGGCAAACCGCTGACTAGAAGGGACCTCCCCAGGTCATGGGGTCTGGTTCCCCGCCCTCACTGCAGGGCCAAGCACCATCTGGACCAGTGGTTCCCAAACTTTTTGGCATCACTCCCCTCTTTTGATTTCTGAGAAACCGTCATGCCCCCACACCTCTTGTTTACCATCATCCCAGCCCCCTTTTACCAAAAGATTCAATTTATAATTTAAAATAAACACAAAAACTTGATATAAAAGTGTTATTTAGAATTAAAAATAAGCACACATAGTTTTTCCTGGCCCCTTGCGGGTGCCTGGTGCAGCCCCAGCTGTCTGAGCCCTGTGCCCGCCACGGACCTGTGCTGCCAGAGCTGCCCGCCTGAGCCCCGCACCAGCAGGGCCAGCCACCCACCCACAGCCTGAGCCGTCTGAGCCCTGCGATGCCGTGGCCAGCTGCCCAAGCCCCACGAGTCCTGCAAGCTGACCAACCTCCCTGCAAGCCCCACGAGCCACCCGCCTGAGCCCCTCCCCTCCCACAAAGCCAGGCACCACCAGCCCCCCATTCTTACCCCCTCCTCAACCCACTTACCTAAACCAGGCACCCCAGCCCCCCATCTAACCCCATCTTTCTCCTCCCCCACCACCCAGCCCACACTCACTCACCTTTGCACATGGCTCTTTGCCACATGGCAGCTTTTTATAGCAGTTACACTGGGTCACCCATGTAAAATGGCAGGGGCTGAGAGCCAGAAGCAAAGGCCAGCTCTTTCTTTGGGTGACAGGAAATAATGGGGGGGGCTGGGTCACCTCACACCCCCCTGGAATTTCTGCACACCCCCCAGAGGGGATGCCCCCCCAGTTTGGGAAATCATGGTCTAGACCACCCCTGACAGGTGTCTATCTAACCTGCTCTTAAATATCTCCAGTGATGGAAATTCCACAAGTCCCTAGGCAATTTATTCCGGAGCAGTTTGGAAGATGCTAGTGAGCCACTGACATTAATATGCCATGCGCAATTGGAAAGGGCCGCTTTAGGGATGGATGCCACCAGTATAGATGGGGGCCTTGCTAAAGGACCCCCCAACTTCGAAAGCCCCTATTTCCTAAAATCAAATAGGAAGAAGGGGATCCTTTCAAAAGGCCCCCTTTTACACAGGCAGTGTGCAATCCAAAAGTGGCACTTTCAAATAGCACGCGGCCGCTATTATGCAAATGAGACACTGCGTATTCATGTCAGCGCTGTATTAGCATCTTCCAAACTGCCTCATTAACATGCACCTTCTGAAAGAAGTGGGAATGTGTAGGCACAGCCCCAGTGTTTAACCACCCTGACAGTTAGGAAGGTTTTTTTCCTAATGTCCAACGTAAACCTCCCTTGCAGCAGTTTAAGCCCGTTGCTCTTTGCCTTATCCTCAGTGGCTAAGGAGAACAATTTTTCTCCCTCCTGCTTGTAACCCTCTTTGAGGTACTTGACAACTGCTATCATGTTCCCTCTAAGTCTTCTCTTTTCTAAACTAAACAAGCCCAGTTCTTTCCATCTTCCCTCGTACCACATGTTCTCTAGACCTTTAATCATTCTTGTTGCTCTTCTCTGGACCTTCTCCAATTTCTCCACATCTTTTCTTGAAATGTGCCACCCAGAACTGGACACAGTACTCCAATTGAGACCTAATCAACTATGACTAGCACAGAAGAATGGCTTCTCATGTCTTGCTCACAACATCATCTTTAATGCATCCCAGAATCATGTTTCCTTTTTTTGCAACAGCATCACACTGTTGACTCATATTTAGCTCGTGGTCCACTATGACACCTAGATCCCTTTCTGCAAAATTCCTTCCCAGACAATTGCTTCCCATTCTGTATGTATGAAGCTGATTGTTCCTTCCAGGGGAGTACTTTATGTTTGTCCTTATTAAACTTTATGCTATTTACCTCAAACCATTTCTCCAGTTTGTCCAGATCATTTTGAATTGTGACCCCATCCTTTAAAACAGTTGCAACCCCTCCCAGCTTGGTATCATCTGCAAAGTTAATAAGCGTACTCTCTATGCCAGTATCTAAATCGTTGATGAAGATATTGAATAGCCTGGTCCCAAAACAGACCCCTGCAGAACCTCACTTCTTTGGCCCTTCCAGCATGACTATGAATCATGAATATCTACTCTCTGAGAATGATTATCCAATCAGTTATGCATCCACCTTTATAGGATCTAAGTTGTAGTTGCCTAGTTTAGTGTTAAGATCATGTGAGACCATATCAAATGCCTTACTAAAGTCTAGGTATCCACCATTTCTGCTTTACCCACAAGACTTGTTATCTTATCAAAGGAAGCTATCAGATTGGTCTCACATGATTTGTTCTTTACAAATCCATGCTGGCTGTTACCTATCAGCTGAAAGAGCTCTTAGGAGGCCATGGAACCCAGCCCCCTGCCCAAAGAAGGCCCAAATATGACTAAATCATCCCAGTCAGGGCTTCGTCAAGATGAGACTTAAAAACCTCTAGGGATGGAGATTCTACCATCACCCTAGGTAACCCATTCCAGAGCTTCATGAAACCTCCTAGTAGAATAGTTTTTCCTAATATCCAACCTAGACCTCCGACATTGCAACTTGAGACCATTGTACCTTGGTCTGTCATCTGTCACCATTGAGAACAGACACTCTTTGTAATCCCCCTGCAGGTATTTGAAGGCTGCTATCAAATCCCCTCTTGCTCTTCTCTTCTGCAGACTAAATAAGCCTAAATCCCTCAGCCTCTCCTCATAGGTCTTGTGCTCCAGCCCCTTAATCATTTTCATTGTCCTCTGCTGTACTCTCCCCAGTGTGCCTACATTTTTTCTGTAATGGGAGGTTGGGGAGCAGAACTGGGCACAATACCCCCGATACATCCTCACCAGTGTCAAGTAAAGGGGAATATTCAAGTCTCTAGGTCTGCTGGAAATACTCCCCAATGCACCCTAATGTCCCATTAGCCTTCTTGGCCACACTGTTGACTCATATCCAGCTTCACATCTACTGTAATGCCCAGGTCCTTTTCTGCTGAACTGCTACCTAGCCAGCCAGTTCCCGGCCTGTAGCATTGTTTGGGATTCCTCTGTCCTAAGCGCAGGACTCTGCACTTGTCCTTGTTGAACCTCAGCAGATTTCTTCTGGCCCAATCCTCCAATTTGTCTAGGTCACTCTGGACCCTCTCCTTGCCCTCCAACTTATCTCTCTCTCCCTCTCACTTAGTGTTATCCAGAAATGTGCTGAAGGTGCAATCCATCCCCTCGTCCAGGTCATTAATAAAGAGGTCGAAGAAAACGGGCCCTAGAACAGATCCTTAGGGCACTCTGATTGAAACTGAACACCACCCTGAGATTGACCCTTTGATGTCCAGAGGCTGATTCCCAGACTTTATCTTATCTCTTTGTGCTCTCCCTGCATGGTAAATGTAACTCGTCCAGCACCCTGGGGATTTGAATTCCGCTCTCCTTTCACCCCCATCTTCGACACACACATGCTTGGCCTGCATGGCAAGGCTGCAGTGAAGAAGATTAGGTTAGAGGTGAGGTGAGGGTGTTGGTCGCCCCCACTTCCCTTTAAGGACAGCAAGCCGGCAGCTGCTTTTGACAGGAAGAGTAAAATGCTTTGGAGATGGTTCACAAGAATTTTCTTGAAGTTGAAGGCAGCTGGCCCCTTTTGACGGTTCAGTATAGGTACACTCAACACAGACAGTGCAGATCAGCTGCCCATTTAATTAACATCCAGCCTTCCCCCGCTCCCCCATTGGTTTCACTTAACATATTACTGATGTTGTATCTAAATCCAGTCTTCAGCATAAGTTGCAGGGACATCTCAGTGTCTCTCACCTACCACTACTAAGGCCTGTTCTGCACAGCTCTGTCCCATGGTCTTAATACAGCTATCCACTTAGGGGATATTTCCCCTGCTGCTTGTAAATGGCATGACCATGTTCCGGAGGTGACAGAAACTTGCCCAATCAATTTCTGGCACAGAGTGGGTGGGAATCCGAGGATTCAGTGCAATATGTGGTCTGGGAATTCACAGCGAGGTTTTCAAGATCTGAAGTGTATTTAAGCTACAGGGAAGATGGAATCAAGCATAACCTAAGGCCAAAAGGTGCATTGATCTCAGACTGGAGCATGAGGATTTTGCTTCTTACATTTATATGGATTTCAAAGTGTGTTAAATAGGCAATGCAATGGTTGGGTTAGGAAATAAAGGTGAAGTACAGAGTGAACCATCTCAGCCGTTGCCTGCACCCTGTGGATGTTTTGATCTGTCTTTATCAGAATTCTTAGCAAGATATGTAACTTTATAATATACAGTCCTGGATTATGATACATGCTATTGTGCTCAATATTAAAGTACTGTAACAAGGATTTGCTATTAAGTGGAAATTGTTGCCAAAAGCAAATATGTTCAGAAGCACTCAGACAGCGTCATAATGCTGACCTGAGGATATGAACTTGTTGATATTGTTACCAGAGTTGTTCCATGATCAGTTAAGAGGCAGGTATAGCCAAAAAAAAAATTATTTTTAACTACGGTGTGTAATGGATTGCAAATGCCTTCCAGTAGAAAGCTGATTCCTCACTTATGGCTTGATCCAAAGCCCACTGAAGTCAGTAAGTGTCTTTACTGACGTCAGTCAATGGGCACTAGATCAGAACCTTAGTGTGTGTTTTTCTCCAGTACTATATATTCCTTGTCACATTAGAGCATATGTTTAAAACAAAGAGTTCCTCCAGGCATGATTAAAATGACATGGGGGGAAAATGTCATTTGCTTCATATTTTTGTGATCTTAGAACTGTTTTATAAAAAGTCACAGTTTTCCAATGAAATATCAGGCTGTGAACATTACTCAAATGCAGGTGTTTCCCTTTTTACAGATAAATATTGATATATAGGCAGGAAAATAACAGAAAGGCACAGCTAAAAGTATCATAGAATTAAGTCACAAAGCTTTTAAATATTTATGGTTTCAGACGTTATAAGAAGTAGTCTCTAAAGCAAAGTACAGTAATATTACGGACCATTAAACAGCTCAGGAAAGAAAGATTTCAAAAGAGGAGGGGAAAATTAAACCCAATCTTCTTGAGTCTGAGTCACATTTTAAACATTAGGGATATAAAAATGTTAGAGTCAATAGTACAAGGGATCCAACTGTTACCCACAGAACTCAAACACTACAATACAGGATTATTCAGAAACACTCTGAAGACTTCACAGTCTCTTTACTGCTCTTTTGAGAAATGCCTTGCAGTCAGTCTAATCGAAAGATAAATATTTTATTTTTATTGTCCTTAGACATGTAGGGTACAAAAGGGACACAGAATAACCTAATGAAATAAACTCTGTTCTAAGTGTAATTAATTTCCTTCTCTAGCCAAAGAGGCCTTGGAAAGATCAGGAAAAATACCGATCCTGCAATCGATAACATACATAAAATAATCCCTTGAATGTTGTGTCATTCTGTCCCTCTCTAAAGCTGGTGCAAATAGTTCAATCACAGTGGAAGGTGATACAGATAATGGCTATGTCCACACTATGGCAATGTCTACACTAGGATACTACATCGAAGTAACCTGTTTCAAAGTAAGAACATCAAAATAGGCTACTTCAATGTGTATCTGTGATGGGGTTTGGGGTCCCCCAAGCTCTGCACCCCATCTGCAGGCAGAAGTGACTCTCACTCAGCAGGAGAACAGAGGGTTTATTAGCCAAAAGGACACAGCGTCGTACAGAGTCAGTACAGCAGGCAGAGACAGCCAGTCCAATCCATGTTGGGGGAGAGGAGGCCCCGAGGGGCCCCCAGAGCTGGGGCCTTGCCCCCTCCTTTGTCTCGCTGTCTCCCAGCTCAGACTAACTGCTTCCCAACTCCCAGTTCCAATTCAAACCCCTCAGGCTCCACCTCCTCCTTTGTCTCCAGTACACAGGTGTTACCTGGTCGTCACGGTTACCCTCAGCAGGAGACCCACACCCTCTGTGAGCCACTCACATGCACACATGTATCCCCACTCCATCACAGTATCGTCCACACATCCTCCAGCGCTGGTGCCGTCAATGTTCAATGTCGAAGTAGCGACAGGGGACGTTGAAAGGAGCCACTCCAGAAGGAAACGCGGCATGTCCACACACATAAGTGCTCCCTGTCGAAATAAGGGGCCAGGAAAGCCCACAGACGGGGTCACAGGCCGGACTAGCCCTTCCGGGGTAACAGCAAGCCGCTCCTTTGAAGGGCCCCTCCCAGACACACCTGGCCTGCACAGCACAAGGTCTGCAGAACACTAGCCACACTCTCGCAGACCGACACAGCAGCCATGGACTCCCAGCAGCAGCAGCACTTGGAAGCCTTCCAGGTAGTCACCCAGGGAGCAAGCTCCCTGATAGGTGATGCACAGGAGGCCATCCAGCAGCTCCTGGCAGGGGGCCCTCCCAGGGGGTAGCTGGGGAGGCCCCTGACCACCGGGGTCCCCTGTTCCTCCCCCGCCAGGTGCTCCACCAACTCTGGAGCTATCCCACCATCTCCGAGTGGTGGGAGCAGCTGGTCATGGGGGAGTGGGATGACGACCAGTGGCTGTGGAACTTCCACATGCACCGGCAGACCTTTCTGGAGCTCAGCCAGTGGCTCACCCCCGCCCATTGAGGCACCAGGACACCCAGATGCGGCACGCCCTCCCCATCGAGAAGAGGGTCGCAATTGCCATCTGGACGCCGGCCGCTCCAGACAGCTACGTTGAATGTTGAAGTAGGGTGCTATTCCCGTCTTCAGATAGGAATAGCAACATTGACATCTCACCGCCTAACGTCGATTTCAACGTCGAAATAGCACACGGAGCGCGTAGACATGACGTGTGCTATTTCGACATTGTGCCGGCTACTTCAAAGTAGCTGGCTGATGTGGACACACTGTCTGTGCTGTTGGACAGCTTGAGTATCATAGTGTCCATAAAAGTGGGTGTAGCTACATCAGTGGTTCCCAACCTTTTCACCAGTGTGGCCCCCCCAGTTACACCCCCCAAACCATTTGCAGACCCCCTTCAAAGCCAATTCTATCCACGGTGTATACTTCATTAATTGAAAAAGGAAACCACAGAGGATGTTTGGACAGCAATTAATAGAATTATTGGAAGGTATTTGATTTAAAAATAATTGATTGTAACATTGCACTTTATTTTAAACTTAATTTCTATGATCATTTTTATTTATCTTTTCATTTTACATGGACCCCCTGCAACACTCACCGAGCCCAGGTTGGGAACCACTGTTCTACATAAATAGACATATTTACAAATACAGATATTAATTCAGAAATGTTTTTTCCATCCAGATACTTCAGGTGAGTGTCACTGCCCTAACCGTGATTGCTTTAATGCAATTTTCAGAAAGCCGCTTTCCAACATACCTAATGGGGTCGTGGAACTCACTACACAGGTACGTTTGTCTTTTGAGTTGTTCAGATTCCAAGTCACAGATGGAACTAATTTTACTCTCTCCTTCTTCAGTTTTCTCTCAGTTAAGGTTCTGTCAGCAAATGCCCCCAGTTGAGAATCAAACACAGCTATTCTCCCATATACTGACCTTGAAGAGAGTAGATGCAGATTGGGTATACAGTCACAGTGCCTACCACCAGAAGGACCCACCAGTGTGGCTACTCTGACCGCCTGAGTAGCACAAGCTCCCAGTCCCTAACGAGGGTAGGATCCTACAGCTCCAATTTGTTAGGGCTTTGCACAGACGTAAATGACGGCCCTCACATGTCTAGCCAGTAAATCCTCTCTCCAGTGCCCAGCCTGTGCAGCTGGGCCTGGAAACTGCATAGACAGAGACTGCAGAAGGAAAAAATTATCCCCCTCCCCTTCCTGACTCCAGATGCAAACCTGTTGAGGACCCACAGCATGGAGGCTAATGCTGGGGCAACCTCCATGCTCGCTTACACGCCTGTTTCATAAAGGGTTGGGCATGGGAGGATCTGCAAGGCAGCACACCCAGGCCTTGTGCTCTTTTATACAGTGTGTTGCCACGCCGGGTGCCCCATGGAGCTGAACTCTGTGACATGTAATGGCATTGCCCCATGGGCCTGCTTCCAGAGTCATGCTCCACCTTTATGCAGCAGGGCCAGGATGCCTGCTCTTTAGGAGTTATGCTAGCAAGTCACCCAGCATCTTCACCCAATGATTTTGCCAGTGAAACAATAGCATTGCCAAGGGTAAATGCAGGTAAATGGAATTTACCCGCTGCTTGTGTGGGGCCTCTAATGTTGGCCTCCTTCTCCTTGAGGAATAAAGTGTTGACTCCCACTAGCTCTCCTGTGATAAGCAAATCATGGCCGGACAACCATTCAGCTTACACTCAGCAATGGATCAGCTGCAACCAACAGGGCCTGTAAAGTCCTGCAGTAGGCCAGCGAGTGCTGCCACACACCTGCATTGACTAACGACATGAGCCAGGCATTAAAAAGCAACCCGTTCATTTTAATAACTTTACTTAATGTATGGCTAGTCCACAGAAAGTGTAACCCAATCAAATATTTTGTTATTTGTCAGGAAGAAACTAACCATCTCCTCCACAGTTCATATTTGATTTCTGAAGTTCCTGTACACATTGTAGTGTGCCTTCGCAGAGATGTACAATTAACTGAGCTTGTAATGACGTGGTACACCCGATGTGCCTAGCCTGGAACATCAAAAAATCTAGTTGAGCCACTTCTTTTTCACCATTACTCTCCTGCAGTGAAAAATTTAAAGAATGAGAGAGGCTCATTTCCCCTGAACTGAATGCCCCTCCACTGAGTTCACAGGAAACCTGAAATATTAGTAAAACAGTCAAATGATTGAAATTCGCAGTGAGTCATGATATATTAGCAATGAGTCACATCTGTGTTAAAAATAAAGCTTGCACCGTATTCTTCCTCATGGAGGAAACATAACAGTTGATTTTACCACATTTTGTGGTTCTTATTTTGACCAAATGCAGGAAAAAAGTGGCCTATTGAAAGCAATTTGGGTTGAGAAATTTTACCCCTATGCCCATTCATACATGAGCTTTGTCAAGCAACAAGCAGTGTCATTATTATACACTCCACCCCAGTTAATATACAAAGCCCCGTGTTTATGACAGCACAGTCTGTTGCCATGGATATAAATATAATGTCACATATTCAACACTATAGATCAAATTCACCACTGGTGTAAGTGGGTGTAACTCCATCAAAACCAATATAACTGCATCTAGTAACACCAGCTGTGAGTGACTGCAGAGTCCACGAGAGAAGGTGTTGGCTTGTACTTATGGCGATCCTTTTATGAAACACGTCTATTTACTACGTAGGAAAAGGGGCCTGGAAAAAAAAACGTAACCCCCTGGAACGGTGAACACACTGTATGACGTGTAGTAAAAGTTCCCCAGAAAGAAAATCCCTCTGTCAAGGGAAAAGGACTTGGAGATTAGTTTTCTATCCAATGCCTTAGCCCGTAGCACAGATTCAGTTAAGCAGTTGTCTTTGCTCCTGCTTTTTCTGCAAAGCTGCTTTGGTTGAATCCCCAGTCAGACATTCTCATTTCACATGAAATAATTTAGTGAGGTGCTCACAGCAATTATCAAGCAAAACATCGCCACGTAGTGCCTTTTTCTCTACCAGCCAGCCTGGCTTTTCCTCTTCCTCTTGTCCTCAGTCTGCAGAAGATGTGCTGAGCCAGTTGTGTCTTTCATATCTGGTGGGAGACAATGCGTGATGTAATTCCACCTCCAGTTACACTGAGTCCTGTCTGTGACCAAGGGCTGGCTTTGTTGCTGCAGGTGAAACCAGCCTGTCACTTACAAAGGTGCAACCCAACTGAAGACACATGGGCTAAATCTCCTCTCCCTGAAGCCAGTTTTGGCTCTAATGGAGTAACTCCTGATTTACACCAGTGTGAGAAGAGAATCAGTTATTTACATTCAACAACTTTTTCCCCTTTAAGCTGAGAATTGAATTTGGTGCACTGAGCCTGGTTCTGACTTCACGCTAGAGTTACACCTGATTCACTCCAGGGAGAGGAGAATTTTCTGCTTGAAATGGCCCTTGTTAAGCCGTAGTTGGACTGAAAGGGTTTTATTCTCCTTTCTGCTATGTCAGTGTAAATCAGGAGTACTGCCAATGAAGTCAATGGAATTGCACTGAAAACTCAGGACCAGTTAATGAGCTAAACCCTCGACTGATGTAAATCAACAGAACTCCATGGGAATCAACGGAGCTAAGCCAGTTTGCATTACTAATCATCTGGCCCCATAGCGTTGTATGAAGCCATACCAATATTCGATTTGACACAAGTCCATCTGAAGTGCTAGTGATGCTTTGCTGCCCAGGATTAAACACATTACCTCAGCATCCTATTGTGAAAGGCAAGGCAAACAATGGCTATAGAGGAGACTTCCTGGTAGAGCAGCTGGATGTCGAATGATGTTTCAGAGTAAACAGGTATATCCCCATGGAGGTGTCACAGAGAGGATGTTCAGATTCGGAGCGGCCTCAGATTAACTCTTCATTACTGACCTGTGGAGAGTGGCACAACTGCTGCTGGAAATGAATGAAAGGGAGAATGAAGCAGTATTGTGGAAGTAGATGGCAGCTTTTTTGTAAATAAATAGCTTTTAAAATAACTGGTTGACAACTCAGCTCAGAGATTTGCAAATTTACAATGACAAATGTCTCTAGGACAGTGGTTCCCAACCTAGGGGTCTGCAAAAGTATTACAGGGAGTCCATGAAAACACTACAAGATAAATCAAAATGATCATAGAAGATAAGTTTTCAACAAATTGCAAAGTTACAATCAATTATTTTTTAAAATATATATCTTCCACTACAACAAGAAGTCCTGTGGCACCTTATCAACTAACAGATATTTTGGAGCATAAGCTTTTGTGGGCAAAGATCCACTTCATCAAATGCATGACGAGGCTGGTCTTTGCCCATGAGAGCTTACGCACCAAATTATCTGTTAGTCTATAAGGTGCCACAGGACTTCTTGTTGTTTTTGAAGATACACACTAACTCGGCTACCTCTCTGATACTTATCTTTCACTAATGTCATTAATGGCTGTCTGAAAATCTATGTTGTGGTTTCCTTTTTCATTTGATGAAGTGTACATAGTGGCTAGAATTGGCTTTGTTGGGGGTCCATGAACGCTTCGGGGGCAGTGATCGGGATCTGCAAAGGTGGGGGAGGATGACTGGGGGTCTGGACTAGTAAAAGGGTGGGGAACCACTGCTCTATACTAAAACAAAAAGTTGTGAATCCCCCTTTTCTTCCCTTGCTCAAGTGCTGGTCAAATGAAGAATTGATGTCAGTTGTAACCACCTTCAGAATCTGTATCCTGTCACTGTAAATTACTGACTTGTTAGTATTGAATTTCCACGTAAAATGGTGTTTGCAAATTGTTTTGAATTAAGGAAGGGTGCACTGGAACAGTTAATGAAATTTAAACAACACACCTTGGCAGACCACCAATCAGCAAAAGAATATGGGCTCACAGCCTTTGTGTGCCTGGAACTGCCAGCAATTTCAGTGGGAGGTGTTTTGTAGGAGTAGAGTTTGTAGCCCAAGTGCTTTTGGCTTAAAAGTGCCTCCAAACGTAGGTTATATTTGGAGGACTTTCAAAATCCTAGAAATCAGCAAATTTCTTTTTCCTTTATTTTTCTTTCTGGGTAAATGGGAGGGGGAACAGAGTTTATACACTGGCTTGCAATCTTGGGAACCAAACCATTAAGAATATTATACTAGTGAATAAAACCTAGCTATTAAATTGACTATAAACCAAAGCCTGAGTCTGAGGTATGATCTCTGTAAGCAACTTCCACACACTTCTGTGTTGCAAGATCAGTACATTTGAGAGTAAAACAGAACCCTGTAGGGTTAGAACTGTAGTGGTTGAAAGCTGGGCACAGAAATACTTACAAGCCCATATTCTTGCCTTTCACATACACCTTTCATTAATTCACACCAATTTGAAAATACCATTTTTCTTTAGTAAGTCAAGATTAACATTAATAATAAAGTGCCCATGGAACATTAATTAAAAACCGGTTACAGCTAATGTCACTTGCTCACCTAGACATACAGATACATGAACCAGGGAGCAAAGAAACCTAGTTCTCTGAAGTGGAGCACAGATCAATCCTCCTCAGTCAATTCTCAGTTCACACACCCCACAAACTGCCCAGGGAGCCCCATCAAAGCCATTTCTAGCCGCTGTGTACACTTCCTTAAATGAAAAAGGAAACCACAACATTGATTTTAGGATGGCCATTAATAACATTAATGGAAGATAATTGGTTTAAAAATAATCACTGAAACTTTCCAATTTAATTAAAGCCTATTTTCTTTGATCATTTTTATTTATCTCTTATTTTTTTTCACAGACCCCCTGCAATATCCTCCAAGGACCCCCAGTTGGGAACTGCTGTCCTAGGCAATCTGGTTCAGCTCAAATAACCTCTTTTGACAGTCCTTTCCCTAACAAAAGCGATTTGTTGGATTATTTAACACCTGATCTCATTTTGCTTTTCTTTGTAAATATAATTGGTTTCCTTATAGAGAAAGTTATAGGAAGTAGATGAAAATCAGAAATCTGTTCTGGGAAGACATGAGCTGGAAACAGAACCTCATGTTTGGAATACACAACTACTCAATGCATTCCATGCGGCCAGGATAAGGCCGCAGACAGTGCTTCTTCTCCTACAGGATAGGGTGAATTATTATGTGTTTGACTTCTTTCAGAGCACAATAAGTAATATAGAGAAGGGCCTATTACAGCAAAGGTATGGTTATAATTAGATCCAGTGTAGTTAAATTTGACATTCAGCTGTTTTTTGCCAGCCGTGCCTTTATAAGGAAGACCATATAGCCAACAAATTTCATGTCTTTTTATTTTTTATTTAAAATGAATTCAAGCCAGACTCCTTTCTTTAAAACTTAACTTTTCTTGTGTGCAGTTACGCAATTGCACAAGACGCGAAGAGCTTGTAAGCGGCCTTCCAGCTGTTCAAGGTTTATATGAAAGCAGCCGTTACATAATTCTGACACAGATACATTATGTACACGTCTGCAGTTCCTGGGCAAAGCTCAGAAAAGGCCATTTCAAAACTTAAAAAAAACCTAAAAACTAAACAAACTCGGTTCCTGGAAAAACCCAAGCAATTACTTGTGTTTAATAGGTCAAGTTTGGGAGCCTTCTAAGCCACTTATAAGCTTGCTATAAGCTAATTAATTGATTATATTTAAGCAGTAGATGTAGGCTGCAGCCAAGATCACAGGCCCATAGTACTACACAGTGTGCAAAAACTGGTTACAGTCTTTGCTCCAAAGAATTGAAAGTCTGAAGACAAGACAGATAAAGGAAGGCTTCAGATCTCCTTGTAGGGTATGTCTACACAGCAACCTTATTTGGAAATAAGCTGTTCCATAAAGCTTATTTTGAAATAATGCTGCTACACACAAAAATGCATTTTGAAATAGCACTTAGCTATTTTGAAAGACGTTGTCTGCACAGATAGAGCCTATTTCGAAACAGGGCCACTGGACACACTATGGCTTATTTCAATACAGGCTCTATTCCCTGTCTACACAGCCCCTATTTCGAAGTAGGCACTATTCCTCGTGAAGTGAGGTTTACCAATGTTGAAATAAGTCAACCGCTATTTCCAAATTATTTCAAAATAGTGGTTCCATTGTGTAGATGTTAGGACAGTTATTCTGAAATAACAGCCGCTATTTCAAAATATCTTCAAAATATCAGCCAGATGGGGCACTGAATGATGGAGAGATAAAGCGATTCACCAAAGGTCATACAATAAATCTGAGTCAAGAACAGAATGCAAAACAGCCTGAGCCCCAGCCCTGTCTTAACCACAAGACCCCCTACGAGCATCCTAGCAGCCTTGACAGCATTCCTAAATGATATCCCCCAAGCCGATATATGTGGGGCCACAACCTGAACCTTGGTCATCATGGGCGGAGCTATTTCCATTACCGTTGTCAGCATTGCTGTGCTTTCCTCCATGGCCAATACAAAACCTCAGAAGCCCTATCATCTTACCAAAACACAGCTCTACAGTCACCTAGAGTGGACCAGCCATGGGGACAGTGCTCAAAAAGAAGTTACTCACCTTGTGCATTAACGATGGTTCTTCAAGGCGTGTACCTCTGGGGGTGTTCCAGTACCCGTCCTCCTCCCCTCTACTTTGGAGTCAACCTACTCAGCTCTATGATAGAGAAGGAGCGGAGGGGGTTCATGTCACGCGTGTTCTACACTGGGAGCCAACAGCACCATGAGATGCCTTCTGCGCATGCGCATTGTGACTGAGCACTGCTAACGAAAACCTCCCAGCACCAGCACGAGGACGCACTAAGACCTAGAGTGCAACACCCCTAGGAAAACAAAACCTTCAGACTGGTTAAATATGATTCTTCCGATTGAAAGAGCGTGTCCCCACTGGGAGGGAGTCGAGGGGCTTTGCCAAGTTGGACTGAAATAGAGGCTGATTTCTGGAGGTGACATGGGATGATCATAGGCAAGATAGAGAACGACATGCAAAGATCATTTACAGTAGTACCCCAGTGCCACATCAGGGACAAACCTTGAGCTGCTGCTTCTGCTCTCCTGCCACTGGGTTTTAATTCATCGTTTGGGGTTTTGAATATCAATTAATGTTTGACCCCAGCTCAGCCTGCAGGGAAAGTCTGATCCTGCAGTAAAAACAAGCATGATGTCCCTCACTGCCAGGCCAGCTAGGTATGTCAGAGCACTCCTGACAGAGCTGCATCTGGTGTCCAAAGGCTGGACCGCAGGGTGGGATTTCTCCATCCCCAGAACTGGTGCTTGGAAGAAGCACGTGGTTTTCAGGTGATTGTCCCACTGACCTGCCATCCCATTACTAGTGCAGGATTTCTCCCTGCAATACATCTTCGAGTGCATCATCCAAGCTAGGTTTAAAGGTTCCAGGTGCTGCGACTTCCTCCCCAGCCTCAGCAGAGTACTCTGCAGACTGATGCATCTCACTGCAGAGAGGTTTCAATGCCTTTGAGCTAACATTTTCACTTCCCTTATTTCATCCCATTACTCCTAATTCACCCCCCAGGGCTACCTACATCTCTAAGAAATCTTCTCTCCACTGGTGCTTCACTGGGACAAGTATCTCAACATGGTTAGTGCTTACCTGTGTGATTCATACTTTTGCTCTCTCCATATTTCCTTCTAAATCATTGCATCTGCCCCCTAAGTATCCATTCTTCCTTTTCTCCAACTGCCTTATTCACCAACTTTTTGCTAGTGTCAATGTGCCCAGAACAATGCACACTACTTCAGGAGGGAATCCTTGAGAGAACCACCACCACCTACGCTACAGCTTCATGATGGGAGGCCTCATCTCATGCAACCTCAATGCAACTGACCATTCCTATAGCTTATCTTGCACTGCAAGTTTATAGCTCCTGGGCTTCCTCTGCTGGCCCTCACTGCTGCTTTGCAGCAGCTCCCTTCCCCTGAATATTTGTCTTTGACATATGACCCACTCTTTGTTATTCCTGTTCCTAACCTGTCTAGTCCCCACTTTGTCATTTTCCTGTCCTCACTGGTGTTTGAAGCACTTCCCTCACCTATGTTGGTAACGTGGATTTTATTAAGGCACTGCATCCATCCTCTTCCAGATAAAGAACGTCGATTTTACCCAGGTCCAGACCTAACACCAACTCCTGTGACACAGTACTGGAGGCCTCCCTAAAACTCCAGACGTTGCTGCTTATCTTCACATTTTGTTTATGATCCATTGGCCCCTGACACTACTCACTTCCAAGCCAACTGAAAGAAATCATGCAAGCCACTAACAAACCCTTCACTAAAAGCCAGCCATGAGACATCTACCATGCCTCCCCTCCCAGCCACACTCACTTTCCAATTTTGTCAAAAGTAAAAATTTTTACAAGCCAGCAAGCTGAGCTGGCAAGATCTGTGCTGGAACAAGAAAGTTATCACAGTCCATTAGGAAAGAATAAAGAAATCCTAACAAAGAATAAAGAGACCCTATTGCAACATCATGCCTCCCCTCCCCAGCCACCTTTTCCCCTGCTCCTTTGGAACATAACAAACCATTCTCATTCAGATTTGTTACGCTACAAAAAATAAAAGCATTCCTTTGGTACTTGCTAGTGTAATTATGCAGAAGCTGTATGTTACTAAGTTTTCTCTATACATCTTCCTTTCCCCGCATCATTCTGTTTCTACAGTATGTCCTTCTAGCCTTTAATTGCTAGAATATTCCTTCTGGGCTTACTGAGATCTCTATTCAAAAAGTGAAATACTGAAAAGTAACCACCTTCACAAAGAAGTAAAGTAGAAGTTGGTGAACTGTATGCATGTGAGAACAATGACTCTTAGCATTTTATAGTAATTACATAGTATTTTTAACCATCCAAGAGCTGTACAGTGATGTTAACACAGTGTGGTAGGTTTTACGCACAGATGGGGAAACAGACGGAAATATTAGCTGACTTTTTCAAGGCCAAAAGGCGTGAGACCATTAGAGTTAGGATTGGAACTCAGGCTCCTGGAGTCTTAAAATGAACTATTAAACCTCCTGAGAGTTCTAAAAAATAGGTGCTAAGATAACTTGTGGTTCAGCTGATATTTAATTGCTATTTTTGATTTAGTGGATTGTGTAGTTTCTGCTTCTTAAGAACATATGAATGGCCATTACTGGGTCAGACCAAAGGTCCGTCTAGCCCAGCATCCTATCTGCCGACAGTGGCCACTGCCAGGTGCCCCATGGGGGGGGACACCAAAGACAATGACCAAGCAACTTGTCTCCTGCCCTCCGTCTCCAGCCTCTGACAAACAGAGGCCAGGGTCACCATTCCTACCCCCTGGCTAATAGGTATTTATGGACCTAACCTCCATGAATTTATCTAGCTCTTCTTTGAACTCTCTTATAGTCCTGGCCTTCACAGCCTCCTCTGGCGACGAGTTCCACAGGCTGACTGTGCGCTGTGTGAAAAAGAACTTTGCTACCCATTAATTTCATGTGGTGTCCTCTAGTTCTTATATTATGAGAACAAGTGTATAACTTTTCTTTATTCACCCTCTCCACACCACTCAGGATTTTATGTACCTCTATCATATCCCCGCCCTCAGTCTCCTCTTTTCTAAACTGAAAAGTCCCAGTCTCTATAACCTCTCCTCATATGGGACCTGTTCCAAACCCCTCATCATTTTAGTTGCCCTTTTCTGAACCTTTTCTAATGCCAAAATATCTTTTTTGAGGTGAGGAGACCACACCTGTACACAGTATTCAAGATGTGGGTGTACCATAGTTTTATATAGGGGCGGTAAAATATTCTTTGTCTTATTTTCTATCCCTTTTTTAATAATTCCTAACATCCGATTTGCTTTTTTGACTGCTGCTGCACACTGCAGGAATGTTTTTCAAAGAATTATCCACAATAACCCCAAGAGCTCTTCCTTGATTAGTTGTTGCTAAATTAGCCCTCATCATATTGTATGTATACATGGGGTTACTTTTTCCAATGTGCATTACTTTAGACTTATCCACATTAAATTTCATTTGCCATTTTGTTGCCCAATCACTCTGTTTGGTGAGATCTTTTTGAAATTCTTAACAGTCTGCTTTCTTCTTGACTATTTTGAATAGTTTAGTACTGTCCACAAACTTTACCACCTTGCTACTTACCCCTTTCTCTAGGTCATTTACGAATAAGTTGAATAGGATTAGTCCTAGGACTGACCCTTGAGGACACCACTCATTACCCTTCTCCATTCAGAAAATTTACCATTTATTCCGACCCTTCGTTTCCTGTCTTTTAACCAGTTCTCAGTCCATAAAAGATCTTCCCTCTTATCCCATGACAACCTAATTTACACGAGAGCCTGTGGTGAGGGACTTTGTCAAAGGCTTTCTGGAAATGTAAGTATACTATATCTACTGGATCCCACCCCCATCTGCATATTTGTTAACCCCTTCAAAGAATTCTAATAGATTAGTAAGACATGATTTTCCTTTACAGAAAACATGTTCACTTTTGCCCAACAAATTATGTTCTTCTATGTGTCTGATAATTTTATTCTTTACTATTGTTTCAACTAATTTGCCCAGGACTCACGTTAGACTTACCAGTCCGTAATTGCCAGGGTCGCCTCTAGAGCCCTTTTTAAATATTGGCGTTATGTTAGCTGTCTTCCAGTCCTTGGGTACAGAAGCTGATTTAAAGGATACGTTACAAATCACAGTTAATAATTCTGCAATTTCACATTTGAGTTCTTTCAGAACCCCTGGATGAATGCCATCCGGTCCCGGTGATTTGTTACTATTAAGTTTTTCTATTTGTTCCATAACCTCCTCTGATGACACTTCAATCTGGGACAGTTCCTCAGATTCATCACCAACAAAGGATGGTGCAGGTTTGGGAATCTCCCTAACATCCTCAGCCATGAAGACTGAAGCAAAGAAATCATTTAGCCTCTCTGCAATGGCTTTATCATCCTTGATTGCTCCTTTTGTATCTTGATTGTCTATGGGCCCCA
Organism: Carettochelys insculpta; assembly: GCF_033958435.1. NCBI lineage: Eukaryota > Metazoa > Chordata > Testudines > Carettochelyidae > Carettochelys > Carettochelys insculpta. The sequence goes on from NC_134157.1 coordinate 20,471,131, forward strand.
CTGGTTGTTTAGCAGGCTTCTTGCTTCTAATGTACTTAAAAAACATTTTGCTATTACCTTCTGAGTTTTTGGCTAGCTGTTCCTCAAAATCTTTTTTGGCTTTTCTTATTACATTTTTACACTTAATTTGGCAGTGTTTATGTTCCTACCTATTTATCTCACTAGGATTGGACTTCCACTTTTTAAAAGATGCCTTTTTATCTCTCATTGCTTCTTTTACATGGTTGTTAAGCCATGGTGGCTCTTTTTTAGGTCTCTTACTATGTTTTTTTAATTTGGGGTATAAATTTAAGTTGGGCCTCTATTACAGTGTCCTTCAAAAGTTTCCATGCAGCTTGCAGTAATTTTACTCGTCACTGTAACTTTTAATTTCTGTTTAATTATGTCTTAAACAACACACTGCTAAGTGGGTGACGCTCCTTTGGGAATTCATCCCCTACTTGACTGCTTTTTATCCTCATTTTTGTGTATTTCCCCTTTTTGAAATTAAATGCCAGAGTGTTGGACTGCTGAGGTGTTCTTCCCACCACAGGGAAGTTAAATGTTATCATATTATGGTCGCTATTCCCAAGGGGTCTTGTAATAGTCACCTCCTGGACCAGATCCTCTGGTGCGCTCTTCTCTGATGTAACAGAGCATGCATGCTCAGACTCCAGAGTTCCCCAGGACAAACGATTGACAGGTCTTGGTAACCAGGATCTGCCTTGCCTCAAATCTATAGAAGCCAAAAAAAGAATGTCTGGTTCTTCTGATGATTCACTCAAAAGTCTGACAATGTTTGCTCTGGGTTGAATTCCTTAGAATATCAAGTTATTACTCAGCGATGTAACAGTTCTGTGGTTTTGAGGCTTGACAGTGGCAAATCTCTTTTCAGGTTCCACCTTTCTTCCACCTGATTTCACAAATATGTACCCCAAGTGGATACTTCTCACCTGTCTAATGGGGTCACTTCTTCAGTGGGTGTCAGTGTTGTGTTGAAGTCAACAGAGTTATGACAATTTATAGCTGAGAAGGGCTGACCCTTGACATAATGAACATCTGTTTACTAGTCTTGCTAAAGTTATCCTGACGGTCCACAGGGTCCCTGAAGCCTGGAATGATATTGGTGTCATCTCTTGCAATTTTTAAATTCAGGAAGTACAGGAAGCATGCTGCGGAGGCAATGCTTCTACAGACTAATATTTGCCACCCATCAGAAGCAGCAACTTGAACAGACCTGAGAAGTTAACCAGTAAATATGTGCTGAATATGCAGCATGATGGCTTTTTCCTGTGGGTTAAGTCAAAGGGCATGCCCCCAATTTGAAAACTGTAACCAGAAGGAAAATTAGAACTAAAATGCTTCAACAACTAACTTTACAATTGTTTTTAACTGATCAAAACTGCAAAATACTTCGGACATTAATTTAAAACACAAAAATATAACCTTGAAAATAACCCACAATAAACATCAAATTTATTGAGAGACCAATACCCAAACCAAGGAGCCTTACATAGCCTTTATGTGTATTGCTCAGATATGACTATGACACATAAAAAGTCAATCTGTACTTTATCAATGAACTTGGCATGAACTTCATTTAGTGAAAAGAAACTGAATTTTCTAATTGCCTCTCCAGTTTTTCATCGTCTTTTCTAGGAACAAGCATTAACTTACAGCTCATTCCCATCTCCTGTGCTGTAACAATGAACTAAGTTGTTTCAGAAGTGAAAGATTTTGATTCCCTGGGGCTGGCTGTCCTGCTGCTGAGGTGTGAAGCTGTGGAAACATTCATGTGAGATTTGCCAGGAAGGGGAGTGGGGCAGCGGAGAACAGATCAACATATATGAGCTGACAACCAAATGTCCAGAATGCCAGACGTGGTCTTCTCCCAGTTGAAGTGAGGCAAGAGTAGGTCAGGGTACAAATGGCAAAATTCACAACATACGAGAGAAATGGCCTTATGTCTTAAACAACAGCTGCTAAGTGGGTGACGCTCCCTTGGGAATTCACCCCCTGCCCCACAGCCTTTCCCTACAAAAGTATGCAGAGGGCTACAGCTGTGAGCCATGCACATGAGCTCCTACACTCCTACCAACACACAGACACGAGGGGTCAGAGTGGGAGGCACCCAGATTTGCCTTTACAAACACGTTCCTTTGTTTATTTTCATTTAAACACTGAAACCTCTGGAGTTCATGGGACAGAATGTGGCCCACGGAGTCCCAGCACGACATAGCCCACTCTCCACAGTGTTCACTCAGCTCAATTTGGATGGCCCCGCACTTACATTTTGCGCTGTTTGTTTGATTTACTCTCCAATCAGAAGTAATTCTCAGAGTCTCACATTAATGGAACACGTTTATGTGCTTTGGAAAATCAATATAATTTTTTAATACTAAACTCACAGGAGGCAAAGGCACAGAGATTCCAAGAAGTCATTCATTCTCTGCCCTTTCAAGCCTATTTTGTCTCATGCACCCACACGCACGTCACCTTGCTGTTGCTTTTTATACTGACAGCTGTACAGGGGACATATTTAAAAAGGGAATAAAAAAAGACCAGTACACCGGCATCATACCCTTCCTGAGAAATAAATGCCAACTCTACATTAAAAGCATCAAGAGCAGCTAATTAAAAAGCCCTGGGGGAGAAGTATATCCCTAATTAGTTAGGGCAAAGGAAGGCTTACACAGGTAGGGAGAAACTCTGACTCCCATGGCAACGGAGCAGAGCTCTGCTATTATCTTACTCTGCAGTAATTCTTGTGGGATCAACTGCTTTCCCATCCCGTCTGCTCCTATCACCCCTTCAGGCTGTAGCAGTAGCAAGGAGGTTGTTCAAATATCCCAGTAAAGTCAAACCCTCCAGTATTCCTCCAGGCAGATCTCTCGCTGAATTAGCTTCTCCTCTCAGTTCAACCAGGAGAAAGCAACACTTCTGGGGTGGGAAAGGATATTTGCCTAAGTAATTATTTGTGTGCCTCCTGCTCTCCTATGTGGCCAGGGCCTTCAATCTAGATGGTGGTTTTCAATGGGTGTGCCATAAGAACTGTTCAAGCATGCCCTGAAGTTTTGTCATTTCCTCTCACCACAGCTCTTTGCAGAGACCCCCCCCAGGGGGAAATTGACGACTCCAAACCAGCTAGGGCTCAAGTAGGAAGGCTGCCTGAGTCCCAGCTGGTGCAGGGTTCATCAATTTCCCTTCTCTGCAGTTCTACAAGAGCCACCGTGGGAGGAAACTGATCCTGCGCCAGCTGGGACTCAAGCACCGAGAATGCCTGAGTCTCAGCAGGCACAGGGTTGGTCTTTGTAAAGCTGCCACAAGGGGAAATGCCGCTGTCCCCCTTCCCCCTGGAGGCCCATTTGCACTGGGAGGCAGCTGAAAAGCTGCTTCACAGCCTGAATGGGCTGATGGGCAGCTTGCCTCCCCTCCCTGATGTGGCAAGGGGGAGGGAGGGAGGGCGGAAGCCTGAAGGAGCTGGTGTGTGGTAGAATTGTTTAACATGTGCCATGTTACTGAAAAGGCTGGGAACCACCGATCTAGGTAGGAGGTGTGTAGGAGGAGAAAGGGACATCCATGCAGCACGCTTTCCCCTCCTACAGAGATGCCCCTCTCCAGGATGCTGGCTCCTTGGAGCTGGAGAGGGTACTGCATATATCTACATTCCTGTGGATTAATCCCCATCCACCAAACCGGCCAGGGGAACATGTGGAGGTGTGTACACAGTCCTGGCTGAAGCAGGTTCCCCTCACACTGCTGAATGAAACGGAGACAGAAGCAACATAGGATCCTTTGTAGCTTTCCTAGAATTATATTAGCTTAGAAAGACACAAAACATTTCTAATATTTAAATGTATCCAATATGATTCAACATCCAATAAAAATGTTCCATATTGGACAATACCCTACGGTCCATCAATATCCAGCAGAGAGAAAATGAGAGCCTAGTCATTAAAATACTGGAATAGGACTCTGGACATCTCTTGGGTTTCAATTCTCAACTCTGCCCCAACGTCCTGTGTGAATCTGAACACGTCACTTTATCTCTTTGTGTCTCAATTCCCCACCCGTAAAAGGGAATTAACACTTCCTTTCTCCCACTACATGTCTGGAGCATTTAGATGTTAAGCTCTTCAGGATGAGACTATCTGTTCACTATCTGTGCAGTGGCCTCACTTTGGTGAAAGCCAGTTGGTGCCACAGGTTAAAGCTCTCTAGTCCAGCACTCTCTCACTTCGTAACATCCATAATCTGGCCTGATTTTAGCTAGCCAGACAACCACTTATCATGGGTGTAGCCGTAAAGTTTGTTTCCAGCCGCCAGTCCTAGCTCTCAGTGTTTTGTGCTGTTATTTAGTTGCAATTCACCCCTAAATGCCTTTAAAGACCCCAGTAAGCAGTGGAAGTGTTGGTAATGTTGCTAGACAATATCGACCTCCCACGACAAATTTTCGCACTTGGCACTAGTCAGGTCCCCAGGGTGCTGGGCTAGGGAGGTTCAACCTGTACCACCACAGAAAAAATAGCTGGGTCTGTAAACAAACTGCTACAAACTCGCCCATTTTTTAAACCAACTCACATTTTTAAGATTAATTAGCTTTATTTAGGAAATAAATAAGCAGCATGAAAATACAGATGGATGATGTAAAAACTCCACTCTCTAAAATTACACAGGTAATTACAAAGAGTAATTTTTTTCATATACTCTCACAGTGCTCATATGGACTGACATTATAGGAAAATACCTTTTCTGCTCATCAAAGTACATTTTAAACATGTTTCTGAAATATTAAACCTAGAAGAGAGAGAACGCACCCAACTCCTCTGTAACTTAGCTTGGACCGATAGTTACCTGTCTGTAGTTTTTGGAAATTTGATATTTCATCACAACTAATTACTGAAAAGTGTACTCTCAAGATGTAAACACAGGGATTTGAAAAATCCACCCTTAGGCCAGCAAAAACACTTTAGATTATTAACAGTAAAAGGACTTTTCATAATTTCTGCTGCAGGTTTAGCTATGGTTTGCATTTCACTCAACTTGCACAATAAAAGGAAAGTAATAATTTCACTGCTTGTCATGAGTCAGCTACAGCACTGGGCTACTTGGGCATCCAGAACTTCGTGGGAAACAGTTTAGCATGAAGGAATCTTTCACTGATTAAAATGAATACAACAATTTAATGAAACCTTTTCACTCTCCTGGACCCTGATCTTGCAAGTTGATCTAATTCAGAAAAATGATGTAATTCAGGATTGGGGGCTGTATTATGAACTCTGTGCTCTTTTCCTGCCCCAACTCACATGTTAGGATGCTGATAATATCCTTTTAAATATTTTGTTTTGCATCTGAATTATCTGATAACCATCTTCTGTAAGAAGTTAATTTTAATATCCATTTATATAAAAATAAATGGCTAAAATTTTCCTCAGGATATTAACACAAGCTATTTTAATTACAATTCAAAACTATTTTTTCTGCCACACTTCTGTCATCTTCTTAAGCACTACCAAAAATTCAGCACTTACAGGTGGTATTTTAAAGTCCATATGCTTGGAAGTTGTCAGGGATTGATCAATTAATCTAGTGATTTAGTTCCACAGACAAATTAGTATTTAGTAGATTAAAGCACTTCAAGACAGAGTATGAGTAGGGCCTTACCAAGCTCAGAGCCATGAAAAGCCTTTCAAGGCCTGTGACATCAAGTCTTTGGTGTGCTTTTACCCTATACTATGCAGGTTTCATGGGGGCAGACAGCCTCTCTCAAGCTGACAATTGTGACACAAAAGGGAGTTGCAGTGGAGTCACAAGGTTATTTCAGGGGAAGTGAGGGTGGCGGTATCACCATCCTTACTTCTGTGCAGCCTTCAGATCTGGGTGGCCAGACAGCAACAAATGTGGGCTGGACACCCAGTTCTTAAGGCAGCATCCTGCCAGCTGCAGCACAGAAGTAAAAGGTGGCAACACCATAGTATACCACCCTTACTTCCACGCCACTGTCTTCAGAGCTCAGTGCCCTTAGAGGGGAGATTGCTGACCAAGGGCCCAGCTCTGCACGCAACAGTGTAAGGTAACAGTGGGAGTATTGTAAAATGCCACCCTTCTGCACTGCTGCTGCTGCCTCTGCCTTCAGAGTTGGGCTCCTGGCCAGACGCTACTGCTCTCCAGCTTACCAGCTCTGAAAGCAGCACTGTCTCCACTCCGATGCGTGTTAGAAATGTTTGTTAAGAGGACCATAGATCGTTGAATAGACTATAGAAATCAAAGCGCCAAAGCACATCAGACTATAGACTTTTAAAAGGTCCAGCAAGTATTCTGATGGAATCTCTTTGCAACCTACACTTCTCCCTGACAAGTTACATGTGGTAAGTAGCATCTCTGATAAACAGGTTGCAATGGTAGCATGATTTTGGCTAGATGTTCAGGGACTTAAAAAGTAAAAAGAACTGCACTGATTCCATCCAGAACGGCCCATAAGAGGGGAAAGCAGATGACAAAGAGGCCATGAGGTTAGGGGAGCACAGATGGAGAAAGACTGGGCTAGAGATAAAATGGAAGCTTGTAACTTTCTCTTTGGGATAAAGGGTTGTATTTCATAAACATATTATATATAACAGTTTCCAGCCTCTCCAGCTTTTTTATTTATTCCTTTGCTTTAGTTAGAAAAATAAATGCCCCAAAGTTTTCTAGTGAATATTTCCACTGCAACATTTTAAAAGTTACTGTGACCCAGAGGAATTTCCTATGATCAGAGCACAAGAAAAAAATAAAGAAAAAAAGACAAAATAAATAAATACAATACAATAAATTCACTTGCCCTGGGAGTTTTAGAAAGTGATCAGACACTTAAAATACTCATATACATGACTTATCTGCTGCTTGAACTAAGGGATGTAGGGTTCTTGATCCAAGTAGAAATGTATTGAAGCTCACAACTCCCCCGGCTCACCTACTAGAGTCAAGCGCCTCCCTTTAGTAAGAGCAAAGGTGTATTCACATGATGCACCGTAATGAATCATAGACACAATAAAATCTGGCTGAACCCGACAATCGCATGGCTAATGTGCAAGAATATTTATACAGTCTATAAGAAAAATACCCATATCACATAATCCAGTGTATAGAATTCAATTTATGAAAATTCAGCCAAAATCCAGTGTTTTCAAAGTTAACACATCCATTTATGCTAGCTGATGCATGCATCTGTGTGTGAGAGACTGATGGACAAATCTGAATCCCCATGCAATGATGGAGAGAATACATATCTTTGGAGAGGATGCAGCATATTCATTTCTCTACAAAGGTGGCCAAGTTAAGGCTAAACCTTCACCCTTTCCTTTCCAGAAATCTGACAACCACAGGAGCACTGGAAAGGAGCAGGGACACTGCTTCATCAGGAATCTGGCCAGCCCTTTCAATGTGTGTGTATGTAGGGGGAGGGAGAAAAGGGTAGGCATAGGAAAGAAGAAGAGACTTGCTCCTTCTACCAACCCCACACATGAGCCTGTGCTGGGACTGACTAGAATCTGTCCCTCAGTTTGGAACTTAAGAGTATCAACAGGTTATATTTTTTTTAAAAAAAACAACAACACTATTTTGGAAATTTGCAACAACACACTCCTGGACACTTGGTGGCATAAGGCAATGTGCCTCATACTATGGAAAAAAGTAAACACAATGGGTAGATCTGCAGCTGGTAGAGATGACTTCAGTGGAGCTGCAGGATCTGACTCACTATATTTTGTGTGGGCATGAAAATACACACAAGGAGTAAGTAAAGGACTTGCCAGAGATAACCTAAGGGATAGTCTTTGAAGCGGTTGCATGAGTGTATTGGCAAGTGCTCTCATCCCAGGATTTATGAATTTGTTTCTACAATGCACTTAAGGAAAAGTGTGTCGTCTTTGACATAGGCATATTTGGGGGACTGTAATTTGCACAAAGGGAGGAACATGGGACAGCCACTTGCAACATTCATGTCGCTCACTGGTCTTTGAAATGAAGCAGAAGCCAGATCTGGACGAAAAGCATCAATCACATGCTCTCTGTTGTTTTGGTCAAGCATCATAAATGTGACCTGAAAAATAATTGTGGGAAGAAAGGAGTATTAATGCTTCCTTGCATTTCGAAACAAACCAACAAAAAACAAAGACAAAAAGCATTAAGATCCTGTGCATTTTGATAACTGCAAACAGGCTGCAAAAAACAGCTGGATGCTCTATCAAAAACTAAACACAAACTAAAATTAATGTTTATCAGCCGGCAAGGTCAGCTAATGAGAACAGGAAGATTATAATGGCTCCCAGATCAAATGTTTGCAACTTTGCCACTTGTAAAATAATATAAAATAAAAAAATTCTGTCTAGGTGGAGAATTACACAGTGCAAAGTTTTCTCTCTCCCTCTCTGTCCTGACAATTTAAACAATAACCCATGAGTTTTGCTAAGCTATTACATTAACTCTATTATTGTGGTCTGGCTCGAACTAGACAGCTCAAGTTGCAGTATGCAAACGTGCAGGAGGGATGAAAAAAATAAATATCAGTGTAGAATTTTCCCTGCTCATTATTACATCTATTAATTTACCGGCATTTAGCTTGAAATAGAAAAACACAATAGGGAAACAAACTATACTGAACTTTGATTCGTTGCTCTCTTTAGTTGGTTGGCAGATACGGTGGCTATTTGATGGGCTTACAGAACTATTGCTACATCACAGTCAATTTTAGAACAGGGATTGGAATCTCATTAAACTTTTTCTCTCTTCCCATTAATTTATTGTGGCTTATAATCAGGCTACATGTGCACCTGCAGAAACCAGACAGAGTAGATAAGGAACTTGTCAAAGATAACCCAAAGGAGTCTAGGCACAGATGCAAACAGACTGCAGATCTCCTGCAGAACTCCCTTGCTTTAACCAGTAGGTGATACTTCCTTTCTAAATTCTGTACTATCTCGGTATATGGTGATATAGAAATTATAATAATAGGCTTTCAGTAGATCACAGACAAAGGTTTAGCTATAGTAAATCCAGAGCATCAAAATATATTTAAGATTCTGGTTTCCTGCATATGTTACAGAGCTGAAATATGAAATCTCAATAGGAGCATATCCCTTCATGTACCATCCCAGCCTGTTTAAAGCTGACTTATGCCCCTAGATTAGAGCATGGCTTCTGGTGATCAGAGAGGGGAATGGAGCAATATTGCACATCCACTGAACTCAGTTAAAAACCTTTGCTGGACATCTGTGGGAGCTGGATTGGGCTTATAATGTGGGATCACGTTGGAAGGCTGTTTACTCTTATGTTCTATTCAGCAGGAAAAAAGCAGTGCTATTTCACTGCAGAAGAAAGGGGAAAGCCTCTCAGCATTATGAACAAGAGAAGTCTGCTCTTTTTACCTTGTGTTTAAAAGGCCATGGAAGCAATGCATCATACTCCCCTTTCATGACCACGAAGAAGAGAGAGACGTGTGTTCCTTTCCCTGATCCATCACCATTCAGATAAATCCTCAGGCAGACTTTGTAGCCATATTTTGCAGTGTAGAAAACTGAAAATTAGAACTTGTGATTAGTTATGCCAGAACCTGCCAACAATTTCCTAATGGCTCTCACAAATTCAAAAGGGCAAAAATACAACAGGTGCTCTGTGACCAGTATGCTGGGGAGGGCAGATTAAAAACATTGAAGGTCCAGTGGGAGAAGCTCTTTTAATGACTCAGACATTGTTGCAGCTGATCTGTAATTACCTGCAAAAGCATGTTTTATCTAATCAGCGAGAACGACTGCAGTAGCCACTCGAGGCACTCTCACTGTGACATCAAATCACTTTACTAGGGATGAAACAAGGCAGATCCAGCAGATGTCACTGTAACTAGCAGCAGTTAGAGGGCAAATAAACTGAAATGAAAGCCATGTACGGGTACAACAAACAGTGCAGCAACACAATCACGGGCGATACCAGGCTATATGGAATATGTTTCACAACCACTACGAAGATGCTCAGTTAAGGACATCAGATCCCCCACCGTATATATTATGCTTTACTCTTTTATCTTCTGCATTAGGTACTTCTAGGCTAAGTTTTTCAGCTGGGCTAGTCTGTGCCTGTCCTTTGTACAGGTCCAAATGGGGCCCACAAAATTCCACCCACCTTTCTTTTGCCAGCACAGATACCAAAATTTGTATCCTTGAGTCATTGATTTGTGGCTGTAATTCAAACTGTTTCCTTCCCACTGCTACTATTTGTGCTCGCAGTGTAAAGAGCAATTTTTTGCAGAGGGATTTTTTTTTTTATTATTTCCACACATGCACTGCTCTGACTAACAGGAAAAAACATGAGTGCAGAAATCATTGTAGGTATGCTAGAGAAGGTCAGCATACTGGCATCTTAAAGTTCAGCTAAAATCAGACACTACACTGAGGCAGCCTCTGAAGGGTGGCTGGACATCCACACAGGCTGCACAGCTCCCAGCATCAAACAAGCCTGCTTGGATTAGCCACTTGGCAGTGTATTTTGACTTTTGGGCACCCTTCCCTGACAATCCTGAGGTAGAAAGGGTCAAACAATAACTTCAGAGCAGAAGCTGCCTTGCACCCTTTTATAAACAGTATTTTAACTCTAGACTCTACTTTAAAGAACCCTCAAGTCAAAGGAGCAGATGGAAATATCACTTGAGATATCAGCTGGCTTTTCAAGAGATTGATTTTGCTAGCGCATGTACACTTGATGTTTCTTACCTGGAGAATACAAACTGACTATCCTTCCAGTCACAGAATCATGGTACTTTCTGTTAACATCTGTAATTTTCCATAAAAAGACTCCATCGTAGGACGCTTGTTCGAAAGACTGGAAACACTTATGGAGTTTGCTCAGGGCTGCATCTTTCTCTCTCAGACATTGGTGCAACTCTGTAATCTGAAAAAATAAATTCCTGTTCAAACCCTCTCCATTGCCTCTACAGGACCTTCTGCTGCAGAGGCAATTCAATAGGGCATGTGCTGTCACCAGTGCCCTCACGCTACAGAGTGTCAAGTGTGCTTGTGTGGTATTTTTGTTTTTTTGTTTTGTTTAAACCTGAGCTTAATTGTTATAGAAGGCAAAACCACCTTGATGAATACACAATATTGGTTTAGGAGGATCACACTGTACATGCGAGTATAAATGCCTTGCTCTCTTATGATCTGAATCCAAGAAGTGCTGAATGCCCATAATTCACCACATCTTTTAGGTGCCTAAATATGTGTTCAAAGATCTACTTGAGAGGCCAAGTATCGGAGGGGTAGCCGTGTTAGTCTGGATCTGTAACAGTAACGAAGGGTCCTGTGGCACCTTATAGACTAACAAAAGTTTTGAGCATGAGCTTTCGTGAGCACAGACTCATCTGATGAAGTGAGTCTGTGCTCACGAAAGCTCATGCTCAAAACTTTTGTTAGTCTATAAGGTGCCACAGGACCCTTTGTTGCTGCTTGAGAGACCAACGTATCTTTGTTGTGCTGGTACTGGGTACTGGCACCTTGGCAGCCCCAGCTGCAGGATTGGCTAGGGTTGTGGGCCAGAGAGCCGGCTGAGTACAAGCTCCTCCTCCCCCCTCCGCTTTTTTTTTTAAATAAAAATAAAGACTGTCAGATATGAAAACTTGTCCAAAGCTATACCAGGAATTTTGGAGATGGGATTAGAACTCAAGTGTTCCTGGCTTCCACTCTGGTGTCTGGACCACAGATCTGCACCCTCCAAGATTTTTGTTCATATATACTAACTATTCAGGCTGTACGAAGACACAGGGTCATGATCAACATTTACCTTCTTTTCCAGGCTTTGTATCATATCTTGATCAAGTCCACTCTGCCTCTGAAAGCCTGCGATCTCAAGATTAGAGGTTTCCACCTCCTTGTTGAGCACCGCCACAATGTTCTCAAACACATGCAACTTGTCTTCCAGCTCAGAAATCACTTTCTCCCTTACAAGCCATTGCTGAATTGACTCTTCCTCACAAACAGATGAGCCAGGAAAACAGTCCACTTCCAGATCTCCACTGACTTCCAGAGCCCCTTGGATCTGGAGATCAGAGATTCTTCGTTCCAAACCTTTCCCTTTAGACTCTGCTGTGGCTAAGCGGGGGATAATGCCATTTGCAGCTCCACCAGTAGGCCACAAACTTGTCTTCAGTTGTTTTATATGCTGCAGCAGCATCAGTAAGTGGGTCCCCACTGCAGTCTTTTCATGCTCTTTTGTCTTCTCTTTGCTTCCCTATTGGGAGGAGAGGATGATGTCACTGCAACTAAAGTAACTAATTTAGAGCATATCCTCCTTTTGCCTTTATTCAGGCAAAACTTGCATCAGCTTCATGGGAGGATAAACTGATGTCAGGCCTTCAGGGGACAGGCCTGACTCCATAGTATAGGACTTCAAAGGAAACATGGCTAAAGACAAAAACAACCTGCCCAGTTACATTAACAAGAAAGCAGTTGTTTAAATCCCTCCACTTTCCAATGTGCTACACAAATAAGCAGCTAGATTCTCAGGTTGATCAGTATTTAACAAATGCATTGCACACAAAACATATGAGACCAATCTATTTGTAAGGCAGTAAAAATATGTTAAAATCCAAAGCAGATTTTAGAAACAGTTAATGCTGTGGGGGGGACAGTTACATTGCAGAGACATAATATTAAACCTCATATATCTGTAGAATTATAATAATTATAGAACTATCCTGTTTAAGCTGAGTGGAACAAACACTGCAGGGGGAAACACGTCTCCGGCTGAATTTCACACCTATGAATTGTTACAGTCAAAAAGTAGTTCCACACTCTTCCCTTCTTTTTTTCCCAGAAGGGTTTAAATCTTATCCCCACTCCTCCACGAAAACTGCGAACAAAACACCAACCACATCCAGTAAAGCCATACTTAGTTTAGCGCCTAGGCTGGTTTGTGCCAACAGCTAGACTGTAGAGACTGTACTTTACTGGAGACCTTCTGGAATAGGAGCTGACAGTTTTACTCACCTTAAATGAACAGCCAATCTCAGAAAACCGACAACTGTCTTTGCTGTTCAGTGGCATTGAATGGTCCTGTTAAAAACAACAGCCACAGAATAGTAAGTACCAGTTTCAAGGGTTTAATTATTTATTACAATCCCCTGGGCCAGACCTCAGTTTGTGTAAGTTAGGGTTGTTCCACCGAACTCTATGGAGCAATCCCACAGAGGGGTCATTCCCACCCTGTATGGCACAAGCAAAGGTAATTGATTTAGAAGCTGCAGGATAAATCACCAAATCTTGAGCTACTGAACAAATGATGTTGTCATGCACTGCCATGTGTGAGGCCTGGTTTCCATCTCCAGTCACCAGTGTCCTGACATGTGAGCAGGTGGGATTGAGAGCATAGCCAAGATCAAATCCAGCCCACACTGACAGTAATTATATTCTATGGGGTATGCGTGTAACAATGGTCTATCCAGCAAGCTCTGTACAGTAATGCTACTTGCTAAGCAATGCTGGTTTTCTGTATCCCTCTGAAAGGCCACTTTCTGCAGCACTCAAACCTAGGAAATCCATTAGCACACAGAGCAAGAGGGAGGATGCTGGATTGCCCCCAAGGCAGACTTGCATGCAGTCAAGTGCCTTTGCAAGCCCTACCTGCTGTACACACCAAAAACACAAGCATAAATATCAACACTAGCACAAAGATTCCCAGTCAAGTCTCAGTACAATACAGACTAAAAATTAATAGAATATAATAAAACCAAAACTCATGAATAACACTCCCTCCATATTAAAGAAGCTTGTTACAAAGAATTCAAGACCCCATGCCCAATGACTCCATATCCTTCACTCTGCTCTTCCCAGAAAAGAACAGAGGAGGAGTGTGCCTTGCAACAAGCCGTGAAGGGTGATCCCTCTTCTATCACACCAAGGATCTGAGGTTAGAACCCAGTCCTCTCCCAGCTACTGTTGCCACATGGAGATGCTGGGAAGTTGCGTAGGTCAGCAAAGTGAAGAGCTGGTACTTGAAGGAACAGAACAAAAAACAAAACAATAATCTTTCGGGTGTTACCTACCTTTTCCTTTGATGGTCCTTCTGGGCGTGCCCGTTTTTGGTCCTTCAATGAGTTGCCTTCACATGTGTGCTTCTGTCATTAGAGTAAGAGGACAACATTCTGGGTACAGTGCTCAAATCATGACATTTCTTTACCCAGGACTCTGTGAAATACAATCTCTTTATGCATGTACAGTAAACTCTTTCATATCCTGCAGCCACAGGACTGGGAGGTTGCCAGATAGTCAAATATTCTGGGTAACAGAGGTATACTTAGCGATGCATAACACTAAAGCAAAACAAGATTAGATACTAAGAAACAATCAAAAATATTTGCAGAGTACTTTATTTACCAACATCAGCAGTATTGTACTCTGTAAATTTATACTGTATTTGCTGCATTTATTTATATTTACTTTCACAATACTGTACATTTGGAAAATGTAACTAAAGTTTGCGTATGGTTAAAATGCCGGTTATTTGAGAGTTCCTCTATAGTAGAATGCCACTTATGAAAGAGTTTACTGAAGGTAACATGACCCCCATTTCACTGAAAACTGACGTCTGGGGAAGTGACTTGCCTGAGGTGCTTCCAATCCACTGAATCACGTTGGAGCTAGCTAATAAGAGTTGCACTCTCAACCACTGTTTCTGGAACAAACTTACTGGGAGGCCTCAGGTAAGCCCCTGAGCCCTGCAGAGGCAAATTCAGAAGCAGTATACCAGCAGAAACTTAGAATCCCTTTCCCTCATGTAGTCTTTCTGAGACTTTCTATGGCCACACTTCCAAAGCATCAAGCAGCCTCAGGAAGTAATAGACCACAGGGGATAAGGTTGGAAGAGACCTCAGGAGGTCATCTAGTCCAACCTCAACTAAATCAAGCCTCACCTTAAAAACTTCTAAGGATGGAGAATCCATCTCCTCCCTAAGCAACTCATTCCAGTGCTATATCATCCTCCTAGTGAAACAGTTTTTCCAACCTATACCTCTCCCACTGCAACTTGAGACCATTGCCAAAGAGCTGGGGGAAAGGCATAGTATTGACTCCATTTCACTTCCACATAGTTTGAGTGGGTTAAGTAGGTCTTAAGGAAACTAAAGCCCTGCTCTAAAGATCAGAGAAGTCCACTGACCTTAAGAATATGTCTTCACTGCAGAATTTTTGACTTGCTTTTACCTAGGTGTTGTACCTAAGCCACCCTCCAATTCACACACAAAAACCTCTGGCCCCAGTTTAGTGGTACATTCAGCTTGAGCTAGCTGGTCCACCCTAAGGTAGGCTGAAGGCAGATGATGCTTTTATTTAGGCTGATAACCTGCCCACCCACTTTGCAAAGAGGGCACAGGATGAACCACACAAGTGTTGTTAGTTCTCCAGTGCTTGCCCCCAACTCCCCCTGGGTGCCCAGACAGAAAAATTCTTCCAGAGTATACCGGACAAGAATCAAATGGTAGCTCATGTTACTGCAATACAAAGAACCAGCAACACTGCACCTCTCATATAGTCAATGTATTTCTCTTGTTATATTCTAATAGCCTTCAAACCAGCAATAAAGCTGACTGTTTGTTTTGTGTGGGGTTTTTTTGTTTTTTTTTTCTTTTTTTTTTTAAAAAACAGAAGGGAGGATATCAGCCTTAATTCTATTATATGGAGAAAGACTTGAAAAACATTTCTGTGTATCTCTGTAGAGTTCTCAAACTTTAAAAAAAAAAGAACAGGGAAAAACATTCAGAAACTTAGGACTAAAGAACTGATATTACTTTTTGCTGTCCACTGTATGATAAACTGCAGATCTAGAGATTTCCCAAGCTACACTGCAAAGACAATTATTCTTCTTTCTAGCATAATAGGTATTTTCAATCAAGGAGCCCCAGATGTGATACCTGTTAAGAGAAAGTACAGTGTGATGTTTCCTACGTGGGGCCCTGAAATGACTTACAGAAACTTTCCACGCTCTTCTTGGGAAATTAAATGTAGGCAATGTGCAAGTCTCACTGATTTCAAACCCTAATAATAAAACTTGTATGCAGTGACAAGCAGGGAACTAAGGACCAGAAAGCAAATACACATATAGACTCTCAATTCATTGCTTGGGTTTACATGAGGAGCTGTCTCAGATCTCATCTGTTAACATATTGGAGACTGACCTGATGCGCTTATGAAATTTTTCTGATACGATGTGCTAATGCATGAAACTCTTGGCTTGAAAGAGTTGGGAAACATGATCCTCTGCTGCTGGTTCATGCCATGACTGTAGACTGTGTGTTTTAGCATAGCGACTCTCAAGCTTTCAGCTTAAACAGTTCAGAAGTTTCACCTTTAATCTTTATAAATGCCTTTGCTCACCAGTACATTTCCTTTAGCCATCTGGAAAGTTTGTATAGCACTGCAGTTCCAGCAACCCACAAAGTATCTTTTCTGCAAAGCGTGCTGAGGTCTCTCTTTCAGCTCCCCAAAAACACATCCAGAGACCTCCCTCCCTTCCTCCCTCTCCTCGGCACTTTCAGAATGCTCCATATCTCCATCATTATTTATGATGTGCCTCTTTTTCATTCTTCACTCTACTTTGTTCATTCAACTTTGTCCTTTTCCTGCTTCCTTTGTTGATATGGTGGAACCCAAAATCAAATTAACATAATCGGATAATATGTGACATTAACGCAAAGCTTGAAACATGGTTAACCAGGCCCTAAGCATGATACGGAGGAAAAAATGTGTGTGACAATGCCCAGACTCTTTTATTTGCTCCTAGAGTATTCTGAATAAGAAGTTTGGACAAACAGGCAGAGCTAGCATACCACAAGGCTTCAAACTTAGCTAGTCAGCTCAGATAATCAGTGAAATTACAATTTTATAAGTACCATACAAGAGGTTTTTAAAAACCTGTCGGCCTGGTTCACAAAAGCAAACATGATTTCCCATTGAACTGGCCTCTAGCTACACCACAAATACTCTCTCTCTCTTTCCAGGAACAGATAAAGGTAGTAGAAGTAGTAAGGGCTTCGCTACTGTAGATCAGATCATAGGTCTACTCTGCCCAGTCCTCTCATCTCATATCTGTGACAATGCCTGATGTTTCAAGGCCAGGTGAAAACACCCGCCATAATGCATTAGGACCGCATTTCTCAAACTGTGGGTCCCAGGGAGTGAGGTCACGAGCAACTTAGAGGGGGGTCGCAGCTGGATTCGGTTTTTCTCTTGCAAAAATTTGTGTGTCTCTGGCATCTGAACTGGCAATCCATTGACAGTGATCACATGATTACTGATAGTTGGTCTCCTTTCTCTTGCAAATATTTGAGTGTCTCCAAAGTCTCCAATGACAATCTAAACGCCGATCCTGTGATCTCAGACAGCTGGGTTCGGCGTCTTTCGCAAATATTCATGTGTCTCTGCTGACGCGGCAGAGTATTTACTACCACAACAACTTTAATAGTCCTTGGAGTGTATGTGAAGTTCCATTCTTTTATCAATTATTACAAATTTATAAAAACTTTTATCGGGTAATAATAATATAATCTTGAACTCTATGATAAATTGAAAGTGTTTATAAGGAAAGTTGAAGTATGGCATACCAAAATGGAAAATTCAAATTTAGGTGTTTCCTACTTTAAAACAATTTATTGAAAGCAAAATAACACACACATTAGTGAAGATGTGAAATTCTGTATTTTAAATCACCTTTCTTCTTTAAAATTTCACTTGAAGAACTATTTCTCAGATACAGATATTGAAAAATTTGATTGGATAAGGAACCCATTCAATGCTAAACTAACAGCTGGTACACTCACTACTACTGAAGAGGAGCAAATCATTGATATCTCTTCTGGCACTGCTTTAAAAATAAAACTGTCAACAACGTCGCTCTCTGAATTTTGAATCAGTGTGCAAAATGAATACAAAGAATTAAGTGAGAAAGCTATGAACATACTGATCCTGTTTGCAACATGTTATTTGTGCGAGTCAAGGTTTTCTGAAGTTGATGCTAAAAAAAGCAAATATTGATCAAAAGTAAATGTGGAACGAGAAATGAGAGTGGCTATCTTGACAATGAACCCCGGATTTCAAACATTATGCAACAAAAAAAAGCTCATGCTTCACATTAAACAATATGATTCCAAATTTGATACTTTTTGTCTATTTCCAAAAAAAAATTTAGTTATCAAACGTTATTGGCGTATTTATTTCTTGTCCAATCCTAATCCCAATCAAATGATTAGCTTTACTCATGGAGCAGTGAGGGTGGGGGGGGTCACACGAATTCATTTAGCATTTTAGGGGGTCAGGCTATCACAAAGTATGAGAACACTTGCATTAGGACAATTACACGTTGTGAGCAGGGTTGGCAGAACGCAAATCTCACCTTAATGCTTCCCCCTCCACACATGGCAAACAGTTCACAGCCTCAAGCACAGAAGCAGAACATCTCCCTCTCTCTCCCTCTCTAATCTTTTAAAAAGAATATGGAGGCCAGGTCTACGATAGACATTAAAGTCAATTGTAGACATGCAATTCTAGCCACAGCACTTGCGTCACTGGTATCGACTTATCTACAGTTGACTTACCTGGCCGTCCTCACAGAGGGAAACTCTCCTGTTGACCTCCCTTACTCCTCATGATACTGAGGAGTACGGGGGGCGTCAACTGTTGACCCAAGATTGTTCAATTTTGCTCATCCCTACTAGGGAACTTCCGCATAGTGCAGACACCCTCAATGAGGGTTGAGCCGGGTTTAGGTGCTGGGTTGACTGCTCTGGAGACCACTGCACCCTATTCACAGAACAGGCAAAGCGCAGGTTATAGATGGACAAGTCTTCACACCTTGAGCTGCCTGTATACCTGCACCCTAAAAGGATCACCTCTCTCAAGCTGAGAAGACAGTTCAGTCTCCCTCGCTCATTCATTCCTTGAATTCTTTGCTGAAACTGACATTTGGGAAGGCAATTTTGGGGCTAGGAAATAAGGCAGTAGTGGGCAAGCTTTCTGGGCTGAGGGTCATACCTTTGGAAATTATATGGCGGGAGATGAATGCTCATGAAATTAAAAATTCATGGTCAAAAGGGACATCACAAGTTTATTTCAAAGTCACCACTATTAAAATAATTCTGTTGAACCACGCACTGTTAGAAAAGTACACTATGTTAGTGGGCTGTTTGTTGATTTTGCTCCTGTCTGAACCCAATTGTACGTTAGCTACAAGTTCTGAGTGTACTGCATTCTGTAAAAGTTTGGTAGTTTTCACACTGATCGCTGACTTCTTTACATCATCAGTGTTTCTCTATTTGACCATGACAATAATCAAAATATATCTAAACTATTTTAGCTTCAAAGCATAATTTAGCAATTAAGAAATTCCTTGACCCCGCTTGCTGGTAGGAGCTCCGACCGGGTGATGTGGGCCCCTGACCTCGCTCCCTGACAGAAGTAATGAGTGGGTGAAGTACAGCAAGCTCCTGACCCTGCTCCCTGACCAGAGTAGTAATGGCCCTGTATGGCCAGACTAAAAGGTCTGGCAGACCAAAAATTTGCCAGGGACTCTAGTTTGAACACCGGTTTAAGGGCATTAAACTTACTTCATATAGGTTACCAAGGAGTCAAAAAATGATAGCAGAGGAGCTCCTATTTTATAGTTCTTACTGTCAATTGGGAAAAAAATGGATTCCAGCTGCAATGAAATTGTTTTTAGTGGATACTACTCCCGGTTATGAAAACAAAAAAGATGCAAGCAGCTTCTTCTCATAGATTACATGCTTGCAAAATCGAATCTCAGAACTACTGATACGTGGAAGTCAACATTCAAGGCCAGTTTGCCTAACAGGTTGCCAAGATTTCCTAACCAAAAAAAAAATAAAGCATCAGATAACAGATTAAACAGGATGAGGGAAATGAAAACAATTCTTCACCATGAAGAGCCCAAACAACCTCTTAAGGCAAACCCTAATCGCACACATGTGAAGAGAGGAGCGAGGTGAATCAAAACACCTTGCTCAGTCAGATCTCCCTCTCCAAGACCCATAGGACCAGGGCCCACTGTACTTTCCGAAGGTCTAAAATTGGTAGATGTTTCCACCTTTAGTTATTTGCTCTTTTTAAAATACACCCTGAATCTAACACTGGTAACAAGTGCCTGTCTGACAGCCCAGCTGGCTGAAGTCATCTGTTTCCCCCCCGCCTCCTCTGCCCCACCCTGCCCCCTCACCACAGAATGAGAAAAAAATGAGCAGCAGCTGTGCAAGCTTCCTGCACGTGCTTTCCCAGAAAGCTTGCCTTATTCCTGTCATGGAAAAAGCGCGTCCACAGAAATGAGAGGGGAGGTGAATCTCCATAACCTGTTCAGTTCCTGGAAAGACCGCACCACAGGCGATTTCCCCCCTCACTATCCTATGGGAGCATTCCACATTACAACTCTCCCACCACTTCTGTGGAAATGGCCATCCCTCCAAGTTGGAATTCCGAGCCTTGCATTGACTTTCCTTCAACTACCTGGAGGGGCAGCACTTTTCAGTCCTTCCTCCAGAGGTGAAAGTAAGCCAGCGAGCCCCATGCACAGCTGTGATAAGAAGAAACCGGCGGCTTGGGCACATTCGACTGCAGGAGGAGGTGGTATGTGCTCCCAGCCAGGATCCCGGAGCTCTGCTACAGGCAGCCAGGGAAGTGAATGGGGCTGGCTGGGGGTATGCCCCAGTCCCTTCCAGGACTGCCCCAAGTCTCTCACTCCCAGGGACCCCTTAAGAAGGGGGTGCAAAGCTCTGAGCCCCCCAGATTCATATAGGGACATTGCTGGCTCTTCTCCTTTGTCTCTGTCAGGGAGCGAGGGGAAAGTGCACAGTTTGCTGCATTCCTCACTCAGGCAGATGAGCTGTGCACTTTGCTCTCGTTCCCTGACAGGGACAGGAAAAGAAACAGAAGAGGCATGGTAGAGTCTTGGGGACGGGGAGGGTGGGCGGGGAAGGAGGCTACAGCCCTCCCCAGTGCTCCCAGCATACCCCCTACACAAACCAACCCCAAATCTCTGCACTAAGCCCACCCTGAACCCTGACTCCTGCACCCTCCTACATCAACCCCCTGCCCTGAGCCCTGCTCACACCCTATGTTGACTCCTGTACCTCTCACACCTCCACCCGTCCTGAACCCCTAAGCCCCAAGCTCCTGCCCTTACTCCTGCACCTCCCACACATCTACTCCGTCCTGAAGCCCCCCAGGCCCAAGCTTCTGCACTTACTCCTGTACCTCCCACACCTCCACCCCCATTCTGAACCCCCCCCCGCAGCCCCAAGCTCCTGCCCTTACTCCTGAAACCCCCACATCCTCACCCCCCGTCCTGAGACCCGCTCACCTGACACTCCCTAACCCCTGCCTTGAGACCCCCCCATTTCACACCACACTTAAAATTCTTACAGGTACTGTTGTATCACTACTCCACCCCAACCCCCTGTCCTGAGGGCCCCTTCCAGGGTGTGGGGGACAGCAGCAATAAGACAGTACCTGTAAGAAATGTAAGTTACTTTCACCCCTGCCTCCATTGCAAACTGGGAGCTGAGTGCTGCCTCTGCAGCATTCCTAGTCCGTACAGTAAGAGATCACAGAGCCTAAAGACAGAGAATGGAACTGCCTTTTGAGTATGTTCAGCTCAAAACAGTTACTGCAGCTTTGGCGAGGACATACGTGTGACATTTCTTAGGCATGTGGCCACTGCTTTTGGCTTAGGAATTTTATCATAAAGATTCACAACTAAAGACATGATGCTCAGATGTGCACTAGCTAAGTTACCTGTCTTTCCCATCCCTTTACCTTCACCCAACGACATGGTTTCCTTTTTCAAAACCACCATATACTCTATACCCATTCACACTTTGTCCTGGGTCACTTCTCTCAGCACAACCCACTGTATTGTGGTGCACACAAACAAAGGATAGAATCAAAGGCACAAAGATAATATTTTTAAAATTAAAAAGAAAGCAAGGAATCTTTCTAACACCCAACTCATCTGTTATGGCTATGATGTGAGGTGGCTCTATTGAAAGAAATGCTAAGCATGACGTGAGAAATGCATTTCAATTAAAGTAACAGCAACCTCCATGGAACTGGTGAAGTAATCAAAGAAAACAACTGACCGGCTCCCCTGGGGTCAGGAAAGATTCTGTTTTGTTTTTTAACAAGGGCTGACTTTAGACAAATACGTCTGTTGGGGACTGCTGAGCTTTAGTCTTAATTTTATATGTACTGCAACATCTTTAGTTACAACAATACGCACAATGTAAACATAAAACTAAATGTGTCTGACCAGACCAAATGATACAGATAAGAGAGAGACTTCAGCAAGAATTTGCAGTGCAGTCGATGCATTGGGATCTGCCTGGATCCACTGTGCTAATTTGGAAAACTGACGGATTCCAAGGCCAGGGCAGACCACTGTGATCACCATGTGTGACCTCTAGAAGGCAGACCACAGAAAGTCCCCAAAAGAAATAAAAGCTGATGTCTCTTAGTAGAAATATTGTCTTATAAAAACCTACTGTGCAAATTTGCCAATTTACTGGCCAATTTTGTATGAAGTTTAAAAAAGACCTATATTTGAGATCTCTTCTGTGGTTTCTCTGGTTGCATGTCTCACCCTCTTGACACCGAGGGTATATCTACATTTAACGGGAGATCAACTCATTCAGGGTCGATCTTCCAGAGTCTGATTTCACACGCCTGGTAAAGATGCTCAAAATTGATCTTTCTGGGTTCTAGAATCAACCCCCTGTACTCCTGCTCTTGCAAGAAATAAGGGAGGTTGATTGGAGAAATGCTCCCATTGACCTCCCCCAGTGAGGACAGACCTTACAGTCAACTGCAGATATGTCAATTCAAGCTATGCAACCTGGCACGAAGTGCTGCTGACCCCTCAAATGAAATTTGTGTCGGGCTACATCTGGATGGTCAACTGCACCACACAGTTTTTCCAGTAAATACACCATGGAACATTATGCTGCAGTTGAAAAGTTAGCAAGGTCAGAAAAATGAAACATTGTCTGGATACATAACCTTAACGAAACAAGAAGGAAATATTTAATCTGACAGCCATGAAAGCCATGGAGTATTCAAGACTTAAATATAAAACCCCTGTTTTGTTTTAAGGCAAATAAAGGTTCTTACTTGGTATTCATTGCTGGACAACTTCCGTTTACATTTCTGGCATGTGGTCAAGTTATTAACGCATCCATTATCCAAATGATCTGCAAGTTTCTTTCTCATCACTGAATGTCCACAGCCAGTATGGCAAGGGATTAAAGCATATTCACATAGGCTCTGATGATCCTGAAAGTTGAAAGTTATAAACTAAGACGCAACCTTGCACAGATACAGCTGTGTCTACAAATGGCCTCCATTCTTTTCTGCATCACATCATCTCTGCAAATGGGAAATTTTCCACCTCATTTTCTGACACACAGAACTAAGAGTAACAGCAACGAAGGGTCCTGTGGCACCTTATAGACTAACAGAAAAGTTTTGAGCATGAGCTTTCGTGAGTACAGACTCACTTCATCAGATGCTGGTCATGGAAATCTGATTTCCATGACCAGCATCTGATGAAGTGAGTCTGTGCTCACGAAAGCTCATGCTCAAAACTTTTCTGTTAGTCTAAAAGGTGCCACAGGACCCTTCGTTGCTGTTACAGATCCAGACTAACATGGCTACCCCTCCAAGAATTAAGAGTATGAGTCGCAGCTTGAGCTGCGGTACTCGTCCTAGCTCTCTGAGCCAGTGCACTAAAAATAAAGGCGTAGCCTTGGCAGGACAGGCGACAGTAGCACAGGTAGTCACCCCAACACAAACCCTGCCCTGACTCCTGGGGTACACATGGCAGTTAGTCCATGCCACCACTCTAAACTGTTAGCGCTAGTGAACTAGCTCAATGACAGCTACCATGAGTGTGCCCAGCTCCAAGTGTTGACATAGTCACTGCCAACTTCATGTCTAAAACTCACTTCCTTCCTGAGGTTCAGCTTTAGTCTTAATTTAAAACAACACATGCAAAGTTCAGTGTGAATTCTCTCCTGAGCTGGCTCCTTCAAGGGCCTTGGTTTGCAAGACCTGCTGTCTCAGTGCCAGCCTAGCTCTTTGCCTCAGAGACTCCCTGGCTTTTACCATCACCAGAGAGCTCAGGAGCAATAATGAGATCCATCTGGTCTGACTGGCAAGGTGAGCTAGCAGAATAGCACTCCAGGGTACACATATGGACATTCTGTCACCATCTCTAGAACAGCACCAGGCCAGGGTTCTTACCAGCATACAAAATAATTCTTAAATCCTGTTAAATTTTCATTATTTGTAGTTGTCTCAGCTTGTTCCATGAAAACCAATAAAGTCTATTTAATTGTTGTCTATGGGGAATATTTAATTGCTGAAAAAGATAATGGGAACATTGTTACTGGCCTGAAGTTGTGTAAAATCTCATTTCTACAAATATCTACATTTTGAGGCCAAACATGATCCACAATGTCCCTTAAAGATTACCCTGATTATTACTTCTCACTGCAGCAACCTCAAAGCTTGTCCCCAGTGCATGAAGGAAGAGAGCACAGACTAGAAGATTTATGTTACAATAGAAATAGTTTGAACTACTGGAACTTTCCGTAACCATAACGGAGAATACTAATCATTTACAAGGGGCCTTGTGCCAACATCTCTATAAAATCCTACAATGCTGCTCAACTTTAAAATAATGAAGTGTTTTGTGAATTTACAATCAACTGCCTTAACTGTCTAAATCAAAATCTTCAGGGCCAGATCTTCCACCGATGTAAATCAGTGTACCTATATGGACGTCAAAGAACTAAGCTGATTCTACCAGCAGAGAATCTAGCCCTAAATTTCCATACTTACATAAAATGTTTATAGTCTAGATGTTAAGGCCCTGTCTGGTAAAGTACCAGTGATTCCAGAGGAAGCTGGCACACACAGCATATCCTTAGATGTGCTCAGAACCTCATGGAATTGGGCCTTGTGCATTATCTTTCTGAATTGTCTCTTTCAGGCTAAGACTCTCACACTGCCTGTGTCACAAATGATTTTCTTAAAGCAAGACGACTGTTCCAGCAGTGAACTCAGAAATGCCAGTTTTAATCACACGCCTTGTTTTCAAATCCATTTTTCTGTGTACTCATGCTGAGAGGAGTACCTTTTGAACTCTCAGAACTGCCTCACTGAGCAAAAGGGGTAGAGTTTTCTTTAAAGGAGAACAAACAGAAAACTTGTGCTAAATTAGCAAATAAAGGAAGAATATGGCAGAAGCAGCTCTGCAACTCCTCATATACAGAGACTGACTGCACATCACACTCCACTTAAAAACTGGGTCTAAAGAAACCCTTTTTGACTATGAAGCTTCTTTTGTCCTTAGGATTATTCAGAGAGGGTCAAGCCCCTCAGTGCTATTTACATATTGGTTCATATTTTCTTTTTTGATTGTTGTACACGTAGCAGATTTTGAAACAGAATCTATTTCACCTTTATCATTTCACATCACTATTCAAAGAACGACTGTAACGCACTAAACAAACAGCAGGCAGATGGCTATATTTCTCAGACTGTTTTCCACTTCCCTTGTTGTGTTAATATCTCCATGGGCCGTGCCTGTCAAACATTACTCTGGGTGATTGTTTTTTCTTACATAAACATAGACAGCACATTTCTTCTAATAGTAGTTTGGAGATCAGGGCATTGCAGGTTTCACTGAGGGTGACTTACAAGGTTCTTGCCCACTGTGTTATACACACACCTGCTGGAAAAACTACTGCTGACACATGCATTTTTAGAGAGAACAGGTGGGTGAAGTATTGTTTTTTGCTGGACCAACCTCTGTTGGTGAGAGAGAAAAGCTTTGAGCTGCAGAGTACTCTTGTTCAGGTCTGAGACAATTACTCAGAGGGCTTGTCTACACTCCCAATTTGGAAGTAAGGGAACTTCAAAGTTTGGCGGGTACTTCAAAGTGCTGTGGCTACACTGCCTGTCAGTGCTTCGAAGTTAGCAACTTGGAAGTTCTTGCAGTGGCCATTATGCTAATGAGGTGCTGCATATGCATCGCAGCACCTCATTAGCCCCCTCCAATCAGGCTGATTACCATGCCCCCTTGCTAGTGTAGACAAGTTCAAAGTGTGGCTGCCAAATATAAGGTAGAACAGATTGTTTAGCTCAAGTAGTTCATATTGGGTGAAAGTGATCATGAAATCAAAGAGTTCACAATTCTAAGGAAAGGTAGAAGAGAAAACAGCAAAATAGAGATGATGGATTTCAGGAGGGCACATTTTGGTAAACTCAGAGAGCTAGTAGGTAAAGTCCCATGGGAAGCAAAACTGAGGGGAAAAACAGCTGAGGAGAGCTGGCAGTTTTTCAAAGGGACATTATTAAGGGCCCAAAAGCAAGTTATCCTGCTGTGTAGGAAAGACAGTAAATATGGCAAAAGACCGCCTTGGCTTAACCAGGAGATCTTGCATGATCTCAAAGTAAGAAAGGAATCATATAAAAAATGGAAACAAGGACAAATTACAAAGGATGAATATAGGCAAACAACACAAGAATGCAGGAGCAAGATTAGAAAGGCTAAGGCACAAAATGAGCTCAAACTAGCTACAGGCATAAAGGGAAACAAGGCGGCTTTTTATAAATACACCAGAAACAAGAGGAAGACCAGCGACAGGGTAGGGCCATTGCTCAGTAAGGAGGGAGAAACAGTAACAGGAAACTTGGAAATGGCAGAGATGCTTAATGACTTCTTTGTTTCGGTCTTCACTGAGAAGTCTGATGAAGGAATGCCTAACATAGTGAATGATACTGGGAAAGGGGTGGGGTTAGAGGCTGAAATAAAAAAAGAACAAGTTAAAATCACTTAGAAAAATTAGATGTGTGCAAGTCAACAGGGCCTGATGAAATGCATCCTACAATACTCAAGGAGCTGATAGAGGAGGTATCTGAGCCTTTAGCTATCATCTTTGGAAAATTAAAGGAGACAGGAGAGATTCCAGAAGACTGGAAAGGGCAAATATACTGCCCATCTGTAAAAAGGGGAATAAGAATAACCCAGGAAACTACAGGCCAGTCAGCTTAACTTCTGTGCCAGGAAAGATAATGGAGCAGGTAATTAAATAAATCATCTGCAAGCACTTGGAAGGTGGTAAGGTGATAGGGAACAGCCAGTATGGATTTGTAAAGAACAAATCATGTCATACCAATCTGATAGCCTTCTTTGATAGGATAACAAGCCTCGTGGATAGGGGAGAAGTGGTAGATGTGGTATACCTAGAATTTAGTAAAGCATTTGATATGGTCTCGCATGATATTCTAATAAAAAAAAACTAGGCAAATACAATTTAGATGAGGCTACCATAAGGTGGGTGCATAACTGGCTGGATAACCGTACTCAGAGTAGTTCTTAATGGTTCTCAATCCTGCTGGAAAAGTATAACAAGTGGGGTTCCGCAGGGATCTGTTTTAGGACTGGTTCTGTTCAATATCTTCATCAACGATTTAGATATTGGCATAGAAAGTATGCTTATTATAGTAACAAAGAGGAAGCCATGCTAGTCTATACGCTATCAAAACAAAAAGCAGTCAAGCAGCACTTTAAAGACTAGCAAAATGGTTTATTAGGTGAGCTTTCGTGGGACAGACTGACTTCTTCAGACCATAGCCAGACCAGAACAGACTCAATATTGAGTTTGATCTGGTCTGGCTATGGTCTGAAGAAGTGGGTCTGTCCCACGAAAGCTCACCTAATAAACCATTTTGCTAGTCTTTAAAGTGCTACTTGACTGCTTTTTGTTTTGATATGCTTATTATGTTTGCAGATGATACCAAGCTGGGAGGGGTTGCAACTGCTTTGGAGGTTAGGGTCATAATTCAAAATGATCTGGATAAATTGGAGAAATGGTCTGAGGTAAACAGGATGAAGTTTAATAAGGACAAATGCAAAGTGCTATTCTTGGGAAGGAACAATCAGTTTCACACATACAGAATGGGGAGAGACTGCTTAGGAATGACTACAGCAGAAGGGATCTAGGGGTTATAGTGGACCACAAGCTAAATATGAGTCAACAGTGTGACGCCGTTGCAAAAAAATCAAACATGATTCTGGGATGCATTAACAGGTGTGTTATGAACAAGGCATGAGAAGTCATTCTTCCGCTCTACTCTGCGCTGGTTAGGCCTCAGCTGGAGTATTGTGTCCAGTTCTGGGCACCGCAGTTCAAGAAAGATGTGGAGAAATTAGAGAGGGTCCAAAAAAGAGCAACAAGAATGATTAAAGGTCTAGAGAATGTGACCTATGAAGAAAGGCTGAAAGAATTGGGCTTGTTTAGTTTCGAAAAGAGAAGATTGAGGGCCGACATGATAGCAGTTTTCAGGTATCTAAAAGGATGTCATAAGGAGGAGGGGAAAAACTTGTTCTACTTGGCCTCTGAGGATAGAACAAGAAGCAATGGACTTCAACTGCAGCAAGGGAGGTTTAGGTTGGACATTAGGAAAAAGTTCCTAATTGTCAGGGTGGTCAAACAGTGGAATAAATTGCCAAGAGAGGTTGTGGAATCTCCATCGTTGGGGATATTTAAGAACAGGTTAGATAGATGTCTATCAGGGATGGTTTAGACAGTACTTGGTCCTGCCCTGAGGGCAGGGGGCTGGACTCAATGGCCTCTCGAGGTCTCTTCCAGTCCTAATATTCTATGATTCTATGATATATTTCTAGGAACTGTTCAATGTGAACATATTATCTCACCCACTTTGTCTCTCTAATATCTTGGGACCAAGCACACATGCACAGATTTTTATAATGCATTCTTCACCATCATTCAAAATATGTTGGGTCTGCTCTCAATCCTATTTATACCAACTGGAAATTTTCACTGACTTTCATTCATCATTAGGACTAATCCTTAGCTGGTGTAAATTACTATAACTCTACTGAGCGTCAATGGAGCTACACTGACTTACATCACCTGAGGGGCTGGCTTCATTCTCTTTGTGACCCTGACACAGGTAAGTACTTAAACACATGCTTAACTTTAACCATGTGCTTAAGAGCCATACAATTATGCATATACTAAAATGCTAAATAAGGATGGACTGTGGAATCAGCTCCTAAATCCCCCACATTCTGCTAACTTCACAGGAACATGACTCTTTGGCACAGGCTATGGTTACACTAGAGAGTTTGTCGCAAAAGCCCCAGTTTGGTCAACAAAATTAGTGGAGCGTCCACACACAAAATGGGTTTTGTCTGCAGTATCTTGACAAAACTCAGCACATTCGCTGACAGCATTCTGCCTCTCCCCCACGAGGCATAAAGCTTTCGTCAACAGTTTCTGTGAACAACGCTCCAGGAGGCCTTCTGTTGGCAGACAGGACTTCAGGTTCACTGGGCAGCCCTGTTTGCTGAGCTTCTGGGGGTTTGTTCTGTCGAGAGAGCAGCCGGGCAGTCTGCCCACCTTCTGTCGACAGAGAGGATTGCTTTTTCAATCTGCTGTTGTGTATTGCCACAATCTGTGGACACAGGTTTTGCCAGGAGGTCTCTTCCAACAGTAACTACTGTCAACAGATGGCTGTAGTGTAACTGTAGCCACAATATTCATCCTCATTGACAAAACCCTGCTGCACACTTATGGTACACAATATAGAAGATGAAACCGCCAACTTTAAACTTACTTCAAAATTTTTCATGATACCAGACCAGCTGCATCCAGGTGTTCTACAGCATACTTTGAACTCAGAAATCTCTTTATTAATGGCAGCATCACTGAAAGCCTAGAAATTAACAAGAGGAGTAGTCAAACACGCGTAAATAAAATGATCCAAACAGCAGCTATGAGGTGGGAAAGGGCTAGGACTTTATAACTTGACAAACTTCTTGATTTTTTTCTTTTACATTTAATCTCCTTCAAAAATATTATTTGGTTTAACAAGTATATAGGCAAAGGCAAATGATTGTGAAATCCTATTACTTATTTCTTATAGTTCAAAAATTAAATTATTTGAGGTGATTTTAATAGTTAAAAATATTCCCTTCCCGCTGAAAATTGTCAGTATAAAGTTTTTCCTACTCAGAAACCTGAAAAGAATGTGTTGAAGGAAACTTAATTACAGAGGCCACTACTATTTCACGCCACTCCAGTGCAGGCATTTAATTACTGGTGTCATTAACACCTCTTTTGCCTGCTACAGAGAGGCATTAAGTCTATGTCTACCCACGGCATGTCAAACTCAACGCCTACTGAGGACTGCACAAATGACTGATAGCTTTCAAGCCCACCAAAGAAAATGTACTTCTATCAGAAAGTTGTAAATATTTATTATTATAGATTATGTTTTAGGCATATTTTATAATATTTTTCAGGACTAGTTTGAATACAATACTATAATTTTAATTGAGAATTTAATACTTTATATAGATTTCATTATTTTATAATTTTATTAATAGTTCAGAAACTTTGAGAAAAAACACACCTAGCAGTGAGGGAAGAAAGAGAATGGAAAGCACTGGAGATAAAAGCAGACCAGAGAGAAATACCAAAACATCTTGAAGAAAGAAGGGACAGATGATTTTGCAGAGAATATGCAAAGCCAGGTGTCAGGACAGCCGTGTTCTATGGCTAGCTCTGCACTCTCTGTGCTGTCAGTTTCATCATCTCTAAAAAATGAGGACAACCTACCACACAGGAAAGTCAGGAGTTACCAACCTGAATGAATGAAATGGACTTTGAGATTTGAGGCTGGAACGAACAGCAAGAGTTCATTTAAAGTGGTACCTGAGGGGAATGAAGCTGTACAGACTCAATGAAGAGTAACAGAGGGGCTGAGAGAAACAGATCATCATCAGCTCACTGGTGGAACGCTCCTAATTTTATGTCATGAAGGCCACTCCTAAGGTGGAATATTTCCACTGTACGGGGTTTGCTTTGTCAGTCATTGTGACCAGGTTAGAATGATGCTTTGGCTGATCTTATGTATTTCCCTCTCACCTTTGTACAGTGTGGGTACGACATAGTAAAACCTCTCCTCTGCCCCAAGAGCAGCCTCTCTCCCCATATGGAGGTTAGAGATTCCCCTTTGCACACCCCCTTTCAGTGGGCCATAGAAGACATCACAATCCAACATTTTTTTCCAGCACAGAGGAAACCGGGAGAGAGGAAAGTGGGGCTGGGTGGGACGGGGTGATCCCCAGTAGGGGAAAGGGTGATGGGGAAAGAAACAGGCCAGGATCTCACAGCTTCTGTGGCTATTATCCAAAGCCTGCAAAATATATTTCCTTTCAGTTCCAACGAAGGAGAAACACTACACTCCCCTCCCCTCTCTTCGACCCCCTCCCTTCCAATTTACACTGCACTTCCCCCAGTCTCTCTGCATTTCCTTCTCAGTCATTCTGGGGTTTACACTGCAATCCCCCATTGAACTGTGTTCTCCTGCCCCTTCGGACTCTTTGGGGCTTGTATTCCCCCAGCTGCAGTGCAGCTCCATTGCACCACTTGAGGTCTGCTCTGCTCCCCGTTACACTGCAGCCCTCACTGCACTGCCACCCATTGCAGTGCAGCCTCCATTGCACTGAAGGCCCCCTGAGGCTTCCACTGCACTCCCCATATTCCCTCCCCATATTACTCTGCCTCACAATCCTCTGACCCTTGCTCTGCCCCCACGGCTCCCTACCTGCCACTGCCACAGGCAGGCACCCCTTTCCGCCTCAGTCAACATGACTTTCACTATCCCTCTCCTTAGAGCCTTCACACACCCTCCTCTGGCTCTCACAAGTGGCAGGGGGCAGGCCAAAACAACAAATACTCTTTGGGCTGTCCATGTCCAACACGTGCATATTAAAACCCCCTTGGATCCCTGGGATTTTAATACGCATGCACCTGACACGGATAGCCAGAGGAGCTGGGATTGGTGTTTGTCCCACCCCCTGCAGCTCATGCATGCCAGAGAAGACAGGCTGCACTTAAATGCTTTATTAACATCCAGTGGAGGGCCAAATAAAAAAATCCATTGGGCCACATGTGGTCCCCGGACACGAGTTTGACATGGCTGGTCTACACTGCTGTTTTTTCTCCACGTTATTTGTCAATGTTCTAATGTCTAAAGGGCTGTTTCTACACCTGCCCCCTTCTTCGAAGGGGGCATGGTAATCAGGCTGATCGGAGATTACTAGTGAAGTGCTGCAATGAATATGCAGTGCTTCATTAAGCTAATTCTCCCTCATGACAACTTCAAAGTTGCCGCAGGCGAGAATTAGCCTAATGAAGTGCTGCATATTCATTGCAGCACTTCATGAGTAATCTCCGATCAGTCTGATTACCATGCCCTCTTCAAAAAATGGGGCAAGTGTAGACACAGCCAATAAGTAACGTTGGAAAACCTCATTCACACAGCCACAGCATTGCAAAACGGAGCGTTCTCGTTTAAAGCCACAATCACAGTCACAGCCTTGTGAAAGCAGCTTTCACGGAGCCCGTAATAGCTGTGCTTTGTTCACACATACTCCTTTTTGACCTTAAGGGGGGTGGGGTGGGAGGCAGCAGCAAAACTCATTCACAGAGCTGGAGTAATTATTTCAAGGAAAAAGCCTTCTTATCTCGAATTATCCTGCGTGGCTGTATGACAGTTTTTGGGGCGGTGGGAAGGGGTTGGAAAAAGTTTTTTTCCTGGAAAACAAAAACAAAAACAAAAAAACAGTGTAGACAAGTCCTAAGACTCAACCTGAATGAGGAGCAGAGGGAGGGATACGCTGCCTCAGAATCTGGCTGTTTCCATTTAGTTTGCCTAACATCCTAGAGAAATCCAAACCATATGTATGCATTTCTTCCAGCACTACAGAGGATTTTTCTGTAAGGAATCATGCAATAAAAAAATACAACATGAATCACTGCAGTGTTTTAATATCACATTTTGCACAAGCAAACAGACACAGCAGAACAGAAACAAATATTAAGAACACAATACGAAAGGGTGCAGTTTCCCCACAGATCAAATACAGAAAGCCAAGTGGAGGGTTACTAGTCTTCCCTGAGGGTGCGTCTACACTTGCATTCCTCTTTTGAAAGAGGTATGTAAATGAGGGAAATTGAAAATGCAAATGAGGTGAATATTTGCATATTCTTATTTCAAAAGAAGCGCTTTTGAAGTAAGAATATGCAAATGAGGTGTCAAATATGCCCCCATTTGCACACCTCTTTCGAAAGAGGAATGCAAGTGTAGATACATCCTAGGAGAGCTGGAAACAGAACTCACGAACCTTAACACGTAGTTACTTCCTTTAGAACATTTGCACTAAGAAGCCTTTTGCTTTGGGGCACAAGATGGTCACTAGCTGGGGATGCAAGGAATGCTCTCTTGGAAGAGAGCAGCAAAATTAGGCTGATGACGGGTTTTTTACACCCTGTCTCTGAAATATTTAGTATTAGCTGCAGTTAGAGACAGTACCTGATTTAATGGAAGACAAGTGCTTTCTGGCACAATTGTTCCATGTCTCTTGAATGAACAAACAGTGCCTTTATAATTGTAATTATCTGATTAGTTACATTTTCTATGGTAGACTATTGGTTGCATTATTACTGAACACTGCAATGACAGGCCTCTATACAGACAGACTACTTTAAAAATGTGGGGGAATGATCGATTTAATTAGTACAACTGTTCAATAACCACCTCACTGAAAATGGCATTAATTTGTTAAGAAACGCCCACAGTCTTTTAAATATTCAAGATTTCCTGTAAGGCAAAAAAATATCATTTATTGGGATGCAGGGATTTTTGAACAAACATATTTCATGCCATTTATTTTGACCTTACTTCTCTGGTAAATGTTATTATGTAAATGTATATTTAAGCAAGAGAAGTAACTTGTGCTGGGGTCTGTGTGCATCTGATGTCATAAATTGTCCTGTAGTGGTATGGAAATCAGGCATTACTTGGAAACAGAACTAAAAATGTAATCCTCGGTGTAACCTAGTCTGGGGGAAAAAAAAAAACTAGAATATTTGCACCTTTGCCTGTACATTATTTAAATAGATGCTCACTGATCTGCTTTCAGTCAACCTATAATATATCAGTCAGTCTATATTTTATAGAAGTATGATAGCTTGAAAACTATTTGTCCAGCTCTTAAGATCATAGTTTTTCCATAGTACAGGTTGAACCTTTTTAGCATGGCACCCTTGGGGCCTGACCAGTGCCAAACCAGAGAATTTGCCAGACCATGGGAGATCAGTATTGTCTAGCAACATTACAACACTTCCACAGCTTAGTGGGCTCTTACAAGACATTTAGGAATAAATTAAAGATAAATAACAGCACAGAACACTGAAAATCAGGACTGGTAGCTGGAAAAAACTTCATGAGACCATAGGACACTGGCCACATCCATGGTATGTGGACATCCGGCTAACTAAAATCATGCTGAACCATGGATGTTGCCAAACCACAGAGGGCCAGACTAGAGAGGTTCAACCTGTAACAGTTAACATTTAGGCTGTGTCTATACCAGCACAAATCTTCGAAATGGCCATGCAAATGGCCTTTTTGAAGATTACTAATGAGGTGCTGAAATGCATATTCAGCGCCTCATTAGCATGCTGCCGGCCATGGCTCTTCAAAATTGCTTATCAGGAATAAGGGGATTTCGAAGTTCCTGGGGTCCTTTCGAAAAGGACTCCCATCTGGATGAGCCGCGCAGGAGTGAAACAGGGCAATTTTGAAAAGCTGCAGCAGGCGACATGCTAATGAGGCGCTGAATATGCATTTCAGCTCCTCATTAGTAATCTTCAAAATGGCTATTTGCATGGCCATTTCAAAGATTTGTGCTAGTGTAGACGTAGCCTTAGTGTTTTACATTGACTAATAAATCATCAAAGAGATATAAATATGCATATCTTCACAATTATTACTTGGACACGACCATCAATTATGTTATTGTAAAAAATGGAGTCAGAATTCAAGAGTTCCTAGTTTCCAGTCCTGCACTCAGAACTCTTCAAAAGAACTTGTATTTACACACTGTAGGAGACATTTAAAACAATCAAACAGATTGCACAGGAGTGAATGAGTGCAGAATTTGGCCCATGTTGCTTAATGTAGATTGTAATTCAATATTACACAAGAGTGCAATTAAATACAATATAGTTATTCTTCTGAATCAACCAGCACTGGCTGCTGAAAGCTTTCAGTCTAGTGCACAGCTGGAAAATGACCAAAACCAAAGAAAAGAAAAAGCAGGTTAACAACCCCACAGTGGGCTTTTTGCTATGTTAAAACAAAACCCACCCTGAGAATTTCCTGGCATTACAGAATAGATTACTGTAAATTCATCTAACTTCAGAGGGACAGTCCTGGTGACACATGGGTTTCTCTAATGGTATGTGTCCTCTGTGCTTTCTGTTTCACTCTTAAATGTGTTAATCGTTATGGACACAGCTCAAGTAAAGCAGCTGTGCATGGAGGAAGTGAAAAGAGCAGGGAATCCTCACCTATTTTTTCCACGCAGGCCGCTCCCTCAAATGATCATTCACTTGAACCACACACTCTTGCTCCCCATAACATAAATGGAAAGTCTGTTAACCTCAAGTGCCAACACAGAACTTCTCCACCCTGACAAAAGGGCCTCATCCAGAGCACAATGAAGTAAATGAAAAGGTTTCTATTGACATCAAAGGGCTCAGAATCTAGTCCAAAGAGAGAGAAACTATCTTCTCTCTCTCTCTCTTTCATTATATTATGGTTAGCAATAAGATTCAGACCACTGAAATTGTACTACACCTCTGGTTTGATTTCCTCTGTTTCTTGGGAAACACTCTGGGTTGCTTTGACAGCTCTTTTGTCTCAGGCATTAACATTTATTAACACCAAATATATTGCAAACCCAATAAAGGTATTCACTAAGCATGAAATTCCCCCTATGCAAGGGAAATACTGCAAGGCCAAAGTACCACACCATAAGCTGCACAAAGGATAACTCCCATCTTAAGAGAAGGAAAGCCAGGCCTGAACCAACCTGCTCCAGACCCAAATATACTCCTGAACTTGGTGATTCTAATCCACATCCAAATGTCATAGTAATTCTCTTCTGAGCAATGAGTCCAACACAAAATCCTGGATTTATCATTCTGCAGGCCTGGCTTCATTGATCAAACCAAAATCTTAACAGAGAAAACTCTTATCATTGTGGGAAATCTCCGAAGATACCATTCAGGCTCCTATCTCCATTTCAGATAAAGTCAAGTTTTATTACAAAGTAACTTCTGCTATCAGCTTACTTATTCTAGAAAAGTCTTAGCCATTTGATAAATCATAAAAGACATTTTCTATGGTGACAGATATAATAGTTGGGAGATATCATGAAGGGGAAAAGAAAAACAGGAATATTAAAATCTCAGGGATGGATACATACATACATGCACACACACACACACACACACGCGTATATAACTTTAAAAATACACAGGATGTTGGGGGTTTCCCGGTGGCAATCAGATAATACAGAAAGGGCCACATACGCTACCGCACAAGAAAAATGGAAGGCTTATAGACCTTTTAAGTCTCTACTTGAAGGAGAGGAATAGGTGTTACTGGATCTCTGTTACGATATTATTCTCAAAAAAACCCAAACATCCTGTTAACATGTAATTTTCAGAACAGCCACTTATATGCCAGTGAAATGCTAACACAATATTTTGAAATTACTTAAAAAGTATAAACAATGCTGACACCAGTCTCATGTGTCAGCCTGGATCCCTTCCAAATCAAGTTTTAATTTAATGAACAATTTTTAAAAAGAAATCAAATATTGCACCTTTTATAACTCCAGTCATGGAAAGAGGGAAAAAAAAATCACATTTGTGTTTTAAATGCTTTTGTTCTTGTTTCCAAACCCATATTCCTACAGAGGCATAGGCAAATCAAATCCAAAACAGGGGAAGAAGGTGTCTTAGCAAACCTCCACTAAGAGAAGGAAAGTTAACCAACTGGCCCAACATTCAGATTTCCAGTCAACATATGGCCACGGATTGCATAGGTATAAACAAGAATAAAATCTAGCCCAAGGCATTTATGGTCAATTCAAGCCAGTTCCTACTTATCTAACAATGGTCCCTATTCCATGGAACCAGTACAGTTCTACTGCTCAAGGAGGGCAACGTATGGAGGAGCCACATGGGGATGTACACCTAAGGCACAATGTAGAAGCCTGGTCCAGATGAGTGGCCTGCGTAGCAGGGTGTAGGAGATGGGAACAGGTACAGGGAGATGCTCTCAGATGCTCCAACTGAATTCCATAAGTAAGACAGATGCTCAACACCTCTGTGTACCAGATCTTGGCTACGTCTACACTACAGAGATCTTTTTCAAGAAGCTCTTCCAGAAGATCTCTTCTGAAAAAACTTCTTTTGAAAGAGTGCATCCACACACAAAAAAAGTGGATCAAAAGAGTGATCTGCTCTTTCGAAAGAGAGCATCCACACAGCCTCTTTTTAAAGAATGGACCAGGGATCGAAAATGAAGACTGCTCTTTCCAAAAATAATGGCCTGTGGAGCGTCTACAAACATTTTCTTTCAAAAGAATCTTTCAAAAGGGGGCACTCTTCCTGAAACAGGAAAGGAAGAGTGATTTCGAAAGGAGCACCACATTCTTTTGATTTACTTTGTAAAGAATTCTTTTTGTGTGTAGATGCTCCACGGGCTCTTTCGAAAGAGTCCCCTGTTTTCAAAAAATCTTTTGAAAGAACTTGCTAGTGTAGACAAAGCCCTTAAGTTATTTGTAGCACACCTAAGCACAACAAGGGGAGCCAACCAAAGGGTGAATAGGGGAAGAAGGAGCCCAGGAAGCCAAAGGTCACCACAGTAACAGATCATAGAATAAACATACATGCACTAACTGAATATGAGAGCAAAGTTTGACAAAAAAGAAGAGGCAGGAGTGGAGGCTCTGGAGGTTCTGGATGATGGCTAAAAGAGAAAATCTGCTGTGTCTTTATTATTCACTTTGTTTACAAACTTTGTGCCACAAGCCTGCAAGCCGATACAAATGCATAGTCCTCAAAACCTGTGGGAAGCCCCAGTGAATTTCTAAAGTTCTCAGTGCAGGCATTAGGGTCTGCCCATGTGGAGCAGGTGACAAGACTGGCGCCTTAATCATCACATTCCACCTAAAATTTCACAGAAAGTCTCTTGAACAGTTCTATAGGCATCCCACACAAGAGAAATCCAGAGGTTTTCACAGAATTGAACTTTATGAGGAGTACAAAAGGGCTTCGTTTGTACCCAGGCTTATACCTGGGCCTCATGTACTCTGCAATGCAGTAGCTGTAGGATTTGCTGTAGAATTGAGCATTTTTCCAAAAATCCTACAAAATGCAGCATTTTTTTTTAAATTATCATTTTGTGAGCACCTTATGCCCAATACTGTTTGAACCTCTCTAGTCTGACGCTTTCTGGTCTGGCAACAGCCATGGTTCAGCATGATTTTAGTTAACTGACAACCACTAATCATTAGTGTGGCCAAGTTTCCCACAGTCCCATAAAGTTTGTTTACAGCCACTAGTCCTGGATCTCAATGTTCTGTGTTGTTATTTAGCTGTAATTTGCCTAAATATCATCTAAGAACCCAGTAAGCAGTAGAAGTATTGGCAGTACTGCTAGACAATATTGACCTCCTGTGGGCCGGCAAAGTCTTTGGTTTGGCACCGGTCAAGTGCCGAAGGTGCCAGGCTAGAGAGAGTCAACCTGTGCCTTGTTTTTTTTATCTTTCCCCGCTGAGGGCTAGCTGGAGATACCTTTTGCTCCACATTATTCTCCACAAAAGAGATTTAGTTTGGTCTCCAAGCATGCTTTCTTGAACTGTTCCATGAAATCAGGCAGCTGGAGATTTGGGAGCAAGAGCTAATGTCCAGTTTGTAGCCATGGTAGAAAGTAGTGAAGTGATCCCAATGGAGAACAGCACAGTGGCTGTTATCTGGGGAGTTGAACCACTGAAGCCAGCTGGGAGCTCCCCCACTGGCTCGCAAACAAGGGACAGAAGATTCTGAGCAAATCTGTTATATTTTTCAGGACCCCTGGCTCCCACAATATTCTCCAGGCAACACAGTTGGCCAGTTTAGTCTATTAGGTTGTCTATACTACATTCCCCTTTCGATGGAGGAATGCAAATGACGGAGAGCAAAAATGCAAATAAAATGCTGATTTGCAAATCTCACACTTTATTTGCATAATCTCGTGCAATCAAATTTCTGGAAGATATTTTTCTGAAAGCAAAAAGAGTTGTGTAGACAGGGTTTCTCTGAAGCAAAACCCCATTTTCAAAAGAACCCTTATTCCTCATTTTTTTCAGGAATAAGAGTTCTTTCAAAAATGTTTTTTCTTCTGAAAGAACCCTGTCTACATGGCTGTTTTTGCTTTCACAAAAGTCTCTTCCGGAAACATGATTGTCCGAGATTATGCAAATGAAGCATGAGATTTGTAAATCAGCATTTAAGAACATAAAAATGGCCATTATTGGGTCAGACCAAAGGTGCATCTAGCCCAGCATCCAGTCTGCCAACAGTGGCCATTGCCAGGTGCCCCAGAATGATCAAGCGACTTGTCTCCTGCCATCCACCTCCAGACTCTGACAAACAGAGGCCAGGGACATCATTCCTACCCCCTGCCTAATAGTCTTTTACGGACCTAACCTCCATGAACTCTCTTATAGTCCTAAGCCTTCACAGCCTCCTCTGGCAAGGAGTTCCACAGGTTAACTGTGTACTGCATGAAAAAGAACTTTCTTTCATCTGCATTTTTGCTCTCCCTCATTTGCATTCCTCCACCAAAAGGGGAATGTAGTGTAGACGCGGCGTTATTATCTACACAGGTTCTTATACCATACTCTTCACTGTATTATGTGAGCCACCTTCCTAGAGTGCGTTAGGTAATGTAACTAACACCTGTCACATGTGCTTTGTTCTCATCCTCTTCCCAGAAGGA
This sequence comes from Carettochelys insculpta, assembly GCF_033958435.1. Classification (NCBI taxonomy): domain Eukaryota; kingdom Metazoa; phylum Chordata; order Testudines; family Carettochelyidae; genus Carettochelys; species Carettochelys insculpta. The sequence continues at coordinate 20,511,126 of NC_134157.1, forward strand.
GAAGAGTACGAAATGGAGTGTTTTGGTTTAGTACTGGCTTTTTTGATATGTAAATATATCTGTTGCTATGTGTTTATATTAGAAAAGGCAGGTCCCTGCACTGCGAGCACAGAGTTGGAATGTTAGTGATTGACCGTAAGGGATTTCATTTCACAGACTTAGACCAGCCCGAGATAAAGTTCTGTCTCCCACTCACACATCTACCTCCCTGTGGTCCCTTGCTATCTTTGACAAAGGCATAGATATGTTTTTGTACAGTGCCTAGCACAATGGGCAACGAGCTGCCTGCGATCTCTAAGTGTGATCACAATAGTATGTTAAACAATAACAATAATAACTGAGGCTGTATATTGGGGATGGGAATGAAGGGTATTCAGGGCAACAGAACACACTATTTTTGCAGCAGTTTTTAGGATTTCTTGATACAGAACTTCATGGAGTTTATAAGATGCTATTTATATCCAAACAATTTTTGATGAACGCTGAGGAAAAATCCAGGATGTTAAGGCATCTAGGTTAGTATGCAAATCTGTGGAATCAGTCACTGTTACTTTCTTTCTTATACCTTCATTTAAAAATAATACTATAAGGACTCTAGCATTAGCTGAGAAAGAGAAGTGACACATTAATACAAACAAGAAGTTTGCCCACGAAAGCTTATGCACCAAAATATCTGTTAGTCTATAAGGTGCCACAGGACTTCTTGTTGTTCGTGAAGATACAGACTAACATCGCTACCTCTCTGATATTAATGCAAACATGACAACATACCTTTTCTTCTGCCAACAAACTGCCTTCATTTACAGTTCCAGGATCTTCCACATTACATTTTTGACAAACTGGGTTTTTATTGTTTCTGGTGGAGGGGGGAGAAAAAAAATAAAAAAATGGTTTGTGAACTGTAGTTTGAAGACCCTTTATTTCAAGAATGATGAAAAATTAATAAAAACAGAAACACTAATTTCAGCTCAAGGCCAACATGCTTTACAGTGAAGGGTCACATCTTGGTCCCATTGAAGAAAATGGCAAAATGCTATTGACTTCAATGGGACTATGAGGTCATACACCATTTTTAACAGTCTACCAGAAAAATCCAAGTCACCATGATTATTCTACTCTACAAAGCCAGCAATGCTGAGAATCTACTTCTCTCAGTGAGGCAGACAATAATGCTACATAACAAACGACAAAAAGATGCTAGATTTCAGGTTATCACAAAAATAATGTCCTTTCTTTTCTGGTAGGGAGATAGGCTTTTAATTGCCAGTACACATCTGAGGGCTCAGTTGGCTCTTTATTCATATAGGCCACCTTTGTTGCGCTGACTTGTAAAATTGGTTATTGGGAGTACACATGAAGAAAAATGGCAAAGCTGGTGCCAGAGTGAACTCTAACATGGCATCATCACTACTTTCCAGTAACACAGTCACAAAATGTTTTGGTCTTAATTTAAAATATTTCTTAAGTTATCATTTAAACTATACAATCAAAGGGAAAACCCACAACTTTTCAGGAAGAGGGCATGCACTGCTGTACCATCCATTATCTCAGTTTAAGAAACCCAGCAGAAAAAATGTTCTCATGACCAGATGAAGAGTACAACAATATTGCTTTGATTGTACTACAGGTTGAAACTCACTTCTCCAGCACTCTCTGGTCCAGCAACATCTGTTGTCTGGCAGGATTTTAGTTAGCTGGATGCCCTTCTATCATGGGTGTGGCCAGGTTCCCGCAGTCCCATAAAGTTTGTTTACAGCCACCAGTCCTGGATCTCAGTGTTCTGTGTTACTGAACTGTAATTTGCCCCTAAGTATCTTCTAAGAGCCCAGCAAGCAGTGGAAGTGTTGGTGATGTTGCTAGACAATAGTGACCTCCCATGGTCCAGCAAATTCTCTGGTTTGGCAGTGGTCAGCTCCCAAGGATGCTGGATTAGAGAGGTTCAACTTCTAACAGGTTTTCTTGTTTCAGACTCAGTTGCATGATTACAAGGTTGTCATGAGATGATATATGCAATCGGGCAAATTCTGCTCTTAGTTTGAGGAGCACAAGTCCAAAGTGACTCCATTCACTGAAGTAGAGTTACTCTGGATTTACACCAGTGAGATCTAGCTAAATTTAGTTCAGTAAGTCAAATGCATTCTGTGTAAAATACCACTGTAGTGTAGTGCTTTGACCTCCCAGACACATGTGGCTAGCTGGTTGACTGACTTAGCTTTTTGTTACAGTTTAATTAGGATATATATTTAAAAAGGAGATGGGAGAAGCAGCTAACCAAGTAAGAACAATATGCATCTACCTCCAAGCAAGAAAACTGGGATTGTTCAGCAGGTTGGTTCTTCACTGGGACTATAACCCAAATTTTACATCATAAACTTTCTAATTCTTCTAAAATAGCAACATTTTAAGATTCCATAGCACCTTTCTTCCAAGGATTGCAGACCACTTTACAAATGGTAAAGAACCTAGGAATTCAATTAGACCAGCTCCAAGTCTACAGACATATACCCTGAAAGTGATATAAATGTGACAAAATATATATGGATGATATAACTACTACTATCCAACATCCCAGGTATTTTCATACTTTAGCACTTTTTCGCTACTTAGTACATTATCACAACAGCTCATCCTATTAGGGTTGCACCTCCAGAACCTGCCACTTGAAATTTGTTTACTTAGTAGCGATACCTTATCATGTGATCCCCTGTAGAAAGAACTTACCGTACAATCCATGACAGACAAGCTGAACAGTATCTATGCCCGCACAGTGTTTGCTGGGCTCTCTTCAAGACATTATTACAGCTGCTGCAGAGGTATTTGTGATCCGGCACTGTCTCACAGATGCTGGTGGGATAACCGAAGGGAAATTCATTTTCATCTGGACATGAGCTGGGGCCATCCGGAGGTGCTTTGGTTGCCTTCTCAGCCATCTGAAGTAAACCGCTGTGAAAGATGTGCAACACACTTACTGCTGAAACAAGCAGACACCCGCTGTCTTAGACATGAAAGAATACATTGAGCATCAAAATCCGCAAGGCAACTTCAAACCTGTGTAGTAATCTAGAGATCTGTTTAATTAAATCTGTAGCTCACATGCATGACTAAGTGTCATGGAGGGGTTTGACTAGGTACCAGCAGGAAATTACTGTACAATTTAAAATTCCCCTGAATCACAATATGAAAGCAGATACATTATAATCAAGGGGAAGCTGGGGAGCGGGACGGCCTTTGGATAGTTTTCAGGTTTGTGTTCAGGGCAAAGTAAATATTACTGTTCTTTTTAGAACTATAATACTATTGGTGAATACCATAAGGCAGAATTATTTCCTATTGAGTAAATCCCCAGTCTCAGAACTCTAGTTCCTATTTCACCCAACGCTTATCCATTATTACATTTTACAGATGTGGAAACTCCAGAATAGAGAGGTGCAGTGACCTTCCCACAGTCATAGAAAAAGATAGAGGCAAAGCCAGGAAAAAACAAGTCCACAAACAACTAATGTCATGCTCTGGTCACTAGACACATAGGGCCTGATTTGCTGAGCACCTCCAGCTCTCCCTGTAGTTAATGGACACTCTGATCATCAGGCCAACACTGTCTCAGAGAACTCAAGAACTTCTCAAAATTCAGGTTTTATTACATATAAAACCTGAACAAGTATAGTTCATAATTGTATCTTTATGAATCACATTTCTCTCATGACAGCACTAACACCTAAGTCTCCATCTTCGTACCAATCATGACATTAATCAAAATCATTAACTAAGAATCTGGAAAACAGAATCACTGTTCATGTAGTTACCTGAGGGTAATTTTTTTGGTGAATTTTTGCCTGCTCTAAAAAACTCACACAGGTTTTAATCAGCCAGGAACCTAGAAGAATATAATACACGGTACAGTTGTAACAGCAACGAAGGGTCCTGTGGCACCTTACAGACTAACAAAAGTTTTGAGCATGTTTGTGTTAGTCTATAAGGTGCCACAGGACCCTTCGTTGCTGTTACAGATCCAGACTAACACGGCTACCCCTCCGATACTTGTACAGTTATAAGACCATCTTCCAGCTACTCTGCACATTTGCTGTGATGATCAGGACCCCACATTAGCTATTCTGTAAGATCCTGAGAAGAAAGTCTGTGGGACTCTTGCTGGTGTACACAGCTATAAGATTACACTGTTTGTTTTTGTGGGGTGCCTTGCATACATGCTGTATCCATAAACATTATATTATGAAAGACTAATATTAAAAAACTAAGAGAAGGAGGAAGACTCTAACAGGCCTTACCCTCAACAAGCTACTTTGTTAAGATCTGAAGATGAAAAGACAACAAACCGCTGGAGAAATAAAAGAAGAGAGACAGAAACTGCGGAGAAGGCGCAGAGCGGCCAGGGAATCTGCAGGGGGCATTCAGGTGTGTTTAACTCTGCCAAGGTGTCTCTGTAACGTAGCACTAAGGAAGCCGGGCAGCTCAGCTCAGCTCTCGCAGAGCAGCGCATCAGTGACTTGCCTTTGCCGGCTACCAGCTGCACGGCTGGCAAACGCCTCCGCTGGATTCCCTCCCCCGGGGTCTCACGTAACGAACGCGCCACCTAAGACCGGGGAAGGGAACCAGCCTGGGCGCTCCGTGCCCTGCACTGGGCTCTGCCTCGACGCGGCTGGAGGAGGAGGAGGATTCCGGTCAGCGGGCCTGGAAACCCCTCCAGTGAGTGTAGCGCAAGGGCGGCAGCGACCCTCCAGAGGACACGTCGTTCCGGGCAGCGCCGCCGGGGCGGGGGAGCGTTAAGGCCAGGTGGGATCATCAGATCCCGGACACACCGGCCACCAACCCCGCCCCCGCCCAGGCCCGGGCTGCGAACGACCCCGACCCCTCCCCTCACTGTCTCTCTCAGTACTTTGGGCAGCAGCGGGAAGGGGCCGGGGCCGGGGCCGGGCGGCCGCAGCGGGGAAGGGGGATGGGCGTGCGGGGCCCCGGGGAAGGCGGTGCTGAGCTCCCGGGCCCGTGGGGAAGGCGCGGCGTGCGGCGTCCCTGGGCCCGGCCCGGCCCGCTCGCCCAAGCCCAGCCGTTCCCTGCCGCCCGCCTTACCTGAGCCCGGCCCGGCGCGCAGCTCTCTCTGGCCGGGTCTGGCCTGGTCCGCCGGCCGCCGCTGGCGACGCTTCCCTGCGGCAGCGAGAGGCCTGGGCCGGCTCGTTCAGCCTCAAAGAGAAACCAAAGCAAAGGCCGAAGTCCCCGGCTGGGGGCGGGGGCGTCACGGGCTCCCGCGGGGGGAGCTCAGAGGGATCCCCAGTGCGGAGGACTTGAGGGGAGCTCAGAGGGGTTCCCAGTGGAGGGGGGGCTTGGAGGGGCTTAGACGGATCACCAGTGTGGGGCACTTGGGGGCAAGCTCACAGGGGTCCCCAGTGTGGGGGGCTGAGGGAGAGCTAGTCTCAGGGGGATCCCCAAAGTGGGACAGGGGAATCCCCAGTGTGTGGCTGGCAGTAGGGGGTGAACCTCCCAGGAGTTGCCCATGGGGGGGTGTTGGGGAAGCTCACAGGGGATCCCCAGGGTTTGTGGGGGAATTCAGCAGCTGACACAGAGGGAATCCCAGTAGCACCTGGAGGGCTCTCACAGGAGAACCGCCCCCCCCCCCCCCGCTCTTAGATCCCTAAAACAGAACACAAGAACCTCACTTTAAACTTTGATGTTTGAAAAATTTGGCCAGGATCCCTTCACTACAAAGACTGTCAACATTAGTCAACTGCTCTTTTAGATCTTTCACATGGAGATTCATAGGTGACAAAACAAACCAGCAGTCATGCAGCACTTTAAAGACTCAAGAAAATAATTTATTAGGTGATTTGTTAGTCTTTAAAGTGCTACATGACTGCTGGTTTGTATTGTTATCATATAGACTAACAGGGCTGCCTCTCTGTTACTATTTACACAGCCACATTTCAGTTTGTGGGGCTTTTTAAAAAATTTCTTATAAAACTCCATATTAATAAGAGCTGTGTGATATTTTGCTAGCTGTTGCATTTTATGACAAAAATCAACAAAACCTGGGGTGTTTGTTTGTTTGTTTGCTTGATGGGGGAGGAGAGTTTGTTTTCATTAAGATGTCAAGCTGGAAGGGGCCCTGAGAAGTCCAGCTCCCTGCACTGTGGCAGCATCAAGTACACCTACACCCACAGCGTCCCATATGTTGGCTATTCGCCCCATGTCGTGAACAGGACACAGCGTTGTAGCAAATGCATGCATATCTAACTCATAAGAAGTAATTCTTTGAATTTGTCACATGTGCTCAAGACGATTAGTACAGGCACAAAGTGGCAGGCAGCCTGCCAGCCAGCAGAGAACCCCTGTGGATACAGACATCGCCTGGACTGAAAGGGAGAACCGTAGAGTGTGGCAAAGACAGGGGGTTGGTATCACGCCCTCTATCGCACAGGGCCAGCACCACTGTCTGTGCTCTACTCGCAGGGAACAGCTGGAGCCATGCCACTCCCTGCCACCCCAGGGTTGGTTGTTACAGGCGATGTGGGGTTCAAAGTCTTCCTGTAGTTAGCCTTTCTTTGCTGCAACAAGTCAGGTGTGTCCACACGGGCACAATTCTTCGAAATAGCCATGCTAATGGCCATTTCGCAGATTACTAATGAGGCGCTGAATTGAATATTCAGCACCTCATTAGCATTAGGACACTTCCCACCGTGGCACTTCGAAAGCACCGCTTTCAAAAGCGTGAGGCGTGGCATGGCTACACGGGTGTCCTTTTCAAAAGGACCCTGCACCTTTCCAAATCCCCTTATCCCGCTCACTGATTGGAATAAGGGGATTTCGAAAGATGCGGGTCCTTTCAAAAAGGTCCCCCATGTAGCTGCGCCATGGCCGGAAGCATCCTAATGCTAATGAGCCACCGAAAATTCATTTCCGCGCCTTATTAGTAATCTTCGAAATATGGCTATTTCACAGATTTGTGCCTGTGTAGACACAGCCGTCATGTTGCTGTAATTGTGTCTGTGATTATTATGTCATCTCACAGTTTCATGTAAATTCAAAGGCCCGAAGGTATTTATTTTTCTAATATTTAATAAACTTTTGTATAATATAATGTGGTGAATGTGGAAACATGACAACAACAAGTGTGGCGAGTTTTGAATTCCTGCTGGACACCTTTGACCGACACCGTTCCTAGCAGGTGTTCATCTAATTTGTTCTTAAAATCCTCCCATGAGGAGAATTTCACAACCTCCTTTGGAAGCCTGTTCCAGCACTTCACTGAGTTATCTGATAAAATACATTACCTCACCCACCTTGTCTCTCTAGTATCCTTAGACCAACAGGGTTATAACACTACAAAAAACTTAAGGATAGAAAGCTTTTCCTAACATTTAGCCTAAATCTTCCTTGCATATATATTAAGCCCATTTTTTCTTGTCCCACCTGCAGCAGTAATGGAGAACAAATAATCACTAATCCCCTTATAACAGCCCTGAAAATATTTGGAGACTATCATGTCCTCCCTCAATCTTCTTTTCTCAGTACTAAACATGTCCATTTCTTTTTCCTTTATCTTTCATCACAGATCTGGTTTTCTAAATCTTTAATCATTTTTGTTCCTCTTCCCTGCAGTCTCTCCAGCTTGTCCTCATCTTTCCTAAAGAGTAGCACCCAGAACTGGGCATTACTCCAGCTGAGGTGTTCCAGTGCCAAGTTGAGCAGTACAATTACCTGCTGGGTTTTACATATGACATGCCTTTTAACATACTCTACAAGAACATTAGCCTTTTTTGCAACAGCATCCTGTTTGTGACTCTCTTTCAGTTTGTGCTGCACTAGAATCCACATATGTTTTTCAGTAATTTCATTTGGACCACACATCTTGGCAGGATTCTTCATAAGAAAGGTTCTCTTTTTTTTTTTTTCCTGAGGACAAGCTGACGGAAGAGTCAAAGTGGGAATTCAGGACATTTCATACTTAGCAGGACTGGAACCTTATAGAGAAAGTTACAGGTGCAAATATTGCATCATATTAATGGTCAATCTAGCCCAATCCTGCCCAAAATTACTTCTTTAATTCTGCCTGTATTTTCCATACAGCGTTATAGAAAAGCTGAAAGAAACATTTAGGTCAGATCTTGAACTTCCTGTCTCCCGCCTCCCACTTCTCTTCTGTGATAAATAGCTATATTCATATGTTATGAAGAGCTCAGGAACATTCATCAGCTCCACTCACATGGCTGTTGGGTGACTCAGCTTTTTGGTTGCCTGTACAAAATAGTAATGTTCTTTTTTTCAGTAGTAACAGAGAGGAAGCCATGCTAGTCTATATACTGTCAAAACAAAAAACAGTCAAGTAGCACTTTAAAGACTAACAAAATAATTTATTAGGTGAGCTTTCGTGGGACAGACCCACTTCTTCAGGCCATAGCCATACCAGAACAGACTCAAGATTTAAGGCACAGAGAACCAAAAATAGTAATCAAGGTGGACAAATCAGAAAAACAATGATCAAGGTGAGCAAATCAGAGAGTAGAGGGGCAGAGCTGGGGAGGGGTCAAGAATTAGACTTAGCCAAGTATGCAAACGAGCCCCTGTAATGACCCAGAAAATTCCCATCCCGGTTCAAACCATGTGTTAATGTGTCGAATTTGAATATAAAAGAGAGTTCAGCAGCCTCTCTTTCAAGAGTGTTGTGAAAATTCCTCTACAGTAAGACACAAACTTTTAAGTCATTAACAGACTAGCCCACTCCATTAAAATGCTGGCTGACTGGTTTGTGGATCAGGAGTGTTTTTATGTCTGTCTTCTGTCCATTAACTTTTTGTCTAAGAGAGTTTGAAGTCTGTCCAATATACAAAGGAGCTCATTTGCATACTGTTCTGGTATGGCTTTTGTCTGAAGAAGTAGGTCTGTCTCACGAAAACTCACCTAATAAATTATTTCGTTAGTCTTTAAAGTGCTACTTGACTGCTTTGTTTTTTCTTTTTTTCAAGTGTTCTATCACATCTGGGGCACAGGCAAGAGAAAACATTCCCAAAAATCCGTTAAATTCCCACCTCCCTGTCTTAAATAGACAATGTCACATAATACAGGAAAAATAATATTTGTCATCAACCTGGGAGATATGTTTCAAGCACAGTTGGAGAGAACTATTAAAAGGTAGCCACTGTTTATGTAGGACTTACAGTATTTATTCTCTGCTAGATCTGCGTTAGTGGTGTGCAGGAACAAACGAAAACACCATTTTTGCAGATACCCACTACTGTGAGTACAGTAAACCCTCAATTTAATGGACTAATGGGGGAGCGGGTGTCCCTTAATGCCAAAAGTCCTTTAAATCCAAATGGCTATACTGTATGCTAATGCACTGTCCTCCCCAGCCCATCACTCACTTTTGTCCTCTGCCCCTCCTCCAATTACGGGAAGAGGAGCTACATCCCAGCCTGGCTTGTTCCACCTCCTGTGGCTCTTGGCATCCCTAGCACTGCAGCTCCTGGGGCCCCAGCCACTCTGGTGGCCCCTCCAGCCCCAGTGGCAGCATTCACTGGGGAGGGACTGGTAGAGTGCATCTGTTATTTCCAAAGTCCATCAAATCAGGGCCCGTTAAATTGAGATTTTACTGTATTGTGCACTAGAAAGCACTGCTGCTGTTAACGTTTGCGTTACTCTGCCTGTAGCAACCGGGATTGTTTTAAGAAAAGTAGATCAGGAGATGTTTGGATGATATTGTTAGAAGCATAAATTTTAGTTTTAGGCTTCTGAAGGGTCAGCTAAAAACAACAGAAAGTATTGAACACAGATTGAAAACCTGCTATGAAATGGACAGGGTCTCTTTAGGTAACATAGCAGGTGGGCAGCTGTTCAGCTTTCTTTACTGTCTCAAGCTATGTTCTTTGTAACAGGAAACATTTTAGCTCATTTTGTTTCATGGCTGAAGACTGTTTTCAAATTATATCTGTCAGCTAATCTACTCATGAAATTTGGAGATGAATATCTAGCATTTTGCGATAGCTGGTATTTTCAGAGAGAATGGTCAAATTCTTTTAGGAGATCAAGCAGTTATTACAAGAGGTTTCCCATATTTATGTTCCCAACTCTTTAACTTTGTTTATTAAAAATCTCATTTTCAGATCAAATTACTCTCTTAGTTACACTCATACTATGTTACTGGAGTCAGTAGATTTTCAGGAGCAGAATTTGGTCCCTGTTATATATGAACATAATTAACAATTTAAAAAAAGCAAAAATGAGGACAATGGCATTGGGATTATAGAGCGAGGTAAATGTAAACATCACACAGTGTAGTGTTTTAATTAGAGAGTAGATTGAGGGTCAGTGCTTCTGGATTGCAGAGGACTGAATTTGACCTATCAAGGTTCCTTCCAGTTCTATGAGTCTAATACAGCTGCTGTGATAGCTTCTGTGTGGGTAAATCAGGTTGAGAGCTGTGGCTGAAAGATGCTACATACAAGCTATGTATTAATATTAATCACTTTTAATAATTAATAACTTTAATACCTTTGAGAAATCAGGCTTCTAACTTTAATAAGATACTTAGGAGTGAAAATATGAAAGTGGCCATATGATATAAGTTTTGGTAAGGTTAATGTTTAAACCAATGGCCTTAAAAATTAAGGGCTACTTGAAATTCAGGTGAGTTACATTTGTAGGATTGGACCCTAACACCCTGCCATCCATAATTCTTGCTTTGATGCTGTGCAAGCTTATTCCTAGAAGTTCTGTTTTCTGAGTGCAGGATAGACAGCATCACATATCGTATGCTATGTATGCTAACAAAGTTAAAGATTTATATGGAAACCCTGGCACAACTAGAATTCAATTGGTTTGAATGTTAGTGGTAAAGATCAGTCAGTTTCCATTATAAACCTCTCCTTTCAAAGTTTTAGAACTCGGACCGTAAAATTATTATTGGATGAAATATGGCACAGACATTCCCAGCCAGGGGATGAATTTCATTTACAAGAAAACATTTAAAAATATGTCTGAGTATGGCCATTTTTAAGTGGGAGTGCAAAGAAATAGAATTAAAGATTTCTGAGGGGAGACACTAAGACAGCTGTGTCAATTTCAGTTTCTGAATGAGGGAGACAAAAAACTCAGTGTGATGATAATACTGTATGTCTCCACTGCTTGTTAAAGTGAGCTTATTCACTCTCTTTCACCTTCATAGTTCTGTAAAATATATAACACCTTTATCTTAAAAGGCACTGAATTACACAAAGAAACTAAAGATAAGTTTTTGGTACTTTCCAAACTTGAGATATTTCCTCTGGTAAATTTCCCCCACATGAGATCAGTTAACCGAAAACAGGATGTGGCTCACAGAGAGATTAAGATTTGAAGCTTAAACTATATTATAGACCCATTGCACTGATGTTGACTTTGCAGGGACAGTGTATTACTATATAGAGTGTTTTATCAATGTTATGTCCAAAATCTAGTGCAGGGACATATTTCAGTTAATGGTGAAATTTTCAAAAGCACTACCTGATATAAGACTTACAATGATCCACAGGTTCCCCAGCTGCCTAAATAACTTTTGAAAATGGCATTTAGGCTTATAAGTCGCTTTTAGGTACTTTTGAAAATTTTACTTCAAATATCTACAACATTTTTGGGCTAAGAGTCTTAGTGTGCAGATGAAAATGAATGGGAAAGAATGGGATCTAGAAGCCCATTAAATGCACAGACAGTTTTAAATTGATTTAAAATGGCTTTAAAATGTGTACATATATATATAAAAGTTGGGGAGAGACCCTGAAAAAATTGTAAAAATTAGAAAAAGTATAAGTTAATAAAACAAGATCAGTCACTTATGAGATGCCATATGCCCAATAATTACTGCCAGGCCATCAATGGGGGTGGAGGGACAGTTACCCAGGGCCTCAGCCATACAAAATGTCTCAGAGCTACCAACTGCTGGAGTACTGTATGGCACACTACAGGCAGCAATGGAGGGGCCACACCGTGGTCCACATGGCTTTGAGGGCTAGCTGCCCCAACTTCATTCCTTCTGCCTAAGGCCCTGCCCACTCTCCCTGCCTCGCCTTGCCCAGAGGACCAGCGAGGCTATCGGCCCTGCTGGTTACAGCTCATTACTCAAAGTCAAGATTCTTAACTGCATGTCCTATTCTGCCCCTAAGTTGTTTAATTTTGGGTGTATTATCTCTTTGCCTGACTTTACCCACTGCACACAGCTTGGCTTACCCAGGGCAATTTACTTTGGCCTCTCACCAGATTACACTATGATTTGCTCCATTACAGCCCTTCTATATTAGAGGTTTTCAATGCTGTAACAATATTACTGTTGTTACTTTAATTACATTAATTACATTACTGTGGTAACACCAGTGTAAATTTTCTTACTGTAGACAGGGCCTGATTCAGATGAAAAAATTCTAATCTGCCTGTCACTTTTCTAATTGCTTTGGAGGAAACTGTGCAATCCCCCCGGCCTTTAAGTACCTCGCAACCCACCCACAACTCCTTTTTGGATTAGAACTGTACAATTACAACACCATGAAATTTTAGATTTAAATAGATGAAATAATGAAATTTAGTATTTTTAAGATCATATGACCATTAAATTGACCAAAATGGACCATGAATTTGGTAGGGCCCTAGTCACAGGGATTGTATTTTTCTGGAGTTACAGCTATGAAACAGAACAAAAAGAAGTCCTGTGGCACCTTATAGACTAACAGATATTTTATCAAAAGAGGAAAAAACAAGTCAGATCATACAGGGGGATGTGGCCCATTGTCAGAGTCTAATGTGGAGACATTAACACCCAGTGGGTGGGTTGTCAGGTACTGAAGGGCAGGGAGGGGATTGTGGTACTGCTACCCTTATTTCTGCTCTGCTGCTCATGGTGGCATTGCCTTCAGAGCTGGGCAGCCAGAGAATGGCAGCTGCTAGCTGGCCCGGCAGCAGTGACAAAGAAGTAACATGTTGCCACCCTTACTTCTTCTGCACTGCTGCCTGCAAAGCTGGGTCCTTAGTCAGCAGCCAGCACTCCAGCCACCAAACTCTGAAGGCAGCAGCGGAGAAGTAAGGGTGGCATGTGTGGTACTGCCAACCTTACTTCTGTGATGCTGCTGGCAGGGTTCTGCCTTCAGAGCTGGATGTTCTAAAAGAAACTTGTGACCTCCTCCCAATTCTCTTTTGAATCAGGACCCCCAATTTGAAAAATGCTGGCCTGCCCTGTGAAATCTGCACAATGCAACAGTGTTCCTAGCCTTCAACAGAAGTTTTAAAATGATATTTGGCATTTGCGTGTTGGATGCTATGAGAAAAGTAATGCTTAAGGTTCCTTAAAATGTATCTAATTGTTCTACAGATAACAAGCAGTCCTGTGGCACGTTAGAGACTAACACACTTATTAGGTCATGAGCTTTCATGGGTAAGACTGAAGAAGTGGGGTTTACCCACAAAAACTCATAACCTGTTAAACGTCTTAAGTCTTTAAGGTGCTACAGGACTGTTATGTGTGCAGCTACAGACTAACGCGGCTACCCCTCTGAGACTAATTGTTTTAGGCAGTATAAACAGAGTCCCGCAAATCTGCACATATCTGCTTTATATCCGTGGGTGTCCGCATCTGCAGACATGGATGCAGGTATCCCCAGTTCATTTTTGCAGCTATCACTGTGGGTACAAAATGTGTATCTAGAATCCTGCAAATTTGTGGATATCAGCTTTACAGCTGCAGGTATCCACATCTGTGGATATGGATATCCAAGGAGCATTTTTGCAGATCCTGGATTTGGATCCCAATTTTGTACCTACACAGGGCTCTAAGTATAAGGTCCCTGTAATCATCTAAAGCATACCAACCTGTTTCTTGAGGGAGTTTCTTTTATACATACTTGTATGTTGTTTATTTTTTAACTAAAGTTCAATACACGCACCTGAAATTAAAGTGAATTCACCTGATTCTGCTATCTGCTCAGCAGGGCCGTGTCTACCACACAGGGAGAACAGGATATTGCCCAGGGCAGCAAAGTGTCTAATGACTGTTTATGTGAGTGACTTAATGCAGACCATCAGGAATGTATACATTGTCCAGTTAGCCTCGGATAGCAACGCCTGTAGGATCACAGCCCTCGTTTCTTGGTACAACAGTAAATAACTCAGCTTACCACAAATTCTCAGAATTTCTACCTGCAGACCACCCACAGCATGCACAGTTCTAACCAGGTGCACTAATCACACCCACTGGTTACCTTGTCCTCTACTTTTCTCAACTAAAGCAAAAAAAAAAGGCGAAGTCACCCCTCCTTGCTCTCTTCAGTCAAATAGGTATTTCTGGTGGGAGGCACCGATGCTTTAATTCCTGTGTTGTAGGATCATTCACAGGCACTCTGGTAACTCTTGCTATACAGTTCTGGGAACAATGATGACTTATGAAAAGAGCCAAGATTTTCAAACATGACTGTTAACTCGAGGGGTCTAATGTGAGACTCCTTACTGTGGACTGATTTTCAGGAGAAAGGTGTTCAGCATTTTCTTAAAATCCAGCTCCTTTAAAGTGTGTCAGGCTAAGCTCTCAAAACGGAGACACTGACAATCACTAGTCACTTTTACAAATGTTGGGCTAGATTATTATTGTTATTATTATTATTATTACTATTACAGGTTGAATGTCTCTAGTCTGGCACTGTCTCTTCCACCATCATCTGTAATCAGGTATGATTTTAGTTAGCCAGGCGACTACTTATCATGAGTGTGGCCAAGTTTTCTGCAGTCCCATAGAGTTTATTCACAGCCATCAGTCTTGGCTCTCAGTGTTCTCTGCTGTGATTTAGCTCTAATTTACCCCTAAATGTTTTCCAAAAGTCAAGTATTCAGTGAAAATGTTGGTTATGCTGCAAGATGATATTGACCTCCCATGGTCCAGCGAATTCTCCATTAGGCACCGGTCAGGTCCTGAGAGTGCTGGACTAGAGAGGTTCAACCTGTATTATTATTTATAGATCACCTATATGCTAGTATGGTACTTTTCAAAACATGCAGAAAAACAAGGTTCTAACCCCTTGGAGTTTATAATCCAACTCAGATTTCAGTGGCACTTCTACAGTACTTTCTACTGGAGGATCTCCAAGTGCTTTGTAAACATGACTGAAATAAGTTTGAAAAACATCCTTCGCAATGACTTTTCTCACTCCCATAATACAGATGGGGAAACCAAGGCACAGAAAAGTTAAGTGCATTGCTCAATTCACACAGAAGGAAGTTTCCTTATTTTTTACCCTCCTATTTACATGATCATGCTTGTCCTCATACAAAAGCACAGAGACATGACTGATGTGATGTGAGAAAGGCAAAGTTGTAAATATTCACAGATTAAGAGGACTTTAAGGAGGAATTTGAAGGTGAACCAGGACAGTGTGTATGATTACAAAACTCAAGTATGCAGGGGCATGAAGAGTAAAAGGGGGAGAAGGTGGGTATGGAACAAGACAGATCTGCAGCCTTGTATTTCTGCAAGCTGTCTCCATGTCTAGAGTCTGGAACAAAGTTATCTTGTGAGGTCAAGTAATCCAGCATCTTTGTTAGTGTCAGACTCAAAAAGTACACCATTGTACACTAGGTCCCTGAAGCAAACTTGGAACTCAGCCAAGGAAACAGACCTTGAAACTGTGTGGAATGTCTGTAAATCTGACTGGACGCTTGGACTCCAGGGCAAATGGATGGGACACAAAGTATCTGGGAAATGAAAGGAGAGTCTGGGAAAGTCTGTTTCAGTTTGGCATCAGTAGGTCTTCCTGGAAGAACAGAAACACAGACATGTTGCACAATCTAATGCAGCAATATATTATCTGTTTAATTAAAAGCATACCTACCTCCTTCCACTATAATTAACTTTTGTTTCATAAGCTAGGACTGGAGTATCACTGATGAAGAAGCTTATGGGAAGGAGTGCCCTCTACTGGTGCTCTCTTTAGGGAGCTGTTCAGTTCAGAACTAGTGACCGAAGAAAGAGAAATAAGCTGAATGTATCAGGTATGAATAGAGTTGTGTGAAATTTGGTGGTTTCAGGTAATGGGGATTTGGTTTCAGTCCATGCTGGCTCAGACTCCCTGCCCTAAATTCACTCAGGTGTAAATCTGTTTACTCCAGTTGAGTTGTAGGAGAGCTGAATTTGACCTCCTGAGTTTCACTTTGAATTCTGGTTGCTAATCCCAGATGCCTAGTGAAAGGTAGTTGGTTTTGCCATCTTTCTCTGAGTGTCACATGGAAACTGTGCAAAGTGATGGATTTCACTCAGCTTTGATGGGAAGCCACAAATGGCACCCAGATTATTCAACTAAAGACTGGCTTGTTATTTTCCATAATCACAAGACGAGCTAGTTTGGGGTTTTGTAATGAAAATGAGGCAGTGTTTTCAATGTGGAAAGTTGCTCTCTAGGGTAAGAGGGGGTTTGTCTCATCCCTGCAGCCACCATGCCGTGAGACAGCCGTTCCTGGAGTCAGTGGTTCTGTCACAATAAAATCCCAAAACTTTTGTTATAAAAAGCATATTTTTTACAAGAGGCCACAGTTTCTGGCACCTCAGAAAGAACCATCCCAAGATGGGAGCTGCCAGCACCTCCTCTCAAATGTCCAGATGGCTTTACGCGTTGCACAAGTGCTGGGAATAAGAAATAGTATTTGCCCTGCAATAGCACCTTCCATCCAAAAATCCCAACACACTTTGTTAATCTTAATGAGCTGAGTCTCACAGTTTCACAATAACCCTCCTCCCCACCACCCAGTGAAATAAGGCCTAGAAAGATTAAAGGCCAGGATTTGAATGGTCTCTGTGCCTAACTAGAGGTACTCTGGGAGTGAGGTTTACAGACACTGAACATTTATAGCTGGTTTATATCCAACTTGACTTATTTTACTTCTTCTACCACTCCTATCTGACAGGTGACAAACACACCCTTTTTTCCTCCTCCTTCTTCCACCCCCACTACCCAAACTCTAGATTCTTATTATCTGCTCCAAATCTGATGAAGTGGGTCACATGGCATTTCATTACCTAATAAGTAAAATTCCTAGTCTTTAAGATGCTACAGGACTGCCTGTTTTTTTGTGAAGATACAGACTAACACAGCTACCCACCCATCTGATACAATATGCGTCATATTAAAGAAGCCGCGGGAAAAGAATCCACCATTGAGTTTACTGTTGTAAAGCCAAGCCAGATAATGCAAGTCCATGAGTGAAATTCCTTGAAACCAACTTATAGCGTACTAGAACCAGACTTCCAGGTTTTCTGTTTCTCTTGGAGTTTTATTTTACCGGCGCCAGCAGGGCTGCTGTTCTAAAGAGTAATTGGTTTTCCATTGTAACCCCCTGATTTCCATGATTTAATAGCTCAGCTGATTCAAAATGCGCCCAAGAGAGTTTAATTTTATTTTTGCATTTTTTGTGAGAAAAGCAAATTACCTAGTTTGTGATGGTAGTCACTAATTAGCAAATAAATAAATGAATGTATCTTTACCTCTTACCCCAGCACTGTAGGTAAAATATGTATTTAAATAATATTGGTAAATATAACTTTATAGGTAAATGCCACCTGTGTATTAAGTATATTGTCTACTACAATAGAGAGGGGGCAGTTTTTATTTAGAATTTCTCTGCTCTTGTTAGTCTAAACTTGAATGTTCTTTTAATGTGGATTAGTGGTTTGATTTAAGTTAGTGTTCTACAAGCCATCAGTCACTGGTTAGATTTGTATCCAAATTCATTCAAAGCCTGAAAAGCAGACAACACAGAGAGTGGAACTTCTTAATGAGTTGGCAATTGGCAAAACCAAAAACTGTCAGCTCCCAAGAGACTGAAACACCCAAAACCAGATATTTTTCCTAATTAGAAATGAAAACATTATTAAATAATCTTAAAAATTGAAAGCATATGTTAACTCCAATAAGTTGGGTTTTTACTGAAAAATTACTAGTATGCTTGCCAAATCTCATTGGGTTTAGATGTTGGATTCCAAGAGCAGATTAAAAAAAAACATTTTACGAGCAGACATACATAGACATTAACAATTGGATAGCCTGTAGATAGGCCTGTATACGTGAGGTCAAATAAAACCACAGATTAATATCAACACCGAGCTGTCAACCTTTGGGGACAGAATGGTTACATTTGATTGTAGCATAGTTGTGCTATGTGTCTTTAGAGATGGTGACACAGGCATATATTGCCTACTATAATAGAGGGAGGGCTGGAGTACACCAAACGTTTTTGTCAATCTTCACTCAAATTGAAAAAAAAAGATAGGCTGCTGATTCTGAGTTTACTCACCTTTTGTGTGCATTCCTGCAACTATTCTTGTGAAAGAGTTTCCTGGCAGGAATGGTTGTTGAAACAGCAATTTAGTAATATTTATGGAAAGTGAATTTTGCTCTCATAAACATAAGAAATTTCACTGGAGGGCCTGATTCTAAGATACATATTCATCCAGCCAGGATACAGAATTAACAGCATGTAGATTTATGCATCCAGTCCAGTGTAAACAATGCAGCTTTGATTAGGTACTGCTTTATACTGTGTACTGACCAAACATTAGCCACAGAAACTATTTGGTGAGTGACTTGGAATAAAGAATTAATTTGAAAAAATGGTAAGGTGCTCATGGACAATTCATGAGCAGAAAAAGAGGCTAATAATGCATTATTAACTCTGAATTAGTTGCTTAGATTTAATTGGGAAAGAAAATAAAATGAAGAACTGAAATAATAAAGGATAATATTTTACATAGTGGTTTCATCACAAAGGGGTAATGTTCTCATTGTGCAGAGACTCAACTCAAGATTCAAGTACTACTGAACACCACTGTGCTGAGTTTCAGCCAAAGGAGTTCAAAGTACTTCACAAATTGCTTCACTGAAATGAAGCCAACTTTGCAGCAGACAGTAGTAACCCGCATACAGGCCCCTACAAAACAGTGAAGAACCAGAATAGTAGAGCAAATTTCTGTTCTACAGAAAATACCATGAATGTCCATGCAGACTGGACTATGCTTCTGTAATCTTTTTGGAGAGACCTACTGACAGACAGACAGACAGACAGACAGACAGACAGACAGACACACACACACACACACACACACACACACACACAAGCCTGAAACAACTACTAACATCAGTTATGCAGCTAGAACAATGTCTGTCATTCTGTTTTTTTTCTTCTTCATATTTGTAGTGATCGCAGGCAAGTCACTTAGCTTAATAGACATTTGCAGTAAGTAATTTCCTCCCTCCCTCTTTGCCCCTCCCACCAGCTGATTTGTCAGTTTTCATTTCTTTTTTTTTTTTCTTTGGTTTGTTTTCTATCTCTGTGTTATATATTCATTGTGCCAGTTCATTTTCACTACTAATTCCAGAGTCTGCCCCACAAAAGCTGATCGCCTAATAAATTACTTTGTTCATCTTTAAAGTGCTACATGACTGCTTTTTTGTTTTGTGTTTCTTCTTGTCTCTGCATGAACATGCAGGAAGCGTTATAAAAGCAGCACGCACAGAACCACCATGGGCTCACTTTGAATTGTTCTTTAGCAATCTTTCTTAATTCTCTCTAAAATGTAACACTGATATTACCAAAAGGGAGAACAAAAAGAGATCGGTGGATAGAGGATTTATTGCAGGGACATAAGCAGCAGAAATGTTATACAGTCACAGCACTGTTAGAATTTGCCCAACTATCAGAACCCCATTTCTTCAACAACTCATCAGATCATGTTTACAGGGACACCCTCTGAATCATACGATTCATAGTTTATGCCACTCTATTACCACGTGAGAAACTGAGCCATCCTGAAAGAAACCCACAGCAGCGTGTCTGGGGAATCTTGCGCATGCAGTTATAAAATGCCAGACAAAGACATAAGAGCTTTGGGACATGGACATATTTTCCTGATGTAATGTCCATTATGGACTTTGGCTTTTGCAGTCACAGCCTTATGGGGAGACAGGGAAGGAAGAGGGGTTGTAGCACTCAAGTGATTGTATCTTAGGCAGTATGGCTGCATATATCAAAAGCAGGAAAAATTCCACTGGGAACACAGAAGTCCCTATTGTTTAAAGGAGTAGCATGTGCTGACTCCAGTTAACTGCTGCCTAACTCCAGCAAGGTATAAGAAAGCGGAGCATCTTTATGAACACATTTCTCCTGGTTGGTCATTTCTGTGAGGGCAAGCTGGGCTCCTAGCTCAGCCCCAAGCAGAATGTTAGGGCTAAAAACATTCCCAGAGTACAAGAACATAACAGTGGGAAGTGTTGGTATAATCAATCAGGTGTTGGATTACAGATGCAGCTTTGAACCCATGACTTCAGTCTAGTTATAGACATTTTAGAATCAGCAATATTCAGTATGCTGTGGCGTTTCCAGTCATTGCAGTTTATTTGTTGGTTCCGTAGTTTTTGGCCAATAGACAGTAAACATTACTAATCTCTGTCTTTTATACTTACACTGGAGTGTGGCCAAGGTCTTTAGAGACTATGATGAGGATTAATGGGGTTCATGTAGGGAGGGAAGATAGTACAGTCAGCTGATAAATACCAAGGCGATATAAATACCACAGATAAATACTTAGTAGCACACAGCTATGGCTAGCTAGACCCTTTGTCATCAGTACAGTCTCAAGGCAAAAGTGAGCTCAGAAACCATCTGAAGCAATAATTCACAGCCATACTTAAATTTGATTCCAAACTGGGAAAGCAAGCTGACCACGCTTATCCTGAAGAACTGCTACTATCATATATATATATATATATGAAATATTCATGGTGCATTGCTTTGGTGTGGCATTGACCCAATAACCTGGAGAAGTACAAACCCACAAAAAGTTGGCCATTTCTCTTAATTCCAGATTGTGACATATTTCTTTTGATTCATCGCAACAGAGTAAAGATGGTATGGTAGCTTACACTTAAACCCTACTGTATCAAACAAGCAGTTTTATCCTTCAGCTGAAACTTGGTTATGACATATATTTCAAGAATGGCAATAGTCATACATTAGTTTTAAAAGTAGGACTGTTAACTTGCAAATAGGATCTTATACTTTTTCTGATATTGCAGGAGAGTCTATGATTAAAAAAAGTTCAGTTAGGGCACTGTGCTAGTCCTAATTTTATCTGTGGTGCAGCCAGAAAGGGGATAATTATACAAATGTTTCCTGCAGGACGAGCAAAGGCTGAAAGAGTGGGAGGAAGTCTGACTTCTCCTCCCTGACTTGTTATAGTAGCTAGACCCAGCAAAGTAATGTTCATGGAGTGTGTTTCATATGTCACAGTGCTCAGTTTTGTGGAATTTGGTCTAGTTAGTTGCATATTAGCTTGGGACCAGCTAAATGAACTTGTGGTTACAATGTGCTAGTGTGAAAACCTCTCAAAATGAATTATCTGTTTAATAAGTTATTATACAAACGGCAAAGTTCTAAAAAAGATGTAGAAATGAGGACATGAGGCTTATACTGTATTAACCCTTAGAGGTATTACCTCAGTGAGTCAGCCAACTCAAGCTTAATATATCTGCCAAGAGAGTTCAGAGTGAAGCAGTTTAGAAAACAGACAAATTGAAAAAAAAATTCATTCTTAAGCTATCTCAGAAATATACAAAATAAGGATTTTAAAACAAATGGCCCAAATTTGCTCTGACTTAACAACCTTACTTATCTTCAACAGGGTGCTTTTGTTTACAGACCTCAGTGCACATAAGCACACCTTTCCAATTTCAGAAACAAGTTTGACTTCAATGTCCTGATAGATAGTAAACTCTTTCATATTCAGCATGCTATTATCCAGAACTCTCAAATAACCAGCATTTTAACCATATGTAAATGTTAGTTATGTGTTTCCTAAGTACAGTATAGTGAACTTAAATACAAATAAATACAGAAAATACAGTATAAATTTACAGTGTAATTTATTGGTAAATAAAGTACTCTGCATAGATTTTTGTTTGTTTCTTAATATCTAATCTTGTTTTTCTTTAGTGTTATGCACTGATAGGTATTCCTTTCTGTTATCCAGAATATTTGAATATTTGGCAACCTCCTGGTCCGGGGGCTGCTGGATGTGAGAGTTTACTGTAGTAGGGCATGTTTTTGTAGAAAAATCCTGCTTCTATGGTATTCTATGTATCTTGTCAAGTTTGATAGAATCAAATCCGGTCATTTGTTTTCTAGCAGCAGTGACAAGAAATTTTGACGTGTGTGTGTAGTTTTCAGGTCAGAGTACGCTACATGTAATATGTAGGCAGACTGGTAATCATGCAACCATGCAGAGGTTGGCACTTGGGCAGAGTACAAAACTGTCACATTCAAATGCCTGTTTCTTTGGAACCACTAGAGCTGGGATTCAGAGTCTGAACCATCTGGAGATTTGCACAGCCTGTATATAAACAACCAAGAAGCATAAAAACACTTTATGTAACTCTGGATACAAAAGAGTCTTTCAGAGTCGCCAGTAAGTGTAAAACTGTAGGTTGCGTTTCAAAATAAATTTCCATTTCCTAACCCAAATGGATCACTTTGGGCACTGAAATTGACAGAATAATTTATTCTTTAAGGAACTGAGCCTGTTGCTGAGCACCTCTACAATCTTATTGACTAAAGTCTTGTCTGTACTTAAAAATTAAGGTAATGTAGCACTGGTGCTAGTGGGTGTAAAAAATCCATGTGAGTTCTGTAGCTATGCTGACCTTATATTCTGTTTAAACACAGTTAGAAAGACAGAAGAATGCTTCTTTTGATCTAGCTGCCTACCATCATACAGGGAGATGGTGTTCTTTTGGTGATGAAAAAACACTTTCCATTGCTGTAGGCCACACTTTCAGGTTATGCTGGCATAAATACAGCCCTATGCTGCTATATTCCCCCAAAACAGGTACAATCTAGAAATCACTGGGAATGGTTGGTGATTAGGCTCACTTGAGATGAGACCGTAAGTGTCTGAAGTCACTGAGCATTCCTCTCATCATAACGAGCTAGATGGATACTGGAAATTTTCTCATGTAATTTGTTCATTTTGCATGCATGAAGAGATGCATGCTAATTCACCTTTCACTACCTGGAGCTGAAGATGATGACATTTCTTTTTGGGACAGGAACTTCCCCTGGATTTGCAACAAGATTTCAGACATGTGCAGCCATCTGGCAGCCATCACCTGGGATTTTCCTTTCCTTCTTTCCTTGTGTTCAGGGAGACGGTGTAGTACAGTGGCTAGAATGCCAGATTGGGAATCCGGAGACTGGTTAATTTGCCTGCTCTGCCTCTGACCATTAGTGTGACCTTGGAAAAATCACTTAATTGCTCTGTGGCTCAGTTTCATAATCCACAAAATGCAGATAATTATTTCCGGGCTTTTTAAGATCTCCAGATACTGCCAGAAAGATTCACAAACACATTACCCGGGTCATGTTGGTAAATTGTAGATTACCACATTAAATGTTATTTACACAAGTCCTGCCTCCATAGAGGAGGGAGGAGATGTAAAAAGGGAGCTGTTGTTCTATGGTTGGAAGACATTATGCTCCGGCATATAGGCTTTTGGGCGTGGGGCCACTGGTTCTAATGCTGCATGTTCCTCTTGCAGGGAAGATCTAGAGGAGCTGCACAAAGCTACTGCAACCCTGAAGTTTCAACAGAGGCCAGGAATGTGCTTTGAGCAGGGTTACTTCCCCTTGGTCCTGATAGAACTGTCCAAGGCACACCTTACTGCACTTGGCCCTGATGTGGATACATTGGTTACTAACTCTGTTGAAAACAAGGTCTTGCAAAGTCACTTCTCTTAATCTATATCCTTATTTCTGACACGGCCCTTCTTTACTTAAACACTTACCTCACCTGGATCCAGAGGTGCAGACCAAAGAAAACCTTCCCTCAGACTCTTGATTCTAAGTCTTTCAGTCTCCTTGCTCTTGACTATATATGGTTTTATCTGTAGTACAGTGTTACAACTGAAATTGATAAAGAAAAGGATGAAGAACATAACATTATATGTGATCTGATTGAAATTTTGCATCATGCAACCAGAGTACTCAGAGGCAGGCTCACAGAGCTTCAGAAATAGGAACAGTGAAGGCGAGGAATGAGAAAACTCCTTAGCAGTAAGAAAAAAGCAAATAACTGGCCTTGTATTTTCAGGACACTACAGTCACACTATTTAGTTTTTTCAGCATAATATGTTAGCAGTCTTAACAACTAGCATACGGTTTTTCTTAGCACACAAGTGCATCAAGAATATTTGTGTTATCTGTACCCACAAAATGTGCTGGTCTAAGTAAAGAGTAGTCTAAGATTTTTTAAAGAGTTATTTTGTACTGTATTTGATATTTGTATGATTATCTCAAAAACTGAAAATCTATCAAATGATATTGCACCTTCCATGTCTGGATCTTAAAGCACTTTTTCAAATAAATAAATAAATACATTCTGCCTCACAGCACCCTGTAAAATTGATAACCATTGTTACCCCCATTGTAAGGAGGAGGAAATGGAGATTTTTATAGTGACTTGCCTAGGGTCAAACAGCGAGACCCTTGACAGAACCAGTAATAGAATCTAGATCATCTCATTCCCAGTGCTGCAACCACAATACTGTTGTAAATTTTCTTTTTCAACATGATTAAACTGTGTAAGATCCTCAGTGATTGTCATTATCATATTGAGTCCACAGAAGCTGTTCTTTCAGTGTACCAGACATTAACATGTATAATTCCCAATACTGATAATGTGGCTTATCCATGCATCTCTACTATAAATTTAAAGAGAAAACGTGAATTACTGTGCTGATTGATATGGTCAATTTAGTACATTACATACCTTGCACACACATCTGCTAGAGCTGAATTTGGCCCAGTGACCTTAGTACCCTGCATAGCTTAGCTACAATGCAAGTTAAAGGCACAGCATGTAGTTAACTGATATTTTAGCCATGCGTGCCACAGTCATAATGTTATTTGAATATAGCATGCAGTGCTTTTCATATATGAATTTCAGTATGCTTTCTACGTGTTTTCTAGGTCACCATGTTAGAAGGATGGCTAAGTCAGTATTTTGGAGGCTTCAGGAAGAGTCAGGTGTTTGAGCAGTCATCATTACGCATCTGAGAGAAATAAGTCTGTAATACCACGTCAGAGGCAGACCATTTAGACAATCCCAACAAGTACTTCATAGCAATTCTCGCTGACATTTGAGATTATATGCTGGTATTTTTGGGATATAGCATTGTCTTCTAATGTAGGTTAGAAAAGCTTTGGGGTTTAACGAGAAAATTACTCATGTAGCCAAATAGTAACAGAGAGGTAGCCATGTTAGTCTGTATTCTAACAAAACAAACCAGCAGTCATGTATCATTTTAAAGACTAACAAAATGCTTTATTAGGTGATGAGCTTTCATGGGACAGACCCACTTCTTCACATCTATAGAATTTCCAGTCCAGACCCAGATCAGACATATAGTACAGTGGTCCAAAAAATTGCACTAAAACTAACAAATCAAATACATAAACTGAAGGAGAGGGGGAAGTGGTGGGGACGTTAAGTGTCTTGCCTAAGATCATTATATGCCATTGTGCCAGTAATGCCCCTCTACAATGTACATTGGACAAACCAGGCAAACTCTTCACCAAAGAATGAATGGACACAGAGTAGGTGCTTGAAGAGGGACAGGGAAACGCATGAGGGCACAGAATTGGATGGAACATCCTTTCTCTCCCATGGAGGACACTAGCAGTCCAAAGTAACATGGGACCCAGCAAAGTAGGAAGGGGATAGTTGGGATGAAACAGCAAGGTGTGAAGGATCTACTGCTTGCTCTGATAGGACTCCCCCTCCCTCTCAGGCTCTCAGAGCTTAGGCTTCAGCTGTAGCAGGAATGTCAGGTACAGTCATACAGCCTGAGCCTGTCAGCTGACAAAGGCCACCTGCAGATGTTTAATTGCAGTGTGGACATACTCCGTGTTTGACTCAGGATTCTTCTTCAGTATAAATCCTTCAGTTATAGCTATGGCCCTACTGAATTCACAGTCATAAAAAATGCATCATGGATTACAAAATCTGGTCTTCTCAATGAAATCTAATCTTTTGTGAGCTTTTACTCTATGCTGTACTGATTTTTTGGGGAGACCAGTGTTTCTCAAATTGGGGATCCTGACCCAAAAAAGAGTTGCAGAGGTTATTTTGTAGTGGGGGCAGGGGAAATAATGGTATTGCCACCTTTACTTCAGTTCTGCTTTCAGGGTTGGGCAGTCAGACAGCCATGGCTGTTGGCCAGATGACCAGCTCTGAAAGCAGAACAGAAGTAAAGGTGGCAATATCGTTATTTCCCTCACCCACCGCAAAATAACCTCTACAACTGTTTTTTGGGTCAGGATCCTCAGCACAGCATAGGGTAGAAGCTCACAAAAGATTCAATTTCACTGATAAGACCAGATTTCATAATCCATGATGCCCCAGCAGCAGCAGACCAGAAGGTTGGCAATACCACACCATGTCACCCTTACTTTTGTGCTGCTGCTGGCAATGGTTCTGCCTTCACAGCTAAGCTCCTGTCCAACAGCTGCTGCTTTGCAGCTGCCAAGCTCCAAAGGGAATACTGCCACCAGCAGGAGTGTGGAAGTATGTGTAGCAGTACTGCAACCCTCACGACCATAACCTTGTGATCCCCCCACACAACTCCTTTTTGGGTCAGGACCCCTACAATTACAACACTGCGACAACTCAGATTTAAACAGCTGAAATAATGAAATTTACAATTTAAAAAATTGAAAAATTGACCAAAATGGACCATGAATTTGGTAGGACCCTAATTATAACCTCAGAAGGCAGGAGCTTTTAGGACAGAATAGCAAACAGCAAAACCACAGGTTCATGACGTGGCTCCTTTGGTTTTAGTACTGGGCTGCACTTCCACTGCTCTGTATTTTGTTTATTTTTGAGTTCTGGTAACTATCTCAGACAGCTGGTATAATTTCAGGTGTCATTTTCTTTGCCAGCTACTTTTTTAGGTTCATACACTTCCTTACGTAAGGACATGACACCATCCATTCTTATTTTCTCAATGTAAGGGCTTCATGTGGTTTTTGAAAACGCAATCCTTATTTCCCCATCCAGCTATAAATATTAAGGGACAGATTGTCAGCTGGTAAAAATCTGTGTAGTTCATTCAAGCAAATAAGGTATTATCTGAAGCTCTAGGCACTGTTGCACCACTGATCAGAACCTTTAGGAGCTTTAGTTCATTTTTTTATTGCTAAACCAGTAATTTTGGCAAATTCACAGTGCTGTTATTGGCAGGATGTACATAGCAGTAAGAAACTTTTGAAGAGAGCTGACTTGGTATAAAATTGAACCACAGAACAACCTAATTTGCTGAAATACCATTAAGTGTCTGCTAAACCCACAAAAGCCAGGAAGCTCTACGATGAAAAAGGAAAACTACTGATAGACCTTGCTTTAAATCATGCATCATGCCCAGCTCGAGCAGTATTTACAGACAGGAACATTATCCAGTGCTCTGCAACACTTTCTTGTAAAAGATGAAATAAGGATATCCAGGACTTTTTCAAATTTAGTTCTGAATTTCCTGGGTTGTGTATGCAATTGAGCTAACCTTTTTCAGCATATGGGAACCTAATCAGAGATTGATGAACTAGTGCACTAACCATGAAGGCACTGAAACTCAGTGAGGAGTTACACCATCTTTGGACTGAGTGCAACTTTCACGATCAATTGGCAGCAGCTCTGACACCTGGTACTGCAATGACAGCTATCAAAAAGCTTCTTGCATCCCATATAAAGCTATTTACTCTCTTGCCAATTATTTTAACACACAATTGTGGTTCCTTTGGATGATGTTAAAAAATTACTGCCAATTAATTTAGATATAAAATCTGACCCATCCAACATGGGCTATCCTGCACAGAGGGATAATGCCTAGGTCCTAGAGAGAGCTTTCCATCAGTATATCATAGAGCTTTACAAAGGAGGTCAGTATCATTACCTCCATTTTACAAATGGAGAAACTGAGGGTCAGAGAGGTGAAATAACATGGTCACCCAGCAAGTCAGTGGCAAAGCCAAGAACAGAACCCAAGTCTCTGAAGGTCCATTTCAGTACTATATCCACTAGGCCAGTGATACTCAGACAGCTGTAGTTCATCAGCCAAATTAGTGATCAGCATCTCCCAACACAGCCAGAGTGGAGAAAATTCATTGTTTCATTTGGTATTTGATATATATTTTCTTAGTTATTTCAACCAGGTATTATTATTTCTTCAATTACATTTGGGCCATGTCTACACTATAAAAATAATTTAGAAGGTGCTTACTTTGAAGTAAACCTTCGAAGTTGAGCATCTACAGACATCTTACTTTGAATTTAAACTTCAAAGTAGGGCACTACTCCGTTCCCGGGAATGGAGTAAGGACTTTGAAGTTGGGCTCCCTTACTTCGAAGTTAAGTTCAAAGAGGGAAAACGTGTGTAGACTCTCTGCTGGCTATTTCAAAGTAGTGCCTAGCTTGGAAGTTAACTTTGAAGTTAGTTCCTAGTGTATACACACTCTTGGTTACTAATATAGTAAAAGCATCCTGATTGGTTAATAACTAAATCACACAGTGTTTTTAATATCATGAGCCACAAAGAGCCACAGGTGACACATTGAAGATGAACTTGTAGCCTCTGTGGCCTCAGTCTGAAGTATCACTGCACTTAGCTATTAAATAACCAAAAGGTCAAGCAGTTAAAAAAAAATCTCCCCTACAGGAAAGATGACATCTAAAGGATCTAGCCCTGCACCATTAAAAACAAAAAAGAATCTTTGAAGTCTGGCAGGGAATGATCCTCGGAGTCTCAATATGTATATGTTTTCTTAAAATCCTCATGTTTTGAGAAATATTTTTTTAAAAATGTTAACTCTCTTTTTATAGGATCTGTACAAAATAATGTCCTTGTGTTCCCTCTGATGTTTCTGTTACAGCATCAAACCATGAAGCTGTGATTCAAATGCTGTATATATCCCTTTGGAATGCTGCCACAGACATTAGTTAAGTAACAAAAGAAAATCACTTCATATTTCTCAGGCAGAACAAAGGAGATGGGGAGAAACCATTCCCAAAATGTTTTCCAAACTACAGTATATTCAGTGCACGTAAGTGTCACCTCACAACTGAAATGCAGCCAGTGACCCTTCAAGTGCACAGCTGCAGTTGGATGAGCTAAAGGTGTGCACAAACGCACAGAGGTATGCGGAACACATTGACCAAGGACAGTATGTTAACTATGTCTTCTACTAAAGGTGTAAACAGCATGTTGAATGTCCACACAGTGTTTTTCTGAAAGATTTTAAAACAGTATGTGATACAGAATTCAGTTTATATGCCTCAAAAGGATAAAGAGTAACATTATTCCTTCCTGATTTTGTATCTGAAATTCAAGAGACTGCACGATATATTTAAAATCTAATGTATACTCCACTAACACTATGGCTGTGTCTACACTAGCCCAAAACTTCGAAATGGCCATGCAAATGGCCATTTCAAAGTTTACTAATGAAGCACTGCTCATAGGAATAAGGGGACTTCAAAGTAGCCGGGGTCCTTTCGAAAAGGAGCCCCATCTGGACGAGCCACGTGGCGGCGAGCCGCGTCAATTTCAAAGTGCCGCGGCCGCCTGCATGCTAATGAGGCACTGAATACGTATTTCAGCGCTTCATTAGTAAACTTCGAAATGGCCATTTGCATGGCCATTTCAAAGTTTTGGGCTAGTGTAGACACGGCCTATATATTTCATTTGAGTATTTTCTTCGCTTCTTGTTATGTTTTGCAGTGGACTGTTAAAAAGCTGCACTGTATTTCAGTACTTGGTGAAATAATTCCTACATGTATACACGCAGATATTGTAAAAAAATATTCTATGAGCCTTCAAGCTAACAGACATGATTTACAGGAATCTTCATAAGGATTGTTTACTTGAAAAATAAAGCCCAATATCAAACACTATTACATATAATTGAAAAATGAGTGTCTCTCTCAAATAAAAAACCATTATGCCATTTAACTTTCTAGTATGTAAACACGTTTTGTTATTTTCATAACTTTCTGGTACAGGTTTTCAAAATTTTCTAGTTACTCTCTATGTGAGCTTTTGGAAGACCTTAACTATTACTAACCAACAGAGAATGTGCCACCAATTTACTGAGCTAAGCCTTTTACACTGGGAGTGACAATATTCTGTGTTCCAACTAATAGGTGCAGTACTGAACCAGGGGATGGGCAATTAAAATGGTTGCTTCCTGATTCTGGGGTGCTCAGAGAGTGAGTGCAGTCCCCAGCATACTTTGAACAGCCTTACGATATGTCTTCCATCATTCATGCACCAGAGAATCTTCCCTGGCAGAACCCCAGGCTTTGAGTGCCCCTTTACAGTTTACCTTACCATAGTGAGGCTGGAGCAGAAGTGAAGAACTTACCCTCCGTATTTAGACAGTATAGTGCTGGACCTACTGTATAACTTCAGCAGACAGAGAAGTTAGATGAAAAAAAGTTTAATTCAAAACATAAGCCACTTTTAAGTAACATACCATGAAAAGAGATTGTGTGAGCTGTATCACTATGTATTTCAGAATCAATTTCTATGACAGAATATAAATGAAGAATAATACAATCACAAAAACAGCATCTGATAAAAATATACGGAAAATAAATTAAGGGGTGTGTTTTAATTAAGATATTGCATTTCAGTGGGTCCCACTCTTTTTGGCAGAAGGCATAATTTCTCCTGTCCTTTTTTTTTAAAAATTGGATTCCCTTTAATTTCATTTGATTTCAAAAGTCTTTGCAGTATTTCTGCAATATTCCCCCAACCCACCTTACTGTCAATGCAAAAGCTTAAATTTATAAAATATTTATCTTATGAAAAACAGATGCTGTTAAATATAAGCAAATGAAGCTTTCCAAGTAAATGTAGCTATGAATTAAAAAAAGATTGGAAAGAATTACTTAACAGCTAAGAATACAATTTTTAATGAAACTCAATATGCATTTTTTACTCCACAGATTTCTCCCAAGTAAACTAACAGCCAATCATAAAGAGTTCTTCAGAAAATTCTTCCATTTCATCTACAAACTGCTTACAAGATGGGCATGTTGTGTCTGAAGGCCACCATTCAATCCAAGTCATAGAATCTAAGGGATACTGGTATCTACATGGACAAAAGAAAAAAATGCATTATCTTTTTCATTGTTTATGTATTAAACACAAGAGAAAATTCTG
Organism: Carettochelys insculpta; assembly: GCF_033958435.1. Lineage (NCBI taxonomy): Eukaryota > Metazoa > Chordata > Testudines > Carettochelyidae > Carettochelys > Carettochelys insculpta. Next base: position 20,542,400 of record NC_134157.1, read on the forward strand.
ATAGTGAATGGATATCTTTGTGGTTATTTTTCATTATTTTAAATGTGAACACCTGAAGAAGTGTATTAGCATAAAAATAACAGGTAACACAAAATGTATTTAAAAAGCTCTTAAAACATTGATTCAATTACGTAAATTATCAGACCAATGGTATACAAGCACTTTGTCACTTTTGATGGAAATGAAGCATGTCTCACTTTGGAAAGAGCTCAGGACATTCTGATGATAATTTACTTACTTGAAACTGAAACCAACTACTATCTGAAAGGCCTCTTTTCCCATGATCAAATACTGATTTCCTGGATTCAGTTTAACATCAGTACAAGTCTTCTTTTTAACAAAGGTGATTTCACTGTTTTTTGTGGCAAAAGCCTCTCCTGAAGTTGAAGGGAATGGAGTTATTATATTGGACAATTTCACAGAAAGAATAATAATAAAAAAAAAACAACTGGCCTCAATTTTCCAGGACCATATCTATTAATTAGGCATAACATATTGATGTGTTAAACAGTAAAACCAAAAAAGGGCAAAGCCAAGTTATACATTAGCCACTAACTTTATAATAGGAAAATTCAGATAAATCAAAACATTAATTCCCAGCCCTCTGGAATCTGTCTAGAACAGGGGTCAGCAACCTTTCCAAGGTGGAATGCCAAAATTTGACTGTTTGACCTCTATCTACAGTCCGAGTGCCAGTGATACGTTTTAAAGTCACTAATAGGCCTACTTACAACAGCTTCATTCATAAATAAATTAAAATGCAGAGCTTTACTGTTTAACAGCTAAACTATGGAAACACATAATTATAGCTTAGAAGACAGAGCAGAACAGTTAAGAGGATCAAACTATGACTGAGAAGGAGATTTGCAGCTTTAATTTCTTACAAAGTAAGCTGAAATTTGTCTTTGAACCCAAGGGCTATCCATCCTTCCTGTCTGTCCCAAGGGCTTACAAAAACATCATCACTGTGGGGCCTCCTATCCCCACAATTCCTGTTCCCAGGCAGGGCCAGAAGAACACCAGATGCCTGCATCTCTGCAAAGTCAGCTGACTGGACAGCTTTGCCCTCCCCAGGACAATGCCACTGGAAGGTAGCTTCTGAATTGGGCACCCTTTGTTTGATCAACCCTAAATATTACAGCAGGGAAATTTACCAGAAACCCCCTTTCCCAAGTGTAGCTATTACTTTTGGGGGGAACCTTCCTTTCAGCTGAGTTATTTGCTCCCTTTGGAACAGTTTTGCCCAGGATGGGGTAGGGGTAAGTTCCTGTATCTGCCTGACAATAGCCACTGCTAACCTCTGAAAGCATAGCAGGGAACTGCATTCCTCAGACTGCTCTTTAGGCAGCAGAAAAATCTCTTTCCACATCTCTAGCTGCAGCAGCTGCAGCAAAAGTGAAGCAAAAATACTTTGTGCGCAAAAAATACAAAGGAGCATGCACAAAGGGCTGTATCAGTTGGGAAAACAATTAAGTATTAATTGTCTTCAAACCTGGCTAATCACTTTGTCCACACCCTTGCATTTTTCTGCATAGAGCTGGGTTTTTGCAGCAAGCTCCAGTGGAAATGCAGGAGATGCCTTAAGCAAGCTCACGGATGCATGGGGAAGGAAGGGCAGGGCTGACCGCCCTGTGAGCCAATGAAAATTGGCTTGCATGCCACTCTTGGCACTAGTGCCGGGGCTTGCTGACTCCTGGTCTTGAGACATTAAAACAGATGGCAATTTGACTTCCAAAAGCAGTCATATACAAACCCAGTGGCTATATCTGCACTACAGCAATCCTTTGAAGTCTTTCCAGCAGGTCTCTTTCAAAAGAACTTTCTAAAGAGAGCGTCCGTACACAAAAAAAGAGATCAAAAGAGTGATCTCTTCTTTCAAAAGAGAGTGTCCACACAGCCCCCACTCTTTTGAAACAACAGGCCAGGGACTGTAAAATCAGTCTCCATGAGGACTCCTTTTTCAAAAAAAAGGGACTGCGGAGAGTCTACACACATTTTCTTTTGAAAGAAGCTTTTGAAAGAAGGTGCTTTTCCTGAAACGGGAGTGGAAGAGCACTTTCAAAAGGAGCACCACACTCTTTCCATTTAATTTCAAAAGAAAGATTTTTGTGTGTAGAAGCTCCACTGGATATTTTGAAAGAGCCCCTTCTTTCAAAAAATATTTCAAAAGAACTTGCTAGCGTAGAGGCGGCAGCGTGTTTACCGAGATAATTACAGGTGCAAATGATAAAGCATGAGAAGACACACAGTTCCTTCTGTGTTTCTCTCCTAAATCTCTGCCCATTTTTCAGCACCCAAATTCTGCTTTACAAAAGCAAGTACACTTCTTTCTTTTCCTTGAACCTCTGCCTACTTGTTTACCTGCCTAGATTGTGGAATCCTTTGAATGGGCCACAGGTGCAACTATAAACAGCAGCAAAAGCAAGAGTGTTAATAATAGCTTAACTACTGTGAAACTGGTGAAAGACACTAGCCTTCAAATATCAGCCCAAAGGAGTCTTCGGATTTACAGAGTACAATTATTCTCTACTTTAAGTGGAAATATCTTAGCACTGATTTTTGTCTTCTGCTTTAGCGGTCACAGAATGGAACCTTCAGTGTAAATGTAATAATTAAAGACACTACAATTAGTACTCTCACCTCTTTTATACAGATCCAGGAGAGTTGCAGTATATTTAATAAAACTACCTTCTTCCCTGGAGGACAAGATGTTCACCTTATAGACTATAAAGAAAAAAATAGTTACTCCTGTTTCAGGCAGAATTCTTCCTTCGTTCTGCACTACATTCATATAGATCAACTACAGGTAGTCAAATGGAGAATATTCTGACTACTGGTACAATTTATTGTTGGTCAAAAAGAAACATGTATAAAACTAACCAAATCTCATGTTTCAGCATATCAGCTGATTGCCCCTGGATGAGAGCCCCAGTATGCAGCATTTCACAATGAAGTCAAGTTTTTTCCCAGCTGTCCTCTAAAGCACCTGGCACTAGCTACTGCCAGAGACAGACTTCATAAACCAGAAAGGCAATTACAATGTTCATAGATCTTTTCCAGAAACCAACATAAACACACCTATAATGTACCATAATTAATTAATTAATTAGGAGGTTTAATTCATTTTGTGTATTACAATGTACCGCAACTATTTTACAAGGACACTGCACCTTGCACTAAAGAATGACAACAGCTTCAACCACCCACACTTTTACTCTTTTAATAGCAATCAAGATTTTTATGCTGCAATTCTTCAGACTGCTCATATGTCATACTATTATACATTCATTGTCATCACTCTAAAATTTGACCTGAATGTATGTCTTGATTGCATTTTAATTCATTCAGACCTCTGCTATTCAAAACTATGTCTGAATTTTTAACCAATCATTAACAAATAAGTATTACACAACAGTGTTTTTATTTAGGCTAATAACTGGTGTAATTTAAAATTCTGTAGACATATAGACACAAAGAAACTGATGTAATAATTATCACATATTCAAATCCAATTACAAAGGATTACTGTTGGCGGAAAAAGCTAATTGTTTTTGGCAGTAATAGAGAATACAATTTAGTATTTCACTAATATTTGCACAGAACTGTACTCACTAAAAACATGTTTTAAAACAAGAATCTAGCATAGATTTCCATAAATGAGGACAGGACTTTTTAGATGGGACAACTGTCTTATAGAACCATGCTATAGATTAGCAAGCGGGTTTTATATTTTGTTAGTCTTTAAAGTGCTACATGACTGCTGTTTTGTTTTGATACTCAGTAAAAACAGAGACGAACATGGTTATCTCTCTGTCATTAGCAAGAGGGTATGTGACAGGATGGTGTGGTTAGCATATTCTCAGAAAAATATCAATTTCACATGGGTCAGAAGCCATGCCAAAATGCTGCTAGCCTAGAATTTGGTTAAGTCAAAATCTTAAACATGATTCTGATTCCAACACTGACAAGTCTTTAAAAAACAAAAATATGTTTATAAAAACTTTTTTATATTTTGGGAGTAACATTTAAAAAGCAAACAACTCAAAATTAAAGCCTACATGAGAAGAAAGTTAGGGATTATATTATCTGCTTTTAACCAACAAATTTCAGGAAACTCAATTACAGATGATGGTTTCTTCACAATTTACCTGTGTGCCTCAATATCAGAATATAATATACAACACATGAAATCATCGTTATTCAGAGATCCTTACAAAACCCAGAGAAACACAGCGTGTTGTTTGGGTGAGTATCTTTTCCCCTGGGATTATTGTAAACCTATGCTTCTATTTTTGATTACCATTTTTCTAAGGGAAAGCTTTCTCACACCCTTTCCTACCTAGTTTGGCCTGCAAATCTATGTGTTGTACAGTTTCAGTTCCAGTGTGATATTAATCTTTCATAGAAATGAAACAAATCTATCACAGCCTGTAACAAATCCTCAGCTTTACAGATGTATCTGAAATGAAAACAGGATAATTTACTTTGCAAGATTCATCTGAAAGTAACCACAGACTTTGATTTTAAAGAATACTCAGTGAAAGTTATATTTTGAGGTCCGTCTTCATCCCCAAATAGATCTACTGGAACCAGTCCTGTGAGGTATTCAGCAACCTTAATTTCTTTCGATCTGAGCAAAAATTGAGAGCCCTCATATATTCTTAGAAGAGAGGCAGCTCTTCAAAAATTGGAATAATTAATGCTATGTAATTTCCACTGAGGTTGCATTTATATAGGTTTTGTTATTTTAATTTACAGGCACTAATAGGGGTATCTTGGCCACTAGGAGTCCATGTTGTTAACAAGAGTCACCTGTCTCCAAATCTTCTTGTAGATATGCTGAAATATGATGCATCTCTCAAAACAACATATATAAAAATATAAAAGGTGCACGCTATAGCATCTCATCATCACTCAGCACACAGTTTTCCTTTGTTTTTCAAAGTAATATGTACTGATCATTCAAATCTTACCATATGCAATGTTATTTTGGCATGCAGCTTTTCTCCTCCTATCAACAGTTATTGTCAGATCTAATTTCCTTTGCATTTGGCTGCACTCCCCTGTGTTTAGAGAAGGAGATTTGACATTAAATTTAGGAAGCCACACCAGCCAAAGCTGTTTTTGAAGGTAGGGTGACCATCCATTCTATTTTTCACAGGACAGTCCCTTATTTAAGCTGTCTCACAGACGTCTCAACTTTTTTAAGAAAATGGGCTAATTGTCCCATATTTTGTGGGGAACCTGTTCCTGGCACCTGGTGTCTGAAGGGGGCAGCCCCCAGTGCCAGGGAGCTCCTCTGCTGGATGGCTGCCCCATTCCCTGGCACTCCATGGAGGCAGCTCCCCACTGCTGGTGACCTCTGCCATAGGGTAACCTGGGAAATTGTAGACCCCCATTCCACTCCCCCTCATCAGGAGACTGTGGAGCTCCCATCCCTGGTGCTTCACTGTGGGGCATCTGCCCCCATTGCTGAGAAGCCCTGACATAGAACAGCAGTCCCACATCGCTGGAGGCCAGTGTCCCATGTTTGTCATAAGGCAATGTGGTCAGCCTATCTAATATATGGAGATACACATCTCATAGAGCTGGAAGGGACCGCAGGAGGTCATCGAGTCCAGTCCCCTGCCCTCTTGGCAGGACCAAGCACCATCCCTTTTTTTTTTTAATTATTATTATTTGCCCCAGATCCCTAAAAGGCCCCCTCAAGGGCTGAACTCACAATCCTGGGTTTAGCACAATGCTCAGACCACTGAACTATCCCCACCGCCAGTTAATTTCTATTTGCTTGTGGCAATCTATAACACAGAAACAAATTTCAAATAGCAGCAATGGAAAAAATTACTCAATTCCCATTTAGTCAACAGAACTATACAGTAAGGTCTCAGAGTACGCGAGGATTCTGTTCCATGTGCCCCCACGTAAACCCGGATTTTGCGTAAGTGGGGTCCAGCTTTTGCCCCAGCAGAACACAGGTTCTGCAGCTGGGGAAGCAGCAGAAAGGTAAGTCCTGGCCTGAGGGTGGCAGCTGGGGAGGGTTAAGCCTGTCAGTGGGTTGGGCCATGGGAGGCAGATGTGGGGGGGCTAAGCCTGGGGTGGGTTAGGGCTGCGGGTGGGTGAGGGGTGGAGTTGAGCCGGAGCTGTGCACGGGTGGTAAGCTGGGCCATGGGGGGCGGGGGATTGAGCCAGAACCAGAGCCACACGCAGGTTGTGAGCTGACAGGGGGGTTGCACCAGAGCCATGTGGGGTGGTGGGCAGTGGGCAGCTTGAGTCAGAGCTGGCAGGGGGTTGCACCAGAGCTGTGTGGGGCAGTAGGCGGCTTGAACCAGAGCCACACACAGGTTGTGAGCCAGCAGGGGGGTTGCACCAGAGCCGTGCAGGGTGGGGGGGGCAGCTTGAACCAGAGCCAGGCGTGGGCAGTTTAAGCTGGGGTGGGGGGTGAGCTAGAGCCATGTGTGAGGGGTGGTAAGCCAGACCCAGGTGTGGGCATGCGGGGTGAGCTGGAGCTGTGTGTGGGTGGTGAGCCGGCAGGGGGGTTTGAACTTGGGCTGGGGAGGTTGAGCAGGAGCCTGCCTGAGGGGTGGTGAGCTAGAGCTGGAGGCGGGGGTGTGGGGTGAACAGGAGCTATGCGCGGGTGGTGAGTGGAGCTGGGGGGCGGTTGAGCTGGGGCCGGGCAGAGCTGAGGTAGGGCTGAGACAGGGCGGGGGGAGCGAGTTAAGCACAACTGGAAATCGCGGTACAGGGTTTACTATAGGAATTGGGATCAGATGCATAAAAGCAGGGTTGCACACTCTGGGTTCACGTACTCTGAGACCTTACTGTAGTCAATGAGAGCCATTCAGCTAAATTCCACACATCTTTTCTAAAGTGTAGAATGTAATGAAGCTTTAATTTATTGCAAAGGCAACATTTGCTGTTCTGTAGTAGAATATATACCTTCTTTCACAGCTATATAATGCTCTCAATGACAAGGATCCCCAAAGCATTAATCTGTATTCTCCAGCTACAGTAAAACTCTCTCATATCCGGCAGCCCCAGGACCAGGAGGTTCCCAGATATTCAAATAGTCTAGATAATAGAGAGCTATACTTAGCAATGCGTAACACTAAAACAAAAACAAGCTTAGATATTAAGAAACAAAAATGGATGCAGAGTACACTCATCCCTGCTTAAACAAGTATTTGCTTAAACAAGAGACACATATACTTACCTTAGTTCACTACATGAGTGAACTATCCCGCTAATACGAGCCTAACCCCCACCCTGCAGCTCCAACCTGCCGTAGTCTGACCCCCTCCCACAGCCCCATGGCACCAACTTGCAGCAGCCTGATCCCCTGCAGCCCTAACCTGCGGCAGCCTGACCCCCGCTGGCCCCAGGGCCCCAAGCCGTAGCAGCCTGACCCCCCACCAGCCCTGCAGCCCTAACCCACGGCAGCCTGAAACCACCACCTGCCCCTACCGCTGGCCCTGAGGCCCCATCCCACAGCAGCCTGAGCCCCCTGCTGGCCCCACAGACTGACTGCACAGCAGCCTGCACCACCTGCCGGCTGGCTCCGCAATCCCAACCCGCAGCAGCCTGACCACCCCCACCCCCACCGGCCCTGCAGCCCCAACCCATGGCAGCCTGACCCCGCTTTGCTAGCCTGCACACCCAACCTACAGCAGCCTTAACCCCACCACCCACCCCACAGACCCAACTCACCACCAAGTTTTAACCCGCCCTCCAACTCATGGGCCCAAACTGCCTTCAGCCTTTAACCTCTGCCCCTCCCACACGAAACCCAAGGTCCACTTACCTTTCAAAAGCAGCGCCGCATGCTGCCACTCTTTCACTGAGTTAGGAGCACTAGGAACCAATCAGAGACTTTTATGTGTATTTTAATGGGAATTTAGTGTCCCTATTATGAGTTTTCACCTACAAGCAGAAAGTTGGGAACCAATTGTGCTTGTATAGCGAGGGATGAGTGTACTTTATTTACCAACAACAGTAGCTTTATACACTATAAACTTATACTGTATTAGCTGTATTTATGTGTACAATATTTACTTTCACTACCCTGCACTTATGGAAAACATAATTAAAATTTACTTTTGGTTAAAGTGCTGGTTATTTGAGAGCTCCAGATGATGGAATTCCAGATATGAAAAAGTTTACTGTAACTGCAACATGATGGCACTTTTAACAAAGTTTACCTTCCATGCATTTGCATTCATCTCCTTCACACAATCTCAGAAGTCTGTCATTTCCATAGATGTTATAAAACATGCTGCATTGTTTATCTACAGAATTGAACAAGAAAAAAAAGCATGACAGTATCAGCCACACCTCTTCAGCCAGAAAGATTGTAATGGCCACATAAGCTTTAAAAAGCATAGATTAAAAATTAGGGGAAAAGCAGAAAATGTTAGTTTCTTAATGGGCTACAGAGAATCTTCTGAGAGCAAAAGGTGTGACATGGAAGAACTGGAACATGTACCTGGTGCATGGTATTCATACACAGTGAATGTGGCAGGGCTCCGCATACCAACACGATAAAGCTCCCCTATTCGGAATGCAACACACAGGAATTTATCAGCTGGCACCTGTTTGAATTAGTGAGACACCAAAAGGAAGCAAGATATTACCAAGGAAATAAAATAATGCTTCTGATTATGAATAATCACTGGAAATAAAAAGTGATGATCTACCGAGTCTATCTGTATAACAATATGTCCATCTTTTATTTCATAATTTGTTATCAGTTGATCAACTCCACTTGCAAGCTACAAAAAAAAAAAAAGAGAAAGCTTTTAGTTAGATAATGTAAAATAGTTTACATGGTCTTGCATAAAAGTTTTGTGCTTAATGGGTTTAGCCTGGTTTTGAGTAGAATATTTTCTACAAGTGGATCTTCAGTTATATTATTGTTACCATGCAATCCTAGTCATGAACATTCTTTACTTTAAGAGAACTATTTTTTCATCCTCCTGAGATAAAAATAATAAAAACAATGATCATTAGAGGTGTACCAAAGCAAACTATGGACACCAGTATTCTTGAACTTTATTAAGTCTGAATCCAGATCCAAACTTAGTACTTGTCTCCCATTTCTCTGGGCCTGTAAGCCGTGTCTACACGTGCACGCTACTTCGAAGTAGCGGCACTAACTTCGAAATAGCGCCTGTCACGGCTACACGTGTTGGGCGCTATTTCGATGTTAACATCAACGTTAGGCAGCGAGACGTCGAAGCCGCTAACCCCATGAGGGGATGGGAATAGCGCCCTACTTCGAAGTTGAACGTCGAAGTAGGGCACGTGTAGACGATCCGCGTCCTGCAACATCGAAATAGCGGGGTCCGCCATGGTGGCCATCAGCTGAGGGGTTGAGAGACACTCTCTCCAGCCCCTGCGGGGCTCTATGGTCACTGTGTGCAGCAGCCCTTAGCCCAGGGCTTCTGGCTGCTGCTGCTACAGCTGGGGATCCATGCTGCATGCACAGCGTCTGCAACCAGTTGTCAGCTCTGTGGATCTTGTGTTGTTTAGTGCAACTGTGTCTGGGAGGGGCCCTTTAAGGGAGCGGCTTGCTGTTGAGTCCGCCCTGTGACCCTGTCTGCAGCTGTGCCTGGCACCCTTATTTCGATGTGTGCTACTTTGGTGTGTAGACGTTTCCTCACAGCGCCTATTTTGATGTGGTGCTGCACAATGTCGATGTTGAACGTCGACATTGCCAGCCCTGGAGGACGTGTAGATGTTATTCATCGAAATAGCCTATTTTGATGTCGCCACATCGAAATAAGCTACTTCGATGTAGGCTTCACGTGTAGACGTAGCTGTAGTGTCCAACCTGTTCTGAAGCAGCAGCCACTACAGTGGCTAGTGAACTAGCCATATTATTCTGAAAATATATGTATTGTTCAAGCTCACTAGCTAAACTCATCTCGCCAAACAGGTAGCTATCATTTTGGACACTATGGCTCTAGGCACTGAAGGCCATTGACTTAACGGGATAAAGCTCACAAAGGGCATAATCCAGATGCTAAATTCAGGTACACAATTCCAACTAGTGTGAGAAAAATGTTTTACAATGTGATAGAGACAATGCTTAAAAACTGTGCTATTACCCTAAAACATATAAAGTAGCAGGACAATAAATACTGTAGGATAATGGTAAATGTTCTTTAATATTTACAGTGGATAAATCTTCTGTATTTGCCTCCAATCCGCTAACCAAAGTTATATCCATCACAGCATGTGAAGACTCTGACTGTGGTTCTCTCACACGAGGTTTGTACCTAAAATGGACAAAAAAAATTAAATATAAGTAGAACCAAAATTTAGAACTTTCAGCATGGGTCTCAGAAAAGCCTACGGGCAAATTCTACTCACACTTATGCCACTGTAAATCCATAACAACATCACTGATTTCAGCTGACTTACTTCAGAATTAGACCAATAAAAATCAATAGAAATTACATATTATTATTTATACTACAATAGTGCCAGAGCCTCAATTAAAGGAGTCCTTAGGCCAGAGAGCTTACAATCTTTGATCTGGATCTTGCACATTTGTACACACATGCACATAAAAAGAGGGAAATAATGGTCTCAGAAACAGTAACATAAGGTAGCAACTATTAGCAAGTGGATGATGAATGTTTTAAACTTTTCCCTTCTAATTTTGTTTTTTCAAATGTGAAGGAAATTAACTGTAAGTGTGTATGCTAAAGTAAGTTACGGCTACAATTTTGAACATGCAGAAAATGTACAAGTGAAGTAACCTCTTCACAGTAACCTTGGCACTGCTCCAATGGCTTAAGTGTCAAGTGGTGATTTCACCTGGTGTGGGGAATCCAGACTGGTACAGAGCTAGGAGCACAGGCAATTTAGAATTTAACTTAAAAGATACCTAGACATATAAAAGTACCAAAATGGTCAGCTTTGTTACTGAAAAATAAATTGTACTTACTTTGCACAGGCCTCTAAACGTTCTGGTTGGTCATCATCTATTCTTCTTTCACCTTTTGCATGTTAAATAGAAAAAGTAATTTATAAAACAAACAAACAAACAAACAAACAAACAAACAAACAGTCCTGTGGCACCTTACAGACTAACATATTTATTGGGTCATGAGCTTTTATGGGTAAAGCCCACTTCATCAGATGAAAAAATATATAGCTCTTCAGAAGCAGCTGTACAGTGCACAGGATACTTATGTGAATTGGTTCCCATTAATATTTTCTTATTCAAGGGATAAATACTTTTCAGAGTTTTTTCAGACGTATTTTAATGGGAATGCACATTTTATTCATGAGCAAACAACATGATTTTTCTTTTATACATTAACCAAAATTTTAGTTTTTATAATCTGAACCAGAAAAGCAGAACTCCCCTTCCAGATCCCACATATGCATGGTAACATCTGTGCACTATTAAATTAACAGCTGTGAATCACATAAAATTGATTTGGCTGAAGGTAAAGTTATCTGCCCAGGATAATACCGACCATTTTGTTAATCAAGATGCATTTCCTATAAAGTCTTGATTAATCTGAAAAATGAAAACAAGCATTTAAAAGTCACCACTAACTCTTTACCTTTATCTGTCAATACGTTAACCTTCAATTCAAAGTTACATGTCTCCTCAGAAGTACTGATTTTATGATATACAGTCCTCACCTATAAATATACAAATAATATAGACAATTAACAGAACATGCACAGCAAACAATTCTCAAAACTGATCAACAGATGTTCACATTTGCAGATGATCAGACAAAAGCAGACAGTCATATGCAGAATTAGACATCAATGTCTGAGGGCTTATTTGAACCTTGGATATTGGGTATTTCAGGGTCATAATACTGACCCCAGTAGGTAAGCTTTTCCTGTTACAGCACACAGAGAAGCCCCTATGAAATCAAACAATTGTACTGGGACCAAAGGAGACTTTTTGATGCTCAGCTGAAGACTAAATGTATAGAACAAGTGGTTTGTTTACTGTGGGACGTCATTGTATGACCAGCACTTGAGCAGCCAATCATTAAGGTAAAAAGAAGACAATTGTCGTAAAGTTCCCTTCAGTGAACTGCTACCACCTGCCATGATCTTGGAGAACACTCTTAGAGACAGGTGGTGGACAAAAGGATGCACTCTCTGCTAGTGGTGATTCTAGTCAACTGTAAACTGAAGTACCCTCTTGTGAATGGAGTGCATTTTGATGTGAAAATACACATCCTAAAGGTCCAGGACTGCATCCCAATCTCTAGAAGCCAGTGATGGAATTATAGCGAGAGTCACTCTCATGAATTTCACAAGGTATTAGGAGTCTGAGATCTAACACTGGTCTCCATCCCCCATTCTTTCTGGGTACCAGCCAATACTTAATAGAATCCCTTCCCCCTTGTGGTGGGCTGGAACTGTTTCTATGCCCCTTGTGTATAGGGGACAGATAACCTCCTGTCTCAGCAAATGATCTTTAGACAAGAGGATGAAGAAGAGAAGAGAAGGGTTGGCATGGAGGAATGGACATAAAATGGATAGAGTAACCTGATGTTACAGCTTCCAAAATCCATTTGTCCAATGTAGTTTACTCCCATGCAGGTCAAATATGTGAAAATCAATCTCTGAAGACCAAAAGGTGGGCAGCCAGAAATTTATGATCAAAGGCACATCGGGCACATTCATCCTGAAGTGGTGCACTCATAGGAACACTACTTGAAGAAATATATATCAATATAGCAGTATATCACACATGTAAGGTACTATATAAATGTATAGTAATGACTCCTCTTTGAAAATTGCAGAGGAAAAGAGACAGAGATGACAGAATAACTGATAAGAATATTAGCCCAGTCTGTGCATATTAGATTAGGTTGTGATCCAGTGTTTATGCTATAAAAGAATAACAAATATTGACTATGTTATTGAAAAGCCTTTGTGAATCAGGTATGGTTCTTTTCTGAAAGGCAGTAATCAGTGATTTATTTGTGAAAATCCTGGAGGTACAGAAGCCAAAGGATAAATAACAATGTCATAGCAGAATTATAATATATTTATAAAGAATACAAAGCACAGAAAAATAGAGAAAGAAAAGGCACATTCTCTATTACAAATGTACGGCGGCAAAGCTTTTCATCAATTGTCATTTACTTGGGGTTCTCCATTTTTGGGTGCCCAACCCAAGAATCCTGGAAGTCGATGTCTCAAACTGAACACACCAAATTAATGAGTGGCAATAAAAATTTTGGTGCAAAATATTTAGAAGTATGGAACACATAAATCAGGGGATGAGGGAAAAACTTCCATCCCTTCTCTCATACAAATAAATAACCTCAGGCAATTTAATTATTTTATTAATCACCTCATATAATTTAATTATTTTGCTGCTGTCAAAATTTTCCAAATTAGACCATATGGTTTAGGAGACACATGACTTAAGACAAATGAGCTGAGCTGGCATAAAAACAAGTGCAACTAATGATTTCAAATGCAGTTGCACCTTTTTCATACATAATCTAAAGGCATCCCAAATTACTTCTGCCTCTTTTGTCCAGGAAAGAGGTAACAGAAGTGGATGCTGACAGGAAACTTTTCATGGCCCATATTGACAAAACCAAAAAACCCCTTAGTTTCTTTAAAATGTTTCCTTAAGCACTCACATTTACTGTTGCTAAGCCAGTGCTACTCCCGGTGCTTACATATATGTCATCATTCAAAGGTACCTAAAGATGTAAACATAATTATGATTTGACATTAAATGGAACTATTTGCAAAGTCATAGTTAAGATACTCCAATTACTGTCAAATAGGCCAGATGGATCAGATGATATTTTTTACATTTCTGTTTACTAGCGAAAGGCTAATCCCACTTTATACACATGTAACTTCACACACATGAATTCAGTGGGACCACATATGTATATAAGTGTTTCCAGGATGTGGTCCTGAATCAGTGCATCAAATAAATCTTAGCTGATGAAGTCAACAATTAATCAAATGGTATATTTCGTGGACATGCTATCTTTCTTTAAAATATATCTAAACTTTATTTGTTTCTAAAAGGAATTTTTGTAACTTATTGATGAGATTTGTTTTCACTTTTCTAAGGTAAAACTATTCACTTACTTCCAAAGGCCTGCCTAAGTAATTTTCTTCTGTCAGCTTATAGTGCTTAAGGTCTCCATAATTTTTGTAAGCCACTTTGACATCCATGTTCAGCAAAAGATGCTTAGTGAGAAGGGAATATTCTGTCAAAGCTTCAAGAGCATTAATTGTGTCCTGTCAAAAATCAGAAAGAATTACTACTGAAATACAAAGCTGTAACAAAACTGATTATTAAACATTTTACTCTGGCACTTATTTAGTAAGACAAACAGTGGTAAAGATAACCAGATAAGCAATTTAATATTGCTTTATATACTCCTAATAAAATGATAGGATTGTTAACACTACATTGTGGGCATGTTTATGTAATTTATTGTTTGATTAAAAGTTTGTAAATAAACACCGCTGCTGGAAACAGACATTCGAAAAGTAAGCAAGCTAGTAAACAGGGTTGGTCAGACGAATGTCAATGTGCTGATCACAAAAAACCACTACAAATGAAATCTGATACCAGAATGATTAACTGATAAAAGATGCTGGCTCAGACATCGCCCAGATAAACAAGGCCCACAATACCAATCGAGCAATCAGGGTTGGATCAATAAGTTGGTTACTGAAAGAAAACTACATCTAACACATATACTATCAATTGGAAGGTGGACTGCCCATATGCTGTGGGTGACTGGAAAGTTAGAGCTGCTTCAAAAGCAGAGATGGAGAGATACTGATGCGATATACTTGGACTGGCAGAGATGCATTGGACGGCATCAGGAGAGATATACAGTTGCGAAGTTGTTTGGTCAGGGAATGAAACGACGCATGAGGCGGCAGGAGTTGGATTCCTTCTTAGCAAAAGAGCTAGAGGAGCATTGTTAAAATACAATTGGGTGAGTGTGAGAATGATGGCAGCAAAATTCGAAGCAAAACTCTTCAACATCTCAGTCATCAGGTGTATGCACTCACGTCAGACAGTATGGAGGTAGATATCAAGCTATTCTATAAAGATTTGAAAAGACGCTGGAGGAGATACTGAAGACAGATGTGTTGATCATCAGAGGAGATTGGAACGTGAAGGTCGGAACAGAAAATGAAGGTCGGGAGAGTCTCATGTGAAGGTTTGGTTATAGAGAAAGAAATGAACAAGGTGGGAAACTACTAACGTTTGCTACAGAGCACAAGATGTTGATCTGCAACATGAGATTCCAATGAAAGGACTGCAGGAAGTGGACATGGCAATCGAACGATCGGAAGTCCAAGAACATAATAGGTATGATCCTGATAAAAAGAAGATGGGTAACATCCATACAGCAGAGCCAAACTTTCCAAGTGGTGGATATGGATTTGGACTCAGTCTAGTGATTGTGAACATCAAGATGAATCTCAAGAGAAAGTATAAGACACAGTTCAACAAATGAAGACTCGTGGTGAGGCTAGACAAGGAAGAAATATGGAATGCGTACAAAGCAGCACTCAAAGAGAAGATCAGGAACGTGGCCACAGAAAAAGACCTACATAAGAGAGTTGAAAGGATAGCCACAGCAATAGAATAGGCAATTGAGCAGACAGTTCTGGAAAAAGAGAAGATCAATAAGAAGTGCATTACGCAGGAGAGACCAATGTTGGTCCAAGACAAGAGAGCACTGAAGATCAGAAGGGATGTTTCTAAGCGGGTGGAACAGCAATATAGTGTGAAATGCAACAAGGTAAGGAAAGCAGCCAGAATGGATAAGGGAAAATGTTTTAAGGAGCAGTGGTGAAAATACAGAGAGGTATTACAGTGAGTGTAAGACCAGGGAGGTATATAAGATGATCAAGAATATTAATAGGAAGTGGGAGCCAAAGCAGATGGTGATCAAAGATGAGAATAACGAGGTGCTCATGAGTAAGGAGAAGGTTGTGCAGCGAGGAGTGAAATACTGCACCAACCACAGTTGTACCCAAGTGTCTCGGAGAAACTGTCAGAAGAACTCAAAGAGATATCACCACTGAGCATCGAAAGCGAGACTGATATTTTGCAGGAGAAAGTAGAAAGAGCAATTAAATGACAAAAGAACAAGAGACTTGGAAATGAGAAGATCACGGGAGAGATGATCAAATACCGTGGAGAAAGTATGATTCAGGAAATATACAGACTATGTAATATAGGCTACATCTACACTAGGGGAAAGCTTCAAAATGGCCATGCTAATGGCCAAATCGGAGAATACTAATGAGGTGCTGAAATGAATATTCCGTGCCTCATTAGCATGCTGTAGGCTGGGGCACTATGAAAGTGATACGAATAAGGGGATTTTGATGTTTGCAGTGCCCTTTCGAAACAGACCTCCACGTAGATGAGCCGCGCGTGAGTGAAAGGCGGCACTTTTGAAGTGCCACAGCTGGCAGCATGCTAATGAGGTGCTGAATATTCATTTCAGCGCCTCATTAGTATTCTCTGATTTGGCCATTAGCATGGCCATTTCGAAGTTTTTCCCTAGTGTAGATGTAGCCATAGTGTGGAAAGACGGGAAGGCACCTAAGGAATGGACAAGATCCATTTTAGGGACAATACACAAGAAAGGAAGCACGCTGGACTGCAAGAACTACAGAATGATTGTCCTAATGAGTCATCTAGGCAAGGTGCTGATGATGATATTGAAAGAGACAGTGAGATTTCAGATAGAAGAACATCTAGCAGATGAGCAAATGGGATTCAGCAAAGATAGAAGTACCACACAGCAGACATTGGCACTACAATTGATAGAGGAGAAAGCTCGATGAAAGAATAAGAACTTCTACAATTGCTTCACTGATTTTCAGAAGGCATTTGACAGTATATATCAGAAAGTGACTTGGGTGGTGTTGGAGTCATATGGGGTAGATAGCAGACATACGTTTGCTGGAGGATATCAACAGCAATGCGGAGGCAGCGATGAGAATGTGCAGAGAGTTGAGAAGTTCGTTTAGAATGAATAGAGGTACAAGCCAAGGAGATCCAATATCACTGAGTATCTTCATCACGCATCTAGAGAGAGCAATGGACAAGATCAAGGAAAGGTAGAAGGGATATCGGTGCATGGGATGAGAATTAACAACTTGAGGTTCACGGATGATATAGTTATCATCAAAGAAGATGAAGAGGAGCTATCGAGAACAGTGCAGGTGCTAAATGAGGAAGGCAAGCAGTATGGACAGATTATGAACATCGATATAACAAAGACAATGGTATTTGGAGATAAGGAAATAGGAAGGGAAATCAGAGTAAATGGGATCAAACTAGAGAATGTAGAGAAGTTCATGTATCTGGGGAGCAACATGATGTATGATCTAGACTATAAGAAGGAAACAGCAACTATAATAGCAAAAGCAAGAGCGAGTTTGAAGGCGGATAAGATATGGAAAAGCAAAATTATCTTAGGAATGAAGCTGAGCATCTTGAAAACATGTATTCAGCAGCATGTTCTATGGATGTGAAACATCAGTGATAATGAAATATTCAAAGAGGATACTGGCGTTTGAGAGGAGTTATTATAGAAAGATCCTAAGAATAGGATGGATGCAGAAGGTCACCAATGAGGAGTTATATAGAAAGATACAGCCAAAAGAGAACCTACTGCAGAAAGTTATACAATGGAAGCTACAGCTATTCGGATATATCTGTAGAATGAACAAGTAAAAAGTCAAGACCCTAGTATTTGGCATAATGGACAGTTTGAATATGAGAGGCAGACTCCGCAGAGAATGGGCAGATAATATAGGAGACTGGTGTGGAGATAGTCTACAGAAACTAAGCCACTCTGCGCTGGACTGGGAAAGATGGAAAGAAATAGTAAGGGAGGCATGAGACACCAATGGGCATTGAGCTCATAGTTGTTGATGATGATGATGAAGCTAGTAAATAAATATGACTATAGCTCTGCAAAACTACTATATTATCAGTTTTCTTTTAATAGATTTTTTTATTTGCAGAATGCAAGACAAATATTTAAAAACATACCTGAGTGGAATAAAATCCACCACCATATCTTTGCTCTTCAGACAGCCATCTGACAACTGGATTAGCATAGATTTTATCCCCACTCAGAAGAGTGGTTAGCAAGGCATAAGCAGTGGTTTCAACAATCTGTGCAGTGCCAGCATTAGGAACATATTTATCTAATTTAAGGGAAGTATCCTTCCAAAACCGATAAATGGGTGTGTCACCTGGGAGAATAATTTTATTATATTAGCAGGAGTTAAAGTAGATTCCAGCAGGAAGGAGAACTCTCACTGCACAAAGCTTCAGGGAGCTTTGCTTCCCTCTGTTTTTATTAGAGATTGAGTTGTGCTCTCCTTATGCCCGAAAGCTATTTCAATCCATAAATACAATCTGACCTCTGCAAAACACAATTTTATTCTCTAACGGGCACATAAAGAAGTTTTATTCTCACTAAAACACAGATTTTTAGGTCATTAACAGAATGGCCCACTGCATTAAAGTGCTGGTTGACAGGTTTGTGAGTTAGGAGGTTTTTATGTCTATTTTGTATACCTACAGTCCTCAACTCAAACCACTGCAATGCATCATTAAACATCAACAATCTATCCTGAATCAGGATGCTACACTCCAGAAGGCCCTAGGTGACAGGACTGTTCTCTGCTACAGACAACCTCCCGACCTTATGAGGATTCTCATCATCAACCACAAGCTATACCACAATAATATCAGTCCTGGAACTTTTCCTTGCAATAAGCCACGTTGCCAACTTTGACCACATATCTATTCTGGAGATACCATCACTGGACTTAATCATGTTATTCACAGAATCACAGGCACATTCTCCTGTTCCTCAACTAACATCATATATGCCATCATGTGCCAACAATGCCCACATACTGTGTATATAGGACAGACTGTAAACACTCTTTGACAAATAATGAATGGACACAAAACAGACATCAAAAAATTCCAGACTCACAAACCTGTCAGCCAGCACTTTAATGGTGTGGGCCATTCTGTTAATGACCTGAAAGTCTGTGTTTTACTAAAAAGGAACTTTAACAATAATTTACAGAGAGAGTGCTCAGAACTCTCATTTATATTCAAATTCAACACATTAACACATGGTTTGAACCAGGACAGCAATTACCTGACCCACTATGGCTACGTCTACACGTGCCCCAAACTTCGAAATGGCCATGCAAATGGCCATTTTGAAGTTTACTAATGAAGCGCTGAAATGCATATTCAGTGCTTCATTAGCATGCGGGCGGCAGCGGCGCTTCGAAATTGACGCGCCTTGCCACCGCGCGGCGCGTCCAGATGGGGCTCCTTTTCGAAAGGGCCCCGCCTACTTCGAAGTCCCCTTATTCCCATGAGCTCATGGGAATAAGGGGACTTCGAAGTAGGTGGCATCCTTTCGAAAAGGAGCCCCATCTGTACGCGCCGCGCGGCAGCAAGGCGCATCAATTTCGAAGCGCCGCTGCCGCCCGCATGCTAATGAAGCGCTGAATATGCATTTCAGCGCTTCATTAGTAAACTTCAAAATGGCCATTTGCATGGCCATTTCGAAGTTTGGGGCACGTGTACACATGGCCTATAAGGACTCTTTTACATACTTTGTTTATCTAACTCTTGACTTCCCCACCCCATGCCCCAACTCCAGCTTCCCTTCGGCTCTTCTGATTTGCCAACCTTGATAACAATTTTTCTGATTTGTCAACCTTGATAATTTTTGGACCTCTGTGCTTTATATATTGAGTCTGTTCTGGTATAGCTATGATCTGAAGAAGTGGGTCTGTCCCGCAAAAGCTCATCACCTAACGAATTATTTTGTTATTATTTAAAGTGCTACTTGACTGCTTTTTGTTTGGATAGAATACAGACTAACACGGCTATCTCTCAGTCTGTGTCAACATTATCCCTGTTTCAGGAATAAGGGATTGGCGACGTGGGGGGTTTAGTCAGCAGAGGCACATCCACACAACATGTTTATTGTCGGCACCACCCTCTGCTAAGAGCAAAATCTCATGCAGCTATGTTAATTAGCCATGGGAATATGCTAATGAACAGCCATTTGCAATTGTGACACTACTCATTAGCATGGAGCTGCTGGGAGAGCAGCTCCGTGTAGACCCAGCTATTATGTACATAGAAATCTCATAGGAGTCATCAATCTGCTTTTACACTATTCACTAAGACAGCCACATTAATTCCTTGAAAGGAGAGAGGAACTTTGATTATATTAATTTTTAAAGAAACAAAATACTTATGACAACTAGTTAAATATTTCATTTAATCTGAAAGAATCTTTAGGGCTAGCTTCATCTGTTCAGCAAACTTTACTCACTTACTTATAGACTACCAACTGCATTAACAGGTTCTTTAGGTTGAAGAGAGAGTTTACTGAGTCATACCTTTTACAAGAGCTTCTTTCTTCAGTGCAGCGAAGGCTAAGCGTGTACCAGGATGGTTTGGATCCATGAGAGCTAATGCATAAGCAGATATTGCCAAAGTAAATGTGCTTTGCGCATCTTGCACATTTTTCAGCAAATAATCATCCGCTGCATTTTTAGCTTTTTGGATTTTCTGAAAAGGTGAGTAGCAGGTTATATGAACTTGAAGGAAAAACAACCAAGACATTATGCAACCAAATGCCCAGGTAAATGATACAGGTCATTCTTTTAATTATTTTGGAAGTTGCATCATCACATCACTCACTAAAGGCTAGATCACCATGTTCAGGCTTAACCTCTCTAATCCAGAACACTCTCGCCCAGCAACATCTGTAATCTGCAATGATCATAGTCAGCCAGATGACCACTTATCATGGCTGTGGCCAAGCTTTCCATGGTCCCCTAAAGTTTGTTGGCATCCAACAGTCCTGGCTCTCAGTGTTCTGTGTTGTTATGTAGCTCTAATTTATCCATAAATATCATCCAAGGATATGTCTACACTGAAAATAACTTCATATTTATTAAAACTGATTTTATAGTGCTGGATTTTTTCTAAATTCGATTTTGAGTATCCTCACTTCCCACAGGCTCCCAACAAATTCGACACGTTGCTTCCACACTGAAATCACCAAACATCGAGTTTTGCAGCAGTGTATTGTGGGAACCTATCTCACAGTTCCCTTAGCCTTGCATTCTGAGCCAGGAGCAGCAGCACTATCAGTTTCCTGTGTCCAGCAGATTGGGAGATCTGGGAAACTGACAGTGCAGCAGCCCTGCTCAATTTCCTGGCTCTTGCTAGTACAGTAAACCCTCCATTTACTAGACTGGAATGGCTGTCCATTCTTCCCCATAGTCCCTTAAATGTGAGGATCTACTCCCTCTTCCCACAGGCTCCGCCAACCCCAACTTCTCCCAAAAAACCAACCTCCTGAAAACAATCCCCCCCAAAAAACCACCCAAAAATATTCCCCCTACCAAAAAAAACCCTCTTGAAAAAACCCCAAACCCCTGCCATTCACCGCGTCCAGTGGAAAAGCTGCTCGAGTCCACTGGCTGGGTGCCTGCAGGGTGGGTGTCTGCCCATAGGCATCTGGCCCCAGCAGCTGAGCTGTGACGTTCTTGGACCCACAGCTGCTTGAGCAGTCCAGATATAGGTGCCTGGCCCCACACTGGCTCAAGCAGCCCAGCCGTTGGGTCCCTGGCCATGTGCCAGCTCAAGCAGCCTGGCTGCAGGCTGCGTGGCCCCTCAACAGCTTGAACTGTCAGGCCGTGGAGTGTCTGGCCCCATACAGCTCAAGCTGCCCAGACGTGGGATGCCTTGTCCCGTGCCGGCTTGAGTGGCCTGGCTGTGGGGTGTCCGGCCCCTGCCACCGGAGTGCAGCAGCCTGGTCAGTTTCCCAGCTTCTGCTAGTAGTGGGGAACTGGCAGCCAGGTGCAGCATGCGCAGTTTTGTGAGATAGATAGGGGACACCCGTGGAGGCTAATAAATCTGACTTTAGAATGTGACGCTTCCACACTGGACTTTAATGAAACTTCTCAATTCGAGCTTGACGCTATAACCATCAGGTAACTGCGATTTTGTACTCTCAAAATTAGTGCTTCCTAAATTGAGCTAATGGTATTTTCAGTGAAGAGAGTCACCTGGTAATATTGAGCTAAGTGCCTTTAATTCCAATTTATCTCATATTGCAGATGCAGCCTGAGTCCATGAAACAGTGGAAGTGGTGGTAATGTGCTAGACAATACTGACTCCCATGATGCAGCAAATTCTCTTGCTGAGCACTGTTCAGGTCCCGAGGCTGCCAGATTAGAGAGGTTCAACCTGTATATATTAGCACTTGACACTGGAACTAATTCTCATGATAAAGGAGCTTTGGGTTGTGGAAGCGTGGGATTGAGAGAGAATCATAGATGTTCAAAATCAATTTTGACTTGCTTTTGGGCCTGGGCTGGGTGGGGGGTTAATGAGAAGGGAGAAATCTCAGAACAAAACACAGAAACTGAGAACACAATTGACTTGGGCCAAAGGAGAGCATTACATACCTCTGTTGGGCATAAGTGAATCACCTTTTCAAGTCCAATAACAGAAAAAGCTGTGAGATACAAAGTTTTTTCTTTGTCTTCTTTAGGCAAAGTACCCTACAAAAATTCAAACATGTAAATGAAGCTAGTTCAAAACAATGCATTCATTGATGAAAAGAATATTTTACAAGTTAGGTGAGGAACTTCAGAAAAATTTTTGTAAGTATCAGTGCCATAACAATTTTATCTTTATGCTGAAAAATAGTATTCTTTTGTGAAAAGATTAATTTATTTAAAAATACAAACAGATTAGATCAAAAATATATGTAATGACAAGGTAGTATTTCTCAAGCCTTTTACATCATGATTAGAAAAAGACAATGTACATGTTGCTTTCACAGCATCTAAGAAGTCACATGCAGGTATCTAGCTGAAAATATAATAAAGTTCTTAAGGCTGTGCTACTGCAAAAGTGATTTTAGAAGTAGACAGTGACTGCACCACAACTAGAGAGGGGCAGATGTCTGGGCTTGTGGAAGGAGGATCGTACTGCTTTATGACTGTGGTGGTAAGGAGTCAGAGCGTACTGCAAGAAGGTGGATGATGGTCAGCTTTGCAGTGCCAACTTATCCCCAGCTCCAGGACTGTGAGGTCCAGAGGGCATATAGGTGCAAGCCCTGGGTGGGAGAAGCCTCTTTATTCCATGCAGCAAGCAACCCAGCATCCACGCTCACTTCTCCAGTGGAAGTGAACCTAGGTGACCAGCGCAGGGATTCCAGGGGGGTACCAGCCATGCAGCCCTGCCCCTCCTCTTCCAGCTCTGTCCATGCTCCTCCCCTTCCCTGCCCTCTTTACGCCCCTGCTCCACTCCCACCTGCCTCTTCTTGCAGAAGAGCTGCACTGCTTCCAATGAGTATGGGCCATTCCCTCCCCTATATCAGTGTGGCCTGAGAGTAGTGTGAGCTAGGAATCTCACACTGCTCTCAGGCCCTGCTGCTTTGGAGGAGTGGGGGACTGCCTCACACACACCAGAAGCGGCACAGCACTGATGTGGGGGCGATGCTGGGAAGTGTATGTGACCCCCTGTGCACCCTGAACATCACCTCTGGAAGTGAATATGAGGCTGGGTTAGGACCTGCTGTGAGCATTATACTAGTCACTCTTTTTAAAGCAGGATTCGGAAGGAATTTTTCCTGCACCACCAGACTGGCTTCAATGGAGTAAGGATTTTTCACCTTCCCTATAGTGGACTTCAAGAAGGACTTTTCTGGCAAGAAAAAAGGGTGGTAGACGATATGTCACAACTCATTCCGTAAGGGTTGGGCAGATGTCTAGTGCAAGCATCCAGTGACTGGATAAGTGGCCTGGTAAGGGACTTAAAAGGAGGTACTGGATACAGGAACAGAATGGGGAAGGGATATTGGGGATGCCTATGATTGTTACAGCAGGGAGTGAATGCTCCCTCCTCCATTCTCATAGCCAGCCTTAACCCTCTTACAAAGGTGGCGGATGGTAAGGTCCAAGCCATATGTTGGCTGGGGGACCTGGAAGAAAACGAAGGAAGGTTGGTGGACACTTCAGGTAATAATTTGTACAAACACGGATTTGCCTGTGCTGGTACACTTTATCTGCCAGATAGTCCGATACAGCTATACAATAAAGTTGCAACCAGATTAAAATCCATATCAAGTGTCCCTGTCCTTTTTTCCGTATAATCAAACAAGTGTGAACTTGTATTGGAACTCAGTGAATTATAGCAAAATTACCTCCAAAACTGTGATTTCACATAGCATTGAAGCACTTATTTACACGCTTTGCTGAAATAGGGCCTAAAACAGCTTTTGAATCAAATAAGAGTACAATATCAAACATGTGTTCACTGAACATACCTGTAGTTTTACTGGCTGATAATTTGAAAGTTCTTTGAATGACCCATCTGGCACCTGACACTTTTCAATCAGCCACATCACTGAATTACAAATAGAAATGTGATCCAGAGCAATATACAAACTAACTTGTCCAAAAATCCTTAAGGTAAAAGCTGTCAACCTGTCAAGGAAATTGAGCATAATATAGATGTTTTGTTCAGTGATTTCTTTGGGTGTAGTTTAAAATACCAAGATAGATAGAAAGTGCCTATTCTGGCACAACTTACATTACTCAAGATCTGGGTTTACTATGTGCTTTCCTGGGTCAATTAAACCTTATGTAGTCCTTTCAGAATGGCTGGACAAATGTGTGACTGTGACAGGGCCCCATTAGTAACACCTTCATCACAGATGTCGTTACAGTATTAAAAAGGCTGCAGGACCAGCTATGAGCAATTAAACATTTCCTGTTGAGGGGTGATGAACACCTGTAGTCACTGGGCTAATGATGGGAGGATATAAGTGGAAGCAACAAGAAGCAAGGGAGAACTTAGAAGTAAAGCTCAGAGTGTGACTGCTCAGCATTTCAAGCAGGGGAGTACAGGAGAGGCTTGTCCAGCTGGGGGGTGGGGATGGAGTCTCTACCCCTAAAGTGTGGGAAAGGCAAAAAGCAACTTTTGCAGCAGCCACTAAACAGGTCATTGTGGGGACACTGATCCATCCCTGCCAGGGTATAAGCATAAATACAAGACAGACAGGTGAATTCCTCTTTTACCTGGACCAGGTGGAGAAGCACCTGCTCTGCTACTCTGGGAAGTAAAGAAATACCAGGTTTGGTATGGAACTGCTGGGGCATTGCACTAGCTGTTCCTTTCTTTGTGGGTCTGGGAAGGAAATTTCCCCTCACTAACAGATTGGCCAAGACAGAGTGAAGGGTTTTTCACCTTCCACACAGCAGGTTCCAGGAGGACTTACCTGGGGCAAACTTGGAAGGAGAGTTAGGCTATCATGCCACAACTCTTTATATAAATGTGGGGTGGATGTCAAATGCAGGTACTCAAAGAGAAGGGATACAACAACCAGTTAAAGGGATTGATAAGGAATTCAAAGGAGGTACTTGTTAAAGGAATGGGAAACAGGAGTGTTCAGGGCTCCTGGTGACTGGCATGACAGCGGGTCAACTCCCCTTTATATAGTCCGCTTTAACCTTCATTTGAGAGTGAGGGGACATCATAAATTCTCAACAGTGGATTGGCTGGGGAACAGGGTAGGACGGATGGAGTATTCTGGGGTACATTTAAATGATCATGGAATTACCTGCACTGTACCTTTTTTATCTGCTAGGTACATCTAGAACATTGGTACATGTTGAAACTCTCTAGTCCAGCACTCTCTCATCTGGCAACATCTGTGATTCAGCATGATTTTATTTAGCTGGTCCGCCATTTATCATGGGTGTGGAAAGTTTTTCATGGTCCCATAAAGAGAAGTTACTCACCGTAGTAACGATGGTTCTTCGAGATGTGTCCCCGTGGGTGCTCCACAATAGGCGTCGGGCTCACCCCGGCACCGCAGATCGGAAACTTTCCAGCAGTTTCTCCTGGACCGCGCATGCGCCGGCGCGCGCCGCTCCCCTGCGTGTCCCCGGCCACGTGCGCGATCCGGTCCCCGCCAGTTCCTTGACCAACCGCCTCGCATGCTCCTGAAAAACACTAAACAGAGATCCGAAGCAGGGAGGATGGGCGGGTGGTGGAGCACCCACGGGGACACATCTCGAAGAACCATCGTTACTACGGTGAGTAACTTCTCTTTCTTCATTGAGTGTCCCCGTGGGTGCTCCACAATAGGTGACTACCCAGCAGTAACCCAAGTAAGGAGGTGGGTAATCGGTTTATGTGCAGCTTGCCCCCGAAAGGACCGCTGTCGAGAGGCGGGTATCCTCTTCGAATACCCAATGTAGGGCATAATGCTTGGCGAAGGTGTCATAGGATGACCAGGTCGCCGCTCTACAGATGTCTTTTAACGCGATGCCCTTGCAAAAGGCTGTTGACGCCGCCACCCCCCCTGGTGGAGTGAGCCCTAGGCGGGGCCAGCAAAGGAGTCTTTCAAAGTTCGTAGCACATTTTTATACAGGACACAATGTGCTTCAAGATTCTCTGTGAAGAGAGACCCTCTCCTTTTGACCTGGGAGCAAGAGAGACTAGAAGTCTGTCCGCTTTCCGGAAGGACTTAGTTCTGTCTATGTAGAAGGCCAACGCCCTCCTCACGTCCAGGAGATGTAGGCGTGCCTCCTTGCTGGAGCTGTGAGGCTTCGGGTAAAACGAGGGTAAAACTATAGGTTCGTTAAGGTGGAACTCTGAAGAAACTTTCGGAACAAAGGCTGGGTGCAGCCGTAAAGTTACCGCCTCCTTTGAGAATACTGTGCAGGGTGGCGTTGCCATAACTGCTGCGAGCTCACTCACCCTGCGAGCTGACGTAATTGCAAGGAGGAAGGTTGTTTTTATCGTAAGGAGACGTAGGGGAACTGTGGCTAAGGGTTCAAATGGTGGGCCCGTTAGCATGCTGAGTACCAGGTTCAAGTTCCACGATGGTGGAAGCGGTGTCCAAGGGAGGTACAGGTTTACCAGCCCCTTCAGGAACCTGGTAACAATAGGATGGGCAAATACCATAGGCCCCTCCTCTTCATGCCGAAAAGCAGATATAGCGGCGAGGTGGACCTTTAGTGAGGATAGGGAAAGCCCGCCCCTCTTGAGGTCCAATAAGTATTCAAGTATTACCAGTATAGGAACATCAAGGGGAGCTAACTGCTTGGCAGAACACCATGCAGTGAATCGAGTACATTTCTGCTTGTAGGCCTTCCTGGTGGAGGTCCTTCAGCTACTCTCCAGGACTTGCTGTACTCCCTCTGTACATGTGCCCTCTAGGGAGCTGAGCCATGGATTAGCCATGCTTGTAGGCGCAGGCCTTGAGGGTGTGGGTGCACTATGGACCCCTGGGCCTGCGTGAGTAGGTCTGGCGCCACCGGAAGGGGGAGCAGTGGGCAGTCCGACATGCGCAGAAGCAAGGGGAACCATTGCTGTCGATCCCACGTTGGGACTACTAGAATCATGCGGGCTCTCTCCCTTCTGGCTTTCTGCAAGACCTTGTGGATGAGCACTGTGGGGGAAACGCGTAAAGTAGGGGGCCCTTCCATGAAATCACGAATGCGTCCCCCAGGGACCCCCGCCCCAATCCTGCCCTGGAGCAGTACTGGGGGCACTTCTTGTTGTGCTGAGTGGCAAACAGATCTATCTGAGGAAACCCCCATGTGAGAAAGATAGGTCGTAGCAGATCGGAACGGATCTGCCATTCGTGCGTGAGTGCAAAGCGCCTGCTCAGCTGGTCTGCTTTCACGTTGTGAGCGCCCGGCAAATACAAGGCTTTCAACGTTATATTGTTGGCGATGCACCAGTTCCACAGCCGGACTGCTTCCGCACATAGGGCACGGGATCGAGCTCCTCCTTGTCGATTTATATAAAACATGGTGGAGGTATTGTCTGTATTGATCCCGACTACTTTGCCTTGTATGTGGTCTCGAAAGTGTTTGCAGGCATTGAACACTGCTCTGAGCTCCAGTATATTTATGTGCAGTGACTGTTCCGTAGGGAACCATAGTCCTTGAGTCACTTTGTCACCGATGTGAGCTCCCCATCCTATGTGGGAAGCGTCTGTAGTAAGAAAAATAGAGATTTGTGGTTGGTGAAAGGGTACCCCTGTCAGCATGTTCTTGGGGTTTACCCACCACTGCAGGGATCTGCGCACCTCTGTCGTGGGCGACACCACCCTGCGGACAGTGTGGGATGCCGGCTTGTAGATGCTCGCCAGCCAATGTTGCAGGCTGCACATATGCAGTCTGGCATTCTGCACCACAAATGTTGCCGTCGCCATGTGGCCTAGCAGCTGCAAGCACGTTAAGACCGGCACCGTGGGGCTGTATGTAATGACTTGCGCCAGCGAACTGATGGCGCAAAAGTGGGTGTCGCGTAGATAGACCCTTGCTGTAATAGAGTTTATATGTGCCCCTATGAACTCTATGTCTTGTGTGGAGTCGGTCTCGGACTTCGCGAGGTTGATGACCAGGCCCAGCAAAGAAAACGTGTCTGCTGTTACGCGTATCATGCGCAGTACCTCTGCCTTCGAGGCCCCTTTCAGTAGGCAGTCGTCCAGATATGTGAATATAAATACCCCTTGTCTGTGCGGGTAGGCTGACACCACTGCCAGGGTTTTGGTAAAGACTCTGGGGGCCGAGGAGAGGCCGAACGGAAGAACCTTGTATTGGAAATGCTCCTTGCTGACCATAAAACGGAGAAAGCGTCTGTGTGCCGGGTGGATCGTTATATGAAAATACGCATCTTGTAAGTCGAGGGCTGCAAACCAATCTCCAACGTCCAGTGCCGTGAGTATAGAGGCGACTGTGATCATCCGAAAACGTTGTTTGTGCAAGTACCAGTTGAGGCCCCGAAGATCTAAGATGGGCCTCCAGCCTCCTGTTTTCTTCTCTGTAAGGAAGTATCGTGAATAAAAACCTTTCCCCTGGAATCACTCCGGCACTCTTTCCACCACCCCTATGAACATAAGGTGGTCCACCTCCTGTTTGAGTCTCGCCTCATGGGAAGCATCCCTGAGGTGGGGCCTGGGTGGAGGTTTTGGCAGTGGGAGCGACTGGAAGGGGATCATGTAACCTGTGGCTATGATCTCCAGTACCCATTTGTCTGCTGTGATCTTTTGCCATTGGGGGTGGAACGGTCGGAGGCGATGATGGAACATTAGCTGGGGATGGCATTGCGCGATGGTAGTGATAGTGCAGCCCTCGACCTGCCCGTCAAACTTGTTGCCTTTGGGCCTGCCCCGAGGATGCGCGGCTTTGTTGGCAACGTCGCCTAGGAGTTCTATACTGTTGCTGCTGTTGATGTCGCCCTTGGTCGTAGCCCCGTTGGTACTGAGCACGCTGTGGTTGGTACGGGTATCGTCTTTGCTGAGGGTAATACTTTTTCTTCCTGTATGGAGGGGTATAAATACCCAGGGTTCTGACTGTAGCTCTTGAGTCCTTACTGGAGTGAAGGACCGAATCGGTTGAATCTGCAAACAACTTCTGCGTGTCAAAGGGGAGATCAACAATCTTCGCCTGCACATCCCTCGGGATACCTGATGTCTGAAGCCAGGATTCCCTACGTATGACCACTGCTGTAGCTGTTGAGCGTGCCGCCGTGTCTGCCATGTCCAGGGCGATCTGGACTCCTGTCCTCGAAGCTGCATAGCCCTCTTGCACAATCGCCTTCAGCACCGGCTTCTTATCTTCCGGAAGCGAATCCATGAGAGAAGTAAGCCTGGAGTAATTGTCGAAATTATGGCTCGCTAGATGTGCTACATAATTTGCCATTCTCAACAGCAGGGTGGAGGAGGAGTATACCTTTCTGCCGAACAGCTCTAGCTTCTTGGCATCTCTGTCCATACCCCGCCCTTTGTACTGGGAAGTCTTTGATCTCTGCTGAGACGATTCTACCACCAATGAATTTGGTTGTGGGTGACTAAAAAGGAACTCCATGCCCTTCGCTGGGACGAAGTATTTCTTATCCGCTCTCTTGTTTGTAGGTGGAGCGGAAGCCGGGGTCTGCCATATGGTGGTGGCTGACTCCACGATGGCTTCATCGAGCGGGATAGCGATTTTGGACGAAGCCGGGGGTCTCAGATTTTTGAGGAGTTTGTGATGCTTCTCCTGTACCTCTGCCGTTTGGATGCCTTGCGTGAAAGACACCCTTTTAAACAGCTCCTGAAACTGTTTGAGGTCGTCCGGTGGAGCAACGTCCCCGGGGGCCATAGCCTCGTCGGGGGAGGACAAGGAGGAACCACTAGGTTAAGCCTCCCTCGAACTCTCAGGGTCTTGCGGTCAATGGTACACCCGCTCGCTAGAGGCTTGCGAAGGAAAGTCTCGGGGTTCCAAAATCAGCTCCCCTTGAGACAGCTGTGTTTCCGTCCCCGTCCGAGATTGTCCGCGGGGGTACTGGACGGTCGGGGGGGACCTGCCCCTAGATGCATGCCTGGGGTGTCTGTGCCCAGCATGGTAAGAGCAACCATGGCAGCATGGGCACGGTTCCTGGGATGGAGACCTGGACCACTCTCGGGGTGCATACCCCTGGTGTCTGGGAGAGCGAGATCTCCGCGATGATTCAGACAGTGGTGAAACTGGTTTGTGATAGTACTCCAAGGGATCCAATCCCAGAAAAGGTGAAGGTGGCCCAAGCTATGGTGATGCTGGTTGGAGGAACGGAGAAGGAGGCTCTGGGTAGGCTGGAGGAGACCCATGTCTTCTGGGTGGCGTGCGCAGCATAAGGGGAGGGCTTGTTGAGAGTAGCATTGCAGCCCTGTGCGGAGAAGGGCTGCAGTGCCAGGTTTTTGCTCTCGCCTTACCCCTCCCCTGTGGGGCTGGCACCGCCCCCTCCCATGCCAGGGATCTCAGCCCCGCTGTCGGCGCCGCACTCAGCACGCTCAGCTGCGGTGCCGCGCGGATAACGTCCTCCGGTGCCTTCAGGCTGCATGCCTGTTGGCCCTGCACCGCTGGCGCCCCGGGGGTTGGTGCTGCTTGTGGCGGTGCCGCCGGTTCCGGCGCTTGCCTGGCCGCTGCTCTGGGAGCTGTGCATGCCAGCTGTTTAGTAATCAGAGGCTCAGCCTCTGCCACGTACGCTGCTGCGCTGCCGCTTGTTTGGATCTGCGGCTGCGGGCTGTGTGCTACGCCCGTCCCGCTCGCTGTGACCGCCAGCAGGGGTCGGGCTGGAGAGAGCTTCCTCCGTTTCTGCACTGAGGGAGTGAGGGAAGCTGCCTTCCTTTTATGGAGCCCAGGGGGTCCCTCCGATTGAGGCCTCTCCGGCACGTCGGGCTGGAGGGCCTTATCAAACAACAGCATTTTCAGCCACATTTCTCTGTCTTTTCTGGCCCTGGCTGTGAGCTTTGCACAATGGGAACACTTCTGGGTAACATGTGATTCCCCCAGGCACCTAATGCATTGACTATGCCCATCGGAGGCCGGCATAGCTTCGCGGCAGGACTCACACTTTTTGAATCCTGAAGAGGACATCGCGGTCAGTCTTTGAGTTGTTAATAGGGTACTTAGCACTAGATTTGTGCCTGTTCCCCTTTCGCGGACCGCAGGCCGCCACGGCCAGAGGCCTACTGGCCTTCACGTCCCTGCGTCTTCTCTGCTCCTCTCTCTCTTTACTGAATCTTTATATGTTTTTTTTTTCTTTTCTTCTTTTTCTCCTTTTTTTTTTTTTGCAAGAAAAAAACCAACAGTTTACACTAAAATAACTCTAACTAAGCTGACTCTGGCCGTAGCCTGAGCGGATTCCGTCTGCAGCCGATGGCGGTTGAGAAGGAACTGGCGGGGACCGGATCGCGCACGTGGCCGGGGACGTGCAGGGGAGCGGCGCGCACTGGCGCATGCGCGGTCCGGGAGAAACTGCTGGAAAGTTTCCAATCTGCAGCGCCGGGGCGAGCCCGACAGCTATTGTGGAGCACCCACGGGGACACTCGATAAAGAAAGTTTGTTTACAGCCACCCTGGCTGTTAGTGTTCTGCACTATTATTTTGCTGTAATTTACCCCAAATATTTCCTACGAGCTCAGTAAGCAGCGGAAGTGTTGGTAATGCTGCTAGACAATCAGGTCCCAAGGGCACTAGACTAGAGAGGTTCAACCTATAATAAAGTTGTGACCTAATGATATCACATGCACTGTCTCATAAGAACATAAGAACGGCCATACTGGGTCAGATCAAAGGTCCACCTAGCCCAGTATGCAGTCTGCCGACAGTAGCCAATGCCTGGTGCTCCAGAGGAGGTGAACTGAAGACAATGATCAAGCGATTTGTCTCCTGCCATCCATCTCCCGCCGTCGACAAAAGGCTAGGCACCATACCTTACCCCTTGCTAATAGACATCTATGCACCTAACCTCCAAATATTTATCGAGCTCTTTTTTAAACTCTGTTAGAGTCCTGGCCTTCACAGCATCCTCTGGTAAGGAGTTCCACAGGTTGACTGTGCGCTGTGTGAAGAAAAACTTTCTTTTATTAGTTTTGAACCTGCTACCCATTTTTGAACCTGCTACCCATCCTATCCTTTCTTCCAGTATAGCTGGACAGTGAGACTATGCTCAGGTATGAAGGCTGCAGGGAAACCTCCTCATGCTGCAAGACTGCAATATGCTGTTATACTTTGCAAGGAAGGAAGCAATAAATACACATGTGGAAAAAAGATGATAATCTGGTATATGTGTCTGACTGTGAGGCCAGACAGAGAGGTAGACTGAGTAGCCATAGAGGCATCCTGTGACAGTGATCAAAAGATTTTTAAATTAGTGTTCTAAACTAAGGCTAATCAAATCTCCAGCTGAAGTGTGCAAGCTGATCACTAAAGAGCACAGGAATATGATTTTTCTTTAAATACTGCCGTGTACAATAGTCTTGGCATATTGTTGGAGATTTTCCATCCTTCTTCAAAATAACGGGAATTAAGTCACTATGGGCTTGTCTACACTATCACCCTCCTAATGAAGGGCAACTTCGAAGTCCCTTTACTCCTCAAAATTTTAAAACTTTAAACTCAAAAGTTTAAAACTTCAAAGTTGCTGTGGGGGGATTTGCTTAATGAAGTGCTGCATATGCAGCGCAGCACTTCCTTAGTAAACTCCCAGCACCCTACCTACCATCCTCCCTTTGAAGGAGGGGGGTAGTGTAGACAAGCCCTATGAGAGGCAAGATATCAGATTAGATGGACCCAGCTGTTTAATTTGGAAGGGCAAATTCTGTTTCATGCAAAGAAAGTCCATTTGATAGCTTCTTCCTTTAAATACTTATGCAAAAATGTTACCCAGAGTCCACAGATAGAATTAACAGTGGCATTGATGGAGTACCGTGCACTGATTAATTGCAATAGAAAATATAACCCTTAAACATTATTAATTTTGGAAATGATAGACTGAATCAAACCTTTCAATCCACTGTAATAAAATTATCATTTTACTCACCAAGTGCTGGATTGCCCATCTTTCCACATGCTGTAAGAAGAGTCTCTGTTTCTGAATGACAGGATGCTTACAATACCTAAAATATGCAAAAAGCAGACTGGCACTGTTGAAGCACTGAGTTCTATTCAAATTGTGTTTCATCACTCAGGGGGCTCACAATCACGCAGGGAGGTCATCTACATTAGGCCCCTCCTTCAAAGGGGGCGTGTAAACGAGCCCAATCAAAGAATAGCAATGAGGTGTCGTGCTGCATATGCGGCATCTCATTAGCGTAATTCCCGCTGTGTGAGCTTCGAAGCTGCTAACTTCGAAGGACTGGCAAGCAGTGTAGACACATGCACTTTGAAGTACCCCTGCAACTTCAAAGTTCCTTTACTCCCAAAGCGTTTTAAAATAAGCTATAACAGAACAGCTCTTCCAGAACAGCTTATTTTGAAATAAAGCTGCTGTGTAGACACACCCTCAAAAGAAAAATTAATTTCAATTTGATAACTGGCCTTTAATTGCCTTGTTTCTAAATAAGGTAATAAATAGTTAACTTTCAATGCAAAGAGATAATATTAAATTGCCCTAATTATACGTCAGCTAAAACTTTACTGCTGCCAAATAAAATAATATCATATATCACAGGATTTGCAACTTATATGTCAGTTCTTCAAGTAATTTTGTATTTCATCCACTATAGAAAGATTATGTGAAACGCAGTTAACCCCACAGTTTTTAAACATACATTAGATTTATCACGTTATGAAAATATTGTTAATTTTATCCAACAACATCTACAAGTCCTTAGAACTTTGAAATTAGACCAGAAATTGAAAACCACATTTGTTTACCTTCTTTCATCTTCCTCCTCATGTTAACTCTTGATGTTATGGTTTCAGGACCAAGTAAATTCCAGTTATCTGATTTTTCCAGGTAGTGAAAGATATAAAATACTGGAACAATACTCATTAGCTCAGCCTCTGCACTGCCTTTGGGCAAATTAGCAAGAAAATCAACACTATCACGTTTGAGAACAGCAGAGATTACTTCACCCAGAAGCTGCCCTGTGAAGAAAAACAAAATGGTTAATTGCTGCCTCTGAAATAGAGGCATAATTCTTATTGGGAGATTCTTTAATAATTTTCTATTAAAATCTATTTTAAAAGATGGGACTTTAAGACAATATAATTTCTAAACAGCCTTGTCTCACTAGAGAGATCTTGAACGTAAAGTCAGGTGGGTAGCGCAGAAAAAAGAAAGGAGATTAAGGAAGAGAGCATATATATAGAAACTAAATATAAAATACTACATAACTTTAGTTCTTTTCATTTACCTTTTATACTCACAGTCCTGTCAATTTTCGTTTTGGGTACCAGATCTAATGGTGTCCTGTGTCGAAATTCTTGACGTCTTCTAATTATACCTGCCATTGGAAATAATTGCACACACACACACAAATGTATTTATATAGTTTCCTACAAAACTGCAGAATTTAGATTCAGCAGCATTGCTGGGTCAGATTTCAGGTGGCAGCAATTTGCCAATTTAGCAAACAAACACAAAAATCATGAAAAATAGAGTTGGGTCCAAAATCCAGATACAAATAAATAACATTTGGAAAAATTCAGATTAAGACCATAATTTTGTAATAAATTAAACAAATACTTGGATCTTTAGAAAAGGTCTAATTGTGATCAGAATTTTAGTGTATAGATTAATCTATAGTTAAGCTGAAGTGACTTCTGTTCTAGGGAAAGCAACATTTGTTAATTGGTTTTCCTGCACAACTAAA
This sequence comes from Carettochelys insculpta, assembly GCF_033958435.1. Taxonomy (NCBI): domain Eukaryota; kingdom Metazoa; phylum Chordata; order Testudines; family Carettochelyidae; genus Carettochelys; species Carettochelys insculpta. The sequence continues at coordinate 20,577,624 of NC_134157.1, forward strand.
TTCAGAAAAATCTAAAAGTTTGCATGCCATGTGAGTAAATATTCCTCTAACCATTCCAATTAAGCAAAATCTAAAAGAATGGCTGGCTACTTTGACTGGGAGTTCACTATTGTCTGCTAGGGTGTGTAATTTCATAGTAGAAGAGTGGCTCTCACACTGTGGATCAAGATCCCCTTAATGTGTGGTCATCAGGGCTGGCTTAGACTTGTTAGGGCCTGGGGCTGAAGCCCAAACCTTGCTGCCCAGGGCCAAAGCCAAAGCCTAAGGGTTTCAACCCTAGGTAATAGGGCTCAAGTTGAAAGCCCCCTGTCTGGGGCTAATGCCCTTGAGCTTCAGCATTGGCTTGGATCACCTGAGGCAGTGGGGCTTGGGCAGGCTCAGCCTTTGAGCTGAACTCCTATGGTCATGATATGATGTGTGTTGTTCAGAAGAAGGTCGTGGTGCAATGAAGTTTGAGAACCACTGTTGTAGAGATATTGTGCCATGAAGAAGATTAGATTTTGATGTTTGTCTGGGTTTGCAGAGAAAAGAACAAATAATGAGCTATAAAATGAGTTTCCATACCATAAACACCTTGTGGATCCAGAGTAAAGCCTGAATGAAGTTCTCTTTTAATACCTTCTGGCTGCAGTCAAGAAGAGGCCAAAACTAAGCAGTACGTCAAAGTACATTATTTAATCTAACACGCTAATTTAAAATATCATGTAATCAGACTACATTATTTTGATCTAATTCTCAGTTTGAAGATTTTGTTTAGAAAAATGTTTATCCACAGCAGCCCAAAACATTTACTTAAAATTAGCAATAGATGTAAATTGGGATTTACAAAACTATAACATATGTATCTTTACAATAAATGTATTTAAGTATTTGAAGAACTGATGCAAACTACATCAATATTCTATCGTCTATTTGCTGATTTTAAGTCACAAACTACAGACTTCATATTTACACCTTCTATTTGCCCGCTAATTGTCTAACACTATTATCCATATATTTTAAGAAGTGAACATGTAAAGGCCCAATCCTAAAGTTGCATCACGGCATAACTCTCTATTAAATCAATGAGAGTTTTATATATAAAAGGACTGTAGGATCAGGCAAATATTTTATGCCTTTTGTATACAACAGAATGGAGACTGTTGAACAACTATTGGTAGCTCTATTAAAGAGAGTGACAAAACTATTTCCAGGTGTACTATTTATTATTTTACAGAACCCAAAAGATTAACTATTTTTATATAAGTAAATTACATACAATACCTGGATGTCATCAGTCAGTGCAGTAACATTCATAGTTGGCTTTCATATGTTTATAAAATGCAGTGCATTTTAAAAAGCAAGATTTATAAAGAACATTATGGTCTTACCACAACATGCAATGTTTTCACTAAAACTTCAGAGTTCTGTTCAGCCACCAATGTAAAGTTAATTGTATGAAGCCCTATTTTCAGAGGGAGTATTTTGAATGCAAGTGATGTGACAGAATAGCTCTCTAGGTTCTGATATTTACAACTCTGCAACCTATTTCGTGGAGTACTTGCAGAACCTTCAAACAAACAGATTCCATCTCCAACTGTTGCTTTAACGCAGAACTGAAACATTAGAGAAGATTATAAAAGATTAGTATAATTTAACACTCGGTGTAGTGTTTATTTTAAACAATTTTACTACTGTTAGCAATTTGTAAAAGTGATTAGTTTTATTATTATTACTTGCATTACAGTAGCACACAGGGATCAGGAACCACAGTGCTTGGCATCATATATACATTTTCATGTAATTTTTCTTGGCAACATTTTATTATAAAATTTCACTGTTTTGTTTCAGTGTATTTTTCACCCCTGCAATTTTGCTTTTCCATTAAATCTCTAGGCAACATTATTTATTTGCTTTCAAAAATGTGTAATCAAGAAAACCATCCTCAATTTGAAATTTTAAACTTAAATTTTGAAGAAAAGCAAAAACATTTATATTATTTATTTTTTACTAGTTATATTGAGATAAGTTGCTAGGTAATTTCCAAACACAGAGGACAGTGCAGTCCCTATGCTCCAAAGAGCCTACAGTTCAAAAAGACAAAAACACCAAAAAGGTAAGTAAAAAGGATACAGCATCCAAGCAATGAGGTGACAGTGATCATTGGGACATCCTATTAGCATAGCATCCATCTTTAAAAAATAGTTTGTGCACTGTATATGAGAGAAAGTGGATGCTACAGAAAGAGAAACATTTATAATGTTGCTGAATGCTTCTGCTGCTACTACTGAATCGAACCCTTCTCCCTGTCCTGTCCACAATTCTTTCTAGCAAAGCTAATGCAGTGCACCCTCAAATGCATAATCAGGTCCATCTATGGTGGGAGAACAGAGGGGGCAACTACCGCAGTGTCCAACAATTCAAAAGGGTACCCTATGGCTAGAGCCCCAAGCTCCTTAAATTGCCACAGGAACCCTGCACGATGTGCTCCAGGCAGCACTAAGGGCTGGTTGGAGATGGAGCAGGGGCAGAGCACAGGACTGGACATAGCTGAGGATTGGCTACTCTCAGCCCTGCCCTTGCTGTGAGCGCATAGCCATTCCCCTAACAAACCTTGCCCAGGGGCCCAGCAAGTCTGTTGGTTCCCCTGCATGTAGTCTTTACAGGAAGGATGGACCAGATTATGCAGTGAAATAAAAAGATGCAATTATCAGTGCATTTCTAGATGTACAAAATTGTTAATTCTTCAGTCCTAAAGGTTTTATTTTCCTCACATTTGATCAAGAGTGCTGCCTTCTCAGTTCAAGAAGCTAAGATGCAGAAACTCCAACCATGATTATGCTCACTACAGTCCACTGGAGCTGGCCTCAGAATTTAGCATGTTATTTCATTCGTTTGTTGCTCTTCTGCCATTTTGGCTTCCCCTTTTCACCACTTCCCACTGAGGACTGGCCAGACTGCACACCAGGATGCTCTACAAGCCTAGCTATTGTTTCTGTCTGGGTGCAGTTGCTTTTTTTTTTTAAAAATCTTTCAAACTGTGCCCAAATACAATGTGACAGGCACTATAGAAATAAAAATAAATTAAATTATGAAGTACAATCCTGAATTTTGTAACAATAGGAGTATCTTGACTCATGCATATTTACTGGATACCTGCAGAAGCAAATCCTTTGTCAGTAAATCACAATATTATTTATATAAAATTCAGAAATTCCACAAGTTACCATTATTCTGGAATTTCTGTAGTTGTAAACAGATCCTTTTAACTCAATTTGTTCTCCACGCACAACAGAATAAGGTATCTGCATGTTCAGGAAAACATTTTTTAAAACCTGGGCTTGGAGTGCCTTAGCAACACATATACCTAGGAAGAAATAAAAAGATAATAGTACAGTATGATACATTACATCATGTAAGCAGAAGCTCACATTTTATGCAGACGATTCTCTCATTCCTCATTCCAAGAAGTAGCTCCATATCACTCTTCACACTCATCTCACCTTTCTAGTTTCCCATCTGACTACAAAATCAACTGAAATGTCAGTTTGGGTTGTCTGAAATCATCTGGGACTCATTCTACCTTCTCTTTTTCAATTGCTATACACTACTAATCCCTTGTGCTCACTTCAGTGTCCTTATCTGGCTTCTTAGTTCTCACCTTCCTAGTGGTAGGATTTTCTTTTTCAGTTGTCCTACCCATCTATCATAAAATCTTTGCTCCTCCCTCTCTTCAAGAAATTAAGCCACTTCCTCTTTAGAGATCTTATTGTGAAATTTTCTTTGTTTTACAGCCTCCTACATGATAACTGTATAAAACAGAATCACAACCAAGGCAGAACATTTTTAAAACTTCTGAGAAGTACATAAATATTCAAACTATAAGCATATTGAAAAAACAGTAAAGAAGGGTGATATGTTTAAAATCAGACACCTCTGCTTGGGTGGGCAGAAAGAAAGACCATAAAATTAATTTCCACAATGCTTCTGGCATGCAAGACTCTCATAAGCTGCGTCTACACGTGCACGCTACTTCGAAGTAGCGGCAGTAACTTCGAAATAGAGCCCGTCACGTCTACACGTGTTGGGCGCTATTTCGAAGTTGAAATCGACGTTAGGCGGCGAGACGTCGAAGTCGCTAACCCCATGAGGGGATGGGAATAGCGCCCTACTTCGACGTTCAACATCGAAGTAGGGACGTGTAGACGATCCGCGTCCCGCAACATCGAAATAGCGGGGTCCTCCATGGCGGCCATCAGCTGGGGGGTTGAGAGATACTCTCTCTCCAGCCCTTGCGGGGCTCTGTGGTCACCGTGGGCAGCAGCCCTTAGCCCAGGGCTTCTGGCTGCTGCTGCTGCAGCTGGGGGTCCGTGCTGCATATACAGGGTCTGCAACTAGTTGTTGGCTCTGTGTATCTTGCACTGTTTAATGAAAGTGTGTCTGGGAGGGGCCCTTTAAGGGAGCGACTTGCTGTTGAGTCTGCCCCGTGACCCTGTCTGCAGCTGTGCCTGGCTCCCTTATTTCGATGTGTGCTACTTTGGCGTGTAGACGTTCCCTCGCTGTGCCTATTTCGATGTTGGGCTGAGCAACGTCGAAGTTGAACATCGACGTTGCCAGCCCTGGAGGACGTGTAGACGTTATTCATCGAAATAGTCTATTTCGATGTCGCAACATCGAAATAAGCTATTTCGAAGTTGGGTGCACGTGTAGACGTAGCCATAGATTCCTAGCATCAAAGGCTGATGCTTTATTCCATTTGACAAATAGGATTAGAAGTTTTCAGATGGGATATAAAATTGTTTCCAGTGCTTACAGTTTTACAGGCAGTGGTAAAATCAAGCCAGAATTATGCAAAGTAAAGACACATGAATGTATCCAGAATTTGAGGAATTTAATATATATTTCATGAACCAACTAGGCTAAAAATAGCAGTCTCTTGCAAATAATATTAGTCTCTATTCTTGGTATTCTCAGAAATAGCTAGCCAGCAAAAATGAAGCCTATTTATCAGATACAACAGCATTCCATATATCAAGGACCAGTTTTTCGATGATGCCGACAGTCAAAAGAGAATTTTCAATATTAGTAGCACAGTAACAGAGAAAGAAAAACGTCTTGCAAAACAAATCTAAATCCAAAAATTTCCTAATTATTTTGGTTACCACAGATGAGGCTGAAATCCTTACCTTTATCTGAAATGCTAACACCCTGTATTTCCCATGTAGTCAGAGAATCAGGAAGAGTCACAGAAAGGGCCTTTGATCTATATAACAAATATTTCTGAAAATTAGTACATTTTATAAATTGTTATTTGTTAGTATCGACAATTGACTCAGCACAGCACAACACAACACACTTTTACTGAGAGGAGTTTGCAGTCTCAAAGATTCAGGTAAGACGGGGGGGAGATCTAGATCTATTAGCTCAGAATGTTTAAAACAATTTTGTTAGATTAGATTTAGCATTACTTGGCCTTGCAAAAATCTGTGACTTTTTAGAACTATTGTGAATAAAAACAGAGCTGGGACTAGGAGGTCAGTTTCCTGTACAGGAACCAAATGGGGGAAAAAATGTCAAGAGGAGCTGGGCCCAGCCTCTCCTGGGAGTCATCATCCACCTTCCAGCTCAGACTGATCCAACGACTACAAAAGCCAGCAAGTAGTTCATCTAGTGAGCGGAGCTGTGGTAAGGAGGGGAATGCCAGTGGCTAGCAAAGAATGGAGAGACATACAGGGAAACGAGTAGCTTTGTGTTCATACTCCTGGAGAGGGGAGACAGCCTACCAGTCTATGGTTCTTTCAGATGAGGGCAACATCATAATGCTTATGGTCAAAAGGGTAGAGTTCAGATTGTACAGACTAAATCCATGATGTCCAATACTTTCACCACTCACCACAGGTGGTGAACAGCACACCACGGTGTGGTGATTCCGGCTCTAAAGCTGCATGTGGCTCTTCCTCGGGCCATATGCAGCGAGTGCCATCCGCCCATTCTGTGCACGCATCCCACTGCTTGGTAGGAGAAGCGCATGACAGCAGTGACTGGATGCTCCAGCAGCTCCGATGGCCCCAGTTCTGGCAGCTTTGGTGCAGGGGGAGTGGCTGGGGGGTGCCTGGCTCTGGGGGAGGGCAATTATTTAGAATGGGGGTGGGTATGCGGTGGTAAATATGGAAGGACGGCAACAACAAATGTGAAATCTTTGAATTCCTACTGGACAAATTAATTCTGGAGTTTCCCTAACTTGGGAATGTTTTGTTTTGAAACTTTGATGTCTCTTAACGAGATTTTAAAAAAATGGAATAATCACATAGTTCTAAAAAAAGACAACAATCCATCTCATGGGAGAAATCAGGAAAACCAAAAGACTCTCTTTAAAAAAATAGTCAGTCTAAAAATCCTGAAAATTCAAAGCAAAGATATTTCTCCCCTTGCAATTCAGTATGACTCCTCTCCACCAATGGCAGGGGTGGGGAACCTTTTATGGATCACGGGCCACTGACCCACAGAAAAATCAGTCAATGATGAGGTCCCTGACTGAAAAACTAATAAAAAAGACACTCCCCTTAGTTCCCTCACACACCATCTACAGAGCCTAGGGGGGCCAGACCTAATAGATTTTGTGGGCTCTGAGGCGGGGACAAAAATGATGGGTTGGTTCAGTGTGGGAGTAGGATGGCAGGAAGAGGGCTTGGGGTGGAGGGTCTGGGAGGCAGGGAGTGTACAGAAGCAGGCGGGGAGTGGGAGATCTGGGATGCAGGTATGGATGGGGGTGGGTGACCTGGGTAGCAGTATGGTGCAGCAGATGTGAGCTGGGAGGTCTGAGCAGGAGATGCGCAGGAATGGGAGGTCTAGGCAGGAAGGCATACAAGAGCAGGGTGGGAGTAGGTGATCTGGGTGGTAGTGGGGTGCAGTATCAGGCTGAAGGTGGGCAGGAGGGGATTCAGGAGTGGTCGGGGGGTAAGGATGGTCAGGAGGGAGGTGGAGAAGCAGTTTGGGGTTGGGGATCTGAGCAGGAGGGGGTACAGGAGCAGACTGGGGGGTGGGTGGTCTGGGTGATGGGGGGCACTTAGTTGGTGCAGCTCCCTCACCACTCCCAGGCACTGCCCCTGCTGCTTTGATTGGCCACAGTTCTGGCCAATCAGAGAGGCAGGGGCAAGGACTCCCAGCAGTGCTGCACTACCGTTCCCTCAGCTGTGGGGGTGGGGGAATGGGAGCTGTAGCTATGGCATGCAGAACTGCTTCCTGTCCCTGCCAGACACAGCGCTTAGGATGGATCCAGGCCCAGCTTGACTGACTATGGCCTGCAAGGCTCAGGGCTACACACTGCCCACCCAAGAGCTAGCTGGATGCTAGGGAGGGGAGCCCTAAGCCTCAGGGGATGGATCCAGGCAAGCTGCAGGCAGAATCCATACTGTCGGTTGGGAACTCTCCACCCCTGACCCAGTGTATGTCAACACTGCTAGTGAAATTGTGATAGTAGCAGAAGCAGCATGTGCTAATTTTAATCTACCTGCATGGGTATGCCTGCCTATGCTTCAGTTACACCTGCATCTGCAGGGTAGATGGGTAGCCGCAAGAGTACCCAAAAAGGACTGAATTAGGCAGCATGAGCACCTCCCTCAGTAAAGAGCAAGGGAGGCAATTAAGCTTTTCTTTCTCTGTACTGAGAATGCCTTTCAATAAGAGATGGGTATCCTAGTTCAGCAAATGGGGCACCTCAGATTCCAGGGAACAGCTTAGCTCATGTATGTCAAATGACAGTAAATGGTTCAGAATAAAATACCCTGAAGAAACTTGGTGGACTTCCCACAACCAGCTTTCAGGAAAGTAGCTTCTAATCTCTGGCTTGTCCAATTCCATTAGAGCCTGAAATTCTGAAAAGGAAGAACAAATAAAGCAATTCAGAGATTTCTAAGGTTTTCTACCTACAACCTCAAAAATTATTACAGCCTAGAACAGGGATATGCAACCAAAATAGCAAGAAGAGCCATTTTTTCTCAAATTCAGTTACAAAATCAATACTTCAAGAGCCCCAATGTACGTGAATACGAGACAGTTCTCAATAAATAATGTCAACCCGAACTTTTTGTCACCCATATTTTAAAAGCAGTGCACACACAATGGACTGTATCACTTGGAAAGTTAAGTTACTCCCATCCCCAAGCTTTATCCCCAACCCACAAACCTGTCCTCCCTACCCCAGGTTTAATCCCTTCAGTCTCAAACCGCCTCCCCAGCCCCAGGATTTACCCACCTCAGCCAATGAGCTCCACACACTGCTGCTGCTCCCCCCTGCTGCCTACTTCTCAGCAAGGCTGCCCAGCTCTGGCAGGGCAGGCTCAGTAGCCCCTCCCCACAGCTCTCCTGCAGACGGACTCTCCACATGTGGAGCCCTTCTTCCTCTTCCAGGACTCCCTGCCCTGCCAGCTTCACCCACCCTGCCACAGCTGCCTGCTCAGCAGCTAGTGAGGCTTCTACAGCAAAAACAAAAAACTAAGTGGCAGCAGCCTCTGGAGCTGCAAATGGAGTCAGTGGTGGCAGCACTGGGAACTGCAAGTTGACAGCCCTGGCCTAGAATCTTTGCATTTGTTTTTCTTGTTAAATTAAAACAGATGATTTAAATGTTTTTACAATAGGCTGTCAATCTAAAATAATCATACACACCCACATTAATTAATACATTCACAGACAAATTTGAAACTTACGCATTCTTGCCAATATTAAAACTTTGTGGGTCTCACTCTTCCGTAGTTGTGTTGCAAATTCACAGCAATCCTTAAACGCTTTTATGCACCTAGGAACACTCTTAATACGCTCAGCTCTCTGATCACAAGTCTCCTGGAGTGGAGATTCTCTTACTCCAGACATGCAACACTTCCGAATCTCTGTATTAACATATTTGGAAGCTGAAATAATAGATAAAATACCTTAAATAATCACTTCCTTGAGATTAAATTCTTTTAAAAGAATGACTTTAATTGGTCATACTGAAGTAAAGTTTCAGTCATTAAGGCAATCATGTACCACCATGATAAAGATGGACTTTTCAGGAAGAAATAAAATTTGTCAATTTTTACCTCCCAGTGCTCAAAGTGATCTCACCATATTATGCTGAATCAAAATTTTAAAACAAATAAGGTAAAGGATGTAAATAATATTTTGAGGTCAGACACAAAAACCAGAATAATTTGTTGCATCTTTTCTAGCCTATGTTGCATGAACTGGTGGTCTCAGTCTAGTCCTTATTGGATTGTACACATATTAGAAATGCCAGCTGAACAACTGGCACACTAGTGAGAACAAATGTCAAAAATTTAAAGATCGCATGGCCAAAAATACTGTTCCGCCTCTATATGGTTGTGGCAGACTGTCATGTTATTACAGCTTGCACATCCCTGGTCCAGCAGCTTCAGGACCTGAGTGGTCCCAGATCAGGGATTTTGCCAGACCAAGGGAGGTCAGTGTCCCCTGCTAGCCTCCTGCACCCAGGCTCTCCTCTCGGCTGTGGGCCTGTTTCCAGCCCCTCAGCCCCTTTCTGGCCACTGCAGGACTGCCAGCTTTTCGGCCTGGGGAGCTGATTTCTGGCCCTGGCCACCACTCCCAGCCACGTACCACTTCTCCCAGGTCCCAGCTAAAGCTCCTTGGTGGCTGGCTTCTCAGATCCCCAGCTGCAGGCTGCTGGCCTCCTAGCGGATACTGGGCCACTGGTTTCCCAGCCTGGCAGCATTTCTCTAGCCAATGTCAGGTCAATGGTTCACCAGCCCCAGCAATAGCTCCCCAGCCAATGCCAGGCTACCAGATCCCTGGCCAATGTTGGGCTGCTGGCTTGCTGGCTCCCTGGACAATGCCAGGTTGCTGGTGCTCCCCACACCCAGACCCCCACCCACCAGCAGCTGATGCCAGGGAGACTGGCCACCACTCTCTGGCCCTGACCCCTGCCAGTCCTTGTCACCAGCCCAGACTGACTTTCAGCTAGCCCCCAGTTCAGGCTGCCATGGCTCTCTGGTCCAGAAATGGTACTGTTAGACCATGGATGTTGCTGGACCAGAGACTACCAGATTTCAGAGATGCAATCTGTAATTTGTACTGTGGCCACATATTGGCAAGGAACTGAAGCAATTGCTCTATTTTAAGAATGTGCTTGAGTCCCACTGACTTCAATATAAGCAAGTGTTTACAAGCCTTTCTGAATTGGGTCCTCTGACAAATCTGGCAAATGATCTTGCAATCTAGTTCTAATTGTGCACACTCAAAATTTAAACCTTTATATTTCTGTTTCCTAATGCACAGCATCTTTTTTCATAGTAACAGAGAGAAAGCCATGCTAGTCTATATACCATCAAAACAAAAAAGCAGTCAAGTAGCACTTTAAAGACTAACAAAATAATTTATTAGGTGAGCTTTCGTGGGACAGACCCATTTCTTCATAGTCTGTTCTGGTATGGCTATGGTCTGAAGAAGTGGGTCTGTCCCACGAAAGCTCACCTAATAAATTATTTTGTTAGTCTTTAAAGTGCTACTTGACTGCTTTCATCTTTTTTCATTAATTTGAACAAAACTATTGCACCACCTTTTTTTTCTATTTCCTCTTCAAAGGTGGATCTTCTAGGTCTTACAATTGCTTTACAACTTTTATCTATTAAAAAAAGAAAGAAAACAAGAACATGTTATAATATTTTTTCTACTAACATCAACTCAGCTGTAAAATAAACCAGTGAAAGTACATTACAGGATTGATCTGTGAATTGGCATGTTTTTGTGTTTTGTCTTGCAAAACTACTAACTGCAGTATACAACCTAGAACATAAATCAGCTTCTGTAACAGAGGCTGGGAGGATAGCTAACATGAAATCAATTTTTTTTTAAAGTCTCCAGAAGCAATCCTGGCCATTTCAGACCAGGAAGCCTAACTTCAATACTTGGCAAACTTGTTGAAACTATAGGAAAGAACAGAATGATCATACACAAAGGTGAACACAACTTGTTGGAGAAGATAGTCAGCAAGATTTCTGTAAAGGGAAATCATGCCTTGCCAATCTATTAAAATAGTTTGAGGGGGGTCAATAAGTAGGTGGCCAAGGGGAATCCGGTGGACATAGTGTACTTGGTTTTTCAGAAAGCCTTTGAAAAGTTCCTCTAAGACTCTCAAAAAAAGCCTTGGGATAAGAGGGAAGGTCTTCTTGTGGAGCAATAACTAATAAAAATACAGGAAACAATGGGTAAGGGACAGTTTTCAGAACGAAGGCTGTGTCTACACAGGCACAAATCTTCAAAATAGCCATATTTCAAAAATTACTAATGAGGCGCTGAATTGAATATTCAGCACCTCATCAGCATTAGGATGCTTCTGGCTGTGGCGTTTCGAAATCCCCGTTTTTGAAAGTGCGCGGCTACATGGGTGTCCTTTTCGAAAGGACCCGCCCCTTTCAAAATCGCCTTATTCCGAGCCGCGTGCTTTCAAAAACGGGGCTTTAGAAGCGCCGCGGCTGGAAGTGTCCTACTGCTAATGAGGCACTGAATATTCAGTTCAGCGCCTCATTAGTAATCTTCTAAATGGCCATTAGCATGGCTATTTCGAAGATTTGTGCCCGTGTAGACACCCGAAGAGAGGTATTACAGCAGTGTCCCCCAGTGGTATGTACTGGGATCAATGCTGTTTAACATATCCATAAATGATTTGGAAAAGGGAGCAAACAGTGATGTGCCACAATCTGGAGATGATACTGAACTACTCAAGAAAAATAATCCCAAAGCAAAAGTCTCACAAGGGATCTCATAAAACTGGGTAACGAGGCAAAAGAAAAAGATGAAATTCAATGTTGATAAATGAAAAGTAATGCATATTAGAAAACATATTCCCAACTATACATATCAAATTGTGGCATCTTAATGAGGTATTACCAGTCAAGAAAAAAAATCAGAGAGTCACTGTGGACACGTCCTTTAAAATATCCACCTTGTGTGTAACAGCAGTCAGAAAAACCAACAGAATGCTGGAAATCATTAGGAAAGGGATATATAATGAGACAGAAAATATCATATTGCGTTTACATATATATATATATATATATATATATATATATATATATATATAAAAATATGGGACGCACATATCTTGAATACAGCATGCAGATGTGATTAGTCCAATTCAAAAATGATATGTTGGAATTAATATACTGGAATTGGAAAAGGCACAGAAAAGGACAACAAAAATGACTGGTGCATGGGAAAGTTTCCATTTGAAGAGACTGGGGCTTTTCAGCCTGAAAAAGAGACGATTAAGGAAGAATATAATATAGGTGTATAAAATCGTGACTTGTGCGGAGAAAGGAAATGAAGTATTATTTACGCTTTCTCTTAACAGAAGAAGTAGGGGTTCACCAAATAAAATTAATAGACAGCAGGTTCAAAACAAACAAAAGATAGTATTTCTTCACACACTGCAGTCAACCTGTGGAATTCCTTGCCAGAAGGTGTTGCAAAGACCAAAACATTAAGAGGGTCCAAAAAAAAAAACTAGATAAATTCATGGAGAATAGGTCCATCAACAGCTATTAGCCAGGATAAGCAGGGATGGTGTCCATAGATGCTGTTTGCAAAAAACTGGAAATAAGGAACAGAAGATAGATCATTTGGCAATTGCCTGTTTTACTTATTCTGGGACATCTTGCATTGGCCACTTGTCAGAAGGCAGGATATTGGGCTAGGTGGATCACCGTTCTGACCAATATGGCCATTCTTATGTTCTCATTTATAACATGGGTTCATTATATAATTAGAATGAGGCACTCAAAGCGTGAGAATTAAGATATGTAGTTTTACCAGAATTACAATTCTTAATTAAAGTGTATTTATGAGACAATGATTCTCACATTATTCTTCCTTATTGTGTAACTAAGGTCCAATAATGTAATTGTGAGCGATGCTATTTGCAAAAGAACAGATTTGAATTAACTTGTAAAGAATAATTACCTTCTACGTTAGAGTCATCAGCATTAGCATTGGTGAGAAACGTAAGCCCAGCTAACTGGAATACATCAACATTGTTCTGCCCTCCGCCAGCACCACATCCAAGGTCACTCTTTTCCAAATCTAACAGTACCTATTGAAAAAGTGAGTCAGGAGCTAATTTGAATGTGAAATATATTATATGACAAAAGAGAGCATTGACCTGGACCCGTGAGCATTAACAAGTCATTTAGCCAGTGAAATTATATAAGGAGGGTCCTAGGAAAATCATGCTCCACTTTGCTCATTTTCATGGTCATAGGATTTTAAAAATAGTAAATGTAATTATTTCAGCTGTTTAAATCTGAAATATGGTATTCTAACTGGAGAGGTTCTGACACAAAAATGAGTTGTGGAGGGTTGCAAGTTTTTAGGGGGATTGTGGTACTACTGTGCTGCAGGTGGCGGTGCTGCCTTCTGAGCTAGGCAGTAGGAGAATGGTGGCTGCTGGCCAGAAGCCCAGATCTGAAGACAGTCACTGCTAGCAACAGCACAGAAGGAAGGATGGCATGGTATGGTATTGCTAGCCTTACTTGTGCACTATTATCTCCAGAGCTGGGCCACTGATCAGCAGCCATCACTCTCCAGCCACCCAATCCTGAAAGCAGCACAAAAGGAAGGGTTGCAGGAACCTGATCCCACCCCTTAAAATAACCTTGCAACACCTCTGCTCCGCATCACCCTTTCGGATCAGGGTACCCAATTTGAGAAACACTGGTCTCCCTTATAATACTGGTATACAATAGGGTAAAAAGCACACAAAAGACCAGATTTTATGAGGGGAGACCAGATTCCACGGTCTGTGACACATTTTTCACGGCCATGAATTTGTTAAGGCCCTAGATATAAGACTAACATAAAAATATATTTTATGCAAGTGTTGTTATAGCCAGGTCAGTACCAGGACATTAGAGAGACAAATTAGCTAACGTAATATTTTTATTGGACCATCTTCTGTTGTTAAGAGAGACAAGATTTCAATCTTACACAGAGTTCTACTTTATGTCTGGAAAATCTTACTCACTTTTTAAATGAGATACTCTGAGTAAGATTCTCAGACCTTAAGAAAAGAAACTTGAAAGCTTATCTTTGTCAACAGAAGATGGCCCAATAAAAGATATGACCTCCCATACTTCATTGCACAAAAATACATGGTTATTTTTCTCTTCTTGTACTAAACTCCTGAAGAGAGGAATTCCATCTCCATGCCTATGAATCATGGAGCTCTTCAAAACTGGAATTAATTATCATGGGTTTTTTGGTGACTGGAACTGGGGTGCCTCACAACTCATTTCCATGGGGCAAACAATACTTGAAGGGCAACAATTTTTGACTACTACTTAGCTCATCTGGATTTGAACAAGTAATCTAACAGTAAAATACTGTACATCCCCTCATCATGCCTTCTGAATGCATGCAACACAACACAAACTTTCAAGCTATCATTACATTTTGTGACTACTACTTAACTCTTTCCATCGCCTTCTTTCTTGTTCCTGTGACTCCATATATTGCCTTGTCCATAGCTGACAAAGCAACAAAAGAACTGAACTGGGTTTTCATTTTAATTGATATAACCTGGCCTGGTTTATATGAGTCTTCTTCAGATAATATCTGAACCTATGAAAGGAAAACAAATAATGCATTCCTTAAAAAATTAAGACATTAAAAGGCTAACACTTAAACATTTTGGGAAAACACTACAGAGTCTGTGCAACTCAGACTAGAATTTTGCTGATAAAACAAATGCACCACTTACCTCAAGAATGTTTATGGATCTATGGACCTATACACTCACCATGAGGCTACTCCCACATTTCTGTTCTATATTCAGCCAAACTGAATCAGCTACTAATTCTGCAGTGTCCTCTCCAGTGACAATATAGTAAACAAGGAGACGGGCTGAAGGAACCATTTCTTGGGTTATCTGAAAACTGAGATTTTCAAAATCTAATTTCATCTCTCTCTTCTGAGTTCCAAAGCTTACTATTTTTCCTTTGGATAATATCTATGAGATGGAATAAAGAGGAAAAATAAGTCCTGGAAAGTGTTCCGGACTCCCTAGAAATTCACTTTGGCAAACAGAAATATTGTAGATCATCTACAGTATGTGCATTTTATCTGGGGAAAAATACCAAAAAGGAAATTGGAGAAGTTAAATTTTACTTTTATAAAAATTTTTGCCCATTTGCAGAATTTGTATGTGGAACTCACATCGCTTTGTAAAAACTAATTAATCCTCACAATAGTATGTAAAACAGGTAACTTTAGCTTGAAGTCAGAGCATACTAAGAATCAAGCATTTGAGATACTTGATGTAGAATGCCTTAAAACAGTGAAAAAGAGAGTTGTGTTAATTGAAATAGTATTGTTTGTTTTAATAGGAAGAAATTTTGATGTAACACTTTTTATTGGGTATATCATCCTGTAAGCCCTTAGAAAAAATGTAATAGTATACCTGAAAAAAATCAGGAGTGGAATATGCCTTATATTTGGAAGCAGCATGTGCGAAATTTAGACTAGTGCAAGGAAAAAGGATAGAACTCCCCACTCCCAAACATAAGCAAATATGCACTGCAAATTCTGTCTTGCTGTGAACTCATAATCTTGCTTTAATCAACGATACACAACACAGACAGTGCTGCTCAGAAGATTCTTGCTATGAACATGAACAAATTTCCCTTAATGTGTATGACTTCCAAGTGAAGTAAGCACATGGCTTAATGTTTGCTGAATGAGGGCGTTAAGCCAGAAAACTGTGCAAAAAATCAAGTCTGCAAGCTCTTTGTTGTTGATCATAGCTGCATATATTGTCTGGTGGTGCCATTCTTTGAAATGTGGGAGTTCTGTGGGGCACTGTCTTCACAAGGGACTTCACAGACACTTGAGCCTATAGACAGGTGGTTGCCACAATTTCTGATAAAAATGAAGATCAATTTTTCTTCTCATTTTATTAGTTCTCTCCATGTCAAGATTAAAGTATAATATAGGAGCAATGGGGAAAATTTGTGTTGCTGTCTGAATGAAAACTATTCCATGGTTACATACGGGTTTGATCTCTATTATTCTTGATCTGGCACCTTTTACTATATTACACAACAATGTTTTAATGCAACAGTACATCTGTTACTTACCAAATAGCTGTAGTGTTGTATTTTATGAATATAGTGGCTATGTGGATACAAGTTAATGCTCACATACTCTCCTACATGTAGTAGTTTATAATTTGAAGCCCAGTCAATGTATAGGTAGCTTTTGCTGAGTGATGAGTATGCTTTTGCTTCATACTTTTCAGTTGCCTGATTTTCTTCTGATAGACTTGCATCTGCAGTTTTTACCTAGAAATGATAGAATGTGCATAAGAAGATTTCAGATCAACAAATATGAATAATGTTGTGTATAATACCTTTCATTTGGGATCTAAAAGTCCTTCATAATTAATGAAATGAACCTAATAATACCCCGTGAGTCAAGAATTATTGAAGTTATTCTGTAAATAGGTAAACAGAGTCCAAATGAGGCTTATGGACTGATTTCAAGAGAACTAAGCACTCATAAGTCAGCAATAAATGAAAGATCAGGCATCAGGCCCAAATGCATTCTTTAATTATGAAGCTATAATTCCTTCTATTAGATAATTATTGAAGTTAAAATGCACAGCGATATGTAGATAGGATGGATTAAGTGGATCTGACAAAATGACAGCCTACTCAAGCTTTTGGCTGAAATTTACCTCTGCAAATTCTGATTTCAGACAGATGCTGAAATCCCAAAATACCACCAGACACTATTTAGTCCCTTTGTTTGAGACTGAAAGAACAATGAATAAATGGAAATTCTATGAGAAAGCCTACTTTGGGTTATTTCTAGATCAGGATGGGCAATATATTTTGATGGCGGGGGCTCTCCCAAGATTTTGATAAGTAGTCAAGGGCTGCATTTTTCTATGAATGGTGTGCAGGGTCTAGGATGGATGTTGGTTGCAAAAAGGAACTTGGGGTAGGGTATTGGAATACAGTAGAAGGTATGGGGTCTGAGAGGCAATTTGGGTGAAGAAGGCGGTTGTGACCTGTGTGATGGTATTGGGGTGTAGGGTTAGGGAGAGGCTAGGGGTACCAGAGCGGATTCTGATGTGCAGGAAAAATGTTGGAGGGGGCGCAGGGTCTGGGAGGGACTTGTGACGTGAAGGATGTGGGGGTGCAGAGGATTTGGGTGGCAATCTGGTGTGGTGGAGGGGGTGATGTGGGGAAGGGAATGAGAGGGCTTACAACAGTGAGGAAAAGAGGAAATTAAAACAAAAAAATCCAAAATACAGATATTGGTGTGTATCCTAATTAATTGCAATAGACTTAATTTTTTTAAAAATCCAAGTAAATTGTCAGCAAGGGATTAGTTTCAAAATATATTAATATAAGAGTAACTTTCTTCTAAAGTAGTTGCATTTGGTAGTATTGAATATTTCTCACAATTCCTTTGTTATACAATAAAACAAATTTTCTAGTCCACTGTAAATTCTTCCCGTCTTTATTGCAGACAAAAAATAGAGGAGTCAGAAGTATTTAACTCACATGAAATTCCAGCACTTTGCTAGCGGATGGAATATTAACCACAAATAAAGCAGTTCCATCATTCATGCTTGTTTTTCTTGTCCCTGCATCTGAGCCTTCTTGTATCAACTTAGTTGAATCCATTTGCTCATCAAATACTTCTGCACTGAGAACTACTGGAAGGTTTCCCACAGGCTGGTCCAATGTATCCTTTACCTGAACCTGATCATTAGAACAGAGAAACTTTTCTATAAAAATGCTATCAAATTTTTCTTTAAATGAGAGCATTAGGAGGAGTGCCATGGCAGAACCTGTCTATCCACCTGCCACTCTACTTCCACAACAACAAATGGAAACAAAACTGAACAGAGAAGTGGAAATCAAGATGGTAAAAAAGTAGGCAGGTATCAAATAACATACATTAAAAACATGATTATATGTTACAGCATACATCCATATTGATTATATTAACTAACCTTGATGAAAAATGGGAGCCCGGGCTTCACAAAGAGAGGCGTAGCAACCAAGTTGAATTTGTAGGGAGACAGAGCATATCTTACTTCATCAAATTCACTTTCTTCACTAAGTCCACCTAACAAAAATTTATATTTCTTTTGAGAACAGTCTTCCAGGGATCCCATCTTCTCCTGTCTTCAAATGCCCTGTTTCAGGGCAACCCCAGCCATTTGATATATTCATGCCTCAGTCATTACACTCAAGAATCAAACTTTTACAAAATTGAAACATGTAACACTGTACTGGCTTTATCATCTTTTTTTGTTAGGCAGACTTTTGAACACAAAAGATGATCTTGGACCTGGAACTATGTCTATATTTTGTATTTTAATAAGATTTTTATATAAATATGTTCAAATGGGGGACTAAGAAAAGATCAAAATCCCTACCTGTAGATTCCAGAACTGTTACAGCAATATACAGGTATGACCCATCTAACTCTTCTAGGCTATGGTAGCCTATTTCATTAACTGCACGTGCACTGTTAAAATCGATCTCTGTAACTCCATTAACTATCTGATCACAAAACAAAGATAAAGACAAATTATGCTACTGTACATAGTTTAAAAATAATCTTTCTCAGATGTGGACATGTTCATAATTGATTTACAGCAGAGACCAAGGATAAGGAATTCTAACCAAGGAGAACAGAGTTAGTCTCCTGAAAATTAATCAAGTGTTTGCAGGTATTCCAAGGGCTGTCCTTTGGCCTAGCAAAAACTAAGTGTACTGCCTATCCATGCAATCTTTTCTGATATCTTTCATGTCCCAGGAGCAAAGGAAGAAAGAAGGCAGAAGATTCTGGAAGTGCACCAAGCACTAGGTAAGTGAAGGCTTGGTTTTCTGGAACACCAGTCCATCTTCTAGTCAGAAAGAGGACTGCATAGTTTGGATGGCCTCCACCTCAAGAGAAGGAAGACAAATCTTCTCAGTGACAGGTTGGCTGAAGTAGTTGGGAGGCAGTTAAATCAGTAACAAAAGGGGAGGGTGAGGAGAGGGAAATACAAGCACTCAGCACAAAATCAAGATATTGGAAACGAAATGAACTAGGAACCTAAGGACATTAAGAGAAGAAATTGTTAAACTGCCTATCCACCAATGACAGGAGCCCGGGAACAAACAAGAAGAATTACTCATTTATAAATATACATTTAACTGAATTGGTATTACTGAAACCTGGAGGGATGATTTGCATGACTGGAATGTTAAAATCAATGGTTATAACCTATTTAGGATCAATGGGCAAAAAAGGAAGGGAGAATGGCCTTTATCATGGTCAAACGCAAGAAACAGGGAATGGTCAGAGCTGCCCAAGGAGCCTGGGCTGTTGTGGGGAACTGCAGACCCTCTACCTGCTCTCGATGGAGGGTTATTTTGTGCAAGAACAGCTCCCAGCCCCTTGCCCCAACCCCTGGGCACACTGCTCAGGGAAATTGGAGGGTTTGGGACTCCCCACAGTGGCACAGGCTCCCTGGCCAGCTCTTACCATGACCAGGCTCTGGCTTCCAGTCTGGACAAGGGAAAGGATCCTGGGGAGAGGAAGAAGAGCAGGGTCCACTTAGCCCTCCATCAAGAAGAGCCTAGTACCACTACTAGGGGCTGCACTTCCAATGATAGGGGACTTGGTCATTTTATCAGCTTCCACATCATGAAGTACAGTCCTTGGTGCTGCTGCCACTCTGCGCCTGTCTGAGGAACTACATACATGTTAAAAAAGAGGGAGGCCATGGCATTCCCATTTTTAAAATGTTGGGGGCCATAACCCTCTGGCCTCCCAGTCACTGAGCTCTTGTCTCGAATAGGAAGAGAGAGGCTATTTTTACCACTATCTTTGGCAATGGTGAGACAATGATGGAATATTGCACAGTAAAAGCCCAATTACCCAGCCCTTGGATAACCAGCACATTTAGTTAACCGGCATGCCCAGCTATGCGTGGGCCAGCACAACTTATTATCTAACATCCCCACTTCCCCTCTGATACCCACAATTAAAGAAGGATATTAATAAACTAGAGATGGTTCGGAAAAGGATGATTAGAAGGATAACTGAAGGATTAGAAAACAAGCCACAAAGAGCTCAGAGTATTTAACTTAAAAAAGAGAAAGTTAAGAGGGGACTTTATTATATAGTTGGGCTCTACTAGATTCAAGAGAAAGGTAGACCATAATCCAATTGCAGCTTGTCTAAGCTAGACAAATTTGGACTGGATATAAAGTGTACATTTTTAATTCTGAGATCAATAAATCAATGCAACAATTTACCAAGGGTAATGGGGGCTTCTCTATCACCAATAATTCATTAAAGCGTTACTGGAGTACAACTGGGGGAGAATGGTGATTCCAAAGAACTCCCAATACATTTGGAGTTGTTTAGGTCTTGTTAGAAAATTAGTATTATTAAAATTCTGTTTTGAATTTCCTTCATTTGCTTTTTAATCTTCACTGTAAAAATCATTTCACACATTATTTGATTAAATAGCCATTTGGGCCAAACTGAAACCGCTTTCCGTCTGAAACACTGTCTGGTATGTTTCAGTTCAAAGTGAAGTTTAATGTCTTGGATAGCAGTCTCTTAATGGATGCACTGACTTCAATAAGTGATCATGCAAACCACTGCATGGCCTGCAGAGGCCAGCTCCAACTCCCATTCCATTCCCTGGAAACACTTCAATGGAATATATATCAAGCCTGAACTCAATAAACGTGGCTTAGTTCTTTCTTACCTCGGCTACATGCATTGATCTTTTCAACATCTTTTTTACACCGCCTTCAATTATTCCAAAACGCGCATAAACATCTGCCCTGGTGACCTTCTTGTTATAAAAATAGCTTGAGAACAATAAAACAATAAGTTGTTATTGCAATGGATGCTGAAAAGCTGACCATAAAATATCACACACTTACATTTTAATGAACAGTCAGGAGAAACAGATGGTCTTACATTTATCACTGTCAAATGTTTCTGACCAACATACAAACCATGGTTGGTAAGTACTGAAGGGAAGTGCAATCACTGATCTTCCACTGCAGAAAGGACTGTGGTGATTGATCTCTTGAGGAGAAGGCAGTGAAAGTGTAAAGATGGGAGGGCCTTTTGGGTACATCCACCCTGAAGCTGGGCCCATGTCTCTCAGTCTGGACAGACAGACAAGGTCTAGCTCTGCTCAAGTTAGTAACTTAAAAATAGAAATATGGACACTGCAGAATGGGCTTGCCTCATAAATATGGATCCAGCTGGTCAGGCAGGGTTTTACTCAGGTGGCCTGCTGCAATATCCGGGCTGCTATTTTTAATGCAAATGATTGAACACTGGTAGCAGCACTTAATCTACCCAGGCAGGGTGGCATGCTCCCTGCTGAACAGTAGACAAACCCGTAGGCTACAGTTATATTATCAAGCTTTGCACTTTTGCCAGCAGTTGTTCTGCCTCTCAGCCTTGAGGCATAACGCTGCTGTCAACAGACTCTATTGACAAAAAGGCTGTGTGAATGCTCTGGGAAGCCTTCTATCGACAGACAGGGCATCCAGAACAATGGGCAGCCCTGTCTGTTCTGCTTCCTGGTGCCTGTTTTGCAGAGAGAGCAGCCAGGCAGTCCAGCCGCCTTGACGACAAAGCAAAGCACTCTTCCAATTGGCTTTTGTGTGTGTCTGCACTCTGTTGACAGTTTTGTCTGGAAATCTCTTCCAACAATGACTTCTGTCCACAGAGTGTTGTAGTGTATCTCTAGCCTTAGAGACTAGGAGATTCCTCCCACTGAAGTGAGAAGAAGACAAAAGTATTTAAAAGCAAGACCAAATCTCCTTACCTAGCTTTAATAGTAATTCTGAATGTCTCAAATTTCTCAGAACTAATTATGTTCTTTTCTGGTTCTATGGAGATGAAAAAGTTTGGCATTGCTGAAAATTAAGGAGAAAGTTAAATATAACAAACATAATTTTAAGTATTACACATGAAAAGATGTAACTGAAAATAATTCAAAGGATCAAATATCTGTTTTAAACATGATTTTAATTGCGTACTTAAAGGGATTGGAAAATAAGCCTATTGCTTCTGTACTTAGAATTCAGAATTGAAAAACCCAGGATCATATATTACCATATTCTTTGACTTCAAATTTTGCAAGAGCAGTTGTTGTGAAACTCTTTTTGTACTTGGCTTCAATCTTCCACACACCATACCTATAGAATTATGACATTTTAAAAGGTAAGAAATTAATTTTGTCATCCAATAATATAATGTTTTGTCATTCTAGTTTGGAGACTGCTTCAATAAATAATCTACAATTTTGAGTGTTTTTGTGCGAGAAGAGCTTCGAAAAAGCTGAACATTTGCTAGACACATAAGCAAACTTCGATTAGGTCCCTTTTTAATCCGGGTATTACAACTGCATTTTCTTCAGAAAAGTTGTAACCTGGGTTAGTTACCATATGTTGGTTTAAGACTGTTTTTTTTTTTATTTAGACTAGCTGATTGCTAATTAACTTGAGGTAGTTGTAAAATTTGTAACATCGAGTGTAGACACTCCCCAAATGTTTACATTTTATCTTGGAACAAACATTTGGCATTAGGACTAGACTAAAGGGTATATGTTAAACCAGGGATGAGCAAACTTTTGATGTCAGATGCCACTTTTTGCCCTTGAAATTAGCTACCCCCTCCCCAATCTTTCTAATGTGAGACAAAGCGATGGAAATTTTGGTTATGGTCATATGGCAAAAAAAATCCTTTTAGCACGTTTTAGTACGCAGAATGTAAAAACTTTATTAGGGGTATATAAATGTGAATACACATACATGAAAACAGTAACATATTTCAACATTTTTAAGGAGATGGAAGAACTTGAGATCCAGCAGCCAACTTCATGCTCCACTCAGGGGACCCACTCACCAGTTTGCTCACCCCTGTGTTAAACCGTAACTATGTTGACACCAGGAAAGAGTGTATTTTTAACACATGTTAAAATACTAATGGAGACAAGACAAGCTGTAGCTCTCACATGGTAGCTGCTTGCAATATTAAAAATACAGTTTTTTCCTCACGCCAAGGTCTGTGCTCTGAGCTACTAATAAACAGCTCTTGTAGAAAGATTTCAGCTTATGCTGAAAGCTGTCTGTTTTTGGTTAAGAGTGTCAGGAAAATATGTATTTTTAACACTTGTTATCTCATGAAGCAAATCCTCCAAAGGGGACTTGTAGAACTACAGTTGTGTCTGGTATATGTCTGGGGCTCACAGACACTAGCAAAATACAAATAAATAATTACAAATAATAAGTATAGTAGAATTTCAGTGTTATTAACACCCTGGGAACAGAGCTTGCACATCTTTGACCGCATGACTGACACTAGGGTAAAGAAAAATCTGTATTGTTTTAAATTTCTCAGCCACTGGAACATGAGAGGTGTTCCACTGTGCTATAACTGCAGCTTTATTCACCAATACCTTCCCCTGCCACTTCTCCCTCTTCCCCATTTCCACTCTTGCATTTTCCATATACCAGAAGGCCCAGAAATGATATTAACAAGTAATTTTTAAAACAAGCATAAATCTACTTAGGGTTTGAAGGAATCTTGAAGTCAGGAAAAGATAAAATTCCCGTAAAGTCTTCTTCTGCTATCATATCAACTTCTACTCCTTCTGGATCCTTTACCGAAAAAACAAACAAATAACAGTTACAGACAGTAGAATATCACATGCTCATATAGCACATTTAGAGGAGAGTTAGGATTTAGTGACATCTGTGAGAGTATGATCAGATTCATTTCTCATTCAAATGTTGTCCATTTAACTGAAAAGAGAATATTTTTCTGAAACAATTCACATGCTAAAACTGCATCTTAATATTATAGACTATTCCACTAACATGTACAGATCCTTAAACTATTGCACATTGAGACGTGAACTAAACAAAATTAAGATCTAATTCTGAAAAAAAAATCATAAGATTTTTACGCACAGAGCTAATCTCACTGATATGAATTTGGCTGTTCCCAGGCATAAAGTTAATTTGTGGAGGGGAGAAATGGATGTAGTATATCATGACATTAGTAAAGCTTTGGATACTGTCTCGCATAACCTTTGCATAAACAAATTAGGTAAATGCAATCTAGATGGAGCTACTATAAGGTAGGGGAATAACTGTCTGGAAAACAATTCTGAGAGAGTAGTTATCAACGGTTCATAATCATGGTGAAAAGGCATAACTAGTGAGGTCCTGCAGGGATCAGTTCTGTTCAAAATATCTTCATCAATTATGTAAATAATGACATAGAGAGTACACTGTTTTTGGGGATGATACAAAGCTGGGAGTGGTTGTAAGTGCTTGGAAGGATAGATTAAAATTTAAAAATTATACAGATAAACTGGAGAAATGTTCTGAAGTAAACAGGATGAAATTCAGTGAGAACAAATGCAAAGAATTCCACTTGAGAAGGACCAATCAGTTGCACACATAAGGCCTAGGAAGAAGTACTCTGAAAATGGATTTGGGGTTCAAAAGCTAAATATGAATCAACAGTGTAATGCTGTTCCAGAAAAAGCAAACATCATTCTGGGATGTATTAGTAGTAGTGTTGCAAGTAAGACATGGAAAGTAATTCTTACATTCACTATTAGGCTTCATTTGGAATATAATCTCAAATTCTGGGAGCCACATTTCAGGAAAGGTGAGGACAAATAGGAAAAAATCCAAAGAAAAGCAACAAAAATAATTAAGGATCTAGAAAACATGACCTATGGGGGGATTACTGAAAAAATTATGTTTGTTTAGTCTGGAAAAGAGAAGACTGAAAGGAGACATAATAGTTTTCAAGTACATAAAAGGTTATTAGGAGGAGGAGGAAAAAAATTGTTCTTCTTAACTTCTGAGGATAAAACAAGATGCAATGAACTTAAATTGCAGCAAGGGTGGTTTAGGTTGGCAATTAGGATAAACTTCCTAATTGTCAGGGTGGTTAACCACTGGCATAAATTGTTGTGGAATCTCCATCACTGGACATTTTTAAGAACAGATTAACATGTGTCAGGGATGGTCTAGATAATACTTAATCTGTCACGAGTTCAGGACACTGGACTAGCTGACTTCTCGAGGTCCCTTCAAGCCCTATGATTCTATGTGATTAAATGTTTTCAGGATCATTTTCTGACTTTGAAATTGAATCCTCTGATGGAGCTCTGTCCAACTGTGTCAAGTCACTTTTAGGACCACCTACTAAATTGCAATAACAGCTCCACAATAACATCAATAATTTCCCATACTATAGCAGAGTGATTTTCTGTTGAACTGTGGTCTTTTTTATGGTCTCCAAAACACCAATTGCAACAGACTCACCACAAAAGTTAAGATAGCTTCTCTTCGGGCTGGCTTCAGTTCTTCATCCAAAGAATAAACCCTGACTTTCACTGTAAGAATTAATTTATAATATATTTCCAAATGTTCAAATAACCTTTACCTTCTGTACTCATTTATTTCTAGAAATCATTAGAATTCTTGACATGTTGCACATCTGAAAACCCCACTACAGAAATACATTGAAACATTTACTCATGCTATCAGCACTCAGACTTTGCATTGGATTACTACCTCAGATTAAATAATTAAAATCCATAATAAATTCTTTAAATTCCATTATCTCAGCACTCCATTTTTCATGCAGGGGGGAGAAAGCTATAAACTCAATCTCAACAAAGATAGCAATCTAACTCCTTTTTTCAATGAAATACTTCAATAATAGCTTTGAACATATTTTCAGCAAAGATCTTTCTCTTGTCCTATGTGCCTTAGTGTACTCGTCTGTTAAATATTTAGGCTGTGTCTACACTAGCACTCCCCTTTTGAAAGGGGAACCCTTTTCAAAAGGACCCTGAACATTTCAAAATCCCCTTATTCCTATTTGGTTATAGGAATAAGGGGATTTTGAAATGCGTGAGGTCCTTTCAAGAAGGACCCCGTGTAGATGAGCCACGCACAATCGAAACTGGCACTTTTGAAGTGCCGTGGTTTCTATTATGCTGAGGCACTGCATATTCATTGCGGCACCTCATTAGCATATCCCGAAGTGTCTCACTAGCACCCCCCTTTAAAAAGGGAGGTGCTAATGTAGATATAGCCTTAATTGTGAAAGATGGAGAGTGGGACTGATGGAAGGAATTTTTCAAGAAACAGTTAATTTATGAGAGCTAACACACTGCAAATTATTATTTGGGTGTTCAAATAGACTATCCACTTAAATAGAGAGTAATCAATGAAAACAGAGCAATGTAGTTGAACATTTAAAGTAAATTAAAATGCTAATTCCTTGGCAATATAGACTCACTTTAAAGCTTTAAACCAAACAAAAGAAACAGGCATTCTTGTACCTGACTGGTCAGGAGTATAAATGGGTTTGTCTGTCTGAATAAAGAGAAATCCATTTTTAAATGTAACTGCCATTTTTTTCTCTCTTGTAAAATGTGAAGAACTAACTGCCAGATACACATAGATGACTGAACTTCCAGTTCCTGGCAAATCTTTTGGTTGAATCTGCCAGAGATTGTGGAGGGAGAAAAATAAAGATTATTAGTAAATATGAAAATAATCAAACTATGACTTTTCCCTGAATTTCTTGTTGAACAGAATATCTTAAAGATAATTAGCATTCTAATGTTATTTGCGAAAATGTTATCAATGCCAGCATCATGAAGGAATTTCTTCCCCATTTCCACAACATATAAATGATTTGGATCATTACAGTAGGATTCTCTTTTATCTGGAACACCTATTACCAGACATTTTCAGAGGTAAAATATGTCACTAGAGGGATCAACATATAATTGCATTATAACTCATTCAAGTTCCATTTCACTCCAAAGATGATGGTCTGGCCTCTTTGAAGTTAATGGGAACTTTTCCACCGACCTCAACAGGGCCTTAAATTCCCCACTAAAATAGTCCACATAGTTCTTTAGATTGAGCCCACAACTAATTAATTTGTACATACCCTTTGTTGCTCTCTTATTTAAATTTTCATTTTTCTCCTGTTTAAAATTTAGGTGGATGCTTTAATATTTCTAATACCACTAACTTAAAAAAAAAACAACCCAAAAACATGTCTGTCTGGTTCATGGAAACAAAGAATATTTTGGAAATATGATGTGATCATCAGCATGGTAAACATACATTTAAGAGTTATGATGAATAAGCATTATAGAGAATTAATGTAATAAAACAGTATTCTTTTGCAGCAATGATTCCCACATTTAAATTATTTTTTACATTAAAACTTGAACAGAACTTTTTTTTGTTTATTTTTTATCTCCTTATCAACAATTGTACCAGTGGAAGAGGATGTGACTACCATACAAAAACAAGCTGACATTCAAAAAAAACTAAGGCTATGTTCATACTTCTATTTTTGGCACCTGATTCTCCACTCTATTATACCAATTTTACACTTTCATAGATAAGAACTTCAAGAGAATTACACTAACACAAAATTGATACATCTAACTGGAGAATCAGGCCCTTTCTGTTAATAATTAAAGAAACTGGATACTCATGAGAGGGCAGTCAATCCTACCTATTTTTTTCACAGTCAAATGCAAACATGCGAGAGGAGAAGAAATGTTTTGAATACATACTGTTAAGACTACAGAGCTTTGGAATTTGTTGGCTGAGGATAGCTCAGTGTGGTCAGAAGCATAAGTAGTTTGTTTATCTGGAAAACTTTTAATAGAAATGCTGACAGGAAATGCAGTCTCATATCCAAATGCTTGAATAACTACTTTCTCAGAAGCCCCAGCACGAAAGAACTTGGGTGCTGTAATGACATATCTATAAAACAGAATAAAAAACCCCACAGACAAGGGAACCATAAGTTTCTTTTGTATGTATTATTTTCACTTAACATTAATTTAAACACACAGTTAAAACTGACAGGCTCCAAATTTGAGCTACATCTATTTGTACAAACATGTTCTATTTAAAATATTTCCCAGATAATAATAAAAAATATAAAATAAGGATTTAACAATCGATCCCAATTTATATAGAGATACCATCTGCTTCAGTAGGTGCTGGGCTGTGGGAAGTTCAGTATGCTTATAATGAAGTACACTGCTAGCTCTTTCTAAAAAGAAACCCCAGAAAAAATTCTCCAGTTCATCCCTGCTATCAAACAAAGCCATTGCCTTGTCTTCAGAAGATCTGGTAATTTCAGTAGATTCTATTAATTACAGACAAGAGCTTTGCACGTACCACAATCTGTGCATCACAAACACATTTTTCCAAACCAAGCCACAGCACAGAGTGTCATGGAGACACCCACGCTCGAAACACTGGCATCAACTAGACGTGGTCATCACTAGATGCAATAATCTCAAAAACGTCCTTCTGACATGCAGCTATCATAGTGTCAACTGCGATACAGATCACTCACTAGTTTGCTCCAAACTCAAGGTGAGACCCAAGAAACTGTACCACTCTAAACCAACTGGAAGGCCCCGCACTGATGCCAGAAAGACAGCAAACTCAGAGAGAGCCGAAAAGTTCAGACCCTCGAGGAGAACCTGCACAGCAGCCCTGGGGGCGCCGATGTGACATCCAGATGGCAGCATCTGAGGGATACAATTTACAACACAGCCTTGTCAGTGTTTGGAAGAAGAGCTAGAAACACAAATGACTGGTTCAAAGCTAACTCCGATGAGATGATTCCAGCCATCGAAAAGAAGCGCGCTGCACTCCTGGAGTACAAACGCTTACCAAGCGAGTACCCTGCTAGCACTCAGAGCAGCCAGAAAAACAGTACAGCAGACAACCAGGCGCTGTGCCAACAACTACTACTTGAGCTATGCTGCAGCATCCAGTCCAGTGCTGACTCTGGTAATCTCAGGGGAATGTACGAGGGCATCAAGAAGGCATTAGGACCCACCCAGAACAAGATGGCACCTCTGAAATCCAAATCTGGTGAAGTCACCACTGACAAAGCCAAACAGATGGAGCGCTGGGTCAAGCACTACTCTGAGCTGTACTCATGCAAGAACATTGTGGTTGAAACAGCTCTCAATGCCGTCGAGCTCCTACCAGTAATGGACGAACTGGATCAGGAACCAACTGTGGACGAACTGAAGAAAGCCATCGACAACATTGCAGTAGGAAAGGCCCCAGGCCAGGATGGTATACCACCAGAGGTAATCAAGTGTGCCACAGGCACTCTCCTGGAACTCCTACATGAGCTACTTACTGTGCCTGTGCTGGAGAGAGGGAGAGGTTCCACAGGATATGCATGATGCTAACATTGTAACCTTGTAAAAGAACAAAGGAGACAGAAGCAACTGCAACAATTACTGTGGAATCTCCCTCCTAAGCATCACTGGTAAACTGTTCGCTGGCGTCATCCTCGGCAGACTCCAGAAGATTGCTGAGAGGGTGTATCACGAGTCACAGTGCGGATTCCGCACAGAGAGATCTACCCTTCACATGGTCTTCTCTCTGAGGCAGCTGCAGGAGAAATGCAGGGAGCACAGGAAGCCACTCTATATTGCCTTCATCGACCTGACCAAGGCCTTTGATTTGGTCAGCAGGAATGGACTGTTCAAACTGCTCCACAAGATAGGCTGTCCACCATGGTTACTCAAGATGATCCAGTCTTTCCACGAAGACATGAGAGGAACCATCCAATATGACGGCACATTATCGGATGTTTTCAGCATCAGGAGCGGTGTCAGACAAGGATGCGTCCTTGCTCCGACATTGTTCGGGATCTTCTTCACACTCCTCCTGAAGCACACCTTTGGATCTTCAACAGAGGGCATCTTTTTGCACACAAGATCTGATGGGAAACTGTTTAATCTTGCAAGGCTGAAAGCTAAATCTAAGGTGCGGGAAGTCCTCATCAGAGATATGCTGTTTGCAGACAACGCTGCTGTAGCGTCACACACAGAAGACCATCTTCAGAAACTGCTGGATCAGTTCTCCAAAGCATGCAAGGACTTCAGGCTTTCCATCAGCCTAAGGAAGACAAACGTACTTGGTCAGGACGTTGCCGACCCTCCATCAATCAGCATTGACAACTATACGTTAGAGGTCGTCCACGAGTCCATTTACCTCAGGTCCACCATCACTGACACCCTGTCATTGGAGACTGAGCTAAATAGGAGGATCAGAAAAGCAGCCACAACTCTGTCCAGACTCAGCGAGAGAGTGTGGAATAACACCAAGTTGTACGCCCACACCAAAATGCAAGTATAAAGAGCCTGCATGCTCAGCACCCTCCTTTACGGCAGTGAGTCTTGGACCCCCTGTGCCCGCCAGGAAAAGAGGCTGAACATCTTCCACTTGCGCTGCCTCAGGTGCATCCTTGGAATATTGTGGAAGGACAGAGTGTCTAACACTGCCGTCCTTGAGCAAGCTGGAATCCCAATCATGCACACCCTCCTCAGGCAGCAGCGGCTCTGCTGGCTTGGCCATGTCCACAGCATGAATGATGGAAGGATCCCAAAAGACATCCTGTATAGCAAGCTAGCCTCTGGCAAAAGACCTCCTGGAAGCCCCCAGTTGCGCTACAGAGATGTCTGCAAGAGGGACCTCAGGGAGGTAGACATCGAGCCGGACAGCTGGGAGGAGATGGCAGACGATCGCAGCAGATGGAGGCAGGAACTACACAAGGGCCTTCAGAAGGGTGAGATGAGGATCAGACAGCTAGCAGAGGAGAAGCGAGCCCACAGAAAGCACAGTAAGGACCTGCCGGACACCCACTACACGTGCAACAGATGCAGCAAGGACTGTCACTCTCGTGTGGGCCTTCACAGTCACAGTCAACACTGCAAATGATTCCAAATGGAACTACGAAGGGCGCAATCCATAGTCTACGTAGACTGAAAGATGCCTACTAGACAAGAGCAGGGTTAAAATAACCTGGTAAAATAATAGGTGCCAAAAACCCAAACCAAACAAACTTTTGCTGTGTCTGGGTTCAATCCTGTATACATATATATTAATTACAAAAGGGGTAATGGTAGTCCATCAATCCGATGATGACAAATCTGTGCAGATCATCTGTTATTGGTCTCATGGTGTGCCCTCTGGTGACTGTATAAGCCAATTCTAGAGGTGCACATTTTGCCGCAGGTGGTGCATGGGAAGATTGCAATCTGTGGGTTGTGCATTGCTGATGCTCTGTGACGTCGTTCACGTGCCTCTTGTAGATGCCGGCAGCGGTCTTCCTCAAAGGCAATGCAGGTATTTCTGACTTTTGCACACCACTGTGTTCTGTCACTGGTGGCGTCCTCAAGGTCCCTAGGTTTGATACTGCTGTACTGCAGATTGGCTTTGATGGTATCCTTGTAGAGTTTCCGTGGCTGACCTATATGCCGGATGCCCTGGGAGAGCTCACCATACAAAAGTTGGCGAGGGATTATGTTGGCGTCCATGCGGCTGACATGACCGGTCCAACGTAGTTGTGACTTCATAATCATCATTTCGATACTTGTCATCTGGGCTTTCTTGAGGACGTCAAGATTTGGCACTTTGTCTTGCCAGTGGATCTTCATGATGTTACAGAGGCAGCGCATGTGGAATGCTTCAAGCTGCTTGATGTGACGCCTATATAGTGTCCATATTTCGCACCCGTACAAAAGAGATGAGAGAACAACAGCTCTGTACACAAGCAGTTTTGTTGACATCCGGATGTTATGGTGGTTTAGAACTTTGACATGCAGACAGCCACGTGCCTGGCTCGCTTTGAATATTCGCGCGTTAATCTCATTATCCAGTGATCCATCACTGGATATGACACTACCCAGGTATTTAAAGTTCTCCACTACTTTAAGCTGAGTGCCATCAATGGAGATACGCGGGACAGGAGCATTTGATCCAGGAGCAGGTTGATGGAGAACTTCTGTCTTTCCGAGGCTGATAGATAGTCCAAAAAGTTGCGAGGCCTCAGCAAACTTGTTGACAATGTGCTGAAGATCGTTTTCAGTGTGAGCCATAAGGGCACAGTCATCAGCAAAGAGTGCCTCAGAAAGGAGTTTCTGCAGTGTCTTAGTCTTTGTGTTCAGGTGACGGAGGTCAAAAGGTGAATCATCATGCCGGTATTTCAAGTATACACCTCGGTCCAGATCTTTCATTGCATGGTTAAGGACACATGTAAAGAACAGGTTAAATAAGACAGGAGCTAGAACACATCCTTGTTGCATGCCGTTAGTGATGCTGAAGGGGGCTGATGTGGCTCCATCAGACAGTACTTCGCCTGTCATGTCCTCATGGAAAAGGCGTATAATCTGGACAAATTTTCTTGGGCAGCCAAGTCGTATTAGAATGGTCCAAAGGGCTTCCCTGTTGATGGTATTAAATGCCTTTGTCAGATCTATGAAGACAGCACACAGGTGCATGTTCTGTTCAATACACTTCTCTTCTATTTGTCTGACAGCAAACACCGTATCGGCTGTGCTCCAGCCAGGTCGAAAACCGCAGTTGAAGGAGTTGCAGCAGGGTTACGCCTGGGCCCGGGACTTGGCCAGCCAGTCTGGGACTGCCCCTGCCGCTTGCCCCTATTACAGGGAGCTCAGGGCCATCCTGAGTCCCTGGGATACCTCCTCCCCCCGGCCACCCTTGACACCACGGCCGATGAGCCCCAGCAGGCCTCGGAGCAGGAGGCCAGCCCGAAAGCCAGCCCCGCACCCTGGGGCCTGCCCGAGGAGCCCCCCTTGGGATGGTGGAGGAGGGGTCCAGCAGCGAGGGGGGTCTCCTCATAGACCTCCCCTCCCGGAGCACCAGCCGGGCATCCGCCCACCGGGGTTCCCCTGACCGCGACAATGGATGATCAGGAACGTACCCCACAGGGCACACACTCCCAGGCCACGGGGCGGGGGCACCAGACATGACTGGGAGCCTTACATACCCCCAGCAGACCCCGACCAGCCACAGCATTGTCCCAGGACAGCGGCATGGCCATCAGCGCCTGTTAGCACCCACAGCCATGGACAGCACTATGCCCTAACCCCAGGGGCAGGGGGATCACGCAATGGGGACACCCAACAGGGACATCAAACCCACTGACGAGGATGGAGACCCAGCACCCAAGGGAGGGCAGGGGGAACAGGCCACGGGCCAGGGCACAGTACTAACAGCCTTCCCCTCACTCTCTCCCTCTCTGCAGCTGCACTATCTGAGGCCCCAGACAGCCAGGCACCCTCCATGGTCCCCGAAAGCCCGCCGGAGGTCAGCCACCACCAGCTCCTGGGGACACTCCCAAGGCCAGTGGGACGAGCATGCCACTGCCGGACCCAGGGGATGGCCCCCATGGAACCCGAGCTCCTGGCAGCTCTCCGGCAGCAGACGGAGGTGGCCAAGGAGAGACTTCGGTTTGACCATGAGGAGTCCACCCAGCGCTGGGCGGTGTGGCAGGAATTCATGGAGGTATTCCGGGACATAGCTGGGTCGATCTGGGAGGCTGTTGCTTGGCTCCCCCCACCCGCCGTCCCCTATGCTGCCCTCTCCGCCGCTCCACCTGATGCACCCCCTGCCGTCCCACCTGCCTCGCCCCCTGCCTCACTGCCTGGCGCCTCACCTGCTGCGCCACCTGCCAGCCCCCCAGGACCAGAGCCCACTGGGGCTGAAGACTGGCTGGTGGAGGCATCCCGGCCCTACCTGCTGGTCCTCCTGGCCCCCAGCCAGCCGCGCCGGGAACTGCGGACAAGGGGGTGGTCGTGACCTGTACCCGCCAGGGGTCAAACCCCTCTACACCCACTCCAGACTGATGGGCCGATGGCCGAGCCATCCGCTGGGCCCCCATTTGTATATAGTTGTCCCCGTTGTGTACAGTTGTTACTCTTGTATACAGTTGTCCTCCTTTGTATATTGGTTGCAGTTTTGATTGTTCACATAACACAGTTACCAGTTTTCAATAATTCAGTTTTATTTTCCAAAGAACCTGAGACATGTGCTTGTAGGGGGGATGGCGTGCAGGCGGCGGGGGTAGTGTGTGGGCAGTGCAGGCAGTGTGGGGGGTGCCCTCTGGGGAAGGCCAGGGAGGTGCTCAGGGGTCTCCCTGATCAAAATTGGCCCACAGGGCCTTGCAGACCCGTACCCCTCGTGGTGGGCCCGGCCACTGGGTGCAGCCGCCGGCTGGGGGAAGACCATGCCGGTGTTGACTGCTCATCCCTGGATGAAGGCCCCCCCCTTGTTCTCGACAATGTTGCGGAGCGTGCAGCACGTGCCCACAACCTGGGGGATGTTCTGGAGGCCAACATCCAGGCGGGCAAGAAGGCACCGCCAGCAGCCCTTCAGGCAGCCGAAGGTCCTCTCCACCACCTGGCAGGCGTGGTTCAGGCGGGCATTGAACCGCTCCTGGCTGGCATTGAGGTGGCCAGTGTACGGGAGCATGAGCCAGGGCTGGAGAGTGTAGGTCGCATCCGCCATGAGGCAGAGGGGCACGGTGGTATGTCACAGAGGGATATCCCGCTGGGGGATGTAGGTCCCTGCCTCCAGCTGGCGGCACAGGCCCAAGTTCCTGAAGACGCGGGCGTCATGTATGCAGCCAGGCCAGCCC